>NC_091442.1:19355953-20012591 GCF_964237555.1 Oryctolagus cuniculus | reverse complement strand
TAAAAATGTTTACTTTGGTGCAAAATATTTTGAAATCTGCATTTTTAATAATATATATTTTTCACAAACCTTTTGAAGACCTCTTATATGTATTCAAAACTTTTTTGCACCAAGTCTTTCAATTCCATTTTTCCATGAACTCTTTGAAGTACCCTCATAAGTTTGTGTGCAAGAGGAGAGTGAGGAAGGAGGAGACAGAGGAAGAGAATGACATTGGGTGGAGATTTATCAGTCCTTGTTGTCATGAATGGTTCATATATTTTCTATAATATGTATATTTATGTGTTGCTTTAAAATTTTTTAGTGCTGCGGAGGAGCAGCACCGGACGGGACGCTTGTTGTTCCCTTTTTCACAAGTCCTTTCTATAGTAAAGTAAGAATAAGTAAACAGCAAACTCCCAAAGCAAGAATGAGTAGAGAGAAATGAGAAAGAACGAAGTAATGAACTTCCCCGCGAACTCTCCAACGCACTCTCCAACCAACCCACACCACCATGCTGTCTCTCTCCTCCTATATAGTCCTCTCCACCAATCCGTGCTCTGCTACCCACACGCCAAGCGCGCAGCTCTCCTCCAATCAGGAGCGGCTCTTGCAGCTTGTCAAGTTGGTGAGAGGCAGCTGGGTAGAAGCTGTACGCTCCTCTCCCAGCGCCACATTGTGGGAGAGCAGATGCATAGAATAAGTCTTAATTCCAGTAACAGTATAGTCCGAGTTGCTCCCCACAGAGTTGGAGCTCTTTTATTTATTTTTTACTTTAAATTTTATTTATTTAATTAACTTATTATTTATTTTAAATTTTATTTGAGATGCAGATGGATAGATGTATAGAGAGAAAGAGAGAGTGCTCCCATCAACTGGTTCATTGTCCAAGTGTCACTAATGGCTGGGGCTATACCAGGCTGAAGCTGGGAGTTTTAGAACTTAGTTTAGGCCTCCCACAAGGATGGCAGGAACCCAACTACTTGAGCCATCACCTGCTGACTCCTAGGGTGTGCATTAGCAGGAAGCTAGAATTGGGAGTGGAGCTGGGGACTTGAACCCAGGCACTTGGACATGGGATATAGACATCCCAAGCATTATCTTAACCACTGAACAAATGCCTGCCTTGGAATTCTTATTTTTTTATGTAGTCAAACCTAATATATTTTCTCTTTCCCCCCATTACTTTGGTCTTTTCTTTTATCCCTTTAAAGCAGGGGGTCAGAAAGCTATGAATTGAAGGCCAAGTCTTCCTACCATGTTTTTGTAAATAAAAAATTTTATTGAAACACAGCAGCACCCCCTCATTTACAGATCTGTGGCTGCTTTTACTCTACAGTGGCAGGGTTGAGTTGTTGTAGCAGAAACCACATGGCCTACAGAGATGAAAATTCTGACTCTCTTGCCCTTCACAGAAAACTTTGTCAACTCTGAAGTGTTTCCTCATTTAAGATGTATATTACCTTTATCAGTGCTATTTATTTTTCAGAAGGAAAACTTTAGCCTTAGTTTTTCCAGTAGATTCTCTTGGGGGATTTCTGTGTAGAAGAGAATATTATTTGCAGATGATAAGGTTATCTGATCATTGCAACATTTCCGTGGGCCTGCAAGTGTACTCCTGTCTCTATCTTATCCCCTCATCTCTTCTCTTCAGACTAACTACTCCTGTTCCTTTTGATCTTTCATGACACGTGGCTTTGAGATTTGTGAACATCCTCTACTTTGCGTGTACTTCCCAGAGACTGCTCTTTTTCACCCACAATGATGGACACTGTCTTACATCTGAGTGCGTTTGTCTACGAGTCCAGCCCAAGTTTCCATTGGCTTTTTGAACAGCTATTGTCTCATATTGAACTTGAAAGAAAATTAGACCCCCAAGTTGGTTGCCCATTAATGAAGTATCTTCTCTAAGCTTATTTAAGTTGTTCATTGCAGTATGCTCTTCATGGAGGCAAAGGGAAAAGCTGGTGCATGCATTTTCATATGCTGAGCACACTAATGTAACCATCACCTACTCAGAACAAACATCAGATGTCACAAGTATCCCCAGGAGCCTCCATAGACACACCATGGATTTTTTTTTTAAGATTTTATTTATTTATTTGAAAGATAGAGCCACCTAGAGGGAGAGACAGAGTGATCTTCCGTCTGCTGGTTCATTCCATGGCTGCAATGGCATGAGCAGGGCCTGGAAGCCAGAAGTTTCTTCCAGGTCTCCCATGTGAGTGCAGGGGCCCAAGCACTTGGGCCATCCTCCACTGCCTTTCTCAGGCCATTAGCAGGGAACCGGATTGGAAATGGAGCAACCAGGACACAAACCAGTGCCCATATGGGATGCCAGAGCTACAGGCAGTGGCTTTACCTGTTACATCACAATGCCAGCCCCCACACCATTGATTTTTTTTTTTAAAGATTGATTTATTTATTTGAAAGGCAGAGTTATGGAGATGCAGAAGCAGAGAGAGAGAGAGAGAGAGGTGTCCATCCACTGGTTCACTCCCCAAATGGCCACGACGGCCAGAGCTGTGTTGATCCGAAGCCAGGAGCCAGGAGCTTCCTCCAGGTCTCCCACGCGGGAGCAGGGGCCCAAGGACTTGGTCCATCTTCCACTGCTTTCTCAGGCCATGGCAGGGAGTTGGATCAGAAGTGCAACAACCAGGACTCAAACTGGTGCCCATATGGGATGCTGATGCTACAGGCAGCAGCTTTACGTGTATGCCACAGCACAGGCCCCCACACCATTGATTTTTAACATCACAGTCAGCTCTGAATTTATCTTTTTAAGCTTTAAGACAATTATCCACCTGCTCAGATAATTTTGGATTCTTGAATGTTAAATTAGGACTTCTGTGTCACCAGTGACAGAAACTCAAGCTAACTTAAGCAAAACAGGGTTCATATAGCTGAAGAGTTCACGGATGTCAGTTTCAAGCACATGTGGAGACAGGGGACTACCAAAAATGTCTCCGAGTAGATGGCTGTTGGCAGCTTGAATATAAATCCTATCTTGCAGCAACCTCAGTAGGCATAATTTCTTTCCTGCAGTGTTCCAGATTCAACAAGTTCCAGGATTGAGACTCCCCGGCTAGGATTTGCTATTTACCCATCTTTGAGTCGATCACAGTGGCTAGATCATGGATTCAGTGTTCTAACTGGTCTAGTCAGAGCCACATGTCCCCTCCTGAAATCACCTGCTCCCCAAACACATGCCACGTTCCTACCCCAAGGAAAATTGGGACGTTATTTTCAGAAGCGCAAATGGGTGCTAGTCAGATCATAATTGAATATATTCACCTCAAATGAAACTCATCAGCAATTGCCACTCCATCTCCTTCATAAATGCAGTGTTTTCCTTCTAGACCAGAGTTGTCCAACAGGATTTTTTTCAAGGATGGTGTTGTCCAACACGGTAACCACATGTGGCTATTGAGCATTTAAAATGTGGCTAGGATGCCTTAAGAACTGAAGTTTTGAGTTTTTTTTTTTTTTTTTAAGATTTCATTTATTTATCTGAGGGGCAGAGTTACAGAGAGAGGGAGAAACAGAGACAGAGACAGAGAGAGAGACAGAGTCTTTCATCCACTGGTTCACTCCCAAAATGGCCTCGATAGCCAGGGGTGAATCGATCTGGAGCCAGGAACCAGGAGCTTCTTCTGTGTCTCCCATGTGGATGCAGGGACCCAAGCACTTGGACTATCTTCCTCTTCTTTCCCAGGCCATTAACAGAGAGCTGGATCAGAAGAGAAGCAGCCAGGACCCAAACCAGCACCTGTATAGGATGCTGGAGCCACAGGCAGAAGCTTAGTGTACTACACCACAGTGCCAGCCCTTGAAGTTTTGATTTTATTTCATTTAAAATAATTTAACTAGTGAACTGTGACTAATCTAGGGGCTACTGTATCAGAAAAACACAATCCTAGGCCATTGTCCAAGTTCCTGATAAAACTTGAGTAGGTCATGGCCAGAGACAGAGCCTGAGGAGTCCCCTGCATCTACCCCACCCCCCAGAGATCCCCTCCAGATTAATGTGTCAAAGTCCGTCATTACTCATTGGGAATAGTTGTGCAACTGAAATGAACTTAACTGTAATGTCATTTGTAACTCATGTGTGGGGATACTATCAAGAGTCTACTATTCACAAAAAGGCTTCCTTTCCTAAAAACTTGGAATAAGAGTCCTCTCTGAATGCTAAATTACAGCAAAACATGATGGATCAGAGGAGAGGTTCATACACAGACATTCACGGGAGAGTCTGGGCAGCATCAGCAGGCACTGGTGGTCAAGATGTAAACAAGACAGCCCATCTAGACGATGTTGGAGGGCAGAGTCTCACAAAGTCACCTCAAAGAGAGCGCAGTGTTCACTTGTTGAACGGTGGAGGGTCGTATTATAAAGAGCCTTGCCAAGAACAGATGCTGAAAAACAGGAGGCTAGGAGATCATTTATGAGCAGTGCTCATAAATGCTATTTAAATATTTTTCAGGGTAGAGAACACTGTGACCAACAACTTTGAAAATTACCCGCCTGTTGCCAAGGATAATCTGATTACCGAAAGAGGAGACTCCAGCCCAAATTGGCATAATGCCATTAAACACCATGATCATGTTTCTCCTTACAACCTTGTGATGGCAATTTCCCATCCTAGCTAGGTCTGCCCACAGTACAGAATGAGTTGACAGTGCTTAAATGAATTTCTGGCATGCAAGGCAATTCTCATCCTCCTGTGATAATGGCATCATGGAAAGTATGAGACTACTCTTGGGAGCTAATAGGCTGGTCAGCCATGTTCATGCATCAAAATGATGCCATCCCAAGGGTCTTGGGAAGATTCAGCCAATGGGAGCTTTCTTGGAACCTCTTTAATCTCACACCACCAGATCCTCACCCAGCATTTCCCCAGGGTGTAAATTCAGAGATGGAGGAGAGGTATGTCAGATGCTCACAGCAGTCCTGTCTTTGAAATTTCTTGGTCTAGTGAGCCCATGGAGGAGATACATATTTTGGGCATGATTTATTCTTGTTTAGTTTTTAGGTAACAATGTTTTATTTCATTTTTTAAAAAAGATTTATTGTATTTATTTGAAATGCAGAGTTACAGAGAAAGGGAGAAGGAGACAAAGAAAGAGATCTTCTATCTGTTGGTTTACTCCACAGTTGGCCACAATGGCCAGGGCTGGGCCAGGCCAAAGCTAAGAGCCTGGAAATGGAAGTCTCCCACTTGGGTGGCAGCGGCCCAAGTACTTGAACCAACTTCTGCTGCTTTCCTAGGTGCAATAACAGGGAGCTGGATTGGAAGTGGAGCAGCTGGGACTTGAACTGATGCTCAAATGGGATGCCAGCCCTACAGGCTAATTCCACTGTACCACAGTGCCATCCTCAATGCTGTTTTCTTTCTAATGGAGCAAGGAACAGTTCATATTTCTGTCAAAGAAGCTCAGTCTCTTTAAATCTATGAATCCTAAGCCCTTCTCTTCAACAATTGCCAAGGCCAAATTATTGAACAACTTTGTAAAGGAAAGCTAGGCTTTGAAAGACAAAAGACTGTTCCAGAATCTTCTCACAGTATCGCTGTCCAGAACATCTGTCCACATGTGTGCCGACAGACAGACCTGGTCTCACTGCCCCATCCCTCTGTCAGGCGTGTTAGACCGAGGAAGGGTCAGTCAGTGCAGAGGTGCAGACAGGAGGTGCACGAAGCCTGCTGCTTAGGGAAGAGGGAAGTGGCACCTTTGTCATTCACACTGGAAAAGCTAAATGAAATGCACATGTGGATGGGAGGAGTCAGGGTTTCCATTCCTTCAAAAGAAACTCCAGGGCTCAGGCTTTTCAGCTTAAGGACCCTGAATTCCCTGTGCACCAAGAAGGTAGGAACAGTAGTCCTCCTGGTAAGTCAAGGTGAAGGGCTGTGCCCTATCCGTTGCCTGTTGTTGCGTCAGTAGCACATCCTCTCCAAACACTCAGTGGCTTGGAACAATTTATCACCTCTCAATGGTTCTTTGGCTTGACTGGGCAGTTCTTCTGCTGGTCTTGTCCAGGCTCACTTGTGAAGCTGCTAAGTTCAGCTGGCTTGGCCAGTGTCTGGGGCTCAGCTGGGATGACTTGGGCTCACTTCCTGTGGCACTTCATCCAGCCTGGTGCACTCAAGCTTCCAGGATGATACACTCTCACGCACAAGCACCCATCAAGCCTTTACTGGCATCACATTGGCCAAGTGGGTCATGAGGCCAAGTTCAGGGTCATTATGTGAGAGGTCTATACAAGCACATGGATACTGAAAGGCACGGTTCATCGGGGCCATTATGGTGACAGTCTGCCGCACATTCTCGATTCTGCTTTAGAGCAGAATTCCAGTAATGCAGTACGATAACCTCGGGCCTGTCGTGTTAATCAGACAGCCACTAGCTATTGATGGCCTTGGCAAGGCTGGAGTACTGGTCGACCAGATACTGTTGCCAGAGTTCTCCGTGTGAGAACCCTGAGCCTGGGGTTGAGAATGCAAAGTGCGGGATGGACGTTGACTCTACAGCCATGTGACAGACAGTCCGAATTCAGCGCTGGAGAGTGCTGCTTATGCTTACTTAATTCTGTTGCTGATTAGCTGCACAGCCACGACAGTGATTTATGTGATCTCATAATATTATGTTGAACCCTCAATAACTGAGGTGAAAGTCTGGATCAATGTTGAAGCAGAAGCAGGAATAGAAAAATAATCATCAGCCAGATGGAACAAATTATTGGTTCACAAATGCAGCATGCTCAGTAATAAAATCTTTCAAAATGTGGATGGTACAGGGGAAAGGGGTATGACGGGGTCCTGGGTGGAGAGGCCGAATCTTCGCAGAGGGACAGTAGACCTTGGGGATTAAGAACATGGAGCTGGACCCCAACTAAATTTTAATCTCCAGCTTCTGACCTGGGGCACGTCCATTAAATTCTTTTAGACTCAGGTACCTCATCTGTCAAGTGGAAAGAACAGTGTGTGGTGTGGGAAGATATGTGTGTAGATAAAGGGTGGACAGTGAACATAGTTAATGTAGCTGTTACTATTGTCTGCCACTAGCCTCCCCTCCACTAGGCCAGAGGAAAGGTCAACATCTCTTCTTTTTTCTTCTTAATCCTTCTGCTCACCTCCATTCCCTAAATAACCCGCATTTTGTCTTTCTCTATTTGGTCAGTGCCAGCCTCCTATTAGTCATTCACATGAGAGGATCCTTATTGTAGTCATTTACACTTTAGTGAAAAAAGGATCTGCACATTTTTTTTTAGCGATTTTTTCATTGGAATTCAGTGGGCAGGAAAGCCTTTGCCCACTCCACATAATGTCTAACTTAAAACTTGTTTGCCTTAGGGAGCCCTTTTGGAGTCCCTAAAGCAAAAGCCCATGCTCCCTGAAGAACTTCTGGGACCTCAGAGTTCATGGTGCCTGGAGTTCACCGGTTCCTACGTGTCAGCTCTTAAGGCAGCCAGAATGTCCCTGTATCTCTTGCTTGGCCTGAACCATTTGAATGTCTTAAGCTCATCTTAATGACAAAAGTTCTTTGGAGGGACACTAATTCCTTTCTATAAACAGATGTCCCCAGCCTTTTAGAATTTTTAATATTTACTTACTTATTTATTTGAAAGAGCTACACAGAGAGAGAAGGAGAGGCAGAGAGAGAGAGAGAGAGAGAGAGAGAGAGAGAGAGAGAGAGAGAAGGCTTTCATCCACTGGTTCACTCTCCAATTGGCTTCAATGGCCGGAGCTGCTATGATCCAAAGCCAGGAGCCAGGAGCTTCCTCCGGGTCTCCCACACAAATGCAGGGGCCCAGGGACTTGGGCCATCTTCTATTGCTTTCCCAGGCCACAGAGAAGAGCTGGATCAGAAGTGGAGAGGCCGGGACTCAAACAGATGCCCATATGGGATGCCGGCACTGCAGGTAGTGGCTTAACCCGCTACGCCACAGTGCCGGCCCCAAGCCTTTTAGAATTAATGTACTCTGTTCCCTCATTTTGTTTTTTAAAGACAACACCCTAAAATATTTCCCAAAACTTCTCCCAAGTTCCTTGGCACCTAACACTTTGTCAAGGAGACATGGTGGCCAACCTTCCCCTGGGTAGGCTCTGTCGCTACACAGTCATTCCTTCCGGCTCATGACTTTCTTCTCCATTTGCTGCCCACGGACGCTGAAAATAACTTGTTTTCTGGCAAGCCCGGGATGAGATTCCTTATGATTTAATCAGATCCATAACGAAGCACTCCCAGCTTCCAAGAGAAAGCATCCTGGGTCGGTTAGGGGCGGGGCCCTGGTGAGAGGAGGAGCTCCCTGCCTGAGCATCACAGTAGGAACTGGGAGAACTGACCGCCTGCTGGAGCTGAGATTCTTGGCTCTGCCAGCAGAGTTCTGCGGTGTGTGCTGGGTGGGCTCTGCCTTCGCATTCCCTGTAGCCTGGACCAAAGACCTCAATAATGGGCAGGACCTCCCAACTGTAGACATCAGCTGTGTCAGTCAGCTTTGTGTTGTTACAACTAAAATACCCAAGAGGAACTTCATAGGAAGGAACAAGTTCTTTTTTCTTTTCAGCTTACAGTTTTGGAGACTCACAGTCCGAGACCAGGCAGCTCCAATCTTGATGAAGCCGGAGGATGGTGGAGGGATCATCACTTGTGGAACCAGGAAGCAGAGAGGGAAGCTGGGTCAGACTCGGCTTAAATTAACAATCTTTGCACAAGAACTACGCCCCGAGGACAAGCCCCCAAGGCCCGTAGGCCTCTCATGGGCTCACCTCCTACCCCCATTACTAGAAAACGTGTTCACCCTTAATCCATCAACCACTAACATGAGACTTCGGGGTCTCAATGTTTGCTTGAGTTGAGAGAGCCAAATCTTGTTGAGACCAGAACCTGCTGCTTGATCCAGGAAGAGACAGTTTCCTACAGATACAGAGAGAGGCCAGCACAGATGTTCCCCAAGCAATGCCAGGATTTATGTGATTGTTCCAACCTGGTGCTCAATTAGAAGACAGCTGTAGGTAAGAGAAGAAGCTGGGAGGTAGCAGACTGCTGGGTAGTGAGTGATCATTCAGGTAGGCAACAGGGAGTTGGATAAGGACAAAGCAGGAAAGGTCACGGGGAGTAGCTGGGGAGAGAGAGTAGCTGGGAAAAGGAAGAGCAACTGGATGATGAAAGTCAGGCCCAAAGTGGGAGTTTCTGAAGTAGGACAGTAGAAAGCAGCCCCAGACCTGGGGTGGAGGCCATTCAGTCCTGCTCTAGTTCCTTCCATTTTGCTGCTTTCTTAAGTCTTAGCTGGCAGGAAACAAAGTGAGTCTAAGTCTGAACCAGTCAGCTGTAACCTGGGCTGTTGCGACCCCGGGGGGTGAAGCTCTCCGAGATCAGCTGTTTTGGCCGTGCAAGTGGTGTGGTGCGGCTGGTGAGTTTCTCCCTCCTCTAAGGGTGGGTGAGGTCCAGATCACATCTGAGCCCCCCACACTCCACCCTCACCTTCATCCTTCCTTGCCTAGCTTTTACTGGACACTTCAGTGCCAGGCCTTGGGCTGAACGTCTTTCCATCAGCTCATTGCATACTCTCAACAACTCTATGAAATGAACACCATTAGAAACCCCATTTTCTGGGGTGGGTAAACTGAGGTCTAGAAAGGAGTAGGGAAGAGTCAGAGCCAGGACAGTCTGACTTCAGAATCTGTACCCTAAACCTTGTGCCACAGTCGTGGTTTCACATATGTGGAACATTCATTCCTCTTCTGCAACCCAGTCCTCCCTACTCAGCATTTAACAGCACTTAAAGGCAAGGTCTGGGCTGGACGCAGGGGTTCAGGCAGGTGTCCTACTCGAGGAAGGAGCCTAGAAACTAGCGCTCACGGCCCCCACCTGCAGGTTCCAAGCCATTCGCAGCGAGATCTGTCAGAGAAGTCGCAGTGTAGAATCAGACTTTCCCAGGAGGCGCCTACCACTGGCAATCAGAGCTCATTTGCACAGACATTTATAGTCTGTGGTGAATTTCCATCCTCTGTATAGAGGAGGCTCAGGGGTGGGAAGCTCTTGGGTTTGGGAAGTTTCTTCTTCTCTCTTCTGTCTGATGCCATCCTTGCCAGCTTGTCTTGGGACAGAGGCCGTGTCGAGGGTCAGACTCAGCTGACATTTCCAAAGTGCCTTCTGACACGAGGTGTTTGAGAGTGCTACTTGGACAAGAGTTCCAGGCTTTAGAAGAACATTTTTAATTAAAGGAAAGGTTCACCTGTGGGTCCTGAAGAGCCTGCCCATACTCTTTTGAGTACAAGGCAGTCATGCTGTCATAGATGACCTGGTGCCTTACTTAGTAAGCGCTGGCTCCAAGGTGAGCCACCCACTCCAGGAGCTGCTGGGTTGGTGAAACTGTTGTCCACCAGAAGCAGCTTAAGGTTAAGCACTCCTTAACGAGGGGGCTGGGTTTTCTGTGGATAGATCAGCAGGGAGGCTTAGGGACATGTCAAATATACCACCTTTGTCTCCGCTGCTGAAAATACCTTCTTAAAGCCCATACAACTCTGTGATTTCTTAAAGCTCCATTTTCGGCAAGTGTGTTCTGGTCGAGTTGTGCTTTGGCTAATAAATGGCTTCTGACTCATGGCACTCAGGGCCTGACTGTGGCACTGGCCCAAGCACCTCTCAGGGTACAGCTGATGGGGGCCTGAATGCCCCCAAGTGGTCTGAGCCCAGCAATCTTTCTTGGTGGCCGTGATTCGTGGACATCAAATGGGTTCCATGACACTGTCTTAGTTGGCTTGGCTGCCATAACAAAATATCATAGACTGGCTGGCTCAAGTCATAGGAGTTTATTTCCTTACAGTTCTGGAAGCTGGAGGGCCAAGATCAAGGTTCCAAAGGGGTGGGTTTCTGATGAGGGCTTTCTCCTTGGCTTGCCACCTTCTTGCTATGTCCTCACACAGAGGAGAGAGTGAGCAAGCTCTCTGGTGTCTCTTATAAAAATACAGATTCTATCACTGTGCTCCACCCTCAACAACTTCATCAAACCTAACTCAAGGGCTGCACCTCCATATACCAGCACATTAGGGTCAGGGCTTTACCCTAGGAATTTAGCGGAACACACTTCAGCAGGTGGTGTCTGCCCCCAGGCCGCAGGGCTGCCTTCCCTGCAATGCCGGAGGAGTCGGTGGGGATCCTCCGAGGGCCTCATAAGGCTCTGAGAGTGCTCCGGAGGGTTGGCCTCGGAGAAGGAGCAGTCATTGCTGATTGGAAGCACTCTAAGGTCCCCAGGTTTTGGCAGAACTCGGGATGTATTGCTGTGGGAGAGAACCCTGTTACTGGAAAGCTTTCTGGTTGAGAGGACGAGAAGGGGAGGCAGAGGGAAGGACCAAAGTTGGTTTATCGGGTAAATGAATGACTGGGTCTGGTGGCTGGCACCCTCTCTGGGACATTAGGTTTGGGAAGGGGGATGTGACTCAGGTCTGATGGGCTTTACCATTTCCCAGCTCCCTGAAGCTACCCAGAGAGGTGCCTACAACTTGAAGGAAGGAGGCTGTGGAGGAAAGCTGTGTTCTCAGGGAGGGGTTCCAGCTCACTGTTATGTAAAAACCACCCCAAAACTTAGTGGCTTAAAACGACAACCATTTTATTATCCCTCACGGCTCAGATGGAGCACAGCAGGGAAAACGCGTCTCTGTTCTGTGCGTCTGGGATCTCAGCTAGGAGGACTTAAATAGTCATCCTATTTAAGGAGGGGACATCTGCAAGCTGGCTGGACATCTCCCTCTTTCTCTTCATGCAGTCCCAGAGCTGCTCCATGCAGCCTTCCCAGCGTGGTGGTCTTGGCTTCTTATGTGAGGGCTCCAGGCTCCAAGAACAGGTGTTTTAGGATCCAGGAAGTTGCCAAAGCTCATCAGCTTTAAGGGCAAGGCATGAAGACCCCACCTTCTGGCTGCAGGAGTTTGCTGGACCACTGGAGGCTAAGTGCTGTCACACTTTGGAGTCCATCTCTTGCTCACAGAACTGCACAACATGGCTATTCATGGGCCGTCTAGGGCTGGAGATGAGAGAGCAGAAAGAAGATTGACTCATAGGGTTTCTATGGTGGATAGTGAAATGTGAAATTGATCGTAGTGATGGTCGCCCACCTCCAGACGGTCCTCCAAGGTGGCTATCCTCCACACAGTGCCCGGGCTTCGCCACTTCGTGCATCTGCCCTCCAGGTCAGAGCTGTCTGATAGAAATATAGTGTAAGCCATGCATATAATTCTTTTAAGGTTTATTTATTTATTTGAAAGGCAGAGTTGCAGAGAGGCAGAAGCAGAGAGAGAGGGTCTTCCAACTGCTGGTTCACTCCTCAAATGGTTGCAACAGCCAGAGCTGCGCTGATCCAAAGCCAGGAACCAGGAGCTTATTCTGGGTCTCCCATGTGGGTGCATGGACCCAAAGACCTGGGTCATCTTTTACTGCTTTCCCAGGCCCTAGCAGAGAGCTGGATAGGAAGTGAAGCATCTGGGACTCAAACCGGCCCCATCTAGGATGCCAGCACTGCAGGCGGCTGCTTTACCCACTTTGCCACAGTGCTGGCCCCTGCATATAATTTTTAAATGCACTAGAAGCCACATTTAAAAAGGTAAAAATAGGACTGGGTATTGTGATATGGTGGTTTAAATGACTGCTTGGGACACCCACATCCCATATCAGAGTGCCTGGGTTAGAGTCCCACCGTCACCTTCCTATCCAGCTCCCTGCTAATGCACCTGGGAAGCAGCAGAGGATGGCCCAAGTGCTTGGATCCCTGCCACACTTGTGAGAGACCCAGATGGAGCTCCTGGCTCCTGGCTTTGGCTTGGCCCAGCCCTGGCTATTGTGGGCATTTGGGGAGTGAATCAGTGGATGGGAGACTTCTCTCTTTGTCTCTTTCTCTCCCTGACACTCTGCTTTTCTTTTCTGTTCTTTTCTTTTTTTTAAAATTTATTTGACAGGTAGAATTATAGACAGTGAGAGAGAGATAGAGAGAAAGGTTTTCCTTCCATTGGTTCACTCCCCAAATGGCCGCTATGGCCGGCGCTGTGCCGATCCGAAGCCAGGATCCAGGTGCTTCTTCCTGGTCTCCCATTTGGGTGCAGGGGTCCAAGCACTTGGGCCATCCTCCACTGCCCTCCCGGGCCACAGCAGAGAGCCAGACTGGAAGAGGAGAAACTGGGACCAGAACCCGACGCCCATATGGGATGCTGGTGCCGCAGGCGGAGGATTAACCAAGTGAGCCACAGCGCTGGCCCCGCCACTCTGCTTTTCAAATAAATTAAAATGAATGAATAAACATTTTAAAGAAAGCAGATTATATAAAAAAGTAGACATAATCAGTTGAAATTAATTTTAGTAATATATTTTACTTAACAATAGTAATATATACAAAATATTATTCCAACATGTAATCAACATAACACTTATTAATGAGGGATTTTTACACTTTTTTTTTTATAAGTCTTTGAAATCTGGTATATATTACCCAACCATCTGTCAATTCAGAGTGCTCACATTTCAAGTTCCAATGGCTATGTGTAGCTTGTGGTCACCACATCGGACAGTACAGCTCTGGACCCTCAGAGGCCCCCACTGCAAGGGAGGGCCCTGCAGGTCAACCCTGCCAGTGGCCCTGGTCACTTCTGCTCACATCCCACCCACGAGGACCCATTTGTGGTTCACTCCTTTGTGAGGGAGGTCAGGACAGATATTCTGGCCGTGTGCCCAAGAGGATGAAGAAACAAGATTTGGGGGACACATAGCAGGTTGTTTCATCAGCCACCCATTTTATGTGCACCTACTGTGTGCAATGTGGTTGGCAGGCTTTGCCTAAGCAAGAGGGAAGAAGTTTTCTTTACAGACTGATCGCCTCTGGCTCATTTTCCTTACTCCTTCAAGTGGCATCCAGGCTTCTCGGTGCCAGCCTGCTTCCCAGTGCCCCTGGGATCCCATATGCATGCTTTAGGTGGTGGCCTTCCTCTTGCTGGGCATGCCCACGTCATCTTCTGGGCCTATGACATCTCCTCTGATTCTCCAGCCTCCCATGTGCCCTCAGCCTCTTGCTGTCCCCTTTGCTGCCCATCCTCCACCTGTGCAGCCTTGTATGCAGCATGGGGGAGTGTGGAGACATGCAGTTGGGCCTGGACTCCAGGTCCAGTTTCACTACTCACCTGCTGTTTGACTTTGGGTAAATAACTGAACCTCTCTGAGTTCCAGCCGGCTCCTCTGTAAAGTGGAAGTAATCAGAGCTACTACAGGATGTTGACCCTGTCTGTCCCAGTTCTGCACAGCTGTAGGCAAAGCTCAGCTGGTATTTGAGCTAGCTCTGACCTGGATAGGCCCTAGCATAGAGGACCAGGCCCCTTCCCACTATGGGGGGGTAGACCTGCTCCTGCTGTTCTTATCTTAGTCTGCCTGGAGGTGGGGGGTGGGCTGAGACACCTGAATGCCCTTGGTCTGACAGCTCCACCTGAAGGGCTGGGCTCTGCCTCCAGTTCAGCTCCAGCTTCTAAAGAGTTTGCCTCAATGAACCTTGGGCCTGGTTCTGCTGGGAACCCTGACCTTCTCTAAGGTTACTCCCTGGGGATGGGACCCTCCTACCCCTCCACCCTGCCAAGTAGCCTGCATTAATCCCCTGCTGTCCATTCAAGACCCGACAGTGGCCCCTGGACTATACAGTTCCTCTTTTGCTTAGGTCTCCTTCTGGCCCCCATGAGACAGACACCAGCCCTGACCAGGCAGGAGGAAAGGCCCAAGTCCTGGATTCCTGCCCTCTCTCTGGGGGCAGGCCTTACTGGGCTTTCTGCCTAGAACACCCAGACAAGTTATGAGGATTAGAGAATGAACGACAGGTGACCAATGACCCTAAGCCAAGGTCCCCATTCTTCTGTTCAGTGGAGACAAGAACAGTGTTAGTGTATTGAGCGTTGACCTGTGCCAGGGCAGTGGAAGTGGTACACCTGTTCTACAGGAGAGGCCACTGAGCTGCAGAGAAATTTGCTCAGACCTCACAACTCCGAAGTAGTTGACTTGGATTTTGACTCCAAGCCAAATGGCTGCCCAAGTCTGTGTTCCTAACTGTGGCACAACCCTACCACATTACAGACCGAAAGGAAGACAGGAAAAGAGCTCGACTCTCCCCAGCACACTTGCAGCGTGATGGGTGAGATTGGTCCCAGGAAGCTCTCTGGGTCAGCGCAGTCTCCGAGGGAGTGAGGAGCTGAATGAAGAAGGGTGCTCTGGAGGGTGTGAATGGCCATGGTGGCCTTTGGCCTGGCCTTAGGGTTGGGGGTATGAGGGCAGGGTCTTGGAGCCCTTGGATGGTCCTTGCCCTCTCCAGATTCCATTAGATGTGGCCTTCAGAGTCCCTCTGATTCTGTGCCCTGCTTCCTGGCCCAGCCAATCCCTGCCCATCACCAGTTTCACCTCCTGGATGGTCTGATGCTCGAAAGATGAAGTCCGAGTGGTGGATGGGAGGCATCCTGGCCTCTGGAAAGGAGAGGGCTTTGCTGTCAACAGATACGATGGGATTGTGTCAGCCCTGCAGGGCTTGGGGACTGCTGTGCAGCAGGATCATGGAGGAGAGAGTGTCTGGGCTCTCCTGGCTGATGACTGGTGCCTCTGAATTACGGCACCCCTGGCAGGTGCAGCGCCTGAGGGGTCAGCCTGTCGCCCTGGGTGTGAATTGCCTCGCTTCTGCTTACAAACCACAGCACAAAACACAGACGGGGTAGAAATGGACAAGTTCCCAGAAGGCAGCTTCCTGGTGTTGAGACAACCCTAATCTGACCGCAGAGACGTGATACACCTCCTATTTCCTGTCCCATCTGTGAAATATGACCTTGGCTGGTTTCCTCCTGCCTTGGCTCAGAGGCCCCTGCTGACAGGTTTAAGCCCCTGCCTGGCTGTGAGCTCCTGCAGAGCTGGGCCCCACAACCCAGGCTGAAGATGGGGGCATGGCTTCTGTGCCTCCATTACTGTCTCCCCATAGCCCCAGCGCACTTCCTGCCCCCTCTTAAACTAGCATGGGTGTTGGGAGGAACCAGACCCTGTTCAGATTTGTGTTCTGACTCTGCTAGACATCAGCTGTGTGTCACTGTGCAACGTAATTTGCCTGTACTTCAGTGTTTTTTGTTTTTTTTTTTTTTTTCCCCAATTTGGACAGTGACAGTAGCAGTAACTGCCATGCCAGGGCCAGGCATTTGGTGCATCAGTTAAGCTGCCACCTGAGACACCCATATCCATATCAGAGTGCCTGGTTCAAGTCCCGGCTTTGCTTCCAACCTAGCTTCCTTCTAACGTTCACCCTGGAAACAACAGGCGATGGCTCAACTACATGGGTCACTGCCACCCATGTGAGAGATATGGATGGAATTCTGGGCTACTGGCTTTGGCCCAGCCCAGCCCTGGCTGTTGTGAGCATTTGGGCAGTAAGCCAGAGGGTGGGATGTCTCTTTCTCTTCTCTCTGTCTTTCTCTTTCTGGCTTTTAACTAAATATAAGTAGATTAACTTAAAAGTTAAAATAATAACAGCCATGTCAATGAAACTATGAGAATTATGTGAGGTGTGTACAAAGGTGCACCCAGAACGGTTCCTGGTGCAAGTAAGTGTGCAGGAGTGGTTGATTCCCATCCTGACTGCTCAGTGGACCTGGACGAGATGAGGGTGCTCATGGGTGTATCCCCCAAGAGAAATGAAAACAGGCATCCACACGCAAACCCACACCCTGATGTTCCTAGCTATTGCGGCCATCTGGGGAGTGGACCAGCGGATGGAAGGTCTCTCTCTGTCACTTTCTCTCTCTCTCTCTCTTTTTCTGTAACTCTGTCATTCAAATAAATAAATAAATCTTTAAAAAGCAAGCAAGCAAGCAGGCACTGATGCATACTACAGTGCAGGTGGACCTCAAAGATATTATGCGGAGTGAAAGAGGCCAGATACCAAAGGTCACATGTTCTGTGATTCCCTTTGTATGATATTTCCAGAATGAGTGCATCCATTGAGACCAGGTTAATTAGCAGCTACCCAGCGCTGAGGGTGGGGAAAGGAGCATAAATGCTCGGGAGTAGGGAGTTTCTTTTTGGGGTAATAAAATGTTCTAACGTTGATTGTGGTGATGGTTGCACAACTCTGAGAATACAATAAAAATTATATAATATAAATAAATGAATTGTATGGCATATGAAATGTTTCAATGAAGCCATTAAAAATGAGAAGTTAGAAGAAAGAAACCAGCACTTACTAATACAGTGACTTCAGTAGCTTCATAAATACCCACATGTTTAATCCTCGTGACAAAAATTATTACCCCATTTTTACAGTTGTGGAGGCAGAAGCACAGAGAGGCACAGTGACATGCCCGGCATCACACAGTTTAGAGCCAGAGTGGGAATCAGAACCCAGGCAGTCTGGTTTCAGCATTGGTCAGCACTCTGAGCTGTCCCCATTGCAGGAACCGAGGTGGGACTACTGTGTGTGTGACCAAGGAGGTCACAGGGTCACCTCTACCCAGAAGACTGTCAGGGTCCCCTGTCCCTCACAAGACGATCTTCCAGGCCTTGAGTGGGGAGGGGTGGAGCCTCGGTGGCCCAGCCAGGACCCAGGCTCTGAGGGGCAGATGAGAGCGGGTGTCTCAAGCGACTCTGGAGACTCAAGTGTCTCTGACCCAGTTTGGGAGCTGCTGGCCCCTGCTGGAGTTGGAGCAGCAGACATCGATTTGCAGACTGGCGGTTTCCACTTAATTAGCGTGGCCTCCTTCTGGCTGGGAAAGCACTGTTAAGTGCATGGACTTGGCCTGAAATCATCCCGATGGCCTTGCCCCAGTCCCTCAGGGCTCTCTGCCTCTCAGGCTCTCTCCCCTTCCTTAGCCTGGCTGGAGTTCCTAATGGCCCAAGTTTCCCATCTGGAGTGTGCGACCAGTGCCACCCCTGTCCAGGCCCAGGGAATCACCTGGCTCCAGCAAGGCAGTGCAAGACAGACCTGGGCCTGGGTAATGAAGGGGCTGGAGGGAGAGGCAGAGGCTTCACCCAGCAGGCTCTGTCCCCACCAAGAGCTGGGACACAGCCCTCCGACTGCTTGCAGGGCACCTACCCCATATCCTGCAGAGCTGAATCTTTTCTTAAAAAAACAGGGGGCCGGTGCCGTGGCTCACTTGGTTAATCCTCCGCCTGCGGCACCGGTATCCCATATGGGCACAGGGTTCTAGTCCTGGTTGCTCCTCTTCCAGTCCAGCTCTCTGCTATGGTCCGGGAGTGCAGTGGAGGATGGCTCAAGTGCTTGGGCCCCTGTACCCTCATGGGAGACCAGGAGGAAGCACCTGGATCCTGGCTTCAGATCGGCATAGCTCCGGCCGTAGTGGCCATTTGCGGGGTGAACCAATGGAAGGAAGACCTTTCTCTCTGTCTCTCTTACTGTCTAACTCTATCTGTCAAATTCAAAAAAGCAGACTTATTTATTTATTTGAAAGAATGATTGATTGATTTATTGATTGATTGATTTACAGAGGCAGAAGCAGAGAGAGAGGTCTTTCATCCACTGGTTCACTCCTCAAATGGCCACGATGGCCAGGGCTGAGCCAGTCTGAAGCCACAGCCTGGAACTTCTTCCATGTCTCCCACGTGGGTACAGGGGCCCAAGCACTTGGGCCATCTTCCACTGCTTTCCCAGGCCATAGCAGAGAGCTGGATCAGAAGTAGAGCAGCCGGGACTCCAACCAGCACCCATATAGGATGCGGGCACTGCAGGTGATGGCTTTCCCTGCTACACCACAGCACCAGCACCCCCTCATGCCTTTTTATTCCCAGCCAAGTATTGAGGCTCTGCAATCTGTGATGTCCGTCTGGCCATCCAGGTATCATTCGTCACAACTAGCAAGCATCAACTTTTATATATCAGCTAATTAGACTAATTTTCATGTCTGCCTGTATCCCACCATGCCTTAGATTTACTCTGCCAAGTTTTGGTATAAAAAAGGGTTAGAAAAGGTGGCAGCTTTACCCACTACGCCACAGTGCTGGCCCCAAAGAGCTGCATCTTTTGACTCATTGCCTTATGTACCTTTTGCTGTGGACCTGTGCAGGTGGGCTCCACTTCACAGTCGAGGAAACTGAGGAACGGGGCAGTTGTCACCCAGCAGTGAGTGGTGGAGCAGGATTCTTACTTCCGGGTCTCCTGGCTGCTGGAGCGCTGTCCGCCTGCCCCTGCAGAGCCCACCTGCAGGTGATATGTGGCTTTGTCATCTGGTCTCAAGAGATTTGATTCCTGTTCCTGGTTTTGGAGGGGGGGTGGGTGATTGTTCAGGGTGTGGACCCCTGGGCAACAGGGGCACCGCCAGTCCATTGTGCTGTCCTCTGTCAGTTGTGTGCTGTGGCACAAGAGGGCATCTGTGGATGCTCCCACTTCCTTGCTGTGTGCCCCTCAGCAACCAGCTCCATCTGTCTGATCCTCCCCACTGGTCTATAAAACGGGCCGGAGCCACACACTCGTCAGGGTCCTTGTGAGGATTCAATCGGATGCACATCAAGGCATGAGGCAGGGCGTGTCTGTCCCATGGAGGAGGCATGGCTGCGCATGAGGGGTCACCCTGGCATGAAGGTGGGCCTCCTTGGCGGAAGTGCCTCCCCACTCCGGGTATGTCAGGAGTCAGCCACAAGCTGCAGGGCTGCAGCGCCTGTGTGTGGAAGCTGCTGGGTTTTTTCTTCCAGGGTGAGGTGATCTTCACGTAACAGAATTAACCATTTCAAAGTGCACCTTCACAGGGTTGTGCAAACATCACTTCTACTTGTCCCACATTTTCATTGCCTCCAGAGGAGACCCAGCACTCAACCCCACCTGGCAGCCCCTGACAATCACTGTGCACTTTCTGTCCATAGAGCTGTCTCCTGGGTATTGCGTGCAAATGGGCTGGCACAGTAAGTGGCCTTCTGTGTCTGGCTTCTGTCATCTAGCACGGTGTTCTCATCATTCATCCGTGTTGGAGCATGTCTCAGCTCCCCGTCCCTTTATTTAGTAAATATTTTATTTATTTATTGGAAGAGAGAGAGATATCTTTCATCTAGTGGTTCACTCCCCAGATGACTGTAACAGCTGGGGCTGGGCCAAGCTGAAGCCAGGAGGCCTGGAACTCCTTCGGGGTCTCCCATATGGGTGTTGGGGTCCCATACACTTGGGCTATCTTCCATTGTCTTCCCAGGTGCATTAGCAGGGAGCTGGATTGGAAGCAGAGCAGCTGGAACTTGAACTGGCACTCTGACATGGAATGCCCATGTTGCAGGTATTAGCTTAACCTGTGCCACAATGCCAGCCCCTCTTTGTTCCTTTTTACAGCCAATTAATATCCTGTTGTATGGATAGGCCTCCCCCCCCCCCCCCCCATAGGCTGGAATCCACCCTAAGGCTAGCCCTTGCAGTGATGTTTCCAAGGGACTCTATGGCATTGGCTCCTCTGGCCTTGGTAGCCACTCATATGCAAACACTGAACCTGGTGCTGTTGGGGATAAGGTGGCAGTGACTCCAGGGGGGTGGGGATGGTTAAAGATCCACCAGGGCCTGGAGATCAGCTTCCTGTGTGGTCCAACCTGGCAGACACAGAAGTACATGGTTCAGACCCTAGGCTTTGGAGCGAGACCATAGGGACTCGGCTCCTAGCTCCACTGCCCTCTGGCTGGCCTTGGGCAGAGGCCTCCATTTCTCTTTTGATTAAGTGGGAGTATTAATACCTGCTTATAAGGGTGGCACCAGGTCTAGGTGAAGTCTTGCTTTTGCACAGTGCCTGGCACAGTGGGAAAGCCCTGAGACATATTAGCTATCAGCTATCATTATCCTTTGATTCTATAACTTAGCATTTCCCCCTAAAGTTGCAGTCCTGAAGGGTAGGTGCTGCTGCAGGTTAGGCCACTGCTTAGGGTGCCTGCATCCACATTGGAGCGCCAGTTTGAACCCTGGCTGCTCTGCTTCCAATCCAGCTCTCTGCTACTGCATCCTGAAAGGCAGCAGATGGTGGCGCAAGTGCTTGGGCCCTGCCACTCGTGTCAGAAACCTGGATGAAGTTCTGGGTTCCTGGTGTCAGCCTGGTCCAGCTCCATCTGTTCTGATCATTTAGGGTATAAACCAGTGGATGGAAGATCTCTCTTTGTCACTGCCTTTCAAGTAGATGAAAACAAATAAATAAACATTTTTAAAAATTGCGGTTCTGTGACTTGCTGAGTCCCTGACCAGGCTGGGCCCCCATGTGTGACCTCACAGTCCTGCACCACATAATGATGCCTCAGTCAATGAGAGGCCGCTTATGCCATGGTGGTTGCGTGTGACTGGTAGCTGGCCTAGGTCACGTGTGCACATTCTGTGATGTTCACAGAATGAAATCACCTTGGGGTGTGTTTCTGAGAATACAGCCCATCGTTAAGCCATGGGTGACTGTGCCTGCATTTATTTGAGCACCTGTTTGCAGTTATTTTGATGAATAGCTAGGTGTGCTCTTGCTGGTAATTCTGTGCTGGACTTTTGGGGAGTGGCCAGACTCTTCCATTACAGCAATGTACAGGGTTCCAATTTCCCCACAGCCTCACCAGCTCTTGTCAATGTCTATTTTGTTTTGCTTTTTGTGATTGCCATCTGATTCGGTGCGAAGTGTGCACTCAGTTTTGCTGGCTCTGGAAAGTCAGGCCAGTGGAGTCCCATAAGATGTATTTATATGTATATATATATGTATGTTTATATGTATTTATGTGTGTATGTATTTGAAAGGCAGAGAGAAAGATCTTCCATCTGATGGTTCACTCCCCAATGACTATAATGGCCAAGGCTGGGCCAGGCTGAAGTCAGGAACCAGGAGGTTCCTCTAGGTCTCCCACTTTGGTGCAGGGGCCCAAGCACTTGGGTCATCTTCCGCTGCCTTCCCAGGTGCATTAACAGGGAGCTGGATTGGAAGTGGAGCAACCAGGGCTCAAATTGGCAACCATATGGACCCAAAGCAGCAGCCCCAGATTCTTTGTTTTTATTTTAAGATTTATTTAATTATTTGAAAGTCAAAGTTACAGAGAGAGAGAGAGCAATTTTCCATCCACTAGTTCATTTCCTAGATGGCCTCAACAGCCAGGGTTGGGCCAAGCCCAAGCCAGGAGCCAGGAGCTTCTTCCAAGTCTCCCACATAGGTAGCAATGGCCCAAGTGCTTTTCCCAGGCCTTTAGCAGGAAGCTGGATTGGAAGTGGAGCAGCCGGGACACGAATCAACACCCATATAGGATGCTGGTAGGTGGTAGCTTTACCTGCTACACCACAGTGCCAGCAATTATTTTTTTAAAGATTTGCTTATTTATTTGACAGGCAGAGTGACGGATCTTTCATCCACGGGTTCACTGACCAAATGGCCAGAGCTGCATCTTGTTGAAGCCAGGAGGCAGAAACTCCATCTGGGTCTCCCCTGTGGGTACAGGGACCCAGGTACTCAGCCTGTCTTCCACTGCATTTGTAGGGAACTGGATCAGAAGCCAAGCATCCCAAACTGCTCTCATATGAGATGCCAGTATCACAAGAGGAGGCTTAACCCACTGCACTGCAACACCGGCCCCACAATAAGATTCTGTAAGATAAAGGTGGCAGCTGAGGCCAGCACCGCGGCTCACTAGGCTAATCCTCCGCCTGCGGCGCCGGCACACCGGGTTCTAGTCCCGGTCGGGGCACCGGATTCTGTCCCGGTTGCCTCTCTTCCAGGCCAGCTCTCTGCTGTGGCCTGGGAGTGCAGTGGAGGGTGGCCCAAGTGCTTGGGCCCCGCACCCGCATAGGAGAGCAGGAGAAGCACGTGGCTCCTGCCTTTGGATCAGCACGGTGCGCTGGCTGTAGCACGCCGGCCTCGGCGGCCATTGGAGGGTGAACCAACGGCAAAGGAAGACCTTTCTCTCTGTTTCTCTCTCACTGTCCACTCTGCCTGTCAAAAAAAAAAAAAAAAAAAAAAGGTGGTAGCTGCCTCTTGCCATCTCCGTAAACCCCTGCTGCCTCCATGAAGAAGGGGCTCCTCTCTGCCTTCCTCTCTTGAGCACCTGCAGTGGATGTGGCCAGGCCTTCAGTAAGGTGCTAGAGATTCACCCGTAAACAGACTAGGTCCCTGCCCTCATGGTGCTTATAATCTATAATCTGGCTACAAACTCACAACCTATCATTTAGAATTATCACTAAATTCTATGAAGGAACAGGCCAGGTGCTTTGAGAGGGGACAAAGGGACTGTGATGGATGCAGGAAGGCCAATCAAGGTAGATCTCCCTGGGAAGGTGACTTAGGAGACCCGAAGGGTCCCCAGGCTGGGCTGGGGAAAGCGTGCTGAGAAGAAAAAAGTTGCATGTGCAATGGCCCTGGGGCAGGGAAAGACTCTGGTGCTAAGCCTCAGTGCTAAGTTGGAAAGGTGCAAAACCAGTGAGAAGGCATGCGGGATGTGACTGCTGGCTGGGGGCCCGAGCTCCAGGGACCACACATCGTGTGAGCTGTGAGCACAACCCGTGATGTGAAGGCCCAGGCACTGGACTCATTTCTTTGCTGCCTTCTCAGCTCCAGGGGGCAGCTTGGCTGGGGTATTGTTGCTTATTCCGGTGTCTTGCAGTCTCAAACTGGAGAGCCAGAGAGGTGGTAGTGGGGAAGTGGTCAGGGGTAGCTGCGCTGGAGACCCCAGGCATGGAGACTCATGGCCGTGCCAGAGTATCTCAGCTGTGCTGACACACACGTGGATGCCCTGTCCCCCTGACCTGTGTGCACCCTCAGCCTCCCAGGCCTCGGGGCAGTGCAGGGCTCAGCCTGGTGCCTGCCCCTTGCTGGAGAGCTTGTCTCTAAAGCCCCAAGCCCAGGGTCATGTCCTGGTCAGTCTCCTAGAACTTCAGGGTCAGGTGTCCTGGTCCAGGACCTGAGTGCACTTCAGTTTTTTTTTTTTTTTAAGTTTTACTATGTGAAACGCAGAGTAACAAGGGGAAAGGAAGAGAGGGAGAGAGGGAGAGAAGGTGAGAGGGAGGGAGGGAGGGAGGGAGGGAGAGAGAGAGAGAGAGAGAGAGATCCTCCATCTGTTGGCTCACTCCCCAAATGCCTGTAACAGTTAGGGCTGGGCCAGGTCAGAGCAGGAGCCAGGAGCTCCATCTGGGTCTCGCACATGGGTGGCAGGAGCCAAGTACTTGGGCCATGATCTGCTGCCTTCCAGGTGCATTAGTAGGAAGCTGAATGGGAAGCGGAGATGGGACTCTGGCACTCTGATATGGCATGCAGGCATCCCAAGGGGTGGCTTAACCTGCTGCACCACAACTCCTGCCGGAGTGTACCTGAGCTCTGTCTTCAAGAAGAAAACTGGCCCCAGCCCTGAGTTACATAAGGAGGTGTTTGGAATTTGGCTCCTTTTGAAATGAAATGGGAAAACTACACCCAAACAAGCAGGCACGGGGAATTGACCAAGAAGGAAACACCCTCAGGGTTACCTCTGGGTCAGTCTGCATTTGCAGTATTGGTTTCTTCATTCTGCGGACATTGTTGGCATCTGCTTTGTGCCAAGCCTCACGGTAAGGATCCAAGGACAGATGTTCAATAAATGTTTGTGGGAAGGAGAGAGGAGGGGGGAAGAAACAGAGGGAGTGAGAAAAGAAGAGGAAGGAAGAGAAGGAGGAAGGGAGGGAGGGAGAGAGGAAGGAAGGAAGGGAAGAAGGAGGGGAGTGGGGGAGAAAGGGAGGGAGGGAACAGAAGTAGATGGGCAAGAATACCTTCACAGAGCTCACAGCTGTGCCCAGAGTCGCAGTAGTTTCTGAATGTTTTCAGTCTAGCTCAGCTCTGGTCAATAGGCAAATAATTAAACATGTTTCTAAGGAGTGTGCGGATGTAAATTAATTTGAATGATTATTGTAACAACATAGTGCTCTAACTTGTGTTCACTGTAACATTATTGAGGTTATTTTACATATCTTTTTTTCATGCTGAATTGTCTAAGTCCAGAATGCATTTTATACCACCAGCGCATCTCCCTCCGGGTCATGCATGGCCCGTGGTGCCCTCTGGGACACTGGAGGGCGACAGGTGTGCTGAGGGAGGTGCACACGGCTTGCTGAGGGCGCCGAGTTCAGGGACAGGGAAGACTTACGTGGAGGGTGTGTGTGCATTCGGTGATTTATTCATTCACCCATTTAATGTTCAACTAATGTTTGCTGAGTGTCTCCTGCACGGGGTGAGGGCTGGGCAGGGACTTTGCTGGGGGTGGAGAGGAGAGGAGGGCATCCCGGACTGGGAGGAGGGCAGATGGCAGGCTCAGCAAGGGCAGAGCAGTGGTGGCCTTGCTCACAGCTGGCTCCTCTGCACCTGGCTCCCCTCCACGGGGCCCAGAGCTGGTGCCTTGGCAATATTTGTGGGAGGAGAAGGCAGGAGAGAAGTTGGGCATTTCTGGAGCCCAGGAGCTACAGAGCAGGGAGTGGAGAGAGGGGAGGCTGGAACCACTGTTTGCAAAACTGTGCTGCATTGGAATCACGGGAGGGGCTTGTGGAGCCATAGCTTTTGCACCTACTCCAGTGTTCCTGGACTTGGGATTTATCTTTCTGGTAGATTCCTAGGTGTTGCTGCTGCAGCTAGTCTTGAGCCGACACTCTGAGAAGCACAGCACTAGCTCAGGGCCAGTGTGAGGGAATGGGGAGTCTGGGGAGGATTTTGAGCAGGAGGGAGGTGCATTTTGGTTTGTAGTGTGGCAAACTGGAGATGGCTGCTGAGGGTGGGAGGCTGCAGCCCCCTCCCGCAACTCTCTCCTGCCAGCGTAGTGGGCCTCAGGCCCCAGCGCCATCCTCGCACAGTGAGGAAGGCTGGGCTGTGCTCCTGGGCCCAGGCAGAGACCCGGAGTGACGGTGTGGATAGCTCTCGGCTCTGTGGGTGGAAACAGAAACCCTGAGTCAGCTGTGGCGTTCAGTGAAGAATTTCCATGGTTGAGGGAAATGTGGGCGAGGGGAGGCTTGGGTTCCAGGGCATCTCGTTCAGTCTCAAACCCCGCCCCGTGGTTATTTCTAGCTTATTAGTTGGCTGTGTGTGCACATGGCAAATTACCCCACAGTGCGGCAGCCTAAAACAATGACAAGCCGTTGTTACCTCTCAGTAAGCTGGGGGAGCTGGGGGGTTGGGCTGACGGCTTCTTACGGGGGTGTGGTCAGTATACTGGCCCAGGCTGGAGAGGCTGATTGGCAGAACCACGTGGTCTCCATAGGACTGCCTAAGTCTTCCCGACACAGCAGCTGGCTTGTATGAGTGAGCGACCCAAGCGGCAAGATGGAGGCTACAGTGTCTCTCGTGAGCCAGCCTTGGCAGTCACACTGTCTCCTGCCGGTGACAGGTGTTGGCTCCATTAAGCGGGGATGGAACTGCCAGAGTGTGAATCCTGAGGCTGTGGTCTTTGGTGGCTTCTTGGAGACCGCCCACCACACCAAGCTGTCCTGTGGCCCTGTTTTGGGGTCAGCCTCCCAGGACCTCCAAGGCAGCCGCCGCGACTGGCCCCCGCCCCTTCCTCTGGGAGGTGGGGTGGAGGACAATCAGTCAGCTCCGCAACTCACTGCGTTCCAAGCCCATGGGCAGCATCTTCTAATTGGATTCTCAGATAACCGGATGGGGTTAGCGCCACTGTTTCATAGACACAGGAAACTGAGGCTCAGAGGGAGGAGGTAACATGCGGACATCAGGTCACTGGAAAGCGGCGGGGTCAGAGTTAGCGCAGGGCTCAGGCAGATGGCATGGCCCACAGTTGTATGCTCTGATGGTCTCCTTCCACAGAGGAAATGATTGTAGCAAAGGTCAGGTCAGCCCCTTCATCCCTTAGACTTGGAGCCTGGCACTGGGCACACTGACAGAACAGGAAGCAGAAAGGCCCTGGGCTAAACATCCCTGACTCTTAAAGTCTAGAGTATGCGAAGGAATGATAAGTAGCTGAGATAGTAGATACGGTAGTGATCCTGATCTGATCATTACCTGTGTATGCGTGTGTGTGTGTGTGTGTGTGTGTGTGTGTGTTACACTCTGCCTACAAATGTATACAGTTACTATGTGTGAGTTTCAGATATATATAAAGCAATCATCTGGCTTCAAGTTTGGCTCTAAGACATGCACTGAAATCCTTGTGGTGGAGCAAGCTTGAAGTTCAAGTGTGAGGGTATTGTAGCTTTTTCCCAGCTAAGGAGACTGTGGCAAGTTAATCAAATTCATGGTGCCTCTGTATCTCCATCTGTAAAATAGGAGCTCATCCTAGAGCCTGCCTCACTTCTCCCTGGGGTGTTGTAGATGTTAAATGAGACCATTCCTACACATGCCAGACAGAGCTAGGCATGCAGCAAGCGCTCAGTAAACGAGAGTCCTTTTATCTTGAGCTGGTTAGACACAGATGTGCCTGCTCTCTGTTCCACATCAGGCTGAGCCATGAGGCGGTGAGGACGGACAGTGACGATTTCATGTGTTACTGGGATCATCAGCAAATGATCCCCAAGGACCCAGGGCTTAGGACATTCCCAGCTGATGACTTCCGAGTCCTGTACTTAACTGCACCACCGTCCTATCCCGGAGTGAGGGCTGGCTGAAAACAGAGGGTTCCAGAAGCTCTGGAAAACCTGCAGTCTCCTGCCCTCCAGGCCCAGGCAGCTCCTCCCTTGCTGCTTCTCCTGATAAGAGCGTGGGTTTTTCCAGCTCCCGCAGCAGGGATGCTCCTTGTTCCCGTCTGCCCACAAGCTGCCCTGGTTTCTGCTCCTGAGCAGGCAGAAGATGGGTATCTGGAAGTCACAGGAGATTGTGCAGCAGCAAGAGGGGAGGGGTACGCAGGACAGGGCGCCCCAGGGCAGGTGAGCCTGGGTGGCAAGCAACACACCCTCTCTGGAGATAGGCTTCTCTCTCCTGATGTGACAAGGGAGCTGAGTCTGTGTCAGCAACCAGCCTTCGCCCCAGCGAGCAGACAGGAAGCAGGGGCTGTAGCCTCCACCATCCAGGGTGCAGAGGTCATGCTCTTGACGGGAAGTGTGGGTGCTTTCAGAGACGAGCGGTGCTGAGTCAGGGCTGGGGGAGAGACAGTGGGAACCACGGCGGGCCACAGCAGGACATTTGTGCCCCCTTCGCTCCTTGGCAGGTGAAGAATTGGGCCTGATCCACCTGTGCCCCTCCTGGCCACGACCCCAGGGCCCACCTCGGACATTCATTCATTTCCTCGTCTAGACTGATTTTGAATGTATTTTGTTGGTTGAAAGGCACTGTCCCAGAGCTCTGCATAATGTTTCCGTGCAGGATCAGGTAAACCCTGTTTTAGGCTGAGTATGCCCCCCAAACACACAAACATCTGTAACTATGTATCTCTCAGACAATCTGTAACTACTCAGCTCTTTTTTTTATCTTGGGCTTTCTCCAGCAGAAAAACAGCCCTGGGCAAAGAGTTAAGCAAGGAGCCCGTGGTCTGGTTAATTATGGACACTGGCGGTTGACTTTCGTAGGATGTCCTGTGTCACCAAATCGTTGACCTTTTCCCCAGCATTTTATTCTTTTGCAGAGTTAGACAGTGAGAGAGAGAGAGAGAGAGACAGAGAGAAAGGTCTTCCTTTTTCCATTGGTTCACCCCCCAAGTGGCTGCTACGGCCAGCGCACTGCGCCGATCCGAAGCCAGGAGCCAGGTGCTTCCTCCTGGTCTCCCATGCGGGTGCAGGGGCCCAAGCACTTGGGCCATCCTCCACTGCCTTCCCGGGCCACAGCAGAGAGCTGGACTGGAAGAGGAGCAACTGGGACAGAATCCGGCGCCACAACTGGGATTAGAACCCAGGGTACCGACGCCGCAGGCAGAGGATTAGCCTAGTGAGCCGTAGCACTGGCCAAGCATTTTATTCTTTATTTTAAAAATCTATTTATTTAATTATAGCATAATTTAAAAATATTTGTTTATATTGAAAGGTAGAGAGAAAGAGACAAAGAGAGAGATCGTTCTTTCATCTGCTGTTTCACTCTCCAAATGATCACAGCAGCCAGGGCTGCACCAAACCAAAGCCAAGAGCCTAGAACTCCAGCTGGGTCTCCCACATGGGTGGCAAGGACCCAAGCACTTGAGCCATCATCATCTGCTCTTACCCAGGGTACGTTAGCAGGAAGTTGGATTAGAAGTAGAGTAGCTGAGATTCAAACCAGGACTCAGATACAGAATGTGGGTATCCCAAGCAGTGACTTAACCTGCTGTACCATCAATGCTGGCCCTCTGCCATTAAAAAAAAAAAAAAAAAATCCTTAACTTGCAAGCAGTACCAAATTCAGTGGCAGGCAGATTTGACGTGAGGACCATAGTTTGCTATCCAAACTGTTTTTTGTAACTGCTGCTCTTTAATGTCCTGCTGAGCACAGGGTTTCCAGCTTCAGCGCCCCTGTTCCCGGGTCAGCCAACTTGAGACTTGACTTCTGTACTGACAACTTGAAACACAGTTCTTACCACCATGGTCATCATTCCTTAGAAGGTTTTTATTTTCTGGTGAAATTGGAGAATTCTAATGATAAATGTGGTCAATACAGATTTTTCAAATGCCTGGAAAATACCAGCAATGGTAAAATAAAAAGCACTGGTTACAACAGTTAATATCCTGATTTTTTTTCCCCAGTGAAAAGTGTGTGTATGGGGCTGGTAATGTGGCACAGTTGGTTAAGCCACTGCCTGCAGCGCTGGCATCTTATATGGGCACTGGTTCATGTCCCGGCTGCTCTACTTCCAATCCAGCTCCTTGCTAATGCACCTGAGAAACAGCAAAATATGGTCAAGTGCTTAGGCCCCTGCATCCACATGGGAGACCTGGAGGAAGCTCCTGGCTCTTGGCTTCAGCCTGGCCCAGCCCTGGCCATTGTGGCCATTTGGGGAGTGGACCAATGGGTAGACGATCTCTCTTTCTCTCTCTGCCTCTGCCTCTCCCTCTCTGTAACTCTGCCTTTCAAATAAAAAAAAAATCTTAAAAAATGTGTGGAATGCATTTTTCCTTTCCAGTTGAGGCAGTGCTCAATGTATAATTTTGATTCACTTTCATAGATATAGGCAGGAACAAGATCCATTCCTCTGAAAGGGAAGTTTCTACAGCATTTTCCTTTCTCATTAACAATTCCTCAGAGACACCAGATGCAGAATATTCCACAACTTGGATGTTTCATACTTTACCAAGTCTCCAGTTGCTTAGACACTTGGATTGCTTCCAGGATGTCTTGATTGTAAATGATACATATAAATAATGCTGCCGTGAACATCCTTGCCCATAAATCTTAATCTACCTTTGATCTTTTTATTTAAGATTTTTAAAAAGATTTATCTATTTATTTATTTATTTGAAAGAGTTATAGAGAGAGGTAGAGAGAGAGAGAGGTCTTCCATCTGCTGTTTCAATCCCCAGATGGCTGCAACGGCCGGTGCTGCGCCAATCCGAAGCCAGGAGCCAGGAGCTCCTTCTGCGTCTCCCACGTGGGTGCAGGGGCCCAAGGATTTGGGCCATCTTCCGCTGCTTTCCCAGGCCACAGCAGAGAGCTGGATCAGTAGAGGAGCAGCCAGGACTCGAACCAGTGCCCATATGGGATGCCAGTGCTTCAGGCCAGGGCTTTAACCCGCTGTGCCACAGCGCCGGCCCCTATCTAGTGATATATTTGAAAGGTAAAGCAATGAAAGTGGTGGGAAAAGAAAGGGAGGGGAAGAAATGAAGGTAGTGGGAAAAGAAAGGGAGGGGAAGAAATCTTTAATCTGCTGATTCACTGCCCAAATGCCCACAACAGCCAGGTCTGGGCCGGGCCAAGCCAAAACCAGAGGCCAGGAACTTATTCTGGTTTCCCATTTGCATGGTGTGGGCCCGAGTATTTGGGCAATCATCACTGCTTTGCAGGTGTATTAGTAGGGAGCTGGATTGGAAGTAGAGCTACCAGTACTCAAACTAGCAATCCGATACAGACTGCTGGTGTCGCGAGTGGCAGCTTAATCTCCTGAGCCACAATGCTGCCCCTGATCTTTTCTTTAGGATGTGCGTGTACTGAAGGTTTCTAGGACAGCTGTGCTCCTCACGTATATGCTAAGTTTTTGCTTTACTGATTTTGCAATTCATAAAATTTCTGACTGCTGTAACCTCATTCTCCCCACACCCAATTGATCTGTGTTGTTTATACTTTCACATTGTAGCATCTTTTTTTGATCAACCTAAAGTTGATTGCCTCCTTATTTTTGCCCAGAATTCCATCCTGCATCATAGTAATGGTGCCACCTCCGCTTTCTTTGTGTTTGCGTTTGTCTGTTTTATATTTGAACAGCTCTTTATTTTTAGCATCGCTGTTATTTTATTTGGAGTATCTTGTAAGCAGAACACAGTTGAATTTTTTCTTCTTCTTTTTTTTTAAATATTTATTTATTTGAAAGGCAGAATTACAGAGAGATCTTCCATTCACTGGTTCACTCTCCACATGGCTGCAACAGCTGGAGTTGGGCTGATCCAAAGCCAGAGGCCAGCAGCTTCTTCCAAGTCTCCCACACAGGTGCAGGGGCCCAAGGATTTGGGCCATATTCTACTGCTTTTTCAGACCATAGTAGAAAGCTAGATCGGAAGTGGAGCAGCCAGGACTCGAACTGGCACTGCAGATGCTGGCACTGCAAGTGGCGGCTTTACCCACTATGTCACAGCGCCAGCCCCAATTTTTTTCTACTTTTTGGAAACCAAATATTTACTGCTGTATAGGGAAGGATAAATCACTTCATCTTTTTTATGGCTGATGTTTGGTTTTTCATCATCTTGTGTTATGCTTTGTGACATTGATGTTTCTTTGCTATTTCCTTTGTTTTCTGACTTTAATGACTAGTGTGTTTATTTGATTCATTGTTTCCATTGATAATATGAAAGACCTAAGTCCTGGTTTCAATTTCTCATGTGGTTGCCATGAAACTTTTCAGAAATCTTATTTCATTTCCCTAATTAGAGAGGTGAGAGTCCAGAGTGGGACTGGTTTATATCCTATGTTGTACAGCACTGAGAGGGAAGAGTGAGACAGTGATATGGGCCTGGGTGTTGTAGGTTGTATTCCAGACCCTGTTCCCACAGAGACAAGGCTTCAAAGCAGAGGCATCCATATATATATATATATGTATATACACACACACACACACACACACACACACATATATATATATATATATACACAAGTGAGAACAGGATTTATTTAACAGTGAGAGAGTAAACACACACTCATGTGCCAGTGTGGGCTGCCCCACACAGAGAAATGCTCACAGTGAGTGGGCCAGAGGACTGCCCAGGAAAGAGAAAAGGAAAAGTGGTACCAAGTATGGTCTGTGGCAAAGAGACCTCTCCCCCATTCTCAGCCTCTTTCATGAAGTAGGGGGTGGCATCTTAATCAGATAAGCAAACAGAGGAGAGTCTTAGTGTGTGTCCTGGGCCTGGAAGAGGCACAGGTGCAACCTGGAAAGGTGGGCACATCAAGCTGACAGTTAAAGACACAGGGTTACATTGCAGGGTTGCAAGAATTCCAGGTTGTTAAACTTCATTAACTGCCTAGTTATAACACATCAATAGCATTTCTCAGAAAAACAAAAATTGAGAGCCCGGTAGACAGGCAGAGAGGGCAGGTAGTTACAGGACAGCAAGCAGAAGTAAGGAAGCCAGAAGAAATATTCATTGAGTGGACATTGAGGTGTGAGCTGCAGGAACTTCCCCCTTCAGAGGAATGGATCTTCTTCCTGGCTATATCCAAGAGAGGTTCCTTTGACCTTAGCCATGCCCAAACACCAGTTACACATGGAATCTACCAGATCGTGTAAGTTCTGTGTTCAACGGTTGATCGTAGCACCTAAGCCATAGAGTTGTTGTGGGGATTAACTGGGATAAGACATGTAAACATGTAATATCTTAGCACAGAGCCTCACCCTTAGGAAATATTCAGTAAATGTTCGATTTTATTATGATGGCTGTGAAGCCATTACGGTGTTTATGTGTATCTCCTACCTGGAGGGCTGGGAATATTTTTATCTATTACTTGCCTGGAGATATGAAATAATTGGGCTATTTTAAAAAGTTTAAGAGATGGGTGGAAGGAGAAGTGAGGTCAGAGAGAGGGGGTTATGAGAGCAAGAGGAAATCAGAAAGAGGAGGGCCTTTGGGAAGAGGGGGAACGGGGCTCGGAGCAGATACCTTGGAGAGTTCCCAGCCAGCGCCTGTTGGAGCAGGCAGGCTCTGAGGGGCGGGAAGGGAGATCAGGTCCTCCCGTCTGCTGAGGGGAAGGCGCTGGGAGAATTCTGAAGGCAGAATCAATGAGGAGCAGACACCTGGCGCGGCTGGAGTCCACCGAATTCACGAATGGAATGAGGAAGTTTCCGATCATGTTTCTGGACAAGCAGTCTCCTTGCCTTAAGTCCCTGAGGTTAAGCACTATAGGGGGCGAGATACCTACCGGGAGGCGATAACAGGGGAAGGGGGAGGGGGAGGAGCGCACAGGCCCTGCCTTTGCCGTTTGAAGGAGAGACTTACAGACCGAATCCTCTCCTCAGTTGCAGTCAAGTGCAGTTCTGTCCTCCTGTGAGGTAATCAGGTACGCAAATGTCCACTCACCCCTTCGTGAGAGATTCCCACACCATCCCCCGCCCCCCACTCTTCCGAAAGACTGTGCATTTTGCAAGAGGATTAATTTCAGGTTTATTTTACACACCAGCTTCCCTGGTAACTTTAGCTTTGTTTTTTTAGAAGAAACTTTAAAACGTTAAACTTTGTTTATCCACTCAACAAATATTTATTGAGTGCATACTCTGGGTGCTGGATCCCGCAGATAAGACCGCAGACAAGACTTGCCGGTGCCCATCCTGGAGGGTCTGCACACACCTGATGCCAGGTGAAACTTGTGCTGAGGCATCTGGGTAGCTGATGCGAGGCTGTCAACCCTTCTGTCCAGCATGGCTACATGTCCTGGGCACGGGGGTTCTGGACAAGAGGAGATTATAGCCGTGTGCCTGGGATCCCCTGGGCCATCTTGTCCTGGTGAGGCTGAAGGTGTCAGAGTTTCTAGGAGAAACAGAAGCCAAGGGAAGCAGACTCTCTCAGAAATGGGAAGTGTGTGGCCCAGCCTGGGAGCACAGAGTTAGAACAGGTACTGCAGGTACTGAGGCTTAAACAGAGGCTGGGGGTGCTCCATCCACTCCCGCAGGCCTCAGATATTGACTGGGGCCTGAGGAGCATGGAGGCAGCAAAAGGTGGTCATACTCTACCTCTCCACATGCCCCCAAGGAAACCCTGTGCTTATTCACAGTCACTCCCCTCCAGAGCATACAGTCCAGAAAAGACACAGACAGGTGCGAAAGCAGCTACATCCTGGTGCTGGTGTTAAGTGTTCTCAGCGGGGGTGGGGGCAGGGAAAGTGCAACAGAAGGGCACTTGGCCCAGCCTGGAGGACTTGGGGAAGGCCTCACAGAGGCAGCGACATTTATGCTGGGACCAGGGAGCTAAGTAAGAATTAACCAGGTGAAAGGAACCGCACCTGCTTAGGCCCAGGGAGTTCAGGGAAGTTGGAGCCTGGGCAGTGGGTGGGAGGCATGACGCCAGGAGAGGTGGGCAGAGTCCAGCTAGTGTGGGGCTCAGGAAGGTCCTGGCATTCAGGGCTCTCCCCTCCCTTCCCTTTCTTTATTACTCAGCTCTTTGTTACTGTAACGAAAATACTGGAGAGAAGCTGTCTGTGAAGGTGGAAGGTTTATTGCAGCTTGAGGTTTGGGGATTCACAGTCCAGGATGCGGCAGCCCCGTTAGTCTGGTGTGTGACGGAGGCTGGCCGTGGTGAGGCATGTTTGGAGGAAGGAGCCAGGAAACCGAGAGAGCGCACGTGAGAGAGCGAGAGCAAGTGAGCTTGGCTTGCGTAGTCAGCCCCATCCCTCTCCCTTCCAAGGGCAAGCCACCAGTAGCAGAGAGACCTCCCACTGTGCCTGTGTCCCAGACAGGTAATTCTAGTGTCTCTACTCTGAACCCATTGATCATTAACATTAACCCCATTAACCATTAACCCAGACTTTGGGGACTGGGCCTTCAGTAGGTGGGCCTATGGGAGACACTCAAACTCTTACCAACATGACACCTTCCCTGAGCCCCTGCACCAGCGGTGCAGTGATGAGTGGGACAAGTGCTGTGCTGAGCGCACAGAGCTCCCAGGCTGGGAGGGAAGGGAGCTCCTAGCTGGATGCTCAGGGCCCAGCTCGGAGGCCCTTCCTCTTGAAACGTCGGTGAAGGTGCAAGCCCTTTCCCAAGGTTGTACAGTCTTCACCGCTCTGTGATTCCAGAACATTCTCTTCATCTCCAGAGGAAACCCTGTGCTCACTAACGGTCGCTCTCCATTCCACCTTCCTATTCTGACCAATGACAATCACCGTCTCTTTTCTGTTTCTGTGGACTCACCTATCCTGGACGTTTCCTATAAATGGGCTGAAATAGCACACAGCCTTTTGTGTCCAGCATCGAACAGCGTCTTTCACGCACCCTAAGCCTTGTCCTCACTGTAGTGTGTGCCTTTGCTTTCCTCCTTTTATGGTGGAATAATATCCATTCTGTGTAATATTCCATTTGTGTGGAATTTTGTTGCTCCATTCATCAGTCAGTGGACAAATAGTTTATTTCCACTGGGAGGCTTTTGTGAGTAATTCTGTTATAAGTGTTTGTGTGGACATATGTGTTTATTCCTCTTGAGGATATACCTCGGTGTGCAATTGCTGGGGCACGTAGTAGGTCTGCAATACCCAGATACTTCTAAAGGTTCATGGAAATTGGAATTAAAAGATAATGCACATTTCCATGAATTTTCCAAAGTACCCTTGTATGTTTAACTCTTTGAGGAAATGCCTGACCATGGTCGGGGGTGCTGCACCATTTTATATTCCCACCAGCCGTGTGTGAGGGTCTCAGTTTCCCCACATCCTCTCCAGGACTTGTTATCATCTGACCCCTCCTCTTCTAGAGTGGAGTGCAGCTGCCTGGGGCGGCAGGGGCCTGGGCCTGGGACTTTGAGGGAAGTCCATGTCTTTCTGGCCCACCCCTCTACCACGGCTGAGTCACTGACAGAGATCTGGGGTGCACTGCCTGGCAGAGGGGCAGTCAGTGCCAGCTACTGCCCAAGCCACCATTACACTTGAGCTGGTCTCCACCCCCAGCTCCTGGTGACCGGGCTTCCCTGGAAGCAGCTATTTCCGGCTCTTCCTGCCTGGGGAGGAGCCGTGGTAGGTGGGAAGGCTGAGATTGTGCCATGGGGTGAGTGTCAGGGCGCAGGGCACTGGAGACCCAGGACTCCTTTGACTCGGGAGGAGAGTGAAGGGCTGCTTTCTGAGTGCATCGACCCCTCTCGTGTGGGCAGACACAGGCTGGGCCCACTGCAGCCTTGACAGCACCTTGAGGAGGGGAGATAGGGTCAGCTTGGACAGGATTTTCCATGGAGGTGGTACAGCCTCCATGCAAGGTGGGAGACGGGGGTGGCAGCTGGAGGCAGGAAACCAGGGTGCTTGGCTCAAGGGTGGGGGTGGGGTGGGGTCTGTCTGGGGTGGAGCTGCAGCACGGGGACAAAGCGAGGAAGCATTGGTGCACGGGCTCAGAGCTGTCGGTTATTTGCCACACTGCTTCAGTGGCCTCCTTGGAAAATGAGAGCAGGGGGTGTGGGCAAAGGCTGTGAGAATGATGTTCTAGAACACTGAACTTCACCCACAATGCCCTGTCTTTCCTTTTTGCTTTTTGCCATCTCTGTGGCTGTCTTCGCCGGGAGACCCGCAGCCGTACTACACATCTCTCTACTGCCCCCGTCCTTTCCCTAGGTTCTTGTTGGGCACTGTTTTAGTTTAGGGCTTAAATGTTCAGTCTTTGGAGCCAGCCTAGGTTAAAATTGCAGCTCTGTCACTCCCAGCCATGCAGCCTTGGGCAGATCATTTCATGTGTTCAAACCTGACTCAGTTTTCCCATTGGAAATTAGGGGCAAAAATAGCAGTCAGTTGGTTAACAGTATCTTCATAACTGGATTAGGAGGACTAACCAATTTGGTGGATGTAAACACATGGCTGATGCCCACTTAGTGCCAGGTTATAGACAGAATAACCCAGAACACAAGACAGAGAAGATGAGGACTGGGATCTTGGGTGTTAGGGAGATGGCAGATGCCCTGTGACCAGCCTGGAGAGATGAGGGTGTGGGTTGGGGCTGAGGGACTCCCACGATCGGCCTCTAAATCCAGCTGCATTGCTGAGAGGGGCTCCGGGAAGAGCACTTGCACACTCATTTCTTTGCTCTTTAGTCCAGAGTCGCACTCCTAGTGGTGCCCAGGTCTGCAGTGTGACACCAAGAAACAGTCTGGTGGCCCTGGAACAAGTAGCTCTGTGGGCATTGAAATGGTGCCACTGCAGAGTACAGATGGAGGCCTGCAGGATGGTGCGGGAGAGACTTGGGAAACTCCCTGGGGTTAGGGAGGCCTCCCAGAGGAGGTGATGTTTTGCTTGGAATCTGAAGGATAAAGAGGAATTTGCAGGTTCCAGGTAGCAAGAAAGAGGATGCCAGGCAAACTGGGAGACTGGGAGCTCAGTTGTTTTGTTTTGCTTTAAGAAAGAAACCAACAGGATTGAATTAGTGAGCAATTCAAGGGAGGGTGGGGTCATGCAGGGTGCAGTGGGGCTGGGGAAGGCAGGACAGGATCATGAGGCAATGGGAGGGTGAGGCCTCAGACGGGCGGGTGAGAAGGGAGGACTGGGTTAAGTGGGCACCACATGGATGGGACTGTGCTAGTCACATGGTCAGGTGACTGTAGCTCAGCCTCAGGGCAACCCCAGGAAGACACAGATGGCCCAGGGCCCACCTGCAGTGGCCAAACACCTCTGTATCCCTGTCCCCGTGCCCCCAGGGCAAGAGCAGGAACCGCACCTGTGGTCCATGTCACCAGCCAGCCTGAGGCCTGCTCCGTGGGCCGAGGCGGTGGAGATGCCAAAGAAAACACAAGCTTGTCAGCAGCAACTCTCCTCGCGCAGGCAGCCGCCACCAGCTTCCTGCCGAGATGACTGGTGCAGCCTCACTTGCTACAGCTGGAGACAGAGGGGAGCAGATGGCCCTGCTTGGCCCAGATTCCAGCCAGATTGCCAGGGAGGTGTGGGCGGAGGGGAAGGACTGGCGCCAGGCGCAGGCTACACGAGGGAGGAGGGGCTGAGCCACTGTTCTGCTCTCCCAGGAGCCTCCTGCCTAGGTAAGGGGTTGGTGGGCCGCCGACTGGGGCCTGGCAGTGATCCTGCACCAGCAGGTGCCCGGAGCTCCCAGGAGAGAGACTCTGTCTTGTACGACCAGCTCTAGAGCTCGTGAGAGATGCAAGATGTCAATGGCTGCATCCCTAGAACCCAGCACAGGTTGCGACCCAGACAGGAGCTCAGTGATTGTTTTTAATTTTAATTTTTAAAATCAATGATAATAGTAGCTCTCAGGCACTGCCATGCTTAGTCTGCCAGCAGCCTCCCCGGGGAGGTGCTGTGGCCCCCTTTGTACAGATGACACAGAGGCACAGAGAGAAGGAATAACTCACCTAAAGCCACAGCTAAGCAAGTGCACAGAACACACAGGTCACTGTCCAACTGAAGGCCAGGCCTAGGAGTTGGGGCTTTGTGGGCCAGGAGCAGACCTGAGTGTGGGCTACCAGCAGTGGCGGTCCTCCAGCTGGAGGGGGGAGACTACGCCTCTTGTCTGTGCTCCCTGAGCCCCAGCCAACCCCGAAGGCCCCACACCAGTTTCTGTCATTGTGCAGAATGCTCAGAAAGCAAGAGATGAGGCCAGAGAGGAAGGAAGACTGGCCCATCTGGGCATCTGGGTATGGTGGGGCAGGCTGCACACTGCTCAATTCCAAGGCACCCCCCCATTCACAGAGGTTTTGATGAGAACAGTGACCCCTGGAGTTAGAGGTGGGACCATGCCATATGGTATTTTGAAGACCAGGGGTCTGCAGACCTTTTCTGGAAAGAAAAGACCCAGAGTCAGTCCTTTAGGCTGGGCAGGCCGTGCAGTCTCTGTTGTACAGTGAAAGCAGCCGTAGGCGGTATGCAAATGAATGAGTGTGGCTGTGTTCAATAAAACTGCCTGCCAGCTTTGGCCCCTGGGCCACAGCTCCCTGATTCTAACAGCAAAGTACAGCCGTGAGAGGGGTTTAAGCAGGGTGTGAGGGGAAGCGTATTTACATTTAAGATGGTCCTGGGGCAGGGTTTGGCTTAGTGGTTTCAGATGCTGTTTGGATGCCCATGTCCACGTCAGGTTACCTGGCTTTGATTCTTGCCTCGGGCTCCTGACTCCGGCCTCTGCTGATGGAAGCCCTGGGAGACAGCAGCGATGGCTCAGTTGGGTTCCTGCTACCCACCTGGATTGAGTTCCTGGATCCTGATTTCAACCCTGTCACAGCCCCAGCCTTTGTGGGCCTTTGGGGAGTGAACCAGCAGATGGGTACTCTCTCTCTATCCCTCATAAATAAATAATCTGAAAAATAAGACTTAGTCATTTAAAAAATAAAAAGGCCCTAAAAGACCTAACTGTTCCTTCCCCCACCCCAGCACACACAGATACACACACACACACACACACACACATACACACATGGCAGCTGTAGTCCCTTCTGTCCTATTTGTGGCTTCCTGAGCCCTTTTGTCTGCAAGAAGAGACTTGACCTGGGACCTGAGGGCCTTTGATGCTTGCAGTTCCAGAGCAGAGGTGACTGCTGTCTGTTCTCCCATCACCCTCCTCTCCACACCAGTTCTCAGTGCAGGTCTGGACCCTCTGCCCAACCCTAGGAATGCATGTTCCCATTCCTGGACTCAGGGCTGGAGTAGGACAGCCCACTCTGAAATCAGGGAGGTCTGGTGCCACATCCCTGCCCCTGCATTTGAGTGTGTGTGTGTGTGTGTGTGTGACTATGGGCTGCGCCTCCCTGACCCTCTGTCTCCTCCCCTGAAGCAAAGTAGCTTTGCACTGACCCGAGTGCCTAGGAGAGGCTCCATAGAAGATACCCTTGATAGAGGACTCCTTTTGTGCTGAGCCCAGGGGCAGGGAAGCTGCTCATGCACTGGGTAGTGGGGACGTTGCTCCAGCCAGCTGGGCCCCGAGCCAGGCTCCGGTCTCCCATCTAGAGCTGGGAAGTGGAACTGCCGAGGTGGCCTTGGCTTCTGACTGTTAAGGGCTTCTTAGAGAGAGGGGTGATTTGTCCCACCTCTCGGGCTGAAAATAACTGCCCGACATCAGGGTAATTACATGGCTGGGCTCCCCCGCAGCACAGAGAGCACCCCAATAATGACTGTGCACAGATGCTGCTTTTGGCAGCCAATGCTTATTTTTAGTCTCAAAGAGTGTCTTCTGGATGGGAAGCCTATTCCATGGCCCACCCCATGGAGCTGGAACCCTTGCCTCTTGAGAGTAGGACCTTCCAGAAACCTACTCTGGATAGGGACATAGAGGCCTCTTCTATTGCTCCAAAGGCCACCTGTCAGGCTCAGGGCAGCCCTCGCTTGCCCTTGGACATGCTGGGCCTTATTGACCTTTGGCTTTGCCACAGTCTCCTTACATGGCCCTGAGGTAAGCCTGCTCCCAGGTCAGCCACGGCTGTGGAGAAGGGACCTGGGCAGAGCTCCATACAGCAGACAAGAGTCTGCTAGAGTCGGCACCACAGGGTGTCTGCCTTGCTCAGAGATGGAGAGGCTGTGTCCTGGGACTGCACTGGGGGGTTGTCAATCAGATGAGGGTCTTGGAAGAATTATTTTCTTTTAAATAAAGATTTATTTATTTATTTTGAAAGACAGAGTTACAGAGAGAGAGAGAGAGAGGACTTCCATCCACTGGTTCACTCACCAAATGGCTGCAATGGCCGGAGCTGAACCGATCTGAGCCAGGAGCCAGGAGCTTCTTCCAGGTCTCCCATGCGTGTGCAGGGGCCCACGGGCTTGGGCCATCCTCCATTGCTTTCCCATGCACATCAGCAGAAGCTGGATCAGGAATAGAGCAGCTGGGACTTGAACTGGCACCCATATGGGATGCTGGTGCTGCAAGCCAGAATTTCAACCTGCTGTATCACAGCACTGGACCCCTACAAGAATTCTTGAGGACTGACTGTGTGCCAGGCCTGGGGGACAGAGCCACAGTTACCAGGTCATGGTCCTATCTTCTTGGGACTTAGTGTCCCTTTGGCAGAGAGATGCAAAGGCCCAGTTACACACAGTTATGTAACTATAGTTGTGATAAGGCTATAAATGAATTTATAGGACTTGTGGGTATACATATCGGGGCATCTGAGCTGAAGCCTAAAGGATGAGGAGTGAGGTAGGGATGTGTGTGTGTGTGTGTGTACGTGCTGCAGATGGATGCAGGGATGATGGTGGATGAATAGATGGGTACATACATGGGTGGGTGGGTGAGTGGGTGGATATATGGATGTGTGTTGGAGAATGGACGGAAGAATGGACAGATGGATAGATGTATGAGTCTTCCAGGCAATGGAAACAGTCTATGTAAAAACTCAGAGGTCAGAGGAAACTCTGTAACTGGCAAGACTATTGTGGAAAGTGTTTGGAGCTTAATGAGACTGAAGAATTAGGATCACTGTGTACAACAGAGCAAGCTGTGCACCACACAGCTCCAGGGCTGCCAGTGTGGAAAACCACAATGTGAATAACATACCCCCCTCCCCCCGCCGGAACCATGCGAGGAGGTGGCCTGCAGACAGGAATCGCATCACGCAGGACCTTGTGAGCTGTCGTCAGGGGTCTGAACTTTATTTCCAAAGCAATAGGGAGCCATGGAGGGTTTTACAGCTTGAGGTGGGACTCTTTTCTATTTCCAGTGACTCAAAGCCATGCTTTCCAGTAGAATCTTCTGTGAAGGTGGACGTGTTCGACACTTTCTAAGGTGTTAGCCACCTGCGGCTGTTGCGCCCTTGAAACTGAGCACAGATGACTGGGGAACTGAATTTTGAACACTTGTTTACTTGAATTTAAATGCCACTATCACCTGGTATAACCAATGGCTCCATGTTAGAGCAGCTATAAAAAGGAGCTGACCCTTACTGAGCAAGATCCCATCATGCCTCACCTCTAGCAGCAAAGCATCTTGGGAAAGTTTGCTAAAGTGGTCACCCCTTGCTGGGTGGGGGCCTCAACCTGGTCATCAGCTGGGACCTCGGTTCATGCTGAGGTCCAGAGGACAGGTGGGGCTGTGGTCTGGGAGCTGGGCCTGGTGACACTGGAGCTGAGTGGCTGTGCTGTGCCCGTGGCTCCTACGGCCTCACTGACACCCCCACTTGCCAGCAGAATGGATGGCCTTCTACAGCTCACTCCCAGTTTGATCCCCATCAGAGAGGCAAATCAAATGGAGACCACCCCGCCCTGCCCAGTACGTGAACCGTGTGTGGAGCCAGTGTCCACAGTGGCCGTTGGGAGTGGGACTTGGCTCACATATCAGAGGGCGCCAGATTGGTAGGGATGGGAGGAGGTTCAGGGCCTGGGCCTCTACCCTCAACTTAATCATCACCGTAACACAAGGGCCTCACACATGAGCCAGCTTGTGTGGCCAAGTTCATCCGCTTGTCCCACAATAGCCACCCTTTGTTCACCTCTGACCTAGAGGGACACTTGCCCACTAATTACATGGTCTGCCTTCAGGGAGCTCCGACCAGGGATGGGAGAGGGGTGGCCCAGAAGATGGGCTCTGCTGGACTCCTCCCATTGGTCCCAGGGACTCCTCCCTCCACAGGGAGAGGCAGAGCTGGAGGCTGGCCAGAGGTGGTTCTTCTAAAGTGGGAGGCCAGAGCAAGAGTTTCAGCTGCCAGGACTGGGAAGGGGGCTGCAGGGAGGTGGGCCAGCCGCTCCCTTCTTTCATCTGCACCTGGGTACTGGGTGAGAACTAGGGCCTGGGAGAGAACAGGACAGACAGTCACCATGGGAAGGCAGGGACACACCTGCCTTCCCAGAGGATTTTGAAACTGTCTTTGAGGTTCAGTCTGGCTGCCCTTGTCCCCAGGTCCTTGCCTGCCCACCATCCATTCCTGAACACTGAAACACGCATGCACTTGTACACCCACACATGCATATTCACACACACACACACACACACACACACGCACAACTGGGTAAATGCTAGGATTGGAGATGGCTGCAGCCTTGGGTAAACCCCCTCCAGGGCCGTTGACAGTTCTGGCTGAGCCGTCTCCTGGCATGGAGACCTTCAGGTAACAATGTGAACACAGCTGCCCTAGCAGGCTCTTGCCTTCCAGCCACGAGCCAGCCACTTGCTCAGCCCTGAAGAGACTTGCCTCCATGAGTGGCCATAGAGTGGGAGCCACGTTGTTGTCATTTTTCAGATGAAAAGACTGAGGCCCGGAGAGGGAAGTGTCTCGTACAGAGACTGGTGTCTGCTTGAACCCAGGCTGTCAGGCTGCAGAGTGCTTGCTGTGGCCAGCCAGTGGCCGTTGTTCGGTTTGGTGCCTGGCACACAGGAAGGGCTGGCACCATTAGCCTTGTTACTGTTAAGACAGTATGTTGTTACCATAACAAGACAAGGGGGTGCCTCAGACCTGCGTTCTGCGTCCCAGTTTCCTCATCTGTGAAATGGGCAGGTTGTCGGGGTACACACACTGCCGGGACCTGCAGGAGAGGGGATCTTACCTGGGCCCACGCACCTGCATGCCCCAGCTGTGACGGGAAGCTCACTGCTGTCCCCTCCTGTTGCAGTACGCTACTTCCTGAAGAATAAGGTCAGCCCCGATCTGTGCAATGAAGATGGACTCACAGCCCTGCACCAGGTAAGGCCAGCCTGGGGTCCCTGCTCCTGCCCCCAACCTGCACAGGTGCCCCCTCTCCCGGAACAGGGCACAGGGAGGGAAGGGGCCACAGCTGCCTGTCAGCCATCTGCTTCAGAGACGTGCGTGTCAGTTACAGACGTGCCCACAGGGCCCCTGTGTGCGCAGGTGCACGCATTGTGCAGGCCCCGCAGACAGGGGGCCTTTGTTCCCTGCGTCCTCGCCGCCCAACCCAGCAAGTTCATGTGGAGCTGACAGATGACACAGCACATTCACATCCACTGGGACGTCCCGTCCACCCTGGTGACAAGGGCGGCTGATGGGGGTCATGTGACCTGTCTGTAGCCACACAGCTGTGAACCATGGTCCTGAACCCTGGCTGCCGTGATGTGTCCTTTCCAGGGCAGTGTGAGAGGTCCCCTCCCACCTGGGGCTGGGCTGCTCCCACCAGGGCCCCTCCCTGGTTCCCTGCATCTGGCCTGGCCTTGCTGTAGTTCTTCCTCCACGTAGCAGTCATGGGGAAGCTCACGCCAAAAATCCCCCTGTGTGGCTCAGAGCTCTCTGGTGCCTTCCCTTCACACGGGCCCCAGAATAAACTCTCAGCCTTGACACCCGAAGCCTGGCCCTGCCTGGGCTTCCTGGCTTTTCAGGGCTGTGTGCACACTGGGCCCCGCCCCTCCACACTTCCTGCAGGACCCCGTGTGCTCCCCCGTCAGCTCCGGTGCACAGCCGGGGGCCGGAATGTGAGCTGTGACAGACGCATCCTGTTCCTTCTGATGCCCCGTGCCTTTGCAGTTCATCGATTTGGCCGTCAGTGTGATCCTTTGACGTTGGCCTTGCCCCCACCCAGATCCAGCCTCCCCAGGCACAGTCCATGTCTCCTGCTTGTTGGTGTGTCCCAGCATCTTCCCTGCACTGACATGCAGTCGGTGCTCAATGTGTGCATGGAGAATTAATAAGTGAACGCACTGAAGCTTCCTGTGCCCTGGCCCAAGTTTCAGAGCACATGGGCCTGAGTGCAGCCTGGGAGTGGGAGGGGGCACTCCATGGCTCCCCATGTGTCCCCTCAGCTTCTCCTGTCCCCCACCACCTCAAGCACCTGCTCTCGGGCAGCTGCCTCAGCACCCCTGCTGGATCCTGCCTGTGGAAACTCTCAAACTCCCAGCTTCGTGGCCTCGAGGGTGCCTAAAACACCCCAGAGAGTGGAGACTTGGAGGGTGCGTGGGTGCTTCTACTTTCCCTAGAATGGAGACACAGCCGCCATTCCTGGTGCGGGGCAGCGCCCCCTAGCTGTGGGTGTGGTGATGAAACACGAGGGCTCTTGCCCACCGCGGGCGGGATGTGTGGCTGTCAGGGTAGAGGGTCAGTCTCAAGGCCTGACCCTGCCACTCTCTTGCTGTATGACCTCAGGAAAGTTACGGACGCAGCTTCCTCAGCCGTGAAGGAGGAATGCTCAGAACAAGAGCCCATCTCGTTGGGTTGTTGTGAGGATCAAATGAGTGCATGTACAAACCCTTCAAACAACACTTGACACTGGATAAGTATTAATTTATTCATTCAAGAGGGAGAGAGAGAGCAAGCGCTCCCATCTGCTGGGTCACTTCTCAATTCCCGTAATGTAGGGCTGGGCCGGAGCCAGGAGTTGAGGATGTAATCTTCACCTCCCTGAATGGCAGGAGCCCGATTTCGTGAGTCGTCACCTCTGATTCCTGCATTAGCAAGAAGCTGGAATCAGGAACTGGAGCGAGGAATCAAAGCCAGGCACTCCTGGTGGCCCGAGCTCCTGCTCCAGGTACTAATATCGTCACTAAAACCATCACGCGACCTCTTCTCGCAAAGCCCCATTGAGGGCTCTGGAAACTGAGGCTTGGGGTCAGCGCCATCCACTGTGAATGTGTGTCTGCATTCACCAGGACAGTAGCCACGACCCCTGCATGGCCAGAGAGCACTCAGACTGTGGCTGCTGCGACTGAGGGCCTGGATCTTGGATTTAATTTAATTTAATAACTGGCGGCTGCCGTGTCATCCAGGGCGGCTCGGGGAGGTGGATTTTTCTCTGGGCAAGACCCAGCAGCGAGTGAGTGACAGAGTCAGGGTTTGAAGCACAGTGCTCTTCGCTGCTCGTTGGACACGGCTGGCAGTGCTGTGAGTCCCTCCCTCCCCTGAGCAGCTGCCCCTGTTGCGGTGAACTCCTGAGCCCTCCCTGTGGCTTGGGGCTCTTGTCACCCCACATCACACTTCCATTGATCTCTCAGGGATCAGCTTTCTTCCCAAGGCCCATTCCTCCTGTGGGCTCCTGGGCCACTGGGGTGCATGGCCAGGGAGGTGGGAACTTGTCAGGCTCTGCCACACACCTTGGCCTCAGATCTCATGGTGAGATCCCTCCCATTCACTGTTCAGCACCTACTGTATGCCAGACGCTGTGCTGGGAAAGGGGCCCTGGAAGTGACCTAGGCAGCACCCCTGCTCTCAGAGTTCAGACTGCGTTGCAGCCCCAGGCATGTAACGAACAGCAGAGGTAACGCAGTGTGGTCAGCCCTCACCTGGAGGTGTGCAAAGGGCTCTGTGGCTCAAAGGGGAAGTGATGAAGGCGCCCAAGAGGAAGGGACATTGGAGCTGGGTCCTGATGAAGGAGCAGGAGCAGGAGCAGGAGCTTCCCGGATGGGCAGGGGTAAGGGTGGGTGTTTACAGCAGAGGGACAGCACGTGCGGGTGAGGAAAGAGGCGCAGCATTTGCAGTGCGGGCCCTGGGGCGTCCTCTGTGGGACAGCCTGAGTGCAGGAAGACAGGTGAGAGGACAGCCAGGAAGATGGAGAACGGAGCCCGTGAAGGCAGCCTGCGTGGATTTCAGTCCATGCCAGGAGATTATAACCTTGGGTTCTCACCCATCTCTAACCAGGTATGACCAATGGCAACCAGGCTGCGCTGAGCCAGTTTTCCCACCTATTAAATGGGGAGGATAGGATCCTCATGGGCTACCAGGTGAGGCAGTGCGTGGCCCAAACTTAGCGAGGTGCTTGACTTGGGAAGTCCTTCCAATGCACACGCTGTCATTACTGCCAGTGTGGGCTGATGTGTTATCATTGCCACTGTCACCAGGGCTGTGGGTATTGCTGTCATTGTCATTGTCACTGCTGCCCTAGTACAACCATGACAGTCACATGGAGGAGAGCTTTGTGGGCCTGGCAGGGGAGTGTGGGTCTGTTGCTCCTAGCAGCAGGAATCTTCCAGAGGTTCTTAAGCAGGGAGAGCAGCATGATAGATTGAGGAGGGAGCTCTCTGCTTGAGGTGCTTGGAAGGGGAAGGACAGGGAGGCAGCTCGAGATGGCAGAGCTGTGCAAGGGCAGTGGGGACAGGGATGCTGTGTAGGAGGTGGAACCTGCACCTGCTGGTAGATCACATGTGGGAAGTGAGGAGGCGGGGAGGGGAGGGGTGGAGCGGAGTCAGCCGGCTGCCCGGTGCATTTCCCAGCATGCAGAATGCACAGAAGGAGGCCTGCCTGCCCCACTGCATCCCCACCACCACCACATGCACCCCTGCACTCAGCCCACAATGCAGTACCCTTGCTCAGGCCGCATCTCCCAGGACAGCCTGGTCCAGCCCCCGCATCCCTGTCACCAGATTCTAATTCTGGGTGCACAGTCCTCTCCTCTTTCTGAGTCTTCCACCCCACCTCCTTGTTTCTCTGGTCCTCCTGTCTCTAGACCCGTCTCCCGGTGGCAGCCTGGGGATCCAACCTATAGCAACCTCACTCTGATGCATTTGGCGCCCTCTAGTGGCCATGCCTTGCCTCGGCATGGTTCTCTCGCCCACCTGAAGCAGCTCTCAGCCCCACAGGGTCACACCTTTCCCCATCTGTCCAGAAAGATGCCCCAGACACAGCCACGTCCAAACCAGCTGGTGCAGAAAGAACCTGGGTCTGTGGCAGCATCTGTACCCCTTCCTCACGTGTCCCGGGCGCCTAGCCCTGGCTCCCGCTGGGGATGAGGACGACGAATGTGGTTCCATGCCACTCCCCAACACATACACGTCCCCACTCACTCCTTCAACCCTACCCACACCCTCCTGGGGCTGTGGGCTCACACAGGTGCCCCTTCTCCTGCTGCTGTCATCAGGGGGATGCTTCCCATTCCTATGGTCATTTTTGTAGTCCAGGCCACTATCACCACTTAACTGGGTTACTTCAACACAGATATACACACACAGGTGTGCACACACACACACACACACACACAATCTGTTCTCCACATGCTGCCAGAGGTGCCATTCTTTTTAAGCAAGTCTGATGGTGCTAACTCTTCTGAGTGTAACTCTTCCGTGCAGCCTCTGCACTGGGGACCACACCCTCATTGTCATGAACAAGGCTGAGTGCAAGTTCACCTGCTCTGGCCCCTCCTGGCTTCCGTGGAGGTCACCCCTAGGGAAGAGCCTCCATCCTGCCGTCTGTCTAGTGGCTTCTTGTCTTTCCCCTCGGTCCTCGCCTCTCCTTTCTCAAGGCTTGAGGCCCCTCTGACTCCTTGGGGTCCTGTCGCTGGAGGGGGGGGGGACGCTGTTGGAACCCACGTTCTCTCTGGGGGAGGGGGAGCTGCAGGCTCCTGATTTCTCCTCTCTGGGGCCCTGGCTCCTGCTCCGTACAGACAGGAACAGAAACTTGCTGTCTCCTTGCGGGGGGGGGGGGGGGGCGTGTCAGGACCCCAGGACCTGCACATGGAGCTGAACTCTTTGGGGGAGTCTGGCCTCCCCAGGATCTGAGTTTTTGGGTCGAAAGTTCCTGCAAGCCGAGGTTTCCAGCCATGAAGGCCACTGCTGGGAAGGGGGACATCCCCGCAGCACACAGCCCTGCGTAACCTGGTGGTCCTTCCTGAATTTGCTGGATATCTAAGAGTTCTCTACACAGTTTTGTTTGGAGAAAGCTTTCTGGGTTTTTGAAAAAGTTTTTAAAGCCTCATTCAAATTGGATCCCATTCCACCCACACCTGCAGAGCACTTGACAGCCGACAGGTGTTTTTTACCTTCCTGTCTGTATTTTGTATACTCTTAGCTTCATTTTCACTCAGAGGAAGCTGAGGTCAGGTTAAGTGGCTTGCCCAAGGCCGTAGGTAATACTGACAGCCTGTAAGTAGCACAACTGGGTTCAGACTCCGGCGGGCTTGCTCCACCGTCCTTGTGGCCTCTCGTGGGCAATGTCACCGGGTTGTGGGCACCCACCAGGGCCTGCAGCCCAGCCTGGCGCTGACTGTGCCTCTGTGTCCCTCCCAGTGCTGCATCGACAACTTTGAGGAAATCGTCAAGCTGCTCCTTTCCCATGGTGCCAACGTGAACGCCAAGGACAACGAGCTGTGGACGCCCCTGCACGCCGCGGCCACCTGCGGCCACATCAACCTGGTGAAGATCCTCGTTCAGTAGTACGTGCCCTCCCTCCGCGGACGGCCTCGCCCACCGCGGCCGTTCCCGTGTCCGCCTGTCCATCTTCCATCCTTCCCTCCCCGCCCCTTTCTTCTCTTCCCGCCCATCCTCTCTGTCTTTCATTTCTCCCCCGCCACGCACTGTCACTCGGAGTGCTTCTCCTCCCTTCCCCTTCCCCGCGTCTCCTCTCCCTCTCTGTATTTCTGCCCCCTCCTCTCCCAAGGGCCCCCTTTTCTTTCCCCATCCCTGCAACTTTCTTTATCTTTTTCTCTTCCTCTCTGTTCTCTCTGGCTTTTCCATGCTTTGCCTCGCTGCATGCTCTCTCTCACCCTCTACCCCCACTTGTTTTATTATGGAAAAATGCACGTAATAGAAAATCTCCCACTGTAACCGTCTTCAAGTGTGCAGTCCAGCGGGATTGAGCACATTCACACCGTTGTGCAACCATCACCACCCTCCGTCTGCAGAACTCCTTTCATCTTGCAAAACCGACCTCTGGACCCATTAAACAATGACTTCCCCCATTCCCTGCCCACCTTGGCCCCTGGAAACCTCTGCTCCTCTGCTGTACCAGGGTCCAGTTTCTTCACCCAGCCCCCGACACTTGGTGTGCCGCGTTGTTCGTTGTTCGTTGTTTGTGGCCATCCCGACAGGAGGGAGGTGGTGCGTCATCGCAGCCTGGACTTGCACGTCCCTGCTGACTGCTGCTGTTGAGCTGGTGCCCATGTGTCCTCTTCGGAGGAACGTGTATTCAAGTCCTTCACCCGTTGTTGAATACGGGTTTTCTTTTCTGTTGTTGACTTTTAAACATGATCTCTGTATTCTGAATATTAGTCCTTCATCCTATATATGATTTACAAATACTTTTCCCATCCTAGCACTGCCTTCGTACCTGTTGAGTCTTTTGATGAGCAAAATTTTGAAATTTTCACAAAGCTTTCTTTGTTTTTCTTTTGTTTCCTGAGTCTTTGGTGTCATAACCGAGAAATCATTGCCACACCTACTTTCATGAAGTTTTTGCCCTTCGTTTCCAAGAATTTTACAGTTTTAGGTCTTATATCTAGGTCATGGGCCCATTTTTAGTTGAGTTTTGAATGTGGTATTAGATAAGGTTCAGCTCCTTTCTTTTGCACGTGGATTTTTAGCTTTCTCAGAATTATTTGTTGGAAAGATTATCTTTTTCCCATTGAGTGATCTTGTCACCCTGTCAAAAATCATTTAACCACACATGCAAGGCTCATTTCTGGACTCTGTTCTATTCCTTTGGATTATACGTCAGTTTTTATGTCAGTACTGTACTGTTTTTTAAAGATTTATTTACTTTTTTTTTTACTTTTTTTATTTTTTTATTTTTTTGACAGGCAGAGTGGACAGTGAGAGAGAGAGACAGAGAGAAAGGTCTTCCTTTTGCCATTGGTTCACCCTTCAATGGCCGCCGCGGCCCGCGCGCTGCGGCCGGCGCACCGCGCTGATCCGATGGCAGGAGCCAGGGACTTATCCTGGTCTCCCATGGGGTGCAGGGCCCAAGTACTTGGGCCATCCTCCACTGCACTCCCTGGCCACAGCAGAGAGCTGGCCTGGAAGAGGGGCAACCGGGACAGAATCCGGCGCCCTGACCGGGACTAGAACCCGGTGTGCCGGCGCCGCAAGGCGGAGGATTAGCCTAGTGAGCTGCAGCGCCGGCCATATTTATTTACTTACTTGAGGCAGAGTTACAGAAATAGAGAGAAGAAGAGACATAGAGGCCTTCCATCCACTGGTTCACTCCCCAAAAGGCCACAGTGGCCAGAGCTGGGCCTATCCGAAGCCAGGAGTCAAGAGATCCTTCTGGATCTCCCACATGGGTACCAGGGCCCAAGGACTTGGGCCATCTTCCACTGTTTTCCCAGGCCATAGCAGAGAGCTGGATTGGAAAAGGAGCAGCCGGGATATGAACTGGCGCCCAGCTGGGATGCTGGCACCACAGGCAGAGGCTTAGCCCACTACACCACAGCGCCAGCCCCTGTACTGTTTTTGTTGTTGTTGTTGTTGTTTGTTTGTTTGTTTTGACAGGCAGAGTGGACAGTGAGAGAGAGAGACAGAGAGAAAGGTCTTCCTTTGCCGTTGGTTCACCCTCCAATGGCTGCCGCTGCCGGCGCACTGTGGCCGGCGCACCGCGCTGATCCGATGGCAGGAGCCAGGGACTTATCCTGGTCTCCCATGGGGTGCAGGACCCAAGCACTTGGGCCATCCTCCACTGCACTCCCTGGCCACAGCAGAGAGCTGGCCTGGAAGAGGGGCAACCGGGACAGAATCCGGCGCCCCGACCAGGACTAGAACCCGGTGTGCCGGCGCCACAAAGTGGAGGATTAGCCTAGTGAGCCGCGGCCTGTACTGTTTTAAAATTAAAAAGTGTGACTCCTCCAGGTTTGTTCTTCTTTTTCAGGATTGTCCCTTGAGATTCACATGAACTTTAGGGTAGATTTTCCTGTTTTGCAAAAATTGATTTTGATAGGGATCACATTAAAGCTGTAGATTGCTTTGAGTAGACTGACTTCTTAACAGTATTAAGTCTTCCAGTTCATAAAGATGGGATGTGTTTCCATTTATTTGTCTTCTTTTATTTCTTTCAGTCTTTGTGATACAAGGTTTAGCTCTTTGGTGAAATTAATTCCTAATCATTACATTCTTTTTGATGCTGTTATAAATAAAATTGTTTCCTTAATGCCTTTGCTGATGGTTCATGGTTAGTGTACAGAAATTCAGCTTTTTTAAAAAAGAGTTTTTTATTTATTTATTTGAGAGTTAGAGTTATAGATAGTGAGAGGGGGAGACAAAGGGAAAGGTCTTCCATCCTCTGGTTCATTCCCCAAATGACTGCAGTGGCTGGAGTTGGGCCGATTCCAAGCCAGGATCCAGGAGCTTCTTCCAGGTCTCCCATGCAGGTGCAGGGACCCAAGCACTTAGGCCATTTTCTACTGCTTTCCCAGGCCACAGCAGAGAGCTGGATTGGAAAAGGAAGAGCTGGGACTAGAACTGGCACCCGTATGGGATGCCGGCACCACAGGTGGAGGATTAACCTATTATGCCACAGCACTAGCCCCAAGAAATGCAGCTGGTCTTCATGTTGACTTTTTTTCCTATAACTTCGTTGAATTTGCTTATCTGTTATAATAGTTTATCTGTGGAATCGTCTGTGTTTCTTGCACATAGCATCTTATCATCTGTGAACAGAGGTAATTATACATCTTCTTTTCAATGTGGATGTCTTTATTTCTTTTTCTGGCTTAATTGCTCTGAGTAGCACCTCCAATACTGTGTTGGATAAAAGTGGCAAACACAGGCATCTCTGCCTGGGTCCTGATCTTGGAGGGAAAGCTTTTATTCTTTCACCGTTGACCATGATATTCGCTGTGGGTTTCTCACATATGCATTTTATCAGGCTGATGTAGTTTTCTTCCATCCTCAGTTGTTGAGTTTTCTCTGTGTCTCGAATGTTTTCTTCCATCTACAGTACATGTGCATCATGAAATGGGGTTGAATTTTGCCAAATGCTTTTTCTGCATATTGTGTATTTTTGTTCCCCTTCATTCTGAGAATGTGGTATATGACGTTGTTTTTGTTTTTTGAGATTTATTTGTTTGTTTGAAAGGCAGAGTTACAGAGAGACAGAGACACAGAGAGAGAGAGAAAGAAAGAGAGGTCTTCCATCCACTGGTTCACTCCTCACATGGCTGCAGTGGCCAGAGCTGAGCTGATTCGAGGTCAGAAGCCAGGAGCTTCTTCCAGGTCTCCCACGTGGGTGCAGGGGCCCAAGGACTTGGGCCATCTTCCACTGCTTTCCCAGGCCAGAGCTGGATTGGAAGTGGAGCATCCGGGATTTGAACCAGCACCCATACAGGATGCTGGCAGTACAGTCGGCAGCTTTACCAGTTACGCCACAGCGCCGGCCCCATGACATTGGTTTCTGTACACTGAAACATGCTAGTATCCCAGGAAGAAGTCCCACTTGGACATACTGTCTAACCCTTTGCTTGTGCTGCTAATATTTTGTTGAGGATTTTACATCATTTTTCATAAAGGATATGGGCTTCTAGTTTTCTGTTCTTGTATTTTGGCAACAGGGTCTCATTCTCTTTTTATTAAGTCTTTTCCTGTGTCTTCCTCCATGAATCTTTCTCTCTTCTTCTTCTTTTCTTTTTTTTTTTTACAGGCAGAGTGGATAGTGAGAGAGAGAGACAGAGAGAAAGGTCTTCCTTTTGCCGTTGGTTCACCCTCTAATGGCCACCTCAGCTGGCGCGCTGCAGCCGGCGCACCGCGCTGATCTGAACACAGGAGCCAGGTGCTTCTCCTGGTCTCCCATGGGGTGCAGGGCCCAGGCACTTGGGCCATCCTCCACTGCGTTCCTGGGCCATAGCAGAGAGCTGGCCTGGAAGAGGGGCAACCGGGAAAGAATCCAGCACCCCAACCGGGACTAGAACCCGGTGTGCCGGCGCCGCTAGGTGGAGGATTAGCCTAGTGAGCCGCGGCGCCGGCCTCTTTCTCTCTTCTACCCTCTTTATGTGCTAGTGCCGTTTTTGTTCCTCTTGTTTGTTATACACACACACACACACACACACGCAAAGCAAACAAGCCTGCTTCCTTGGCCCTACTCCCAAATCCAGTCCATGTGCTTTTCTTTGGGGGCAGAGCCTGATTTGGGGGAGAGGCCGCGTACCACAGTGTCTTTCCTGGGAATAAGGACATTTCCTTCTATGGTGCTGGGAGGGCCTTTCCTCATCCTGAAATCTTTTCTAGTCTGCTCAAATTCTATAAACACACAGGAAAGACAATTTGCAATTTCAAGTGTATTCCATTAAATCCAGCTAATAATTGGCGGGTGCCTTAGCTGGGCCGGGTTCTGTGCTCGGCACTGGGCACACAGGAATGCAAAAGCCCTGGGGGTGTAGGAAGGAAATCAGGTGATTTCAGGACCAGAGCTAATTAGAGCAAGACCAGTGGGCTGGGGTCCCTGGAGGTCAAAGTGCAGGGCTTCAGGAGTGGCTGGGAGCAGGTGACCTTTGGCAGAGGTCACGGCAGAGTGGCAGGAGCCCTTCAGGTAGCTCCTGGGTGGAGATGACCGAGCTGCGGCATTCATTTACTCAAGGGCACACACGAGCTCAGAGACGTCACAGTAGAAGGCTCTATAAGGGCTACAGGATGGCCCAGCCCTGTGCCTCTGGTGACATTCTGCCAGGAAAACCAGAGGTAGCCGTGGAACAAAGGGAGTGGTACCAGCCTGGGTCAGTGGGCCCCCGTGGCAGATCTGTACCTGCATCTCCTGAGGCAGAGAGAAGATAAATGTCCCCGAGCCCCGCCCTCCAGAGGCAATGTCAGGAGGGCTGGCGTGAAGCCCAGGAAGCTGCATTTGATGTCCATGGTCTCCAGGTGGCTCTGCCACAGGGCATCCCATGGCCATGGCCCAGCACCACTTGCTCGAGGGGCACATTCTGCCAGGAAGCCTCACGGCTCCGTTCTGCCCCTGACCTGGTCGGCCTTTTTGGGCAGGGATTGGAGGAAGAAGTAGAAGATAAGCAAGGATGTGTCTGCCTGCAGGGCAGGAGTGAAATAGAACAGCAAGTGCAAAGAGCTGGCTCACAAGGAACTTGGGTTTGAGCCTCCACCCTACCGCATCCGAGCTGTATGACCTTGGACGAGCGGCTGAACCTCTCTGAGTGTTTGCTTCCCCTGAGTGAGAAGAGGCCGGTGGTACCGACCCAAGGGGAACACAGAGGATTCAGTGAGAGGATGCACGGGAAAGGCTTGGCTCAGACTCCGCTCTCGGCAGGCGCCCAGTGAGTGAGGTTGCTGCTGTGATTATGGCTTTTATGACTGTCCCCAGGGAGGACTTTGACATCTGTCCCTGGGTAGCTGGCTGCCTGTGAGTTCAACAGAGGAGGACGCTGAGAGAGGTCTTCTGGGGTGGTTCTCCTGGGACTTTGACCCCTTCCCACCTGGGGCCGGGGATCTGGAAGCTGCTATGTGGTGGGCAGAGCTGAGCATCACCTTGCTAGGGTGCGCAGTGGTGGGGCTGTGGCTGCCCAGGTGTGCAGTGGGGGCTGTAGGGCAGGAGGCCAGAGAACAGACGCCACATCCGCCTGGCCCTCACCCTGTGCCTTTCTCTGCAGTGGAGCCGACCTGCTTGCTGTCAACTCTGATGGGAACATGCCCTATGACCTGTGCGAGGATGAGCCCACCCTGGATGTCATTGAGACCTGCATGGCGTACCAGGGTAAGGGAGGGCGGCACGCTGTGAGGAGGACACTGCTTGGTGTTGTGGTCGCCAAAGTGAGTCCAGACGAACACATCAGCAGCCACAGGCCTGCCTGTCTCTGGGGCGGCACTCAGTACATGGGCTTCCTCGTTATCATCACCGTCCGTGTGATGAACGAGACATGGACCCTGGAGAACGCCACAGAAGGGAGGGACTGTTCTCATCCCTATCACCCACACGCGCGGGCGGCCTCAGCTGGCCTCTTCTCCTCCTCGTCAGCTGTGAACATTCGATTCAGTAAACATTCACCATAAAGATACATTCCCATTTGGGAAAATAATAAAAAAGTCAAGAACATTTGCGGGTGCCTGCTCCGTGCCAGGCGCCATGCTGGCTGCCAGTGGCCCAGATAAACAAGAGGTGGGCTGTTCTCGGCTCATAAATGAGGTTCAGAGAGGAGACAAAAGTAGCAGTGAGAGACCTGCCTGCCCTGCACCCCATACCCTGTATATGGGCCTCTGGGTGCCTCCTGGGAAAGTTGTCTCAAATCCAGAAATTTTTTTTTTCAAGATTTATTTATTTATTTGACAGGCAGAGTTACAGAGAGAGAGACACAGACAGACAGACAGACAGACATCTTCCATTTGCTGGCTCACTCCTCAGATGGTCGCAATGGCCGGGGCTGGGCCAGGTCAAAGCCAGGAGCCAGGAGCTTCTTCCAGATTTCCCTTGTGGGTGCAGGGGCCCAAGCACTTGGACCATCTTCTGCTGCTTTCCCAGGCACATTAGCAGAGAAATGGGTAACAAGTGGAGCAGCTGGGATATGAACTGGTGCCCATCTGGGATGCCACATCAAAGGTGGCGGCTTAACCTGCTACGCCACAGTGCCAGTCCCTCGAATCCAGATCTTGAGTTGTAGCCCTAGGTTCCACCTGGGCCCTGCCTCATGTTTCCACCCAGATGACCACCATAACCGCTGCTTGGCTCTTCATGCTCCCTGCCCTCTCCCTCCAGCCTTTCCAGCTCATATTCTGCAGAGGTACTTTTTTTTTTTTTAAAGATATATTTATTTATTTGAAAGGCAGAGTTACTGAGAGGCAGAGAGAGAGAGAGAGAGAGAGGTCTTCCATCTGCTGGTTCACTCCCCAAATGGCCACAAAGGCCAGAGCTGCGCTGATCCAAAGCCAGGAGCCAGGAGCTTCTTCCAGGTCTCTCACACGGGTGCAGGAGCCCAAGGACTTGGGCCATCTTCTGCTGCTTTCTCAGGCCATAGCAGAGAGCTGGATTGGAAGTGGAGGAACCAGGACTCGAACCAGTGCCCATATGGGATGCTGGCACTGCAGATAGTGGCTTTACCCACTAGGCCACAACACCAGCCCCCAGAGGTTCTTTTAGTATTTATTTAATTTAACTGAAAGGCAAGAGGAGAGAAAGTTAGAGGAGAGACACACAGCGTGATCTCTCATTCCCTGGTTCATTCCCCAAATGCCCACAATGGCCAGGGCTGGGACAGGCAAAAGCCAGGAGCTGGGAACTCAACCTAGGTCTCTGCAGTTGGAAGCAGGGACCCAAGTATTTGAGCCGTCCATCAATTGCTGCTGGGTGCATACTAGCAGGGAGCTGGAATCAGAAGCAGAGCTAGTTCAGGAGCTCCGGCAGTCCGATATGGGATGTAGGTGTCCCAAGCAGTGCCTTAAACGCTCTGCTAAACACCCACCCCCTGCTGAGGTTCTTAACAATTTTTGTGCCAATCCAGCGTATCTATAGAGCCTTCAATGCAGTTATGAAATCCTAGATGTATAAAGGAAGCCAATTCTATTAAAATACAGCCACCAAAATATTTATTTTTTTAAAGATTTATTTAGGGCCTGGTGCTGTGGCGCAGTGGGTTAACACCCTGGCCTTCATCCCATATGGACGCCGGTTCGAGACCCGGATGCTCCACTTCTGATCCAGCTCTCTTCTATGGCCTGGGAAAGCAGTAGAAGATGGCCCAAGTCTTTGGGCCCATGCACCCATGTGGGAGACCTGGAAGAAGCTCCTGGCTCCTGGTTTTGGATCGGCACAGCTCTGGCCGTTGCAGCCTATTGGGGAGTGAACCATCGGATGGAAGACCTCTCTCTCTCTCTCTTTTTCTCTGCCTTTCCTCTCTCTGTGTAACTCTGACTTTCAAATAAACTAATTTTTAATAGATTTATTTATTTATTTGAAAGGCAGAGTGACAGAAAGAGTGGGAGACACAGAGCGAGAAAACTTCCATCCACTGTTTCACTCCCCAAATGTCCGCAATGGCCAGATCTGGGCCAATCTGAAGCCAGGAGCCAGGATCTTCTTCTGTGTCCCCAAGTGGGTGCAAGGGTCCGAGGACTTGGGCCATCTCCTCTGCTGCTTTCCCAGGCCATAGCAGAGAGCTAGATAGGAAGAGGAGCAGCCTGTATTTGAACTGGTGCCCACATGGGATGCTGGCACTAAAGGTGGCAGCTTTACCCACTATGCCACAGCGCCGGCCCCCAAAAATATCTTTAATTTGTGGGAGATAGAAACTTTTTAATTTATTAAAAAATAAGATACCAGGATATGGAAATACCTATTACTTCTGTTGGTGGCAAAGCCACAGGCTCTGCTAAGACTGGGTTTTACTTGTATTTTTTTTTTTCTGACAGGCAGAGTTAGACAGTAAGAGAGAGAGAGAGACAGAGAGAAAGGTCTTCCTTCCGTTGGTTCACCCCCAAATGGCCGCTACAGCTGGCGCACTGTGCCGATCCAATCTGAAGCCAGGAGCCAGGTGCTTCCTCCTGGTCTCCCATGTGGGGGCAGGGCCCAAGAACTTGGGCCATCCTCCACTGCACTCCCGGGCCACAGTAGAGAGCTGGACTAGAAGAAGAGCAACCGGGACAGACTCCAGTGCCCCGACCGGGACTAGAACCCGGTGTGCCGGTGCCACAGGCGGAGGATTAGCCTAATGAGCTGTGGCGCCGGCCTTACTTGTATTCTAATGGTAGAAATCCTAAATTTAATTTAAAGGTTAGTCAAAATAAACTTGTCAGTTTTTCTCCCTTCGAGTTTATAGACCTCTCCTGAATTCCACTCAAGAGCTCTTGAGCTAACAGATATTTTTGCAGAGCAATTCACTTTCTCTTTAAATTCCACTGGCTAAATATTTTAGCCAGGAACTGGCTCTACCTCAGTTTAGTGGAGTCTCCATTGGAAAGTGTTGTATTCATTGACACAGTCATTTCTGCAACAACAACAAAATGTATCAAGCATGGTGCCTCAAGCTGCAAACACAGAGGTGGTTGAGATGAGGGCAGCTATCAGGGACTCTGGTCAGATAGAGTGGTCAGCGGAGGCCAGCTGGGACCTGGAGAATGAGACAGAGCCAGGCACTGGAGCAGTTGGAGGTGGGTAGGGTGGCAGGAACTTCCGGGTGGGAGAGCCGCATGCAGCAAAGTGGCTGATGTTGATCACAGGTGTCCTGGGAGCCAGGCGGGCATGGCCCTGTCTCTGTGGACCAATGCATGGTGTTTGTGTTCACAAGGCCTGGGGGATGATGATTTATGGGCTTGTCTCTGTGCCCCCTTGATGGGCAAACCCTGGGGAACAGGAGCCACGTCTCCCCCATTGGCCTGATTGCTCTAAACAAAGCCCTCTCTCCCACTGCAGGCATCACCCAGGAGAAGATCAACGAGATGCGGGCTGCTCCTGAGCAGCAGATGATCGCGGACATCCATTGCATGATCGCAGCGGGCCAGGACCTCGACTGGATAGATGCCCAGGGTGCCACATTGGTGAGGATATGGCCAGGCTGGTTTGGGCTGGGGGCTAGTACCAGACCAAACCCAGTTACTGCTGAAGTGGGCCAGCTCCCAGGGGAGGTCAAGTCTTTGACCTTTCCCACATCTCTCTGGGACCAGAGTTGCCCGTGGAGCATGGAAGCTTAGCTCAGCTTCTTTAAGAAACTGCCCGGGAGCTGGCACTGTGGTGTAGCAGACTAAGCCACCGCCTGCAGTGCTGGCACCCCATATAGGTGCCGATTGGAGTCTTGGCTCCTCCACTTCTGTGCTACCCCCTGCTAATGCACCTAGGAAAGCAATGGAGGATGACCCAAGTGCTTGGGCCCCTGCACCATGTGGGAGACCAGGATGAGGCTCCTGGCTTCTAGGTTTGGTCTGGCCCAGCCCTGGCCATTTGGGATGTGAATCAGCAGATGGAAGACTTTTCTCTTTCTCTGCCTCTGCCTCTCCCTCTCTGTAATTCCACCTTTCAAATAAATAGATAAATGTTTAAAAAAAAGAAAGAGAAAGAACCTTTCCACACTTAACTGGGGCTGGGAGTCAAGAACCTTGGCTCTGCTGTTCAGCTATTTTGTCTCCAGAATCCACACTCCAGGCTCCAGGTGCTCATCTTGAGTTCATTATTTTTCTCTCCTCCAATGATGCCCCTTCGCAAAGACTGGTGACAGCGTTCACCCTCTCATCCATGCCACCTTGCCTTGCACTATCCGTTCTTCTGCCTAGCGTCTCTCTCACCCCACCACTTTGCTTCATCAGCTTTCCCTGATAGAGCTGCAACGGCCTCTCCCTGGGTTCCCTGACTTCAGTCTGTTCACCCTCAGTCATCCATCCTCCCATTGGTCCGTCCATCCAACCAACCAACCAACCAACCAACACAGTTTGAGGACTTCCTCTGTGCTACATACTCCCCTAGACCCTAGAAAGAGAATAGTAGACCCTCTTCTCCTAGGTCTGCCTGATTAACTCCATTCATCCTTGCAGCTCAAGTGTCAGTGACTTGGGGAGAGCTCGCTAGCTCCTCCTCATAGCATATTGCAGCCCAGCACTGGGGAGGGTCAGGTTCTGTAGCCGCTGAGCTGACAAGAGCATGACATGAGAAATCACCTCCCAGCGGCTGGGTGCTATCCACAGTTTGGGCTCTGTGCTGGTCACGGGCCCTCAGAAGTTCCGAGTTCTCAAACCCACCAACTAGAACTCAGTGTTAGCAAATTCCCCTCACTGCCCATCAGTCCTGAGCTGGTGGCCCAGGGGTGATAACTGAGCTTCTCTCTCTCATCACTGGGCTCTAACCTCTGCTTCATGCCCATTTCTGTTAGTTGAGTCCCTGCTTGGATCACCTGCTCAGCCCAGCACTGAAGGATAGTCTCGGATGGTGAGACTCAATGCCACTATCTGAAGTCAAGGCCAGCCTGCACCAGGGCATGGCCCACCTTGGCTGGAACTCCACTGGGTCTGTGATTGGGCTTCCTGGACTCAGGGGTCTTCTCCTCCTGCACTGGGGCTGGCTCACCCACATGGACCTGGCACATCTGGGTCTCAGGTCTTCCCCTTAAACTGGAGATCACCGTATCTTACTCTGAGAGCTGCTGGGAAGGTTCAGTGAGATTCTGCGTGTGAGTGCTTAGTACCGAGTCTAAACTCTCGGGATGTCAGCCGTGGTCACCATTGTTAATAATAGCACTGTTCCACTCATGCCATTTATTTATTTGAAGGACAGAGTTACAGAGAGGCAGAGAGAGAGAGAGAGAGAGAGAGAGAGAGAGAGAGAGAGAGTCTTCCATCTGCTAGTTCACTCCCCAAATGGCCATGATGGCCAGAGCTGAACCAATCTGAAGCCAGCAGCCTGGAGCTTCTTCAGGTATCCCATGTGGGTGCAGGGGCCCAAGCACTTGGGCCATCCTCCACTGCCTTCCCAGGCCACAGCAGAGAGCTGGATCAGAAGTAGAGCAGCCAGGACTCCAACCAGCACCCATATGGGATGCAGGCACTGCGGGTGATGGCTTTACCTGCTATACCACAGCACCAGCACCCCCTCATGCCTTTTTATTCCCAGCCAAGTATTGAGGCTCTGCAATCTGTGATGTCCGTCTGGTCATCCAGGTATCATTCGTCACAACTAGCAAGCATCAACTTTTATATATCAGCTAATCAGACTAATTTTCATGTCTGCCTGTATCCCACCATGCCCTAGATTTACTCTGCCAATTTTTGGTATATAAAAAGGTTAGAACCTGATAGCACCCTTCTGTCAGGGTGAGTGAGGGAGCATCTGACTACTAGGCTATGCCCACTCTGCCTCCCTGGACCTGAGCCCACTTGGCGTTCTCCTCCCACCTTGGCTGGGCAGTGGGTTTCTTTGCCTTGTCTCCTCTGTCTGCTTGTGTTCTTGGTGCACCTTGTCATTACTTGGGGCTCCCTGGACTGTTCATCATGCAGTGAGTGCTCATCAGGTGCAAATCCTCTTACGCATTTTCTGGGCGATTGAACAAGTGGGACAACTAAGGTCTGTTAGTTGTCAGTGACTGGAGCCCTTGAGTGGGGTCAGGGAGAAGGGTTGGACCTCTACGTGGGGCTTTCCTAATTGGGTGTATTAATTATCTATTGTTGCCTAACAGACTGCCCCACCATATAGCTTAACTGGGTGGCTCTGGTTTGGCCCCTCTCATGAGACTGCAGTCAAGGTGTTTGCTGGGGCTGAAGTCTCATCTGAAGGCTTGATAGGAGCTGGAGGACTCCCTTCCAAGGCGGCACACACCCACACAGCTGACGCGCTGGTGCAGGCCATAGACACGGGCCTCTGTTTCTTGCCTCCTTGGTATCTCTCCTTGGGGCTGCTTGAGGGTCCTCACACCATGGTCACTGCCTCCTGCTGGATTGGTCCAGGATGGCAGGAGGTAGAGAGAGATGCCTTCTATTCCCTACCCTCAGAGATGACATACTGCCACTTTGTAATGTCCCATTCGTTAGAAGTCAGACCCGCATTTGAGGGGAGAGCAATCGGGCTCCATCTTTGAAAGGAAGTATTTGCACATGTGCTTTAAAACCACCAAAGTGTGGCCGGCGCTGCAGCTCACTTGGCTAATCCTCCGCCTGTGGCGCCGCACCCCAGGTTCTAGTCCCGGTTGGGGCGCCAGATTCTGTCCCGGTTGCTCCTCTTCCAGTCCAGCTCTCTCTTGTGGCCCGGGAAGTCAGTGGAGGATGGCCCCCAAGTGCTTGGGCACTGCCCCCACATGGGAGACCAGGAGGAAGCACCTGGCTCCTGGCTTCAGATCAGCACAGTGCGCCAGCCATAGCAGCCATTTGGGGGTGAACTAATGGAAGGAAGACCTTTCTCTCTCTTTCTCTCTCTCTCACTGTCTAGCTCTGCCTGTCAAAAAAAAAAAAAAATCAAATGTAAAACCACCAAAGTGGATCTCTGAGACCCCTTCTGCAGGGCCTGGTACACAGTAAGAGCTCAATAAATGCTGTTGCTTTAGCTACATGGGCTCTAAAATCAGCCACAGGGGAGAAGAGCTCAGCTCTCTGCTTCCTCCTCTAGATCCATATTTCAGACTTAATCCTCAGTTATGTGGCTGGTATTTCTACCTCATTGTATTCTATTCTGCCAGCCCCAAGGAAGCTCTAGGATCTGGGTGGAAATCCACTTCCAAATGTGGGGCCAGCCCTCTAGGGAGTGCTCCTTCTTCCCTCTCTTCCAGCTGCACATCGCTGGAGCCAACGGATACCTGCGGGCAGCTGAGCTCCTCCTGGACCATGGAGTGCGTGTGGATGTGAAGGACTGGGATGGCTGGGAGCCCCTGCACGCAGCTGCCTTCTGGGGACAGGTAGTCCCTGCCGACAGGGCCGTGGGGGAGGCCAGCACAGGGTTCCCACCCACAGGGCTGGGGAATGGGGAGGCCAGCACAGGGTCAATCTGCTGTCGCTAAGTCCTTTGAGTTCACAGTCGGTTCAAAAGAACATAAGGCCCAGAGAGTTTGCAAAAGCATTAGACAGTCTGCGTCCCTGTAGGATGAGACTTGAATTTGCCAAGTTAGAAAGTTCCCCGCATTTCTGTTCTGAGCAGTTTCTCTATTTGTTTCCCAAATATGATTACACTTTATGCAGTTCCTCCCCAGATACTTGACGGCCGTACAGTCACAGCCAGCTCCTTCTTCTCTCCCACCTTGGCATGGCCCAAGAATGCTAGAGGAGTTGCCAAGTGCATGGTACCCTTTAGGATTTCCTCCATATCTCCAGCCTTCAAGGCCTTTCTCAGCAATCAACTTTGCCCCACCATTTCTGGGTCTTGTCCTGAGACACTTTGGATACTCCACACCCTGGGCTTTCTTCGCCCTGGGCAGGGAGACTGTGGGTGTCTTCCTGTGTTTCAGATGCAGATGGCAGAGCTGTTGGTGTCCCATGGGGCTAGTCTCAGTGCTAGGACATCCATGGATGAGATGCCAATAGGTAAGTCCAGCACAACACCAGCACACATGTAGGCATTCTTCAAGTTTTTGGTGGGTGGAGTGATAAATGGATAAATATATGGTTGGATAGACTGATGGATTGGTGTGTAGATGGATAAGTGGAAAATGAATAAATTAATGGATGGTAGATTAATGGATAGAGGGATTGATCAAGAGAGTAGATGGGCAGATGTGATGATGTGTGGATGGATGGATGGATGGGTGGAGGCTGACTCTACAGATAGATGACAGGCTAGCAGGTAGGTGGCTAGGTGATAAAGAGGTTAGATAGATTGAGTGGATGTGATTATGTGGGACTCTTTCTTGGGCTGCATGGGTACCTGCTTCTTGCTGAAAAGTAGTAATTCTCGGATCAGTAGGGAGTTGATGACCAGGACTCCCTCAGTCACAGCTGGGAACCTTAGGAGCCGTAACTGCATGGAACCTGGCTTTCCCGTACTTATTTTCCTCTAAGGATTGGAGTTGCAGCCCAGGAAACAAGACAGCCATTGTTTTCTTCCCTCCCTCCGTGTCCCAAAAGATGCTTGGGGTGTTCAGTGAGTTGGGGAGGCAGCTGATTTGGTCCAGAGCAACCTCGGGGACCCCGGGCCCCTGCCCTGCTCCCCACAATGCACTGCTCCGCCCCTTCAGACCTGTGCGAGGAGGAGGAGTTCAAGGTCTTGCTGCTGGAGCTCAAGCACAAGCACGACGTGATCATGAAGTCCCAGCTGCGGCACAAGTCGTCCCTGAGCCGGAGGACGTCCAGCGCGGGCAGCCGTGGGTGAGTCAGGGGCACAGTCACTGGGCGCCTCCCCCACGCTCCTGCTGGGGGGACCTGAACGCAGCTTCCCGGCGCCCGCTCTGTCCCCTCAGGAAGGTGGTGCGTCGAGCCAGCCTGTCGGACAGGACCAACCTGTACAGGAAGGAGTATGAGGGAGAGGCCATACTGTGGCAGCAGCGGAGCGCGGCCGAGGAGCAGCGGACCTCGACCTACAATGGGGACGTCAGGGAGACCAGGACGGACCAAGAGAACAAGGACCCCGTGAGTGGCCTCCTGCCTGCCCCCACTCCAGCCATGGTCTTGGGAGGAGGGCAGAGCCTAGCCTGGTCTTGCCTTTCCATCTGAGACCCTTCGAGGGTAGCAGCTGGGCAGTGCCCTTACCAGCTGGGGCCTGTCTGACAGTAGACAGCGTCCTTAATCCAGCCAGGTCCCATCTGATGGTGGCTGATGGGAGACAGCTGGACACTTTGGCATGCAGGACGGTCTCACAGTGGACAGGGAGCAAGTGACCACCATGTGCCTGCTTGTCCTCAGCAGCTCTGGCCTGGGGCTAGGTCAGTAGGATGGTCACCCCTGGAGCAAAGGGCACCAAGACGTAACAAGATTTTGAGCAGAGTATTCATCAGAATACACCTGGTTGGAAAAAATCTTTTTTTTTTTATTTAGTGAAATTTTTATTTTTTTTAATTTTTTTAACTTTTATTTAATGAATATAAATTTCCAAAGTACAGAATATTGATTACAATGACTTCCCCCCCATAATGTCCCTCCAACCCGCAACCCTCCCCTTATCCACTCCCTCTCCCCTTCCATTCATGTCAAGATTCATTTTCGATTCTCTTTATATACAGAAGATCAGTTTAGCATACATTAAGTAAAGATTTCAACAGTTTGCTCCCACACAGAAACATAAAGTGAAAAATACTGTTTGAGTACTAGTTATAGCATTAAATCTCAATGTACAGCACATTAAGGACAAAGATCCTACATGAGGAGTAAGTGCACAGTGACTCCTGTTGTTGACTTAACAAATTGACACTCTTGTTTATGGCATCAGTAATCACCCTAGGCTCTTGTCATGAGCTGCCAAGGCTATGGAAGCCCCCTGGGTGGAAAAAATCTTCTTGAAAACCACATAGGGTGGCTGGTAGGAGCTCTGAGCAGCCTGCTCCAGGAGTGGCCCATGATCCTGGGCTTTCCTCTGCTTTCCTAAGGGGGTTCATCTTCACTTCCTGTGGCTGCTGTAACAAACTGGGTGGCTTCCAACAGCAGACATTTATTCTGCCACAGTTCCGGAGGGGAGTCTGTTCCACTCCTCTCTCCCGGCTTCTGGTGGCTTAGGTGTTCTTTATGTGCTGGCAAGGCTCCAGCCTGGGCCTTCAACTTTATGTGGTCTCTGTCTCTGCCTCTCTGTCTCTCTGTCTCTGTCTCTGTCTCTCTCTAAGATTGATTGATTGATTCATTCATTCATTTGAAAGACAAAGTTACAGAGAGAAGAGGGAGACAGAGGTCTTCCATCTGCTTATTTACTCCCCTAAATGGCTGCAACAGCCAGGGCTGAGCCAGGAGCTTCTCTGGGTCTCCCATGTGGGTACAGGGGCCCAAGTACTTGGGCCATCTTCCATTTGTTTTCCAGGCACATTAGCAGGGAGCTGGATTGAAAGTGGAGCAGCAGAAACTTGAACCAGTGCCCGTGTAGAATGCCAGCGTTGCAGGTGGCAGTTTAACTGGCTACACCATGATGCTGGCCCCTTCACATGGTCTTGTTCCTTGTGTGGTGTTAGTGTCTGTTTTCTCTTCTATAAGGATGCTAGTCACTGGACTAGAGTCTGCCCCAACCCAGTACAACCTCATCATAATTTAATTCATTGCATTTGCAAAGACCTGATTTCCACAATGCCGCATTCAGAGATCCAAGTGAGCAGGAATTTTTAGGGACACTAGTTCAGGCCACTGTCAACACACTCAGGTCTGTGTGTGGCTGCTGTCTCATGAATGTGGTAAGAAGGTAGAGGGCCGGAGAAGAGTTAGAGACAAGAGATGTCTGCCTTTTTGCTTCTCCCACCACGTGATGAACAGATGAGAACATTTCTAGAGAGGATTGCTATGGTGGGGTGAAGAATGATTAGCTGCCTAGCACTCCCGTGTGTCTCAGAGGGACCCTGCCGCCCAGCGAGACCAGGAGAGCCCTCTCGGGTTGTCTCACCTGCAGGAGTGAAGGCACCTGTCCACAGAACCCCATCTGAGCTGCAGGCTGGGTGTGCAGAAGGCACACGCATGTTTTGTTCTTCCTCTGCCAAGCTTGAGAGCTGGGGAAAAGCATCGCAGTTAAAAATCAAAGCACATTTCAGATGCCTCCTCGCCCGTGCTTTATTGATTCTTTTCTTTGTGGTAGCCCTGTAACTTACGTATACTAAAGCACACCAATCTAAAGGGAGTTTTCAATGAATTGCCTTCCCCCTCTGTTTCTTCCGTTCACCCCAAAGGTGTGTAACTTTGAGCACCAAATATTAGTTTTGTATATGCATATAAACGCTTCACTTCTGATCCAACTTCCTGCTAATGCTCACCTCGGGAGGCAGCCACCCCATGGGAAACCTGGATTGAGTGCTGGGCTCCTGGCTTTGGCCTGGCCCAACCCTTACTGTTGCAGGCATTAGGGGAGTGAACCAGAGGATGGAAGATTTTTTTTTTCTTTCTCTCTCTCTCTCTCTTTTTCTCTCCCTCCACTTTCAAATAAATAAAAAAAATAAATTTTAAAAGTAGAGAGAAAGTTGAGCATCCATGAATATTGGCATCCATAGAGGTCTGAGAACCAGTCCCTCACAGCTACGAAGGGTTGATTCTATTACAATTTACAAATCTGTTCTTCAGCTGGTGGGTACTTGGGCTGTTTCCAGTTTGGGCTGTGATAAATAAAGCTGCTGTAAACATTCTTGTGCTTGTCTTTTGGTGGCCAAACTGCTTTCTGCTGGTGCATCCCCAGGACAGCAGTGTGAGTCATGCGGTAGCCGTGTTTAGTTTTAGTGGATGCTGCCAAACAATTTCCTTTTTTAAAAAAAATAGTTTAATATTTTCATTTTATCTGGAATGCATAGAGACAGAGATTTCTCATTCACTGGTTCAGTCCCCAACTGCCTTCAACAGCGGCCAGGCTGAAACCAGGAGTCCAGAACTCCACCCGTGTCTCCCACATGGGTGGCAGGGGCGCACATACTTGAGCCATCATCTGCTGCCTCCCCGTATGAGCATTAGCAGGAAGCTGGAGTTGATGTAGAGGAGCGGGGACTCGAACCAGGTGCTGTGACATGGGATGTGGGCACCCCAAGTGGAGACTTACCTGCTGAGCCAAACCGATACCCAACCAAGCAGTCTTCAAAGCTGGTTGCACCTGTCTGCTCTCCTGCGGGCAGTGTAAGTGTGCTTCTCGCCAACTCTGCTGTAGCCAGTCTTTTCAACTTGAGCCATTGTGGCAGGGTTGCTGGGCAACCCACATTTTAAATGCACGTTTACTCAATGGGGCGCTTGCTGGCTGTTTGCTTATCCTCTTCTGTGAAGCATCTTTCCCTTCTTGTTTGCTGGGTGGTTTATATTCTCCTTATTTTATGGGAAACCGAGATTCCTCTTCCACATTGGCTTTGTCCCTGTGTTGGTTCAGATCTCATAGACCCTGGTGTGCAGTATGTCATAAATCATTAGTCCTCTAGGGGGCAGGGTAGAGGCATATGGCTGCTGGAAGCCCTGCTTAGTTAAGCTGATTAATTCCTCATGGAGGCTGTAGTTTATTTGGGATATGGAGAGGCAACCAGATGGGCTTCTTTGCCTCTGGACCTGAGTTTTCCAAGCCTGGGGAGGAAGAGGGCACAGATGCAGCACAGCCAGGTCAGGTACCCAGAGGCCTAGCCCCAGGGCGACTGTCAGATGTAGGACCACAGTTCCAGGCCCTGGTGGACACAAGGCTGGCTCCCTGCTCCAGAGCTCAAACTGCATTCCTTTCTTGTCCCTGGTCCTTTCGAGGCGTTAGATGTGGCAAGGGTGTGACAGCCTGTACGTGGGGTCCCTGGGCCAGCAGTTTCAGCATCATCTGGAAGCTCCCTAGAGAATAACAGCCTCAGGCCTCCTGCTAGACCTGTCGAATCAGAAGCCCTGGCTGGACGGGGGCCCGGCCCTCTAGATGAGAACCACTTCTCTAAGGCAGTGTTTGCTCTGCCTGGGCCCTGTGTCGGATTCCTACTCGTCAGTCCCCAGGGCTGGCTTTGGTTCCTGCTGTTGCAGAGCTAACGCCCAGGTACCAGGCACAGCAGCAATAAGACAGTTGTAGCTTCTTTAATCTGTGGTTCACAAATACGACTAACTGTACAATAAGATCACCTAGGGACGTGTGTTTTGTTTTGTATGTATTTTCATTTTGTTTGAGAGACAGAGAAATCTACCAGATGGATGGAGGGACCAGGAAGCTGGAATCAGAAGTGGAGCTTAGACTCCAGCCCAGCCTCCAGGGTAGGATGCCCGCGTCCCGTGCGGTGTCTCCACCACTGTGCCGGAGTCCTGCCCTGCTTTTTGTCTGTTAAATCCTGATGTCCAGGCTGGGGCTCAGACTGAAGCAGAATCTGTGGGGTTGGGACTAAGGCATTGTATAAATGTTTTTCTCTTGAAAAATAATGATTGGCTTTCAGTTTTTTGAGCAGTTCTCAGTTTATAGGAAAAAATGGATGGAAAGTACAGCCAGTTCCTGCTTACCCTTCACCATGCTCCACCGCTTCTCCCTTTGTTAACATCTTCATTAGTGTAGTACGTAGGCTGGCACTGGGGAGCCGGCACCGACACATTACTGTTCACTAGTTCCTATAGTTTATAGTACCGTTCATTCCTTGTGCTGTACGTTTTTTTGTTTTGACAGATGCGTTATGTCGCGTATCCACCATTATGATATCAGACAGAATATTTTCACTGCCCTAAAGATCCCCAGTGCTTCACCCACTTTATCCTCCTCAAGCCCCGGCAGCTACAGCTCCTTTACTGTCTCCACCGTTCTGTCTTTGCCACAGTGTCATATAGCTGGCGTCTGTGATAGGCAGTCTTTTCAGACTGGCGTCGTAGACATGAATATTTAGCTCTCCAGATGATTCCACTGTTCATCCAAGGCAGGAACAGTGTCCTCAGAGCCCAGCTACTAAAAGCATCAGAGCATCAGCAGGAACTTGGGGCCCGAACACACACCTGCTGAATCAGAAAATGCATGTTAATAAGATCCCCGGGTGGCTCACGTGCTCATGGGAAGCGCTGACTTGGACCATGAAGAGTCTGTCCGGGTTGATGCAGCTGCAGTCTGCCCACAAAGGTCAGAGGAGCCACTGCAGCAGCCAGGGAAACACACGCAGAAGGGGACACCCGCCACGGCAGTGCCCCCACCATGCTGTCTTTGACCTCATTACGTGTTTCCTGGAGGTCCTCTGTGGCATCCTGGAGATGTTTTCATTCATTCTTTATGCCAGCCACAGAACCTTCTAGTACAAGTCCTTGCCACAGTTTCCTGCTTGCCCAGTGATGACTTTTATACTTTGTACATATGAAGGGAGTAAATCTGAGAAACAAAGACTTAGGGGCCTGCTGGTACAAAGTATACATCCCCGCCTTAAAGTTTCTTTTTATGTAGAGATGCTGTGAAATTGTTCTCCAAAGAGGTTGTGGTGGCTAACACTCTCATCTACTTCCTCACACCCCTGCCATCTCTGAGTAATGATAACATTTTTCAATACTTCTCAATACAAAAATAATATTTTATTTTTAAAATGTTTGTCATTATTATTGTGAGGTTGAACATTCTGCCAGTGTTTATGTGCTATGTATCTACATATTTCAGCTGTGAGCTTTATGTTAGTGTCTTTTTAAAAAAAAATAGCTTATTTTCATTTTATTTGGAAAGCAAAGAGACATAGAGACAGAGACATATCTTCTGTCCACTGGTTCATTCCCCAAATGCCCGCAAAAGCCAAGGCTGGACCAGGCTGAAGCCAGGAGCCCAGAACTCATCTCAGTCTCCCACTCAAGTACTTGGGCTGTCACCTGATGCCTCTCAGGGTACGCATTAAGAGAAAGCTGGAATCAGAAGCAGAGCTGGGACTTGAACCCAGGCACTCCATATGGGCGTCCAGCATCCTGAGTGGCATTAACCACTGCAGCAAATACCCTCCCTCTTTTTAGTGTCCTTTACCCATGTTTACAGTATATTAGGCATTTTTAAATTGACTTTTTTTCCCCAAAGATTTATTTATTTATTTATATCTGGAAGGCAAAGTAACAGAGAGGGAAGGAGGGAGGACTGGAGAGAGCGAGAGAGAGACAGATAGACAGACAGAGATTTTCCATACACTGGTTCGCTCTCCAGATGTCTGCAACAGGCAGGGCTTGGCCAGGCCAAAGCCAGGAGCCCAGAACACCATCTGGGTTTCATACATGGGTAGCAGGGACCCAAGTACTTGGGCCACCATCTCTGCCTTCCCAGGCACAATAGCAAGAAGCCAGATGGGAAGCCGAGGAGCTAAGGAGCACTCCAGTGTGGAATACAGGCATCTCAAGCAATGGCTTAACCCCTTGTGCCACTACACCTTCCCCAAAAATTGACTTTGAAGAGCTCATTATATATTTGGGAAACTATTCCTTTTTCTGTCATATATGTTGCAAATATTTTCCCTGTGCTTTCCTGTGTCTTTTGACTTCATGGTGATTTTGCCATATTCTCATCTTTACTGTAGTTGGTTTATAGTTTCTTGCCAGTAGCTGCTTTTCAAGTTCTCATTATCCAAGGACTGTTGGGTATACAGGAACCCTAGGTGAGAATGCCAGTCATTTGAAATAGAGATGTGCTGTTAAAAGAGAACAAGGGTTCTAAGTGACCAAAAACCCAAACTCAGACTGACTTAAACAAAAAAAGAATTTATCAGCTCTTATAACCAAAGAGTCTGGGCCCAGCTGGCCCAAGGGACTCCAGGACATGGTGTCTTTCTGTCTCCCAGTCTCCCTTGACGCCAGCCCCATTTGCAGGCAGAGCCTTTGACGTGCTGCCCCCCCCCCCAGCCCCCAGCTTGTATCACTCTCACCAGGTCCTATAGTAACATCTCTTTTCCATTTGCAAAAGCCCCAGGGTGGAGTTCCACTGAACCCATTTCAGTTCAGAGCCCATTCCTGACCCTTATAGTGATATGTGTGGATCCGCCAGGCCTGGGGTCAAGGTCCAGCCCCTGGAGCAAGGATGGGGTGTGGTCAGCTCTACCAGAACACCTAGATGGGTGGTCCCCCAGAGGAAAACAGAGACCCTAACACCCAGGTGGGGCCAAGGGCTGGAGGACGGGTGGCTCTTCCAGCTAGCGCTAACGTTGTCCTTCTCCCCTTAGAACCCCAGGCTGGAGAAGCCCGTGCTACTCTCTGAATTTTCTACCAAGATCTCCCGGGGTGAACTGGACGGGCCTATTGAGAATGGCCTCCGGGCTCCAGTCAGCGCCTACCAGTATGCGCTGTCCAACGGGGATGTCTGGAAGGTGCACGAGGTGCCCGACTACAGCCTGGCCTACGGCAGCCCTGGCGTGGCCGACGCCACCCCACCCTGGGGCGGCTACAAGGAGCAGAGCCCCCAGACGCTTCTGGAGCTGAAGCGGCAGCGGGCTGCAGCCAAGCTACTCAGCCACCCCTTCCTGAGCACCCACCTGGGCAGCAGCATGGCCAGGACCGGGGAGAGCAGCAGTGAAGGCAAGGCCCCCTTGATCGGAGGCAGAACTTCACCGTACAGCAGCAACGGGACCTCGGTGTATTACACGGTCACCAGCGGAGATCCTCCCCTCCTGAAGTTCAAGGCCCCCATGGAGGAGATGGAGGAGAAGGTCCACGGCTGCTGCCGCATCTCCTAGTCTCCGGGCGGCAGAGGAGAGCAGTGCCTCGGGGAGGGAGGGATCCGTGCCAGCCCAGCCGCCCTGGCAGGGGAGGCATCCTAAGGTGGCCGGGGAGGCGCGGGCTCTGCTTTCCAGGGCAATGCTGACCCCAGCCCTCACCCAGCTGCCCCTAGCAGCCCCATTCCTCATGGTTGTGCTTCTTGCTGCGTCGCCTGCCCTCTGAAACACAGTGGCCTCCTGACTCACCCTGCTGGCCCGTTTTGGTAGGGTGGGCTGGGGATCTCAGTTCTGGTCTTGGTAAAGGCTTCTCGGGACCAGTGCTGTCTCTTTTTCTCTCTCTGTCTCACACACACACTCAACCCCACACATGGAGGATGACACCAGGACTCATGGGAGGCAGGTGGAGATGAGCATCTGTGCCCTGTTCCCAAATGGATTGTGGGGAAGATTTAGTGTCTTGTGACCACAGCCCGAGTGGCGTGAGCATGGCAGGGGGCCTGCGGAGCTGAGTCCCAGAGTACAGCTGAGTCATGCCAGGGCCTGGCAGGGGGAAGACGCCTCTGTGTGTTCAGAGGGAGCCAGGAATCCTCGTGGGTTAGGTGAGACAGGCACGGGCCTGCTCCACACAGCTGCCCTCCCTCCTGTGCCAGAGCCGAGAGCCGTGTGACCACCCAGGGGTTGTTCCACTCCTGGAACAAACCAAATCATGTTTGCCCTTGGATGGAGGTATTCAGGCAAAGTCAGTGTTTTTGACTGCATTTGGCAAAAACAACTTGTTTAGATGTTGAACTCCAGGGCAACTGGATGGGACTCCTCTCATGATGGTGTCACGGTCAAGTTTGCCTGGCTGGTGTTGGAATCAGAAGCCGAGGGAGGAGCTTCCCCTGGAAGGCCTTTCCCAGAGAGCAGTGGGAGTTCATCTCTGAAGACACGCTCGGCCCGTCCTTGTGTCTCTTCAGACTGTTTCAGTGTGGCCCATGTCAGCCAGCCGTCCTCACGCTGCGCCACCACCCAGCAGTCTGGGGCCACCTGCGCCTCCTCCCCTCCCACCTGACACAACAGCCACGCGTACATAGTGAATGTTTTAGGATCCCAGCTTGGCTCTGCCTTTTCTGAAATATTCAGTGAGATTAGTTTACCATCCGGCTCTTGTGAGTTCCCACCCAGCCCAAGGGCTCCCAGCCTGCTCCTGCCAGCTACAAACCCATGGCCAGCGTCCTATGCCACCTTCAGGAGCGCGGTGGCGGGGCTGGCACGGGCTCTCACCCAGCCCCACATTTCCTAGCCCCAGACTGCCTGCTGCTGGGGGAGAGGGGTCAGACGCTAAGGGACAGGCTGCCCTGCCCGCCACTGCATTCTCTCACGAGCCCCTTCGAAACTGTTGCTCACGACTTGGGCGCTGTCCACAGGCCCAGCCAAAACCTTGCGGTGGAACTAACAAGCTGCAGGTTTGCTCCCTGCTCTGTGCGCCTTCTATGTGTCCTAAAACTACCTCCTTAATGCTCTGAAGCGGCCCCCTAGGTCCAAATTCTAATTTGGGGAACTGGTCTGGGTCCCCCTGGAACCCACCCCCCTCAGCCTATGAGAATTTCTCCCTGAGGGGCTCCTGGGCCAGGGGGCTGGGGCTGGACTAGCGCCCCTCGTGCCACAACCTAGTAATGGGGTCTGCTGCCCGTCAGTCTAGGTCCCCTACTGTGGCCTCCATGGCCCCTGGAGTCAGAGAGGGAGCTGGACCTGCAGGCACCGGGCTGATGCCTTACCAGGAGCTGGCACCTGGGCCGCAGGGCAGAGGGCTGGTGGGAGTGACTGCTGCTGGATGCAGGCAGGGCTGGAGGGGGTGGCCCAGGAGACAAGGCAGGTGTGCGTGAGGCCTCCCAGGTCCTGGGGTCTGGGGCAGGCTCCCCATCATCAGCCTGTGGCTGGAGCAGGGCAGGATAATCCAAAGCACGTCGTTGGCTTTAACACAGTGCTCAGTTCAGACCAACACCAAAGTCCCTCTCGAGTAGCTAACTTGAGCCACAAGGCAGGGCAGATCTCTCATCTTTCTGCTAGGGTGTGTGTAGGGAGGGTGGAGACTGGAGGCACCTGTTGCCTCCTGGAGCTCCCCAAGCATTCTCTCCATTTCCTTCCCCTTCTTTCTCCCTCTGGGGCCAGTTCCTCTCCACCTGCAAGACTGGGATCCCAGTCGATTTCCCAACCGCAGCCCACTTCAGGCAGAGGCAACTCTTGGGCATCAACTCGAGTTTTCCATCAAGGTCAAACCATGCCTTGTGGGGGCCTCACATCCCTGGGAAGCTGTCCCTGTGGGTGTCCTGAATGTTGAGGGACAAGTTGGGAGAGATCTCCAAGAAGGAGCCAAGGCCATCGATTGATCCCTTAATGTAACTGATTCCCCTCAGCGTGCCAGGCACTGTGTCAGCTTCTGCAGAGAGAGAGAGAGAAGGGAAACCGCTCTTTCCAGTCCCCCAAGGACCACGGGTCAGCAGAGTGACTGCATCTCGGTCCAGCGTCCTTCCTTGTGCTTCTCAATTCCTGGAATCCTTAGAGTGTGAATTCCTTTAGCTGGCAAACAGCTGCCTTGGTGCAGATGCTGGGGCCTGGGTTCCAGGCTGGCGCCACCCCAGATCTTTGTGGAATTTTCAGGGGTAGCTGCCTTCCCGGCGGCATCTCGGGGGGACTGCATGAAGCAGTCTGCCTTCTTCTAGAAGAACAAGGAGTCTGCAGTTTGCTGCCAAACGCATCTCAGGTTCTTGAAGTCACTGTCTTGCCCTTGTTTGCTCGTTTGTTACCTGGTCCCCTGACCCCGCCAGGGGATATTGGGAGGAAAGGCAGCTTCCCCTTTGAACATGGAGCCTCTGTTGTGAATCTGCCTCTCGCTGGCAGGTGAGGATTATGGATTAAGGAGAAACCTGCAAGAGACCCAGGTCTGGTGATGGTCCCCGGCAGGTTAAAGGAGGCACTTCCCAAGCAGGTGTCCCATGGCTCGCTGCGAGCTGTGGTCCTTGCTGTCACCTTATTCTTTAAAATATCGAAAATTGTGGCTCTCGCCAGATTGTGAGCTTCTGGCCAGTAGCTCTGGGAAGCTGAGCCAGGGAGGCCCGGGTCTAGAGAAGACTCCAGGAGGTACTTGTCCACCCAATATGCAGCGTTAGCAAAACCGCCCTGCACTATTCCATCAGTTTCAAGGGCTTAGAGAAGTTAGGAAGGGCGTGCCTCCTGCCCCCGGCCTGTCCCAATGCAGTTTGCTGGCACCAGGCCGATTGGTTCTTGGTGTTGGATACTTTTCCATCCAGAGCTCTCTGTCCCACCTGCTCTCTCAGAGCAGGATACTGGGGGAGCTTCCCAGCAGGGTGCTCCTGCTAGGTGACGGAAGGATTGAATTCAGCTCTTACTATTTGTAGCCTGGGAGAGCCTCCAAGGCACATAAGAACAGACGGTCCCGTGGCCAGTGGGCAGCTCCGCGGAGGGACCCTCTGCCCAAGCTAGAGCCCTCTCCTCACCGGAGTCTCTCGTTGGCCGGAGGGCCTGCTTCCCGTGGGCATCGCAAGTGCCACTGTGCGGGGCCTGGCTCTGCACACCCAGGAAAAGTCTGCAGACCCCCAGCCCTCCGCAATAACTCACCAGACCAGAAGCCACTGATGTACAGAGAACACTTCGGAAAAATGTATTTTATGTGAAAAAAAAAGTTAAAACTCTGTATACTGTATCAGCAGCTTTGTGTAAAAATGGCAATCAAGAGAGTCTAATATATTTAAAACCTTTTTTTTAAAAAAAAAAAAAACCCTTGCGGACCTTTGATATTGTATTGAAGTAACGTCCAGATGGCTCCTTGGCACGTGGCAGCGGTGGGCCTCACGCCCCAGACCGCAACCCGGCCACATCCCAAAGGGGCAAAGGACCCTGGAGTTGCTTCCAGCTGCCAAGGCCTGTGATGGAATTCGCTGTTAAGAGTTTTTAATTAAGATTATTAAATTCCTTTTAATAACACGTGCTGGTGTGACTGATTATTGCTGTGAGCTCATTGAACTGTGCCGATCTGAATTCACACGGAGGTGGTGCCTGGGACGCAGGGTCGGGGAGGCTCCCGTCCCAAGCACAGGAGACGTGGAGCGGAGGTCCTTGTGCAGGGGGAGGTGGTGAAAGCCGACACATGCAGGGGAGACGGCTGGTTGGGGATGATCTTCATTCTGTATTCCCTTTGAAATGTACGCGAGGCCCTCTAAGAGTGTACCTCCATTCCCCACATTTTCAAAGATCGGCCTGGTGACATCCCCGTATCTGGGAGTGCGCTGACTTGTCCTGCCCCTCCCCTGATCCCTGCCCAGTCCTGGTCCTCATGGAGCTTATGGTGGTCAACATGCCATCATCTGTCCACCTTCTCACAGCGACACGGCAGGTGAGGCCCTGCTCATTCGGACAGTGGAGCACAGACAGGCCATGTGTGGCCCAGCCCCACACCACTGCTCTCGTCCCTGTCACACCCTGGTGTTGGTGTCTGCAAAGGTGTTGCAAAGGACGCCCTGTTGTAGCCTTCTGGACACAGGGTGCCAGGGCAGGGACACATGGAAGGCCCTACACTTAGGCTTGCAGGGTCTCCCAGGCAGGAATGGGCAGAGAGAGCTGTCACAGCAGGGGCAGGCTGGCATGGTTTCAGAAGTGTACCGGCTGCTACGTGATCATGGAAGCCCCTCGGATTTAGGAAGCGCTTACAGCCCTGTGTGCACGAGCTCACTGACACACAGACCAGGCCCGCAAGCTGCTGGGTTTGGCACTTGGAGCTCCTGGTGACCCTGGCAGATGTTTTGGTGGGACAGGGGGTGTTCGCCTCAGTGGAGGGGTTCATGAAAGGCCCGGGGCAAACCTGGAGACCGGCAAGTGTGCACACCCGGCTGAGGTTTTATGCCAAAGTGGCAGAGAAGTGGGGAGGTAGCTCTCAAGGCAGGTCTCAAGAGGAGTGTTGTAAGGTGAAACTGCTGCAGCCTGCTTGCGCGCTGATAGGAAGGAGTGAGGAGATAGACGATTGATTGATTGATTGATTGGACCACATTTAGCCGTGGAGGGGCTGGAAGCTCCCGCTGGGGTGGAGGGGGTGGAGCTTGGAAGGCTCAGGCACAGTCCACCCATGGAGACCCGAGGCGGTCAGACTGTGGGCAGGGAAGAGACAGGGAGACCTTGGATGTGGCCTTCTGACTGCGGCTGCTTCCTCAGTGTTAGGAAAAGCAAGGCTCCGAGAGCAAGGCGAGAAGACAGCCGGAGAGGGAAAGATGGGCGGCCGGGCAACCTTGGGGCTACTGGAAATCGTGACTCGGATGCACTGTGGTTCTGGAGCCTGGAATGGCTGCTTTGGGGCAGGTGGAAAGCACGCGGAAATTAGTTAACAGGCAAAGAACATTGGCGTTAGCCGCCAGAGGGTGTCGTCGAGGAAGTAATGACCACGACGGACCGGTATTAAAAAAAAAAAAAATAGGTGAACACTTAAACGCAAGGGATACAGTCGTTTGGCCACACTCGGCTCAGTGTCCGGGGAGCAGGCTCCGGGCCTCTCCTCCCCACCCGGGGCTTGCGGGGCCGCGCGGAAGGGCGGCCGCCAGGAGGCGCGCTGGGATGGCCGAGGACCCAGCTCCCGGGCCTCACTGCCCGCGCCGCCACCCGAGGTTGTAAGGCTGCTCAAGGCCGGCCGCTGTCCCCGCCTAACCGCAGAGCTTGGAGTCCCAGCAGGCCCGGCTATGTCCAGCCAGCGCCGCGGAGCCCGGTTTAAAAACCACTCAGCAGTCCTCGCAGCGACTCCAAGGGGCTGGCGAAACCCACAGCCAATCCGGTGCTGAAGCCCTGGGGCAGCCAATGGCACGCCGCGGGGCGGGACCGTGACGGCGAGCGCCCCGCCCCGCCCCACCATTGGAGTAATTCAGCCAATGAGAGAGCCGGGGCGGGGCACCGCGGCCAATGGCGCGGGCCGGTTTGATTCAAAGGTGCTTATAAAGCGAGCCCATAGCCAGGCTCTAGTCCGAGCGTGGTCCGTGGGAACGGTGCGATGGCTCTGCGGTGCGAGGTCCTGGACGAGCTGCCCGCGGCCTGCCTGTCGCCGTGCGGGCCGCCCAACCCCGCCGAGCTGTTCAGTGAGGCGCGGCGCCTGGCGCTCGAGGAACTGGTGGCGGGCGGCCCCGACGCCTTCTCGGCCTTCCTGCGACGCGAGCGCCTGGGCCGCTTCCTGAACGCCGACGAGGTGCGCGACATCCTGGGCGCCGCCGAGCGGCCCGGCGAGGAGGCCGCGGCGGCCGAGGACTCGTTCGGCTCGTCGCACGACTGCTCGTCGGGCACCTACTTCCCCGAGCAGTCGGACCTGGAGCCGCCGCTGCTGGAGCTCGGCTGGCCCGCCTTCTACCAGGGCGCCTACCGCGGCGCCACGCGCGTCGAGGCGCACTTCCAGCCCCGCGGCGCGGGCGACCGCGGCCCCTACGGCTGCAAGGACGCGCTGCGCCAGCAGCTCCGGTCGGCGCGAGAGGTGAGCGGCCCCGTCCGGGTCGGACGGGAGACCCTCGTCGAGGCCTGCCGGGAGCGCGGGCGGAGCCCTCTGACCCCTGGTGCTTCCCGGGTCCTCTGCTCTCCGCACGCTGCGTGTCTCCCCTCGGGTCTGGGATCCCCCCTCTGTCACTCCCTGTGACTTGTGCCGGGGTTCCAACTCCCAATACTCAGTGTCCCCTGGGAGCGGGACCAGAAATCATCTCAATTCCAGGCGTCAGTTAAAAGCGAAACATTATCAGCGTTCCCAGCGGTCAGCCGACACTAGGTCCCATCCCCGTGACCGAAGACGGTCCATCCCTAGGGGAAAGTTCCTGAGAGGTGGCCGCCAGAGGCAACTTATGTTGTGGGAAGCAGACGATGCGAAAGTGGCACAGAGAGGAGAGGGGGAGGTTGCCCCTTCTGGATGAGTGGGGAACGGGTTGCTTTTCCGTGGGCTGGAGCGGTTCCCGTTAGCATGACCCCCGATGGGCCCGTCTGAGCGCGGTGGGTTTTGGCCCTGCTGCCTGACACTGGCAGGGTAGCCAGGTGCTGCGGCAGATCTCGGCGGCCTGCAGGCCAGGATGATGCCCCCGCCGGGCGCTGGGGGTCAGGGAGGGAAAATGCAGTGAGCAAGTGGGTGTGGCAGTGGACGCCTCGGTCCAGAGCCCCTCAGTTTGCTTGCTGGCCCGCAGATGCCCAGCTACTGGCTGAGCTGGAGGCCTGGTGGGTAAAGCTGTAGGCCATGATAAGGCCTGGTACCAGGGTGTGTCTGTGGGTGAAGAGATCAGCATCAAGTCAGGTGGAGGTAGCCACGGCCCAGAACAAGCCCCGATTCTCACCAGTGTTCCTGGTGGTGGCTGACCCGCGGGGTTGGCCATAGTGACCTGGTGTCTTACTTGGAGGGGAGTGGGTGGGGGCTGCAGCGAGGCTGGGGTCGGCTCTTTGACACTGTGGGTGGCCTGAGGGTCCTTTGCTTTGGATGCTGCAGACGTTTTCATTGTGGGTTCAGTAAAAAGGTGTTTTTTTGTTTTGTTTTGTTTTGGTTTGGTTTTTTTTTTAAAGACAGGATTCTGGGGCAGGTGTGCAATCCCGAAGCTCACCTCCAGGAGGAGGCCTTGAGCACTTGGAAGTTGAGACTAGTTACCAATGGACGTCCTTATGAATAGATTGCTTGCCTTTTGCCTTTTGCCCAGCCCCAGATTTTAGTTGTAGTGAAGGGGCAGTGGAGCCAGAGGGAACCAGTGTCTTAAACTCACATGCTGGCCTCCGGAGGGGCTGGAGCCCGGACCTCCGCTTCCTGTGTCCATCTGTGGTGCTTTCCTCTGTTCTGTGCCCACCCCAGCTGCCTACCCTGCTCTCTCTCCAGCATGCTGCCCGTGGATGCTGCGTGTTGCCCCAGGGAGAAGTGGCTCATTCTTTACTTTCAGTGCACTGTGTGTGTGTGTGTGTGTGTGTGTGTTGGTGTTTGCCCTGTGCCAAAGTACTTGGCTTTTCAGTGCCTGCTGTGTGTCGGACGCCGCTGGGGCATGGGCCACAGCGGGAGGCATCAGCCCGCGTGCGCTAGGGAGTGGACAGTGTGCAGGTGGGCAGCAGGGAGGAGGTGGCTCCAGGCAGCGGGGGAGGGCCTGAAAGGTCTCAGGAGTGGAAACCCTGGAGCTGGGTGCAGGAGGAGGGGTGGGAGCAGAGGACCTGGTGCCTGTGGGAGCGGTGGGATTCCCAGGCATGGAGCGGAGAGTGGGTGAGGGCAGGGTTAGTGGGGGGGGGGCTGGAGCTAGACTGTGGAGGGTGAGGGGTGTGTGTAGGAGGGTGGATTGGATGGGGGTGAGGCTGCTGTCCAGGACAGCTGGAGGCAACCGCGGGAGTCCTGCATGAGAGGAGGGGCTGCACTGAGGCCTTGTGGGCAGGCAGAGTTTTGGGTGGAATTGGCCGGACTTGGCTGTGAAAGAGTGGGAGCGGGCCGGAGAGCAGGCAGGGCTGGGAGAGGAAGGCCCAGGAAGGGTAGAGGAGGACTGGGGTGGTTCCCACTGGTATGTGGAAGGAGAGCGACCCAGGGGAGTGACGCTGAGAAGATGAGCTGGATGGGGAGGGGGACATCTTGTTTGTTAAAATAAGTGACAACACGGGCCGGCGCCGCGGCTCACTAGGCTAATCCTCCGCCTTGCGGCGCCGGCACACCGGGTTCTAGTCCCGGTTGGGGTGCCGGATTCTGTCCCGGTTGCCCCTCTTCCAGGCCAGCTCTCTGCTGTGGCCAGGGAGTGCAGCGGAGGATGGCCCAGGTGCTTGGGCCCTGCACCCCATGGGAGACCAGGAAAAGCACCTGGCTCCTGGCTCCTGCCATCGGATCAGCGCGGTGCGCCGGCCGCAGCGCGCCGGCCGCGGCGGCCATTGGAAGGTGAACCAACGGCAAAGGAAGACCTTTCTCTCTGTCTCTCTCTCTCACTGTCCACTCTGCCTGTCAAAAAAAAAAAAAAAAAAAGTGACAACTGCTTTCTGTCTGCCACACGCCGTGCTAAGTCACCGAGACAGGCGCAATGAATCTGCATCTTACAGACGATGGCACCAAGGCTTAGAGAAGTTAGGTTGCCAAGGCTGTGCAGCAGGGAATGCTGGATCCGGAACCTCCGTGGAGGCAGGGTCTCTCACCCACCTTGTGCCCCGTGCTCCAGGAGCTCCTCCTGGGGTGGAGAGGGTGATAGAGGCTTCCGCTGGCGGCTGCTCAGGCGGCGCCACACTCTGTAAAGGCGTGCGTAATGTACGCGGAGCCGCTGGGTCACTCCTTTGCCATCCAGTCCGTGGGACAGTGAGGACCACGATGGTGCAGATGAGAAGCCCTCCGCGTGAAGGCCAGGGTGCCCCCTGGTGGCGTGATGGCGCACTTCCAGGTGGCCGGCTGTCGTGCTAAGCCCTTAGCTGCGTTATTCACGCACTTAGCCCTCCCCACCTGGCCACAGTCAAGAAGAGGCGAAGCCCACAGAGCTTGGGTAACTTGCCCGAGATCACGTGGTTCGTGTGGGACCGAGGGGGCTCAGGCCCCTGCCTGTCCAGACCCAGGGCCCATTCCCTTCATTTCTACTCCACACGGCTAGTTTGGGGGTTTTCAACAGGCTGGAGGTTTTTAACGGTTACTTAGCAATTCCAGGCAGGCATTTGGCACAGCCATTAAGATGCCTCCCGGGACACTCTCAGCCCACATCGGAGGGCCTGAATGGGTCCTGGCTGTCCTCCGGGTTCCAGCTTCCTGCTCATACGCACACCCTGGGAGGCCACAGCGATGGCTCAGGGAGTTGAGTCTCTGCCACCCATGTAGGACACCTGGATTGAGCTCCTGCCTCCTGGCCTTGGCCTGGCCTGGCCCTGGCTGCTGTGAGTGAACCAGTGAATCGGAAATCTCTGTCTTCTTGGCTTTCAAATAAATTCCAAAAATAAATAAGTAAATAAAACATTGATTTAAAAAAAGGTTACTTAAAGTTTGATCTTTGAATATCCTTGTTATGTATTCTAGAAACAGGAAGTGACCATGACAGTCCTGAATTTGCCTTTTGCGGGGAGAAAATTGGTGGGTGTTGGGGGGGGCAATAAGATAGTAGAGGCCTCCTGCGCCCATCAAGTGGGGAAGTGGTTCATGATGCCAAGAGGATGTGAGCCCCAGCCCCCTGGGAATGGCAGAGCCAGACAGAGAATTCTGGTACCTGGAGCAGAGGAACTACTTGGGAGTCTTGAGAACTGAATGAAAGAGCTTTGAAATCCACTGGACAGGTCCCACATGACCCCAGAGACCGGGCACCAGGCCGCACCGGCACAGGGTCAGACCTGGGCTTCATTTGTCTTCACCGAGGAGGTCTGAGGGCCCCCTGCAGTGAGGCTCCATAACCAAGCAACGGGCACGGGAAGCCAGGGCCCCTTGTTAAGTGGCAGGGCCCAATCCTGGCTGTGCAGCTCTGGGATGGGTTTTCTCCGGCAGCTCTTTGACCACCCGGGGCATCTGACACAGAATAAGGGAGGTGGTTCAGGTGCCCAACGGCCTTTCCCTGGGTGAGTGTGCCCTGCTCAGGGCCACTGGGGCCTGTGCCTCTGCAGGCCTCCCGCTGGCTCTGTTTCTGTGCGCCTTTCAGAGTGAGGGGTGTGTTGGCCGTGGACCTGGTGCTTGTTTGAGCTCAACCAGAGCTGGAGGAAGGATTGCTCTGGACCCTTTGAAGGCTGTGTGTTTGCTTCCTAAGGGATTTTCAGCACAATGTTGAACCACATCGAGCGTTCTTGGACGTGCACTTGCTCTATGGTCTGCCTCAGGCCACTGCATCACTTGATGACTCATTCAGCGCTTTGTCTCTGTTGCCATGGGAATCGGTGTTTGGCTGGGCCACAGCCAGTACCTGGAAGCACTGCCTGACCTCATTTGGTTGTGCCCGTCTGATGTGGTTCAGCTGTTCCTGGTTTCTAAATGGGAGTCCATGGGCGAAGCCTGTCCTGCCAGGAGGTCCCGCACTCCTCCGGCCATCGTCCTTCCTGGTCCATGGTCCAACTGTTGCCGTGACCCCCCTCTCGGGCAACCTTTTGATTACTGGAGCATGAGTGGTCGTGGTCATTGCGTCACTGGAGTCCTGCCAGGAGGAGTGGCAGCCGAGGACTCTGCCGGAGGTCCCTGGCGTGTCCCAGCCTGTGTCTTGAGTTGAGGCGCTCTCGATCTTGCTCTGTCCTCCTGTGCGTTACACTGGACCCTGTGCGGTGTGCTGCTTGCCTGTTCCTGATGCCTGAATCTACCTAGAGTGGGTTTCTTGACCTTGCCACTATGGTCATCTGGGGCCAGAGAATTCTTTGCCCTGGCAGCCCATCCTTGCATTGTAGAATCGTGCAAAAGGCACCGTTTTCACCATTTTTGAGGGTTCCGTGGCTCGCTGTGCAGCCGTCACCACCGTCCCTCTGCAGAACTTGACCTTCCCAAAGTGAACTCGCCGCTCTCCCCTTCCGGCACCCGGCAACTGCTGTTCTCTCCGTTTGTCCGTCCTTTCTTGATTCTTTCCGCCTAGCATCCGTCCGAGTAAGGAAGTCGCAGGGTTGTTCTCTGCTGCCGGTAGTAGAGGATGCGTTGTCTCAGAAGATCTGGCGGGCACACTGGCTTTAGAAACGTCTCTCTGTGGTGAAAGAGCAGCTCCTTCTACACAGAGAGCCCTGCAGCTCCGGGAGGGGAGGAGAACGAGCTCTGTGTTCTGATGATAGGAAGTGTCTGGGACTGCACTGCCCCACATGGGAGCCGCTAGTCTCCTGGGATGTACACATTCGCGACATTAAATTAAGGGGCAGGTTTTCAGTCCACATCTCGTGTGTGACTGGGTTTGAGTCCTGGCTTTGATCCCAGCCTCCTGCTGATGTGTGCCCTGGGAGGTAGTAGTGATGGCTCAAGTAGTTGGGTCGCTGACACTCAGCTGGGAGACCTGGATAGTGTTCTGGTCTCCCCGTTTCAGCCTGTCCCCAACCCTGGCTGTTGTATGGTGAACTAGCAATGAAAGATATCTCTCTCTCTCTCTCTGCTTTTCAATTAAATAAAAATAATTTTTAAAAAGGTAAAAATACCTCTCTCAGGCCAGTGCTACGGTGCAGTGGGTTAAATTCTCAGCCTGCAGTGCCGGCATCCCATATGGGCACCGGTTCTAGTCTCAGCAGCTCCATTTCCAATCCAGCTCCCTGCTAATAGCCTGGGACAGCAGCAGAGGATGGCGCAGGTCCTTGGGCCCCTGTACCCACGTGGGAGACCCAGAAGAAGCTCCTGGCTTCTGGCTTCGGCCTGGCTCAGCCCTGCACGGGCTAATGCTTCTTTGCACGTGTGCAGACCTTTGGTCAAATTCCAAGCACGTTGCACACCTGGTCTTGCTTTATGAGTCTGGGTGGGAAGGGAGGGTCACTGAAATACACAGGGAAGGGGGATGGACATGAACTTCCTGCTTCATGCCAAAGGAGAGCTGGAATGAGAACTGGAATGACTGGCCCCGAGAGGCCCCTTGAGGGTGCACCTGCTGGTCAGAGCCCAGACCAGCCCATGGAGGCCGCGTGAATCACGGGCTCTCCGAGCTGGAGGCTGCCTTGTTTTGAGGACACTGGGGCTCAGGAAAAATGACTTGCCTGGGGACAGCGGCAGAAGTGGGACTGAGACTACGAGTAGCTGCCATGTGAGGGTTTTCTGTGTGCCAGGAAATGCCAAGTGTTTACGTGGATTCTCTCACTCACTGAGCCACCACGAATAGTGGTGTTATTTGCACACTATCGTAGCCAGCAGAATGTGTTGGAGCATAACTGGGTCTTGAGAGTGGAGGAGCCCAGATCCAGGGACTGAGGGGCTAGGCTCAGGGTCTGTCACCTGGGATGATGATGTGGGACTGCACCCTGGCCTGGCTGCCCTGGCTGTGGCTGCAACAGTGCAGGAGTGGTGTGGGGGAGGGGAAGAGCAGCCCCCCAGGCTTCTGAGCAGCGAAATGTTCCTCTTTAGGCATCATTTGGGGACTGAGTTGTACTGAGTTACAAGCAGGTATTGACCCTGGAGTCACCTCTCAGAAGTCATGGCTTGCTCAGGCTTCTATGGGCAGTGCCCACGGCAACCGCAGGCACTTGGTGGGTGTGGCTGCCCCGGCTTCTGGTGGGGTCCCCTTTGTCCATCTCACATGATGTCTGCCATCTTTCCAGTCCGGGGGCTTGGCATGTGCCACGGGAACACTGACCCCTAGGAAACAGGTCCTGCCTTGGAGAGGGGCCCTTGGCTGTTGGCGAATGGAGTCCAGATGGTTGCTCCGCCCTAGGAGGGGACTGGCTCTTTGGAGATTTGAAAAGCCCCAGGTCTGGCTGACTGTTTAGGGCTTGGTTGTGTGAGGGTGGGAGCGGGGGATGGGGTGTGAAAGGAGGAAGACTTGCCCCTCTGGTCCTGCTGTAACAGAAAGGAGGGCATGTTGGTTCTGGGCTGGGGGCCTCCACCCACCCTCCACACAGCCTGAGGCTGTTAGGGAGCAGTGTCCAAGCCCAACACCTGGGAAAGGCTGGGGCTTTAAAACCAGACAATGAACCCAAGAGCAAATTGGCTACTTACTCATGCTGTAACAAAGGTGGTGTCTGTGCCATTGTTTTGTTAACTGTTGAATTTGGCAGGTGCCTTGGGCTGTAGGCCCTGGGGCCAGCAGCCCTGTCTGCCCTGGCCAGCAGGACCAGGTTCCTCCAGTCTGTGAGTCCGTAGCACCCAGAGTTGGTGTCCGTAGCCGAGGGTCTCAACACACTCTGCCCTCCACGTGTCTCCTGGCTTAGACTGGGTTTCCCTGGCCCAGGGGTCGAGCTGCGTCCTCAGGGCGCAACCCCAGGCCCGGCTCAGGTGGGCTCGCCCTGGGTATGTGGGAGAAGAGTGGGGCGGTAGGGAGGTGAGCAGGTGTCTGTTGCCTGTGAGTGCTGCCCTCACGCCTATACCAGCGCGTCCAGACCTCTGTGAATGCCACCAGTGGAATCGGGGTCGAGACTCCCTCAAGCTTGCTTTCTTTCCTGTTTGTGTGGACCTGAGCCTCCTCCTACCTCCCCTTCACGCCCCCGTGGCTTGGCTCTCCCACGACCCCTTTCCTTCCTCTGCCACCCTCATTGCTTCTCGCCTGGCCTGTTTTTGTTTTTCAAGAGTTAATTCATTTGAAAGGCAGAGTGACAGAGAGAAGGAGAGACAGAGGTATCTTCCATCTGCCGGTTCACTCCTCAAATGGCCACAGCAGCTGGGTTTGATCCAGGCTGAAGCCAGGAACCTGGAACTCCATTCTTGTCTCCCACGTGGGTGGCAGGCCCAAACACTTGGACCATCTTCCACTGCCTTCCCAGGTGCATTGGCAGGGAGCGGGATCAGAAGCTGAGCGGCCGGGACTTGAACCGCACGCACTCTGATATGGGATGTGGGCGTTGTAAGCAGTGCCACAACACTGGCCTCAGGCCCACGTTAGCCCGTATCACTGGCCTTCTTGTCTTCATTGGCTGGCCTCTTAAACATCTGTTGAAGTTTGTTAACCTAAAAGCAACCCACGTGCCTGCTGCGTTGCAGGTACTCAGGTACGTGGCCCCGTGCTGGAGGAGGTAGGGCCGGATCTCTGACCTGCACTAGCCTCTCTTCTGGTCTCAATTTCTTCTGTCTGGTGGAGTCATCACTCATTAGTCAGGCCATGTGGGGAAGGAGGGTTAAGATTGATGCCTTGGTTGGCATTCAAGGCCTTCCATGATCTTGCTCATTCATCCGTCTTCCCCAGTCATGTCTGGTGGCTCCCTTTCATGCATGTTGTGCGTTCCAGCTGGACTGGTGGGTGCCCCATTGGTCTGCACCTCCTGCCGTCACGTGGCTTCCTGGCCGAATGCCATCCCTTTTATTACTCCCATGTTCTCATGTCCAAATCTCACCCTTGTTCGTGATTCAGCTCAAAAGCCATCTCCTCCAGGAAGCCTTCCCTGCTCTTCATCTGGTAAGCATGTGGGTGCCTGAAGTACTTCTGCTGCCGTGAGGGAGGTGATTTACTGCCTCTCCCACCCCCAGGAATGTCCCCCTGAGGGAATGGCCTCCCAGTTTCCCTGCTCCCCACGCCCTCTATTGAAGGGGAAGCTGGGTCTGTGTCATGCACCATCTTTCTGCCTCGCACAGTCAGCCCAGCTGCCCGTGGAGGGCCTGGCCGCATCGAGGAACGTCCGCACTCAGCCCTTTGAATGCTTGTTTCACTTGGTCCCTTTGGCGTGGATGCTCTGCCTATCTGGAGCTTCCACAGGAGGAAACTGAGGCCCAGAGGGATTGAGTGCTAGCCTGGGGTTGCAGAGCCAAGCAGGGGCAGGGCTGGGTTCTGCGCCCAGGCTGATCTGCCTTAGCCACTCTGTTATGTGACCTGGGTGTATGGGATGGACACAGCTCTCAGAGCAGGACGGATAAAGGCATCAGAGGGGTGACCGTCTGAGGACGCCTCCCATTCGGCAGGGATACCGTGTCCGGTGGGTTCTAGCTGTGCCCTTTGCCAGGAATCACAGCTAGGGCCTCATGGGGGCAGGGGAGAAGGGTGGGCGTTGTGCAGTGGGTTCAGCTGCTGCTTATGACACTGGCATCCCATATTGGAGCACAAGTTCAAGTCCCGGCTGCTCCACTTCCAATCCAGCACCCTGCTAATGCACCTGGCAAAGCAGCAGAAGATGGCCCAAGAGCTTGAGTTCCTGCCACCCATGTAGGAGACTGGGATGGAGTTCCTGGCTCCTGACTTCTGCCTGGCCCAGCCCTGGCTGTTGTAGCTGTTTGGGGGAGTGAACTAGCGGATAGAATGTCTCTCCATCTCTCTCTCTGTCACTCTGCCATTCAAATAAATAAGTAAATCTTTGTGTTTTTTTTTTTTTTTTGACAGGTAGAGTTATAGACAATGAGAGAGAGATGGAGAGAAAGGTCTTCCTTCCACTGGTTCACTCCCCAGATGGCCACTACGGCCGGCGCTGCACTGATCCGAAGCCAGGAGCCAGGTGCTTCCTCCTGGTCTCCCATGCGGGTGCAGGGGCCCAAGCACTTGGGCCATCCTCCACTGTCTTCCCAGGCCACAGCAGAGAGCTGGATTGGAAGAGGAGCAACTGGAACTAGAACCCAGTGCCCATATGGGAAGCCAGCGCTGCAGGCAGAGGATTAACCAAGTGAGCCACAGCGCTGGCCCCAGTAAATCTTTAAAAATAAAAAAAGCGGGACTGGTACTGTGGCATAGCAGGTAAAGATGCCTGCAGTGCTGGCATCCCTTATGGGTGCCAGTTTGAGTCCAGGCTGCTCCACTTCTAACCTGGCTCTCTGCTATGGCCTGGGAAAGCAGTAGGAGATAGCCCAGGTCCTTGGGCCCCTGCACCCATGTGGGAGACCTGGAGGAAGCTCCTGGCTTCGGATTGGCGCAGCTCTGGCCATTGCGGCAAACTGGGGAGGGAACCAGTGGATGGAAGACCTCTCTCTCTCTCTCTCTCTCTCTCTCTGTCTCTCCTTCCCTTTCTGTGTAACTCTGACTTTCAAATAAATAAATAAATCTTAAAATAAAAAAGAGGAGGGAGAGGCAGCCAGAGAGTAGACTTCCCAAACCCCCTCGCAGTAATGGCTTCTGGGAGCTGGCATTTCAGGGTCCCTCATCCCAGTGGATGAGACCCTGGAGAGTGGGGGAAGGACAGCAAGCTTGACTCTTTGGCCCTGCATTTCTTTTTTAACCCCCACCCCTCAAGGGGTAAGGACTGCCAAGCCCTGTCCTGAGCCCTGCGGGGCCCCCGAGATGGATGCGCCCCATTCAAGGGCCCGTGCTCCAGGTGCAGGGGTGAGACCTACAAAGGAGTCACCTCGATGCTGGGATACAGGGTTACTGTGGTTCCCAGCGACGGGAAGTTGGGAAGCTGGAGAAACTGTTAAGAGCTCCGGATTGTTGCTGAGTGCCTGGCCAGGGCTTCCTTAACCAACACCCCCACCGCCGGATTTGGTTTCTAAGCATGGAGGTTTGGGACCCCCCCCGCTGCAGGCCCACAGCACCGCCAGAAGTCGCTGATAGCATGGTTTTGAGCCCGGGAAGGGTGTGATTAGAGGCTTTGAGGCTGGAGCTGCCTCTCTGAGAAGGAGCAAAGCCAGGAGCCGCCAGGGTTTGTCTCCCTGCCAGGGGCTGTCCTGGCAGCCCCAGCTCTGGACACGAGAAACAAACCCTGTGGCTTGCACTCCACTTAGCAGAGTCCTGCAGTGCCTCTACACACCTGCCCTGCAGCTCAGGAAGCAGCAGTTGGCACCAGCTGCGTTTGTCCAAGGGGACACTGCTGAGAGGCAGCTCTTAGCTGTAGTCAGCTGCTGGGTGCCGGAGACCACCTGGGAGGCACCGATGAGCCATGTTGGCAGGCAGAAGACAGGACCGGTCTGGGCTTAAGGGCAGAGTCCTTAGGACAACTTTCCATGTGCTGGATGTGGGCTTGCCCTGTGACAGACACCAGAGAGCGCCTTGTACTGTGGTGTGGCCAGTGTCATGGTGGCCATTTGGTTACAGGAGGCCTGGCTGGGGGAGAAAGCAGAACGTTCAGGAGATGAGGCATGCAGCCTTCGGGGGCGGGGAGGAGCATCTACGTGCCTGGTGTGATCCGTTTCAAGCCATGAGTCGGTGGTGGATGGGGTGGGCTTTCCTAGATTATAATTTAAAAAAAATCAGAGATAGGCCGGCGCCATGGCTCAATAGGCTAATCCTCCGCCTGCAGCACCGGCACACTGGGTTCTAGTCCTGGCTGGGGCGCCAGATTTTGTCCCGGTTGCCCCTCTTCCAGGCCAGCTCTCTGCTGTGGCCCGGGAGTGCAGTGGAGGATGGCCCAAGTGCTTGGGCCCTGCACCCGCATGGGAGACCAGGAGAAGCACCTGGCTCCTGCCTTTGGATCAGTGCAATGCACCAGCTGCGGCGGCCATTGGAGGGTGAACCAACGGCAAAGGAAGACCTTTCTCTCTGTCTCTCTCACTGTCCACTCTGCCTGTCAAAAAATAAAAAAAAAAATCAGAGATTATGATCCTAGACCAGACAGTAATCAAAACAGTCAGCTTGGAGAATGCTACATCCAAAAGGGGTCTTGGAGGGCATCCAAGGTTTATTTACTTGTTTTGTAGATGAAGAAAAAACTAAATCCCAGTGGGAAAGCCACAGGCCCAAGGTGGCAGCATGTGGACCCCAAACCCAGGTGGCCTTGCTGGTCTGAATGGAGGCGTCCTGGAAGGCAGAGGTTTTAGCAAAGGATCAGAGGTTGAACGGAGCAGGCTGCTAGCTGGGCAGGGCAGCAGCCTAATCTGTTTCCCTATATATTTATATCTGTATGTCTATAGATATATTGATATATGTCTATATATATATATATATTTTTTTTTTTTGACAAATGTGCCATTGTGGAGGAGACTGGCGGGAAGGCAGTTAGGGGTGTGGGCTGGCCCTAGTCACCCTGGGTAGGGTATGGAGGCCTGAGTGTCTCTGGGGCTGGAGGGTGCATGGCGAGGGTGAAGGGACAGGGAAGGAAGGGTGCTGGGGCAGGGTGTCCTCTCGCTCTGAGCTGGGTCCCGAGCCCGAACAGCACGCAGGAAGTGAGCTGAGCTAACCACTTGCTCTTCCGCCTGCCCCGCAGGTGATTGCCGTGGTGATGGACGTCTTCACCGACATTGACATCTTCAGAGACCTGCAGGAGATGAGTCGTAAGCGTGGGGTGGCTGTCTACATCCTTCTGGACCAGGCTCTGCTCTCTCAGTTCCTGGATATGTGCATGGGGTTGAAAGTTCACCCTGAACAGGAAAAGGTTGGTGGTGCCCGTTTCCAGCTTCCGCACAGGCAACGTGGGCCTGAGCCCCGGCACCTCGCAGTGGCTGTGGTGGTTCCCCCTTCAAGTGGGGAACTGAGGCCGTGAGCAAGCTCCTTCATCCAAAGGCTCAGAGAAAATGAACAACACTTGGGGCTCGGCAAGTCCCCTCCTAGGTCTCTGCCTAGAGAAGTGGGAACCTGTGTCCACACCATGGACGTGAGTGTTTATGGAAGCATTATTCACGCTAGCCAAAAGGTGGAAACCAGCCAGTGTCCGTCAGCTGATAAGCAGATAAACAACATGCTGTCTGCTCCTACAATGGGGCATTATTCAGCCATAGGAAGGAATGAAGTACTGACACATGCTACAACAAGGACAGGCCTGAAAGCATTTGTGATGTGAAGGAAGCTGGTCACAAAAGACTGCCCATTAAATGACCAGAGCAGGGAAGTCTACAGAGACAGCGGGTAGAGCAGGGGTTGCCTAGGGGGTTGAGGGTGGAAAGAATGGGTGGGGAGATGGCTAAAGGGAGCAGGCTTTCTTTTCAAGGTGGTGAGAATGTTCTAAACTTGACTGTGACGACGGCTCATGGAGCTATGATACACTTGAAAACTACAGAATTGTACAGCATAACTGGCATGTCGATTATGTCTCAGCCACTGTGTTGCAAAAAAAGAAACCATAGGATTCAAAACCTGGGCCCCTTCCCCATTCTGCTCTGCCTCATAACAGCTCAGCGCATCCCAGTGCTAAGAGCTTGGGGGCAGCCTAGGAAGCTGCTGCCAGCCACAGGGGCTCCCGGAAGCTCCGCTCTGGGTCACAGGGACCACCATTTGTTGAGCTCCTGCTGTGTCCTGGGTACTCCACAGTGCTCCCCATAAAGGTTAGGTCACTTCAGCAGCCCTAGCAGGCAACGGGCAGTGTGCCTGTGTTTTTGTGTGGTTTTGACCAAGATACATACCTACAGCAAGGAAGTCACGGATCTGGGCTCTGACTCCTCATCTGTCTGCCTGAAAGCCCCAAGTTCATGGTCACTTCACACGCTGCTGCTCCCCTTTCACTGTTATAAAGTGGACTTTATAACCTTTGCTCTCATCCTGGGGGTCAGTGGAAGTACTTAAAGGTCAGGCTGCACAACTGATCTAACTTGATCTTTTAAGGGGTATCAGGCCAGAAGAAACATCATATTTATGACAGAATTCATGTTTTTAATTAAACAACTTAACTTGTGCACGTAGGAGCTTAGGTTGTTTATCACCTGTTTGAGCATCTGCTATGGGCTGCGTGTTGGTGTAGGTCCTGGAGATAGAGCAGTCAGCAAAACTGACAAAGGATTTGGGTTTTGCTATTGTAGGTTCCTGCACAGGAGATACGAACTTACCACTTCGTCATGACCCAGCAATTTAGTTTGCAAAATTTGGCTACTTCTCTCTCTCCCTGGTGAGAGAGTGGAGGAATGGGTTTGATTAGGTGGTTACCAGCCTGCCACTGTTGCTTGGAAGCAAGTTCATGATGGGGTTAGGGTTGGGGCTGAGAGAGCGAATGAAACCAGACAGCCCTGGGACCCAGCCGTCAGCTAAACACAGACCAGGTGGACCCAGGGAAAATGCAAGTCAGGCAAGGAAAAGAGCAGTGTCATCTAGCTGAGCACTCAGCCCGAGACTGCACTGTGCAGAGCCGGCTGCAGAAATTGAAGGCATCGGTGTTTAATTTCAAGGTGCTCTTTCTATAATTAAGGCTGTGTGTTAGCAGCTGAAAACTCATGGAATAGTTCTGGCCACAACTTGGATCACGTGATTGGCTCGGATTCCTCTTCCAGGCAGAGATTTAGGAGGATTCACCGACTCAGTTGCTCGCTTTGGTTGCAGCCTTTGTGGGTGTGGGGGGGCTTAAAGAAGGTCTGGACCTCCAGGTCCCCCAAGTTTTGCAGGGGTTTTGTCTTAACGCTTTCCTAGTGAAGCACCGTCTTCCCCAGTTGCTTCTCTCGCCTCGGCATGTGGGGCCTGGGGACCTGTGCCCGCACCAAATGGGGCTTACTTCTCCCACCCTGAGCTCTGGGCTGGGTCAGAATGTTGAGCCCCTGTGTGCAGCGGCTCGGTCACACATTCCCGTGCAGTGTTCAGGGGCACGTTGGCCACAATCACAGAGGCCCGTACAAAATTCAGATACTTGCCGAAGGGGAAGAGACACAAAACCACACCCAAATCTAACCATGGGTGTTTTCTGCTGTTATCATATAGTGGGCCTTTCAGACTCGGCTCAGGAGTCATCACCCCCTCCGGCCCTCCTCCTGCCCATTCCGTGTGTAGTTTATGGTGTTTCTTAGCCTTCTTCTAAATTTCATTTTGAAAGAATTTAAGATTTGTAAAGTAATTACAAAAGTAACAGAAGTTCCTGAACTGCATGTGCACAAATCCTATGGATGTCGGGAAATGAGCCTGGCAGGGTTCCGTCTCTCTGCGGACCTTCGCGTTTCGCCGTCTTCCCTCCAGCGACCTTTCTTCTGGTCTGGGATCCAGCCCAGGGCCACACCTTGCTGCGAGTCGTCGAGTCTTCCTAGCGTCCTTTAACCCGGGGCTGTTGCCCCATCTTTGTCTTTTAGAGTCTCTTGGAGACCACTAGCCAGTGTTGTGTAGAATTTGGGTTTGTCTGCTTCCTCATGGTTAGATTCAGGTGGTTCATCTGGTAGGAACACCACAGGAGTGTGTGATGTCTTGATGCAGTGTTGTTTTACTTTGGTTGTTAACTGTTTACTCTGAAATATCAATAGATGGGTAAAGGGCAGAGACAGCAGAGAAGCCCTAAGGATCGCCCTCGTGTTGCCCCTGCCCAGTCACATCACTCCCTGTCCGTGCTCGCCCCCGCCACTGTCTTCAGCCCCTGCCAGCCTCCCATCTGTTGTCCATCTCTGTGATTTTGTCACTTAGACTCTGTTTTATAAATGGGGTCATAAAATATGTGACCTTCTGATGCTGGCTTTTTCAGCTGGCACAAGGCCCTTGGGATCCTTCTAAGCTGTTGCCTGTATCATTGGTTTTTTCCTCTTCATTACTGAGAAGCATCACATGGTGGGTGTGCTATATAGTTCAGCCATTTACAAACTGAAGGATATTTAGATAGTTTTCAGTTTGGGTTTTTTTAAAAATTTGTTTGAGAGGCAGAAATAATGAGCCCCCATCTGCTGATTCACTCCTCAGATGCCTAGAAAGGCTGGGCTGAAGCCAGAAGCTGGGCACTCAGTCCAGGTCTCCCACGTGGTGGCAGGGACCCGATCACTGGAGCCATCATCACTGCCTCTGGGTGCATTGGTAGGAGGTGGGATTCAGGAGCCCGGCACTGTGTTGAGGGACATGGGTGTCCAGGCAAGGCCGAATGCCTTCCCAGTGCCCAGTTGTTAACTATTAGGAATGCAGTTACCCTAAGTGTTCACATGGAGGCTTTGCTCTGGATTTAGGTTTTCATTTCCCTGGAGGTTGTTATGTGTTGCTATGGTTTCCAAATCATTCAGTTGTTTCTCTCTCCCAGCCCTTGAAGGTGAGAAGCATGCCGCATGTCTCTTATCTCAGGCCTTGGCACACAGTATGGCCCCTCTGTGTTTGTCAAATGAATGAGTCAAACAAAAATTTTAAATATTTAATTGGAACATGTAAGATTCCTAAAAACACATCACTCCTGGTCTGCTCCAAAGAATATAGTTTATCTTGGTATTTTGCCTACCACTGTATATACATTTATATGTGTCATTTTACAGGAATAATTATATGTATACATGCAGTATATGACCCTGTGTATGGTTTTAAAAAATGTCATTATTTATTTGAAAGGCAGAGTGACAGAGAAAGACAGAGATCTTCCATCCACTGGTTCACTCTTCAAATGCCTACAATAGCCAGGGCTGGGCCAGACCAAAGCCAAGCTGGAACTCATTCTGGGTCTCCCATGCATTTGGCAGAAGCCCAACTACTCAGGCCTTCATCTGCTGCCTCCCAGGCACATTAGCAGGAGGCTGGATCAGAAAAGGAACAGCTGGGAGTTGAACCGATGCTCCAATATGGGAAACTGGCATCCAGAGTGGCCGTTTAACCCACTGTGGCACATTGCCCGCCCCAGCCCTTGCACCTGTTTGGTAAATACCTCCATGTAGGGATGTGACAGTGCTGATGAAGCCACATGTGATCTGGGTGCTCTGCTTTCAGCAGTTCTGTGAGAGGAGGCTCGTCCTGTGTTCCTGTTCTCCATGTCCCCTATGGTGTGGGGGTGCCATCAAACAGAAGGGTGACTATCACCAATCTGGCTTCTTTCAGCCTTTGTTCAGGTGTCACCTGTCACTAGCATCTTGTCTTTGGTGATTTTACCCTTCACATTTTGTTTCCGAATCTTTTGGTGGGTTCTGTTGTTCAGTCTCCCAGGACCCATGAACTAAGGATGTCAAACATAAGAGGGGCCGCTGTCGTGCTGCAGTGGGTTAAGCCGATGCCTGTGACACTGGCATCTCATACCAGAGCACCAGTTTGAGCCCCAGCTGCTCCACTTCTGATCCAACCTCCTTCTGATGCATCTAGGAAAGCAGCTGAAGGTGGCCCAAGTATTTGGGCCCCTGTACCCACGTGGGAGACCCTGATGGAATTCTGGCTCCTGGCTTTGGCCTGACTCAGCCTTGACTGTTGTGGCCATTTGGGGAGTGAAACAGTGAATGGAGATCTCTCTGTCTCTGTCTGTCTCTATCTGTATCACTCTGCCTTCCAAATAAATAAACCATAAAAACAAAACAAAACAATGGCCGGCGCTGCGGCTCACTAGGCTAATCCTCCACCTTGCGGCGCCGGCACACTGGGTTCTAGTCCCGGTCAGGGCGCTGGATTCTGTCCTGGTTGCCCCTCTTCCAGGCCAGCTCTCTGCTGTGGCCAGGGAGTGCAGTGGAGGATGGCCCAAGTGCTTGGGCCCTGCACCCCATGGGAGACCAGGATAAGTACCTGGCTCCTGCCATCGGATCAGTGCGGTGCACCGGCAGCGGCGGCCATTGGAGGATGAACCAACAGCAAAGGAAGACCTTTCTCTCTGTCTCTCTCTCTCTCTCACTGTCCACTCTGCCTGTCAAAAAAAATAAAAAATAAATAAAAACAACAACAACAACAAAAACAAAACAATAAACGTAAGGAAAGGACTTAGGAGAAGATGGACTAAGTGTAGCAGAAGCATTCCTGGAGACCCGAGCAGTGTCTGGCCGCTATGCCGTGTGTGCTGTTGCTAAGCGGTGACCCTAAGCTGTGCATGGGAATTGTAAACTGATATGGGAAACTTGGCATCCAGAGTGGCCTCTTCATCAGTTGCTCCCTGGACGAGTGTCACTGAGTTTTTCATTTATTTCCCTCCCACTCCCCCACCAACAGCTGATGACGGTGCGGACTATTACAGGAAATATCTACTATGCAAGGTCAGGAACCAAGATCATTGGGAAGGTTCACGAAAAGTTCACTTTGATTGATGGCATTCGAGTGGCAACAGGCTCCTACAGGTAAGTCTGCAGCCCGTGCATTGCTCATGCATCCAAGCCCTCCAGAAGTAGCGTGTTGCGTAAGGCACAGCTCCCGGTTCCTCTCCGTGAGAGCCTTTGTGGCCACACGTTCCCACGTGGGCACCTCTGTGAGTGCCAGCGGGTCAGCCACAGCCTTCTGCTGCACGTTGTCAGGCTGGGGTCACTTTCCCATCCTGGGGGCCACGAAACTAAAACCCAGCAGTTGACTTTGCCTGTAGACCATGGAGTTAGTGAGTCTTGGATTCAGGCCTCAGCCCAGGCCTGCGGCAGATGATTCGGGGTTTAGCAGTGACAGGACCACAAGTCCCGGTGCCTTGAGGGTGTGGAGCCCACTCGCCCTGCTTGCTGGAAGGTGGGGACAGGTCAGGCGTCTGCAGCAGTGTTGAAGGCAGAGCCCAAGCCGTCACCTTTGGACTTAAACCCTTCACCTTGCTTCTCACCTTGTAATTTAGTGCTCTGGTCTAGAAAATGCTATCATGTTTCAAACCCCACCTTTGCAGCCTCACTTTGGCATTGATGTTCTAAAGAGCCCGGAAGTTGACGAGTGCATGGTGGTAATGAGGGGTTGACACTAATCTCCAGAACTCGTGCCATTTCTACTAATGTGGCTCTGGTGGTTGTGTGTTCTGTCGCCTCTCCGTGAAATTGTCTGATGGTATGCATGAGGTGTGTCTGCGGAGTTTAAAGGAGAAAAACTCATTTTTGAAGGAATGTGCGTCCCTGAGTGATAATTATGTCAGCCCTGGGTTTGTGGCAGATGAGGCAGTAAGATAAAAAAATTTTTTTTAAGTTGTTTACAATTTATTTTCATTTTATTTGAAAGGCAGACAGAGAAAGATTGTCCATCTGCTGGCTTACTCCCCAAATGCCTGCAACAGCCAGAGCTGGGCCAGGCTGCAGCCAGGAGCTGGGAACTCAGTTGGGTCTCTTGTGAAATGTGAGCCATCGCCTGCGGCTTCCCAGGCTGCACGTTAGCAGGAAGCCGGATCAGAAGCGGAGGAGCCGGGACTTAAAGCAGGCTCGCAGCTGTTGAGATGCAGGTGTCCTGAGGGGTGTCTTTTTGTTTTGAAATTAATTTCTTTATTTGAAAGTCAGAGAGAATGCGAGGCAGAGAGCGTGTTTGAAGTGCAGAGAGGTGTGCTGGCTTTGCCGCACTTCTGACCTGGTGGCTATAGGTTTGTCAGAGCACGGTCTCCTGGTTCTGCACTTTTTTTTTTTTTGACAGGCAGAGTGGACAGTGAGAGAGAGAGAGAGACAGAGAGAAAGGTCTTGCTTTTGCCTTTGGTTCACCCTCCAATGGCCGGCGTGGCTGGCGCACCGTGCCGATTCGAAGGCAGGAGCCAGGTGCTTCTCCTGGTCTCCCATGGGGTGCAGGGCCCAAGCACTTGGACCATCCTCCACTGCACTCCCTGGCCACAGCAGAGAGCTGGCCTGGAAGAGGAGCAACCGGGACAGAATCCGGTGCCCCGACTGGGACTAGAACCTGGGGTGCCGGCGCCGCAGGTGGAGGATTAGCCTAGTGAGGCACGGCGCCGGCCGGTTCTACACTTCTATGGTTGGTCCTTATTTTCAGGCAGGCTCTCCTTTGGAAGGCAAGGATTCTGTTTTACTCACAGGGCCTGTAGTACAGGCTTTCTCTCACCCCTGGTATCAATTCCTGGAAGACTACCTGGCCCTGGTGCGCTCACATGCCACCCTAGGTGAATCCCTGCATCCAAGGTGATGGGACACTCTGGCCCGCCTGGGCCACGTGCCCACCCCTGCTGTGACGAAGTGGGTGCAGGAATGAAGGCTCTCTGGTGGGCGTGGACCTGCAGCAGCCGTAGCCCATGCTGAGCTCTGGATGTGTTTGGAGCAGAGGTGACTTGGGAAAAGGCAGCGCGGGATGCCAGAGCAAGAAGGACTGGGGCCGTCGGGGCCTCCCGCCAGCTCCCTGCTGTGACATCTCTAGCCAATGTTCTCACCTCTGCTATGGGGACAGTGACACACACACTGTCGCCTGTAGAAGTTAGAAGCCCTGTCCAAGTTTATAGACTTGGAGGCTGAGGGTTGTGAAGGTGGTGTTGTATCGGTTGAAGAGTTGGCCTTTCTGCTTTCTTGTACACGCGTATGCTAAGGCTGGTTGAGTTCACATAGATGGTAGGTATGATATCACCAAAGTGTGACTCTTACAGGGCAGGACACCTTGGCTGTACCTGACAATAAATAAGCTAAAATCCCTCCTCCTTACCAGCTTCTGTTTGTTTTTAATCCTTAAGTTTTACGTGGACGGATGGCAAATTAAACAGCAGTAACCTGGTAATCCTGTCTGGCCAAGTAGTGGAACACTTTGACCTGGAGTTCCGAATCCTGTACGCCCAGTCAGAGCCTATCAGCCCCAAACTCCTGTCCAACTTCCGGATCAGCGGCAAGTTTGACCATCTCACCGACTGGAAGCCGCAGTCCAAGGAGCTCACGCTGGGCAACCTGCTGCGGATGCGGCTGGCCAGGCTCTCCAGCACGCCCAAGAAGGCCGAGCCGGAGCCCGAGGCGCCCGCAGAGGGCCCGGCAGAGAGCGGGCGCCCTGCCTCCACGTCCTCCACCCTTGGCGAGGACGATGACTGCCGCGGCCACGACGACCAGGACGGCTGCAGGGGCGGGAAGGCCGTCCACGTGGCCACTCAGACAGAGCCAGGAGAGGAGACGCCAGCCGCGGGCACGAGGGAGGTGGGGATGCAAACCAGCACGAGCACAGCGTGTGCCGGCACCCAGAGCACGGTGGCCACCAGGGCGGCGAGCTCCCAGACCGCGCTCTGCTGCAGGTCCACCACCACCCAGACTGACGAGGCCGAGAGCTTTCTCCTTTCTCAGGGAGCCCAGTCCAAAGAAGTGTCACCCGTGTCCAAGATGTCCGTGTCAAGGTCTTCCAGTTTGAAGTCTTCGTCCTCTCTGTCTTCCCAGGGCTCCGTGGCCAGCTCCACTGGCTCCCACACTTCCATCAGAGCCCCCGACTTCCACACGCCTGGCTGCCCCACGTTCCTGGGCACCCCCCACCTGGAGCTGTGCTTGAGAGATTCGTTTAGGAACTTGAATGCGGAGCGGCAGTTTCACTTCGCTGGTATCCGGTCCCGGCTCAACCACATGCTGGCCATGCTCTCGAGAAGAACATTCCTCACTGAGAACTACCTCAGCTTGCATGCCGGGACCTTCCCCAGGGCCTCCGTGAATCTGCTGACTATCAGAGACATAGCACTTCACCCGTCCTACCAGTGACCGCTCAGGGCCCACTCGTGCCTCCGGCTGTGCTGGTGGGAGGTGCTCAGAGCTTCCTGCTCCGTGGAGAGCGCTCGCTGTCCCTGCCTTTCCTTCACCTGACTCTCCGCCACCTGGGCTGGCAGAATTCTACAAGCTGCAAATATTTGACTTCTCTTTTTGTCAAACCAAGCATGGGTTTTATGCTTTAAACACTACTGGTACGGTTTTTTTTTGCACGACTTTAATATTGCTCTCTCTTTCAGACCATGTTTAGATGTCCTAAGGTTAATTCAGGTGGGAGATACAATATATGTTTCACATTTTTCTTGATTTGTGTGCTTTCTCTTTTAGAGGTTTGAGTCACCACTGTTTTTTTGATCACCATCCTATTTAGAAAAAAACTTGTTTTTTAATGATTTATCTCTTTAAAATCTATATTCTTTAAATAAATATAAACAACATTGATTTGATTGTGCAAGTACTTTTTTTTTTTTTTTTGCTTTCTGACAGTTTTCTCTTTAACTCTCAGAGTATGTCACAGTAAATGTACCTAATACATTATCTCTGCAAATATTTTTTATAATGTTGGGGTGGGAAAAAAGTAGATGACCCAGACTGTAAACACTTAGAAGACCTGAAACGAATACTGAGTGTCAGGAGCACCCTGCCTTCGCATCGCGGATGTTTCTGTTACGCTGCAGTCTGACCGGGGAAGACTGCCAGCAGTAGCAGGCTTTGTAAGTGTTCTAGCTTTTCTTTTTTCAAAGGCAAAGCCTGAGCTATTTTGATGAGGACCTTGGTTCTCGGCTTCTCTGCCAAAGGAGGCCTTGGCACGCGTCCCTGAATGCATCCCTGGTATTAACTCCAGTGGCCCCATGGGCCGAATTTCATCAGATGGGTGTATTGGCAGTGGTTTAGCAATCTGATGTCCTGGAGCAGGGGCAGAGGAGGACACCAACAATTATCTCGGATTCCTAGTCCAGCGGCAGGCAGGGTACTGGTTTCTGCATCTTGCTAGTCAGGATCGGTGCAGCTGTGGAATCCTGTGTTTGTGTAGTCTCATTCACATGGCAGACTCACGGAAGAGAGTTACAGGACGGCTTCCTCCTCCTGACCTGAGGAGCACAGGAGCTCTAGAACAGGGGAGGGTGTGGTCAGCCCCGTGGGACGCTGGTGCCCCCGGATCCTGGGCGCCTCTGCAGGCTTTCCTGTGTGCCCGGGCCTTCCCCGTGAGGGCCAGGGTAGTTGCTGGCTCACTGCTCTAAGGGTGCCTGTGAAGCAACCGCAAGGAAACCAGCTCATAGCTGCCTGTGAACAGCTCTAAGCCTCAGATATGCAAAGCATTCATGGAAAAATGGGGTTAAAAGAGAAGTTTATTTGTTGCAAAAAATGTCTGAAATCCATGCATAGTTTATTCATAATACAGATTTTCCATGAACTTTTCGAAGACTTCTCATGTTGTTGGAAACCATTGTACAGATTCGGGTATATTAGATCCTAGGAGGGAGCTACGTAGGTTATCGGCTGTATCGCTAAGCACACTGAGGCAGGGGAAGATTTGCAGGCACGAGGCTGCTAAGTGAAGACCCCGGATTTAAGCCCAGGTTTCCAGATTCTGAGTTGAGTTCAGTTCTCTGGTGTTCGACTGTTTCATCTGAGTGCACCTGGAGAAATAGCAGTCCGTGCAATGGTGAATGGAAGACAAAACCGTAGCCCTGCTAACAAGCATTGAGACAAGGCCCTGTTCTGTGAAAGGTGCTTTCATTCTGCTGGGAATGTAAGCTTGCTGTCCTATGGAACTCTCACTAGCACTGCATGAAAATGGTTCTGTGTTTCACTTGGGAAATGCTGGACCAAATAAATGGAAACATCTCCTTGCTGAAGACCTCTCAGAGGTAATTTGAGGCAATGATTATGGGGGATTTCTCCGAGCAGGGGGGGAATGTGGCCTGTCACACACTTACCAGGCTGTGGACTCATGTGTGCGTGTATGTGTGTGTGTGTGTGTGTGTGTATGTGTAATAGGACTGGGAACCCTTATTCCCTGAAAGTGCTGCAAACAAGTAGAAATAAGCAAGAGGAGTGTGGAGTCCTAGGAAAGTGGTCTGGCCTGTCAGAGTGTGCAGAGCTTTTCTGGAGCTTAATCTGGACACACCAAGCACAGGACGCTTCTCAGAGTGGGTTCCAAGCTGCGTGAGTCCACAGAGGTGCTTGTTGGTGTCCGAGAGAGGGCAGGGCAAGTGCCTCAGCCCAGAAGGTTCAGAAGCGTTGGTTACCCCTCCCTGGAGAAGAGGTCAAGTCTCGTCATCAGCTGTCAGACCGGGCTGTAAATATTTCAGTACCTATTTCTAAAAGATAACTCACTTACAGCAACAACAACAAGTACTAGTATCCCACCTACATTTTGATAAAATTTTCTCAATTTCATTAAATACTCAGTGTTCAAATTCAGTTGTCTCATTTTTTTTCTCTCGATGATTTGTTTGAATGAGAAAGCCAGGCAATTTTAGGATCAACCCAGTCTGACTGCAGAGTTGACAGTTGCTTGGAAAACTTAAGGGACCAGCTGAAGAGAGGGTCACCCCATCTGTGTGGGCAGTTGACCTGCAGAGTATCTCCTTTACTGATGGTACTTAATGATAGAGATTTAGCAAGTGGTAGTGGAATACCTGGGTTTGGCTCCTGACTCTATAGTCCTTCGGATGCACCCTGGGAGGCAGCAGTGATGGCTGAAATAATCACATTCCTGCCAGCTCTTGGACTTTTAGGCCCAGCTCCCAGTTTTGGCTGGCCCAGTCTTGGCCATTGTAGGCATTTGGGAGGTCGAACCAGTGGATGGGAGCTTGCTCTCTGTCTCCCCTACCCCACTTTTCTCAAATAACATCAATTTTTTTTAATGGCTAGCAAGAAAACCTAAGGTATGTGAAGGGAACCCAAGGCTGGGGGATGGAGTCAGTAACAGGGTCAGAGTGCTTGCCAGTGCACACAGTTGTGTGGGCCACACATTCAACTGTAAGTCACCCAGCAGCCAAGGCCAAGAGAATCCTGGTCAGATGCACCATTCACAAGGCCCATAAGATCAAAATAGATCAGGGTACAGGAAGAGTAATCATTCCTGTACTAAAGTAAGAGTTTCTTACAAGAATCTTCTCATGGAAATAATGTTGTGAAACATTCTGTTAGTAAACAATGACATTCTGGGATGTGCCTGAAGCTAAAAATGACTGTATTTGGACATATTCTGTGAGCATGGGATTTGTAGCTTCACCTGGCTATGTCCAGATGAGCATTGGTAATGCTGGGTTTCACGGGTGCCACTACCTCGACAGATGCCCCAGTTAGCCTGGCAGAGGTCCAGTCCATCTATCTGCAGGTCCTATCTGGTTAACACCCCTTTCATCCTCAAACATGTCCCCGTCTGACCAGTAGAGCACATGGGCATCCTATGTGGACCTGGCTTCTCCGTGCCATCAAGTAGCATCGTCCTCAGACCCCAGTGTCACTGAGTCTTGTCCAGTGGATCGCATGCTGCTCTGCACCTGAATCCTCGGTGCTAAGTAAACACTTTGGCTGATGCTAATACGTGTGCGAAAGGATCACGTGTGTGCAAGCCAACAAACCAGACAGGTTTCCATCTGGTAAAAGCTGCAGAGGCTGTACCCAAGACTTCAGTAGAGCACAGATCAGCAAAGTAGTTCTGCAAAAGACTCACCTCTTTTCCACCTAGGGAATAGCTTGCTCTTGTCTCTTGAGGGAGACCACCCAAAGGTAGTTAGGAGTTTTCTTACGAAGCCAACAATTCTAGCACATGGACACCTGGATGGTTATAATACCATTTTTTTTTTTTTCGCTTGCACTCATTTGTCTTCTGATAATCTCACCTTCAGATTTCCTTCTGAGCAGCCACTGTGTTCTCCATTCTCAGTTCATGTGCTTCTGCTGAAGCTGACCACTTCTGATGCAGGGGCTGCAGCGAGTGACCTGGGCCTCAGCCAATCAGTGCATCATATTCTCCGGCCTTAGTGACTAAGGGTGGATATGTGACTATGTATACATCATATATATATGTGTGTATGTATACATATATATATATATGATTTATTGCACTTATTTGAAAGGCAGAGGTAGAGCTCTCTGCCCACTGGTTGACTCAGATGGTTGCAATGGCCAAGTCTGGACAAGGCTGCAGCCAGGAGCTAGGAACTCCATCCAGGTCTCACACATGGGTGCAAGGACCCAAGTACTCAGGCCATCTTCTGCGGCTTTCCCAGGTGCATTAGCAGGGAGCTGAATCACAAGTGGAGCAGCCAACACCCGAATTGGTGCTCATATGGGGTGTTGGTGTCACAGCAGTGGCTTAACCCGCTGCATCACAGCACTGGGCCCAGACACTTTTGCCAGGGAATTCTGGAAAGTTTAACAATGTGAAAGTTGACGCTGCCGTTCTCATAAGGACTTCACATCTGAGTCAAGAGAAGGCAGAAGGAAAGGATCAGAGAGAGGGCTGATGATGTCAGATGCGTCCAGATGCAGCTGTGTCTCAAGTGAGACCAGCTCTTGGACTTTTAGGCTGTATGAGCCATGTTTGTGCAGGTGAGGTTGGGCTGGGTTTTCTATCACTTGTATTCACAAAGCTTTGACTGGTACAAAGATACAAAGCCTTAAATCCATGCCTCCTAATATGGCTCAATTAGCGTGGTCTGGAAATACTTCAAAGCAAGAGAGTACCAGCTACCACAGGCACAGAGAATCTTCTTGTAAAGTGCCCATGAAACATGACTTTGGGAATGTGAACTTTCTGACAAACCTATCATCAATTGGAAGTTGCAAAATAGATCTCTAGACAACAAAATGAGTAAACTTTTATGGATTGTCAATGTACTAAGTCAATTTTGGATGCCATTTCTTCTATTAAGAAAAAATTTATTTGAAAAGCAGAGAGAGAGCGAGTGAGCGAGCGTGAGAGAGCGAGAGAGCGATATCTTCCATCTGTGGTTCATTCCCCATATGGCTACAACAGCCAAGGCTGGGCCAGTCTAAAGAAGCCAAGAGCTTCTTTCAGGTCTCCCATGTGGGTGCAGGAGCCCAAGCATTTGGGCCATCCTCCACTGTTTTCCCAGGCACATTAGCAGGGAACTGGATTGGAAGTGGAGCAGCTGGACTCGAAACAGCACCCATGTGGGATGCCAGCATCCCAGGTGGTAGCTTAACCTGCTATGCCACAATGCTGACCCCAGAAATAATGGTTTCAGGGATAGGTGTTTGGCCTAGTGGTTAAGACACCAGCTGAGATGCCTGTTTTCTCTAGCGGAATGCCTGGATTTGAAGCCTGTTCAGCTCCAGACTCCAGCTTCCTCCAGCTGATGTGCCCTGGAGGTAGTGGTAATGACTCAGGCAATTCTGTTTCTGCCACCTATGTGGGGGACCTGCATGGAGTCCCAGGCTTCTAGCTTTGGTCTGGCCCAGTTCCGTTACAGGCATCTGGAGAATGAAGTAGTAGATGAAAGATCTCGCCTTGTCTTTCTCTGATTTTCAAATAAATAAAATTAAAAAAGATTTATTTATATGAAAGTCATCGTGAGAGAGAGGGAGAGGCAGAAATCTTCCATCTGCTGGTTCATTTCCCAAATGCTCACTATAGCTGGGGCTGGATGAGGCTGAAGCGAGGGGCCAGGGACTCCATCTGGGTCTCCTACAGGGGTGACAGAGACTTAAGCACCTGGGCCATCACCTGCTGCCTCCCAGGGTGTGCATTAGTAGGAAGCTCAGTTGGAAGTGGAGTTGCTGGGACTTGAACCAGGTACTCCAGTGGGATACTGGTGTCCCAAGAGGTGGCTTAATCCATGGCACCACATTGCCTGCCCCTAAAATAAGTTTTATAAACTAAAAAAAATTATAAATAAAAGAAAAACAAAACTGTTCTTTTTAAAAATGAACCACTTTGTTTTATTTTTATGTGAGAGACAGACACATGGGTAGCAGGGGCCCAGGCACTTGAGCTATCACCTGCTGCCTCCCAGGGTGCACATCAGCAAGAAACCGGAATGGACCGCAGAGTTGGAAATGAAGGCCAAGCACGCCAATAGGCTGCGTAACTGCTGCATCACCTACCTGCCCCGGTTTAATTTTAGAGTATTTTAGGCCACGGTTCTGAAAATAATTAATTAGGAAGATGGAGTCTATTGAGACTTTCCTGTTTGTGACACTAAACTACAACAGCAACATGTAGGCTGTTACCTGGGTGTTTAGTCTGTGTCAGCAAATCAGCCCCTGGGGACAGCTGGACTTCCAGATCTTTCTGAAGCAGATGAACTCATTCTTATCTAGGAGGTTTAACTCTAATGGTTTTAAATGGCCCATGTGCTTGGAAAAAACACTCGTCTGGGAATTAAAAAGCCTGAGTTCTAGTTTTAGTTCTGATGCTAAATTAGCTCATTGATACCAACCCAGACTTTTAACCTCCATGAACCTCAATTTTCTCTTCTGTAGGACAAGGAATTCAAGGCTCAGTGTTGACTAAGCTCTCCTCCAGCTTCTTTTTATTTTAGGCTCGGCCAGTTTACTGCCTCTGCAGATGGAAGATTTCCTCATGAAAGTTATGAGCAATATCTAAAAACAATTTAAAAGTGACATTTATTTCATTTTCCTTTGTACACGCGTATAAACCTTGTTTTGTATTTTGGGCCGATAGTGAAAATAAGACAAAAATAAAGTTAGGATCAGAGTCATGAAGAACTTAGTCCAGAGCATGGTGTTTACATTTGCGTTACCCAAGCACATTTTATCACTGAGCTATGAATATAAATGTGACAGGGTTCTTGTCCTCAGCAAGCTCCCAGCCTAGTAATGGAGGCAGAATAACCGTAGTTCAACCAAGGAAGCATTCTCCCTTTTGTCAGTATACAGATTCTGCGTCCACAGGGGGAATGCTTGGGTAGCGCAGTGTAGCGCCGGCCATTGAAGGGTGAGGATATTTTGAAGGCTGGATAGAGAATTCTAGGCAGAGGGATTAGCAAGTACTGAACCCCACTTTCATAGTTATGGAAATAAACCAAAGGAGTAATTGGAAAATTAACGCATGCAGGTAAATGCATTCTTTCTTTGCTAACACTGATTGAGGGTCTGTGTCTTGCAGTGCGAAGTACTCTACGTGTTATTTAATATCTCTTAAACCTCATTTTACGGCCAACGTCGGGTGTGTGCCAGGAGCCAGGAAGTGGCAGTTAGGATTCCAAGTCAGTCTTCCTCTCTCCAAAGCTCCGGCTCTTGTCTTAACTGGGCCATGCCCCCGAAAGGATGCAGAATTCTCGCAGCACTAACAGTGCCCCGGTTCTAAAGCCTCTCCCTGGCCGGGAGGTATTTTCCCCACTTGAGCTCATTAGCACAATCTCTGCTAAACCTGTGAATCCTAAGAATCCGCGAGTTTCTTAAATTGCACTTTCGCAGGCGATGCCCCTGGAGACTGACTCGCAGTCGGCTCGGGGCCGAGGGTCTACATTTATCACATACACTGGACTCAGTCGGGCTGCAGGAGACACTGGGTTAGTGCCCTGGCCCTAGGGACCTATTCTGGTCTCCTCTCCTAACCGCTGTGGTCCCCAGACCCCTCCCCTGCGTTCCAGCGTTCATTGACTGTTTCCACCCCACCTGCTGATAATAAACAGTTTCCCGAGCATTTATGCATTTCTACACGCACCCCGCCTCCACACACACACACACACACCTTGGACACGAACGCCATGGAGGTGCTGAAACCGCACGCAGGCGCCCGGTGTGTACTGAGTCACCAAGCTCACGAGGTCGTTACTACAATTATCCTGCAATTTCAGAATAAGCAGGAGACCAAGAGAGAAGCAGCGAAGTTGGGGTATCTAAAACATCAGTGTTTGGAAGTGTATCCGGGAAGCACTGCACGGCGGCCACCGCAAGCAATACCCTAAAGAAAGCTGCCCTCGCCCAAAGCCCGTCCATGCATGTGGGCGCCGTTCAATTTACACCAAGTTCCAAGAGGTGGGACAGACCCACCACTCTCCTACGCCGGAGCCGCGAGAACAGGCTCCCCCTGGCCTCCAAAATGGCGGAGGGTGGTCACGTGGGCGAGCATTCCCGCGGGCGGGGCCCGAGTGTTCGCCGGAGACGAGCTGCGAGTCACGTGGTCTACAGAGGCGTGTCCATGGGCGTGTTCGTCAGGCTATCAGATCAGTCGGCCAGAGTCTCCGCGCGGGCCACGCCCCTCGGGTCTTCCGGGGCTCGCGCGCGACGGCGGGGTGGAGCCTTTCTCGTGACCTTTCACCCCAGCATGGCTGCGCCCGTGGTACCGGTGAAGTTCTGGAGACCGGGTAAGGTTCTTGGTGGTACGCTGGGCAGAAGCAGTGGCCTGTCTTAGGTCTTGGCGCTGCAGCCGGCGCCCTGGGACCAACGGACGTGCTTACTGGCCTGACCTCGGCGGGCTGGGTGCCTCTGTCTCTGTGCGAGGGGACTGTGCGGCTGCGGCGCCCACTGCAGTTCCGAGGGACTCGGCGGTCAGCCCACCACTGGAGCAGAAGCTCGCTGTGTGACCTTGGCGTCTCAGCCGCCTCAGGCTTGGTTTTTCTCGTCACTGTTCGCTCCTCGAGACTGGCAATCCTAAGGCGCCCACGCGTGCCGTGGTGTAGCCCTGGGGCTACGTTGGGTCCCGACGGAGGTGCTGCCCGGTACTGCAGCTTAGTCCGTGGAGTCGTGACTGCCCGGGCTCAGATTTTGGTCCCGCCTGACCTGGTCACCTGTGAAATGGCAGAATAATGACGTGTGTCAGTGGGCGTTAGTAACAAGCACCGCACTCTGACTTAAAGTCTCTTTTCCCAAAAAAGGAAAATGTCTTATTTTCTTGTAGGATGACTCTTGTTCGCCCAAATGTCTACCAGAAAGTGGACACCCTCCTTCGTATCGGCTGCTACCCCAGCCCTCTCTCACAGACTGAAAGGGATCACAGCCACAAAATGCTTTGCTTGTTCTTGTTTTGGCATTTACTTTCTGGTTTTTATTGTTAAAAACCAGGAGTTTCTTAAGTTACAAGCTTTTTTTTTTTTTTTTTTTTAACCACTTGCATCCCTGTAGGCTTTGCAGCAAAGATGAAATGAGGCAATATAAGAAAAGACTTTAAAGAGTGTTTTACAGTGGTTTCCTGGCATTCTGACCACGCATGTGAATGATGTAGGCGGTAAACCCAATCAAAAGATGTGCTGATACCTTTTCAAAGTTTGCAGCTTTTCTTTTTTGCAGTTAATGGTGATTTTATGATTCAGTGTTTCAAAGCATCATGGATTATCCATCCAGAACTGCCCCCCCCGCCACTTCCCTTAAATTTTCTTTTTTCTTTAAATATTGATTGATTTGGAAGACAGAGAGATAGAGGTCTTCCATCCACTGGTTCACTCCCTAAATGGCTGCAGTGGCTAGGCCTGGGTCATGCTGAAGCTGGGAGCCAGGAAATCATCCAAGGTTTATGTTTACTTGAGCTACCGTCTGCTGCCTTCCCATATGTGTTAGCAGAAAGCTGGATTAGAAGTGGAGAAGCTGGGACTTGAACAAGTACGCTGGCATCCTGGCATGGGATGCCAGCATGGCAAGCTGCAGCTTAACCTGTGCCACAGTGCTGGCGCCTGTCCTGAGTTTGCAGCCAAAACCAAGATCCCATTAAGTCATGAGTGACCATCTGTTTTATTTATTCAAGCCTTTAGTAATAGGTCAGAGTTAGGCCTAATAAAGGCCTGAATGAATTATTAAAAATCAGGCCAGAGTACTAAGGTCTTCAGAAAGTTTATGGGAAATGTGTATTATGAAAAAACTGCTTAGATTTTAAAATTCTCGGTGCCAAAATAAGTTTTCCTTTAATTTCATTTTTCATGTTTTGGTTAAAGAACCTGAAATTATTCTAAGATGTCTTTTTTATTTGAAAAAGAAAGAGCAAGTGCAAGCTCTCATCTACCAGTTCAGTCCTCAAAAGTCCACACTGGTGAGGTCTGGGCTTGGTCAGAGTTGGGAGCTGGGAATCGATCCAGGTCTCCCAAATGGTGGCAGGGATCCAACCACTTGAGCCATCACCTGTTGCCTCCCAGAGCCCACATTGGCAGGAAGCTGGAATCAGGAACTGGAGGTGGGCATTAAACCAGGTGTTCTGACGTGGGACATGGGGATCTTAACTGTTTTGGAGAGACATTCTGGATGCAGATGTGGGAGAAAGTGAAGTCAGTAATGACTCAATTCGTGTTAGATGACTGTCCAAGTAAATGGCTCTCAAATTTTGCAGTGTAATTGAATCACTTGATAAGCTTTAAAACCTGATATCTGGGTGCATCCCTTGTCAGTGTCTGGAGGACTATGAGCCAGCATCAATATTTTGTATTTGTATTTTTAAAAGGTTTATTTATTTACTTATTTGCAAGGCAGAATGATAGAGGGAGAGAGAGTGAGGTCTTCCATCCATTGGTTCACTCCCCAAATGCCCACAACACTGGGACTGGTTCAGGCTGAAGCCAGGAGCCTGCCCAGAGCTCTGTTTGGGTTTCATGTGCATACAAGGGCTCAAGTACTCGGGCCGTCTGCTGCTGCTTGAGCGTTTGTAGGGAGCTGGATCAGGAGCAGAGTAACCAGAACTTGAATGGAGGCTTCTGTTTGGGATTCCAGATTGCAGATGGTGGCTTAGCTCACTGTGCCGCATGCTTGTGCCACAGTGCCTGCACCAAGCTTCACTATTTTTTGAGAGTGTCTAGGGAATTCCAGCATAACATCAAAGCGTGGGAACCACTGGTTTATGTAAACTGTGTTATCGTTAGCTGAGATAGGAAAACTTTAGTAGACGTTTATAGGGCTCTTGCTTTGTGCTAGTCACTGTCATTTATAGCAACTTACTAAAGTCATCATGATCTCTCTATGATGAAGATAACTGGTTCTAATCCCTGTCAGGGCACCAGATTCTGTCTCGGTTGCCCCGCTTCCAGTCCAGCTCTCTGCCGTGGCCCGGGAAGGCAGTGGAGGATGGCCCAAGTGCTTGGGCCCTGCACCCGAATGGGAGACCAAGACAAGCACCTGGCTCCTGGCTTCGGATCAGCATGGTGCACCGGCTGCTGGCTGCAGCGCACCAGCTGTAGTGGCCACTGGCTGGGGGAACCAACGGAAAAGGAAGACCTTTCTCTCTGTCTCTCTTACTGTCTATTCTGTCAAAAAAAATTTCCTTTTTTTTTTTTTTTTTTTGATGATGTTGGTTTCATGACACAGAAATCATTGTGCATCTACATTTTATTATTATTTTAAAAAATCTTATCTTGGGGCTGGTGCTGTGGCTCAGCAGGTTAAAGCTGTGGTTTGCAGCACTGGCATCCCATATGGGCAAGGGTTTGAGTCCCAGCTGTTCCTCTTCTTATCCACCTGTCTGCTAATACACCTGAGAAAGCAGCAGAGAGATGGCCAAGTGCTCCCTGCACCCACATGGGAGACTTAGAAGAAGCTCATGGTTCCTAGCTTTGGCCCAGCCCAGTCCTGGCTGTTGTGGCCATCTGGGGAGTGAAACAGCAGATGGAAGATTGGTCTCTGTCTCTCTGTCTCTCTCTCTCTCTCTCTCTCTCTAACTCTTCTTTTCAAATAATTTTTTTTAAAAGTCATGTGGCTCAATAGGCTAATCCTCCGCCTTGCGGAGCTGGCACACCGGGTTCTAGTCCCAGTCGGGGCGCCGGATTCTGTCCCGGTTGCCCCTCTTCCAGGCCAGCTCTCTGCTGTGGCCCTGGAGTGCAGTGGAGGATGGCCCAGGTGCTTGGGCCCTGCACCCGCATGGGAGACCAGGAGAAGCACCTGGCTCCTGGCTTCGGATCAGCGAGATGCGCCGGCCCTAGCGCGCCAGCTGCGGCGGCCATTGGAAGGTGAACCAACGGCAAAAGGAAGACCTTTCTCTCTGTCTCTCTCTCTCTCTCACTGTCCACTCTGCCTGTCAAAAAAAAAAAAAGTCATGTTTATTGGAATGTTTTTTTAAAAGATTTATTTATTTATTTGAAAGGCAGAGTTACAGAAAGAAAGAGAGAGGCAGAGTGAGAGCGAAAGCTAGAGAGAGCACACAAGAGTGGTCTTCCATATGTTGGTTCACTCCCACTCACCAAATGGCTGCAATGACCCGGGCTGGGCCAGGCTGAAGCCAGGTGCTTCATCTGTGCCTCCCACATAGGTGCGGGGGGCCCAAGTACTTGAATCTACTTGCACTACTTTCTCAGACACATTAGCAAGGAGTTGGATTAGAAATCGAGTAGCCATGAATTGAACCAGCACCCGTATGGAATGCTAGTGTTGTAGGCAGTGGCTTAACCCGCTGTGCCACAGTGTCAACCCCAATAACTCTCTTATAGGTGAACAAACTCATATTCAGTATATAAAACAGGTTGTGGGAAATGCAACTCAGGGAGGTGATTGAAGCTTTACATAAGTCTGGAAATAATTGGAATCATGAACACACACACACACACACACACACATATATATATATTTTAAAGTCAGAGTTACACAGAGAGATAAGGAGAGGAGAGAGAGGTCTTTCATCCACTGCTTTGGTTCACTCCCCAAATGGCTGCAATGGCTGGAGCTGGGCCGATCCAAAGTCAGGAGCCTCTTCCGCATCTCCTATGTGGTTGCAGGGGCCCAAGGGCTTGGGCCTCCTCCTGCTCTTCAGGCCATAGCAGAGAGCTGCATCAGAAGTGGAGTAGCCAGGTCTTGAACCAGCACTCATAAGGGATGCTGGCGCTTCAGGTCAGGGCATTAACCTGCTGCGCTACAGCGCCTGCCCCGCTGCTAGTTTATGATCTCTACCTTAGGGAGCACGACTTAAGAGCTTTCTATAGGGTGCACCAGTTAAGCTGCTGCTTGTGACACTAGCATCCTATATTGGAGGTTGGGCCATCTTCTACTGCCTTCCCAGGTGCATTAGCAGGGAGCTGGGTTAGAAGTGGAGCTGCAGAGACTTGAACCAGTGCTTAAATGGGATGCTGGCATCGCAGGCAGTGGCTTAACCTGCTGCACCACAATGCTGGTCCCTCAACTTTGTTTACAAATGGAGAAATGAAGGTGTTTATAGTTTGCAAAAATGAATTACCAGCTCCCTTAAGCCATAGAGCAGGGGTGGGGAACGTCCTATTTACAGGCCGTATGAAGTCCACGAAATCATTTGGTCTGGCCCTGCCAAGGCAGCCACAGGCTGGAATTGAAATTCAGTAAGTTTGTAGAAGGCTAATGTTTAAGTTGATAATTTTGTTTGGCTTCAGATGATGTTATAAATCTCCAAATGCCCTTGGCAAAGGAAAGGCTCCCCACTCCTGCCATAGAGCATACTCACAAGAACAAAAACATCCATTATCGGTGGGACTGTTTACAGGGGAGAGCAGCCTTGGGTTCTGGTTTGGCTGAATGTAGTCTTTTGTAAGAAGATGTGCCCTTCATGGATAGAGAGCAGCTATTGTTGAAGAGCTTGTAGCAGAACGTATGGGACGGATTGGGCTGCAGCTTAGAGACCAGGGAGGAGTGGGGTAGGGAAGTCCCCTGGGTGGGCTAAACCCTGAAGTGGCAGGAAGTAGGCGACCTTGAAGGAGCAAGGTTAAAATAGTCCAGGCATGATGTGAAGATGTAAAAATGTTTTGACAGGAGAGAATTCAGGGCAGTAACGCTGCAGAAGAGCAGAAAGTATTATTTGCTGTCATTTTCTCCAATTGAAATTACAAGGAGTTAAGATGTAGGGAGCTCAGGGGAGAAAGGAAAGGAAACCCGTTTATTGGAGCACAGGCTTTGTTCCAGGTCCTGTTCTGTCTGTCTTGTTGAAAGGAAGGTCAGTATTTTGGCAACAGCAACATGGCAGCGGCCCGCTTACCTGATTGTTGGCAGACTTGGACCTTGGAAACACAGCTGTGTTCCTGGAAGTACCTAGAAAAAGGTTGGAGCTTGGGTCAGTTATATCCTGGTGTATTTTTCAGGACAGGATGTTCATAACCTTTATCAGATTTCTTGAAGAGATTTGAGTCTTGTAGAAATAAGGAACTGGGCTAAATATTCTTGTCACAAAGTCCTCACGTGCCCCACATAGGATCACAGATTTTGAGTTCAGAAGACCTGGGAATTGGTAGTTGTTTTTTTTTTTTTTTTTTTTTTGGAAGAGTTAACCATCCATCTGCTGGTTCACACTCCAAGTGGCCACAATGGCCAGGGCCGGGTCAGAATGAGCCGGGAGTCAGGAGCTTCATCCCATGTGGGTGGCAGGGGCCCAAGTACTTGGGCCATTTTCCTTTGCTTTTCCAGGCCATTGTCAGGGAGCTGGATTGGAAGTGGAGCAGCTGGGACACGGATCAGCATCTGTATGGGATGCCGGCTTTGCAGGCCATGGCTTTACCTGCTAGGCCACCATGCCAGCCCCCAGATGATAGTTTTTGATGATTATCCATGTATAGCTTGTGCTTGAACTTACTGATTCCCAGGGCAGCATACGCCAGTGCTGAACAGGTGTGCTTAGAAATAACCTTCCTTATGTTGAGTTGAATTCTGAGTCTTGTGTCATTTATATAAGTTCCTAGTTCTATTCTTGGTGACACATACAGATCAGCAGGAAGAGCTACAGAGCTGGTTGGGAAAGTTGAGCCGGTGTTCTTTCTGAGGTTTTTTTCCCTTTCAGACTGAAAGGCTGTCTGACACTGTCAGCAAATTTTCATTCTCAGATATGGCTTGCCTCTTCTTTCCCTTCCTGAATACCAGTTTGTCGTTGCTCTTAGCAAGAAGCTGTGGATAGCTGCTGTTTAATCTGCTCTGCACAGTGATTTCTGGGAACAGCCTTTCCCATCAAACCACTCTAACTCTGTGATTTAAATGGATGCTACTACCACTCTCTGTGTCCCCCTCTACCAGCCATGGGGTGAGGGTGGGCACTGGACCGTGACCAGCATAAAGAGTACCCTTTCCCCCTTTACCCATGTGTATAATACACATCTGAGATTCCAGTCCCCCTCTTTATTTCTTCATGCACTAAGTTATGTTCTCCTGGGAGGAAGAACAAGAGAAGCAAGACCTCTCCCTAAGAATAGGGTGTGCATCTCTGTTGTATCTTTAAGTCCTTTACTCCATGCCTGGCACAGAGTCGAGCCTCCATCTGTCCCCACCTGGTGATTGCCTGAGTGATGGAGGAATGGTGAGCTTGAGCTTGAGCTAATTTCCACTGAGTTTCTTTCACTTCTGCTAAGAGTTTGCTTACAATATGGACACAGAGGGCCAAACCAGAAGCAAGTGCCCTGTAGTGCTCAGCTCTGGGCTGCCAGTTTGGAGCCAAGAGGGGCTGCCATCTCCTTTGCTCTTAAGGCTTGTATTCTCTGGATGTCTTCCTAAAGCTAGAGTTTAACATCATTTAATAGTTACATAAACTGCATTGCTTCTGTTGTGTATCTTTAAAAGCTTGTAACCGTTATACATTTTTTCTGTTTTTTACATCAGAGAAACTGAAAAAACATTTCTGTTGCAGGTACAGAGGGGCCGGGGGTCAGCATCTCTGAAGAGAGGCAAAGTCTTGCTGAAAACTCTGGGACAACCGTTGTTTACAACCCCTATGCCGCCCTCTCGATAGAACAGCAGAGGCAGAAGCTGCCAGTGTTCAAGGTACGTCCCTGAGCATGTTCTGTGTCTGTGCTGGCTTTAGGCTTGGCTCTGAAGGGAATAATGTCCTCTTACTTACAATGGGTTTTTCAAACAAACTCGTATGGATTTACTTAGAATAGATTTTTCAGAGAAACTGTTATCCTAAGGGATTACTTTTCAAAGTATCTGTGTGTTTGTTAACGTTCGTAAATCTTGACAGTCTAGATTTTTTTCAGTTATGTCTTAAGACTCATTGCAAGCTGGAAGAATTAGAATGATATTCTTTTTCCCCTCTATTACTTTCAGTTATGGACAGCTTCAAACATACACAAAAGTAGAGAAAACACCATAGAGAACTTTATGTACCTACTTTCAACAAATTACTAATATATGACCAATTTTTGCTATCTTCTAAAAGATGTATTTCTTTAAAGATTAATTGAGAATATTTCAATTGAAGAGGGTTTTCACATATTCCTTGACATCCTTCCATCCATCTGTCCGTCTGTTCATCAGTCCATCTATCCATGTATTCATCTAGTGGATCTGCTGTTTATAAAATAATTTTAAAGAACCCAGATGTTTCTTTCTCCCAATCAAAACAAACCAAAGCACAAAGTCCAAACCAACAAGAAGAAACCACCAAGACAACAGCCAGTAGGCCACCTGCAGCAGAATCTCCTTTGGGTGCTTGTAAAAGTATAGATTCCTGGGCCCCACCCCAGCCCTATTAGAATTCTGTGAGTAGGGATAGGAATTTATTTTCTTTCTCTCTTTCTTTCTTTCTTTTCTTTTTTTTAAAGATTTATTTATTTATTTGAAAGTTACAGAGAGAGAGAGAGAGGGAGAGACAGATCTTCCATTCGCTGGCTCACACTTCAGAGAGCCGCAACAGCCAAGACTGGGCCAAGTTGAAGTCAGGGCCAGGAACTTCATCCGGGTCTCCCTCATGGGTGGCTCAGGCCCAAATACTTGGGTCATCTGCTGCTTTTCCAAGGTTATTAGCAGGGAGCTGGATTGGAAATAACAGCAGCCAGGACATGAACCAGTGCCCATATTGAATGCCAGCATCATAGGTGGCAGCTTTACCTGTTATGCTGGCTCCAGGAATCTTCATTTTCAATAAATATCCTGCAAGGTTTTCTTTCTTTTTTTGGACAGCGAGAGAGAGAGAGAGAGAGACAGAGAGAAAGGTCTTCCTTCCGTTGGTTCACCACCCAAATGGCTGCTACGGCCGAAGTTACGCCGATGCGAAGCCAGGAGCCAGGTGCTTCCTCCTGGTCTCCCATGGGGTGCAGGGCCCAAGCACTTGGGCCATCCTCCACTGCACTCCCAGGCCACAGCAGAGAGCTGGACTGGAAGAGGAGCAACCGGGACAGAACTGACGCCCCAACCGGGACTAGAACCTGGGGTGCCGGTGCTGCAGGCGGAGGATTAGCCTAGTGAGCTGTGGTGCCGGCCAGCAAGGTTTTCTCTACTAAGGTTTAAAAGCTATGTATCTAGATTCCAAATACTGCCAAATTCAAAAACCCAAAATTAGCAGTGCCTTATTTGTTAGGTAGAAACTGGCAGCATTCCAGTTCTTCTAACCCCTCCGCAGACAGTGCATTGGTGTGGCATCAGGTGAGCGGAGCAGTGATCAGAGTGAGAGCCTTGGGCAGTTTTTGTCCTTCATTCCAAACCAGGTATTTATGGAATGCATTCATTACTTTATAGATCATCAGGTGTGTCTAATCAAATGTACGGACAATAGTACATTCTGAAGCTCAGGAGATAAGGTGGTGGAGTTACCTTTGACTTTTTAAGTGGGCAGACCAGTGTTTTTGCTTACACTGAATGAGTAAAGGAGGCTCAATTGAAATAGGTACAGAGGGTGCTTTATCTGCATTGGAGTATACATGTGGGCACTTTACTGTGAAATTGGAGTTAGAGCTAGAGGTGCAAGCATAGTCTGTTTTTCCCGAGGGCTTTTACAAGTTAATGAATGAAAACATTTTAATTAGATAAAATGGGTTTGTTATACAAGTATCAGGTTTCCCCACTTGCTACCCTCCCTGGAAGCAACACCGCTACCAGTTTGTTTTGTTTTGTTTGATTTTACTTTTTTTTTTTTTTTAAAGATTTCATGTATTTATTTGAGAGGTACAGTTACAGACACAGAGAGAGATACGGAGAGAAAGGTCTTCCATCTGCTGGTTCACTCCCCAATTAGCCACAACAGCCGAAGCTGAGCCTATCTGAAGACAGGAGCCAGGAGCTTCTTCCGGGTCTCCATGTGGTGCAGGAGCCCAAGCACTTGGGCCATTTACTACTGCTTTCCCAGGCCACAGCAGGGAGCTGGGTCAGAAGAGGAGCAGCTTGGGACTTGACCCAGTGTTCATATGGGATGCCGGCACCACATAATATGCCACAGCACTAGTCCTGGCCAGTTTCTTGTTTGCTTTTATTTTTCCAAAAATAGTCTACACATAAAATAATATATATGAACTTATCTTTCTTTAAAAATACACACATTAGTGTATTTTTCTCACTGTTCTATGCCTTGTTTTCTTCCCTTAATATATCTTATAGATCATCCCATATTACTACAAATAGATAGTTGTTCTTTTTAACAGCTGGAAGTTAGTCCACTATTAAAGTGTTTCTAATGATTCAGTCCAACTCCTCTTGGTGAATATTTGGGCTATTTAGACATTTGCCTCTCATAACCAGTTCTGTAAAGTATGTGCTTATAAATACATCTTTGTATGTATGTGAAATGTGAAAAACACTTTTAAGTGAAAATGTTGACTTGGGACATATCCTTTAGCTATTTTGCTAAGTGTTAGATTGCAGTTGTATCAGTTCTGACACGCTCCTGAGAGTTGAAGATACAATTTCATCTTTTAAAATTGACTTTTCTGGGGCTGGCGCTGTAGCATAGCGGATAAAGCCGCCACCTGTGGTGCTGGCATCCCATATGGGTGCCAGTTCGAGTCCCGGCTGCTCCACTTCTGATCCAGCTCTCTGCTATAGCCTGGAAAAGCAGTGGAAGATGGCCCAAGTCCTTGGGTGTCGCTCCCCCTCTTCGTGGAGGAACGACACAGGACCCTGCGCTGTTCTTTTCGTCTGCTCAGCCCTCCCCGGGTTTGCTGCTGGTTCTTCCCGGGTTGGCTACTATCCCTTCCACCTCCGTGGAAGGGCAGTTCCCCCTGGCCGCATTCCCCACTTCCGCAGGGGAGCGGCACACCGCCGGCCGGTTCTCTCGGGGGCTGCACGGGTTCCCTTAGATGTTCCCCATAGATGTTCCTGGTGCATGCCGTCTCTCTCCTCCTTTATAGTCCTCCTCCGCCAATCCTAACTCGGCTGCCCACACGCCAAGTACGCTGCTCTCCAATCAGGAGCAAGTCCTACAGTTTATTAGTTGAACTGGAGGCAGCTGTGCGGAAGCTGTTTACTTCTCTCCCAGCGCCATATTGTGGGAGAGCAGATGCATAGAATAAGTCTTAATTCCAGTAACTCAGTCCAGTCCGGATTGCTCCCCACACTTGGGTCCCTGCACCCACATGGGAGACCCGGAAGAAGCTCCTGGCTCCTGGCTTTGGATCAGCAAAGGTCTGGCCATTGCGGCCAGTTGGGAAGTGAACCAGTGGATGGAAGACCTCTCTCTCTCTCTCTCTCTCTGCCTCTCCTCTCTCTGTGTAACTCTGCCTTTCAAATAAATAAATAAATCTTTTAAAAAAATAAATAAAATTGACTTTCCTTTGGAAACAGCTGGTTTCACAATGTCTAAATATCTTTGTCTAGGTCTTCTGAGCCAACATACAGTGATTTACAATGTACGGCTGTTCTTTTCCAGCTTAGGAACCACATTTTGTACTTGATAGAAAACTATCAGACTGTGGTGATTGTTGGAGAAACCGGCTGTGGGAAGAGCACACAGATTCCACAGGTGAGTGCCTGTTGAATGTGGGTGTTTACATGTAGGTTGAGGTGCAAGGCTGTTGTGATTTGAAAGGTCTCTTTACTGTGCTTTGCGTTTTTCAGGTCTCCTTTCAGGAAACTTTCATCCCTGACATTCACCCCCACTAGGAAATAGTCACTTCATCTCCTCTGAAGGTCCCTCTTCAGTTAGGAGTTACTCACCTCTGATACTTTGACTTATTCTGAATCCAGAATAATAACTGAATGGCCATCCTCTGAAAGAAACCGTGGGGATTCATTAAAAGATGTGCAGTAGCTGGCTTTTGTCCTCGGATAATTGCCAGGGGTGAGGAGTCAAATGGCTACTGCTGGGGTTGTAAGTAAAACCTGGCCATTATAGAGTTGTGCAGTGCTGTGAGAAACTTCTCAAGTTAGGAAAAACCGTATGTGTGTGGACGTGCTTGGAGAGAAGGCTCATAAAAGGCCCTGTAAAGGAAACAGTGTTTGAAATGGACCTTGAATGACTGGTTCCAATCCAGGGGATCTTGTGGTCAGCCATCCTGGGGTGGAGAAGTAGGGTGAGGTCAGTGTACCGTCAAAGCCTTGACTTGACAGGTGAAGAATGATAATTAAGTGCTGAGGTTGACAATTCCTCAGGTTTTTCTTTTCTTTTCTTAGTGTAAATTAGGATAGTGCCTGCATCATAATTGTGCGTCTTGCCATGTTAGGACCAGGGAATATACCTGTGTCACCAGCGCCAAGCTCAAGAGCCCCAGAAACCACCTGTGTCTCCTTCCAGTCTCTGAATGCCCTCTCTCCTATTCCCACAAACATACAAGGGTAATGCTTGCTCTGGCTTCCAACACTATAGATTAGTTGTGCCTAATTTTGGACTTTATGAAGGAGTAATATATCTTCTTTTGTCCAATGTTATATGTACGAGATTCTTTCCTGTTGTTGAGAGTGCTTGTAGTTTATTCATTCTTGTTGCTCTGCATAGCCAGCAAACCACAGCCATGGACCAAATCCAACCCACTGCCTGTTTTTGTAAATAAAATTTTATCGACACGCAACCACACTGAATTGCCAACATATTGCCCATGGCTTCTTTCATGCTGTGACACAGAGTTGAGCAGTTGCTACAGAAACTCTAAGGACTTCACAGCCTAGAAATTTTATTACTGGCCCTTTACAGAAAAACTTGGCTGATGACCACAGTTGTTGATAATAGGACATCCTGATGTGCAGGACTGCAGGAGTGGGAGGGAACAGAAGGATCTGGGAACCAAGGACAAAGCCCTGAGAGCATCAGCACTTAGGAATTAGCAGGAGCGAGACAGAATGGCAGCCAGGGAGATGGCAGAGAGACTGGGGGTGGGAGATTGTCCAGGGTCAGAGAAAGCAGACACAGACAAGAAGTGAGTCTCAGGAGGTGAATGGGTGACAGTTTGAGCCAGGAGAGTGGCCAGGGAGTAGGAGACCTGATTGAGTTCTTGGTTGTTCAGTCAGTAGAGCAGCGCCAGAGGTGGTGAGCACAAATAGCAGCTCTCTGGTTGGCTTTTATGGTTAAGAGATTCTCAGGGGAAGGGGATGAAAATCCCTCTGTGTTTTTGAACTTGATGATGTATTCTTGACTGCCTGGTCCAGACTTGTAGGGGTGCCCGCAGATATGTATGGTTCTCAGTCCCTTTGTCTGCCCTCCTACTTCATTCTGAATAATGAGTTTAGTGTGGTACCAAGACATAGATATTTCTAAAAAGTTCCCCAGGTGATCTCATGTGCAGCTAGAGAGAATAACCTAGTAGAAAAAGGACAACATGAGTTGCAGACAGCAGAGGGTTTGGTGACCTGGAGGCAGAATGCATGCAGATGGTATCAAGAGCCCAGCAAATTACTTATTTTTTACAGAGCAACACAAGAGAAGGGCCAGGTTAATTACTGAGATGTTATTGGTTATAGAGTACTAGTAGTAATAATAGGTAATTACAATAATAATAATAATAAGTACTGTATAAAGGAGCACTTGATACCTAGTAATCTGTTAATCCTCAGTGACCCTAAGAAGTCGGAACTACTCATATTGCTGATCTTTGTATAGATGAGGACACTAGAGTCATGGGGTTGGGGAATACAGGATGGAGGTAAAAGGCCACATGACAGCCAGCAGTTTTAGTGTGTTTTAGAGTCAGTCTGTATGGATATTTTGTTGGCTTAGGATAAACTGTGTTCTGTTAACAAAGAACTTGAAAATCTTGGTGGTTTAAAGCGCTTAGGCTTACTATTTGCTCCTACTACGTGGTCTCTTCATGAGGCCGTGCTGTTACATCACTGAGACCTCGCTGATGGCAAACTTGTGGGACTTGCTGATCTTTTGACAGAGGTCAGGTGAGATGACTCTTACCGCTGTGACTACAAGTGGCCCTTTACTTGGATTTCATTGGCTGAAGCAAGGTACATGGCGAGGCCTGATAGTCACGGGTAGGAGTGTATATAATTCTCCCACAGGGATGGAGGTGGGTAGCAGATATTTGAAACAGCATCATCTGGTCATTTCCCACAGCAAAAGCTTAGCTGCCTGAGAACAGAGGAGGCCTGATAAGGGTTAAGTCCAAAGAAAGAATCGCCAGACAGGAGTAGGGGCTGAGTATCCAGGCTTGGTAATATGAATGAAAGTAGGGTGTTTTTGTTTGTTTTAAAATTCATTTTAGCGTTTGTAATATTTTGAATATTTAATGGACTTACATGGTTTAAAATCCAAGCGATATTAAAGACCGTAAAAAGAAATATTTTTCCCTTCTGTCTTACTCCCATTTGCTTTGTGCAGATGCAACCAATATTACCAGTTTCTTGGGCAGAGATTTTGTATACATTTACAGAGAAATGAATATGTGTATATATTCATAAATGTATGCCTCTCCTAAATCGTGAATGGTAGTCTGTACATGTTTCATTGTGCCCTTTTTTAAAAAACATGGTATAATGCTCTTTTGTACTGCTGAGATTGGCTGTGTGTGAGTTTGAATTTGGGTGATAGAATTGTGTCTTGGTTATGTGTCAGGGCTTTGGTTTCATGAGCCTGAGCCCCAGCTCTCAGAATTTCATCTATTTCCTTGGACAAGTTACGTGGCCTCTTTGCTTCCTTGTCTATGTATTTTGTTAAAGATTTATTTCTTTATTTGAAAGGCAGAGTTACAGAGAGGCAGAGGCAGAGAGAGAGAGAGAGAGAGGTCTTCCATCCGCTGGTTCACTCTCCAGATGGTCACAACAGCTGGAGCTACACCGATCCAAAGCCAGAAGCCAGGAGCTTCTTCTGGGTCTCCCATTTGGGTGCAAGGGTCCAAGGATTTGGGCCATCTTCCCCTGCTTTCCCAGGCCATAGCAGAGAGCTGGATCAGAAGTGGAGCAGCTGGAACTTGAACCGGTGCCCATGTGGGATGCCAGCACTGCAGGCTGTGGCCTTAGTCACCACAGCGCCGCCCCCCTTGTCTATGTATTGATGATGATCTTGCCTTCCTTACAGGATTTCTTTTGAGGACTAAATGAGGTAATGTGTATAAGGTACTCATACAGTTCCTGGTGCTTAGTAAGGTACTCAGTGAATCTTGGCTACTATCCTTGTAGTTCTATTGTATATCTGTGTTGATTAGGGTGATTGGTAGTATTGTGTGCATGTTGGTAATACAGGTGAAAGAAACTGTAGTTGTCATAGCAAAAACCTACATTACATCTTTGACCTTTTGCTCTTTACAGTCATTTTAAAAAAAATATTTTGGGGCCAGACCTGTGGCATAGGGGGTAAAGCCGCTGCCTGCAGTTCTGGCATCCCATATGGGTGCCGGTTCGTGTCCTGGCTGCTCCACTTCCAATCCAGCTTTCTGCTGTAGCCTGGGAGAGCAGTAGAGGATGGCCCAAGACCTTGGGTCCTTGCGCTCGTGTGGGAGACCTGGAAGAAGCTCCTGGCTCCTGGCTTCAGATTGGCGCAACTCCAGCTGTTGCGACCAGTTGGGGAGTGAACAAGTGGATAGAAGACCTCTCTCTCTCTCTTCTCCCCCTCCTCCCTCCCTCTCCCTCTCTCTCTCTCTCTGCCTCTCCTTCTCTCTGTGTAACTCCAGCTTTCAAATAAATAAATAAATCATTACAAAAATATTTTGGCTTTTTTCCTGTTAACTTCATAGCCTCATTTTGCTTGTAAAAATTAAAAAAAAAATTATTTGAAAGGCAGAAAGAGAAAGCAAGTGTGAGAGATATTTCCCACTGGTTCATTCCCCAAATGCCTGCCATAGTTGGGGCAAGGCCAGGCCAAAGCCAGGAGCCAAGTACTCAGTCCAGGCCTCCTGTGTGTGTGGCAAGGGCCAGTTACTTGAGCTATCACCTGCTGCCTCCAGGGTGCACATCAGCAGGAAGCTGGAATCGGGAGTGGAGCCAGGACTTGCACCCAGGTGCTCCAGTAGGAGATGCTGTGCCAAACACCTGCCCCCCTACAGTCATTTTTTTTTTTTTAAGATTTATTTATTTGTTTGAGAGGCATAGTTATAGACAGAGAGAGGGAGGGACCAAGAGAGAGGTCTTTGCATCTGCTGGTTCATTCCCCAAGTGTCTAATATGCCCTGAGCCGAGCCGATCTAAAGCCAGGAGCCAGGAGCTCCTTCTGGGTCTCCCACATGGGTGCAGGAGCCCAAGCACTTGGACCACCTTCTGTTGCTTTCCCAGGCCATCAGCAGGGATCTGGCTCAGAAGTGGAACAGCCGGGTCTCGATCTAGCACCTACATGGGATGCCAGCACCACAGGCTTAACCTCCTGTGTCACAGCACTGGCCCCCTCTACAGTCAGTTTTTAAACTTCATGTTTAAGTTTAGACTGATAGGAAGGTTGTAAGAAATAATACAAGAATTCTCCTATCCCATGCATGTGACTTCTAATATAATTATCAAATGTAGGACAGTGATACTGGACTTCAGGTCTTACTTAAATCCCATCAGTTTTCCCATTTGTATTCTTTTTCAGACCCAAGATCCTACACTGCATTTGTCATTTCTCCCTGGTTTCCTGTAATCTGTGAAGGTTCCTAGGCCTCCCAGTCAACTCCCCGTCTTTTATGATCTTAGTACTTTGACAGAATATTGGGCATTTTTTTTGGACCATGTCCCTCAGGTTGTATTATGTCTTTTTATTTTTTTGTGATTTGAAGAGAATTTTTGCATTTGTGGCGAGAAACAAATGATACAGTGTCCTTGGTGCAGGGTGTAAAGGGTTCTGTGATGTTGACATGTGTTGGTGCTGGTGACGTTAACTTTGATCACTTGGTTGAGGTGTGAGGTTTGGACTCTAAAGCTGCTGCCCCTCCCTTTGCAGTTGGTAGATATCTTGGGGGCGATGTTTTCAGTGCAAATATGCTCCTCTCACATGTTCATGTACTGATTTCAGCGTCGCTCAGTGGGGCTTGTCTGCAGCACTGAGGAGTTCCCTTTCCCCTCATTGCCTTGTTGAGTGGAGTCTTCTGCAAGGAGGAGCTGTCCTTTCCCCGCATTTGTTTGCTTCTTAGCTCATCTCTGACTATGGATATGGATTCAAGGGTACTTGCATGTTTCTGTGGGTCCACACCTACTACTTTCATGGTTTATTTGCTCAGATTGTGCAATTGTTGATCACGAGGAGCTCCTTCAGTTTGCCTCCTGTTTTCTTTCTAAAAGCCTCCATCTGTTTTAGACCGTGTCCTAACTTTCTGTATCACAGACTTTTAGGCTCATCTTCTGTTTCCCTTGCACATGCCCCTGCTCCCTTAATGGGAGAGAAGTATTTAGAAATCAAGGTCAGGCTGTTAGGGTGCTCATGGCTATGGAGGTGTCATTGTTAAAGTCTGAGTGGGCAGGCTTAGGCAATAACACATTACACACAGAGTTTATGCTGATGTACCTGATTCAATCCAGCTCCACAAGGCTGGTTTTAGCCTTTCTTTATTTGTAACTTTTCTCCAGCAATGAGAAACTCGGTCCTCACTAACTGTATTTTTCATTAAATTCTATACACATAAAATAGATTCAGAATTGCTAACCCATACTCCTGCTGTTCCTGGAAAGGCAGCAGATGGTGACTCAAGTGCCTAGATCCCTGCCATCCCTGGGGGAAACCCAGGTTGAGTTCCAGACTCCTAGCTTCCACCTCGTCCAGCCCTGGCCATTGTGGTTGTTTGGGGGAGTGAACCATCTGAAGGAAGATCTTTTTCTGCCACTCTGTCTCTCTCTTTGCCTTACTCCCTAACTCTCTGCCTTCCAAAAAAGAAAAAAGAACTTGTTTTTTTTTCTCAGTGATTTATTTTTATTTTTATTTATTTGAAAGGCAGAGTTACAGAGAGAGGGAAAGACAGAGAGAGAAATTTTTCTTTCTGCTGGTTTCCTCCCCAAGTGGTCACAACAACCAGGGGTAGGCCAGGCCAAAGCCAGAAGCCAGGAGCTTCTTCTGGGTCTCCTATGTTGGTGCAGGAGCCTAAGGATTTGGGCAATCCTCTGCTGCTTCCTCAGGCCATTAGCAGGGAGCAGGATTGGAAATGGAGCCGCCAGGACCCTAACCAGTGCCTGTATGGGATGCCGGTGCTGCAGGCGGAGGTCCCACCTGCTGTGCCACAATGCTGGTCCTCGCAGTGATTTTTAACACTGCAGGGTTATCCTTGGGGGAGGTTGTGGAGAAGTGATGTCAGATGTGTGCTGAGATGTGCTTCTGTTTGCAGTACCTTGCAGAAGCTGGCTGGACGGCGGAGGGGAGAGTGGTGGGAGTGACCCAGCCTCGAAGAGTGGCTGCTGTTACTGTGAGTTTATTTTCTGTGTCTTCTATTTCTAGGACTTTTTTTTTTTTTTCTTATTGCTTAAAAGCTTCAAGTGAATAGAAGTTGTTCCTTAACATTTTAGTTCTTCAGTTATAAGAACTATGCTTTAGAACACCAAGATTGTTTCTGCAAACAGAATTAGATTTCTATCATCTTTTCAAAATGAGAAATCTAAACCTATGGCTCCCAGAATTTTGGGTTCCTTAAAACTGATTTTGGGTGACCAGTTTTGTTACTTGGTCACATAAAAAATAAAAAATAAAAAAAGTAAAAAAAGCAACAACCATGATTTGAGTATTTTTGTAAAATTTCTGTCTATACATTATGAGCATTTTATGTAATAAAATACTCAGGAAGTAAAAACAAATAATTAGATAAAAAACACCATTGCTCATCACCCAGGAGAATCATTGTGAACTTCTGTGAATGTCACTCCAAGCTCCTTTTGAAGATAAAGATGAGTGGGTAGCTGGTTGGAGAGAAATAATGTTATAAACAGGGAATCCTAACCACATATTTGCTTGTGTTGAATTTAACAAAAGAGGAAACTAAAATGAAAAAGGAGTAGTTCCTGAACTTTGAATAAGTGTTTGTTCACTACAGAAAATTTATTGAAGCTTAAGAAAAAAGATTATGAAAAACTCCAAGATTTCACTTATTTTCAGTTATGGGCAGGTTTTTCAAAAAAATTCATGGAAAATACATATTATGTAAACTTGCATGGGTTTAAAAATATTTTTACACCAAAATAAACTTACCTTTTTTTAAAAAAGATTTATTTATTTATTTGTAAGGTAAAGATAGAGAGAGAGAAAGAAGTTGATCTTGTATCCACTGATTTACTCCCCAAATGGCTGTAACAGCCGTGGCTGGGCCAGGCTGAAGCCAGGAGCCAGGAGCTTCCTTGGGGTTCCCACATCTGTGCAGGGTCCCAAGTTACTTGGGCCTTCTTCCTCTGCTTTCCCTGGTGCTTTGGCAGAGAGCTGGATTGGAAGCAGAGCAGCTGGGACTGGAACTGGCAGTCTGATATGAGATGCTGGTCATGCACGCTCTGGCTTAACTTGCTGCACCACAGTGCTGCCCCCCAAGAAACTAGTTCTGCTTCTGCATATTATTTTAGCTCTGAACAGAGTTTTAATTAGTTGTGTAAACTTTGTTAACAAAGTCCATGTTATAATAGTTTTCAAGTTAAAAATTATTGGTAAACATTTTTACAAGTTGTGTGTGTAAAATTGGGTACGAAAGTTTGGAAACTATACTGCAGAGTTACGATTCATCTTTTATGTCACTGAAAGATGACTGAGTTGCTTAAAACTTAGAACACTTTCCTGTTTGTGGTTTGGAATCCCAGTGCATAATCAGCTTGCATTTCAGCTCCAAATTTGTAGCCATGGATAACCTCCATAAAATCACAAGCTTTCTCTCTAAAGAACAAAGATTGTATAAATTAACCAGGTCTTGTTAATAGAGTCATCAGGTTTGAAAAGCTGCATGACTGGAGGAACTTTGAGTGCAGACTAAAACCTTCCAACAGCCCCAGTGCCCGAGAACAGTCGCATAGGCCTTACTTGGGTTGGGCTCCTGGAGGAGCAGTGGGCAGTGACTCTCCTTGGACTCAGATGGGCTGCACTTGGCTTCCAGACTAGGCCTGCCTTGTCCTATGGAGCAGAATGAGCTCAGTTGCCTGCCTTATTTTGGTTTCCTCATTTGTAAATGTGAGGTTCTCTTTCCCTACCTGATGAGCTGTGTGCATCCTATTAACAAGATGGGATTTGTGAAAGTTTAGATAGAGTACAATGCTAGCTATGTAGTAAGTGCCCTGGGATTGATTTTCCTTTTTCTTTCTTTCTTTCTATTTTTTTTTTTAAACCTCTCTTTCCCTTTTTGTATATATTTGTTCTGTCAAAAAGATGTTTGTTCAGTCTAATTGATGAGTTTTTGGGGAGCAGAATTTAAACAACAGAGGCAAAAATCTATTGCGAAACCAATAGATGGGGTCATTGTTTGGCCTAGCAGTTAAGACATGGTTTAGATGTCCACCTCTCCTATCAGAGTGCCTGGATTCAATACCTGGCCCTAACTCCTGACATCAGCTTCCTGCTGATGCAGACATTAGGAGGCAGTGGCTGATGGCCTAAGGAGATGGGTCCAGGGAGACCTGGATTGAGTTCCCTGCTCCCAGTCCCGGCCTTCGTGGGCATTTAGAGGGTGAGCCAACAGATGGAAGCCCTTCCTTCTCATCTCCATCTCTGTCTGTCTGTCTCCATCCCTGTCTGTCTGTCTCTGCTTCTCCAATAAATAAATTTTTAAAACTTAGCCGGCGCCGTGGCTCAATAGGCTAATCCTCCACCTTGTGGCGCCGGCACACCGGGTTCTAGTCCCGGTCGGGGCGCCGGATTCTGTCCCGGTTGCCCCTCTTCCAGGCCAGCTCTCTGCTATGGCCAGGGAGTGCAGTGGAGGATGGCCCAGGTGCTTGGGCCCTGCACCCCATGGGAGACCAGGAAAAGCACCTGGCTCCTGGCTCCTGCCATCGGATCAGCGTGGTGCGCCGGCCGCGGCGGCCAGTGGAGGGTGAACCAATGGCAAAGGAAGACCTTTCTCTCTGTCTCTCTCTCTCACTGTCCACTCTGCCTGTCAAAAAAAAAAATTTTTTTTAAAACTTCAAAGAAAAAAAAGCAAATAGAATGTGACTTTGTTCATAAATGACAAAATAAAAAAATTTGAAATAAAATACATTCTTTTGATTGCAAATGTATACAAATAGTAAGATGGCAAAAATAAATAAGTTTGGCTTTTTCTTTATAGACCCATAAAATGATTATATTTTTAATGGGCAGAATTGGTTCATTTATTCAATCATTTGTGCGAGCCTCTGTCTCCCATTAGCTGCCAGTGTCTCTGTGCACACATTCTCTGTACCATCTCCTGAGATTTGTAATACAACCACTTGTAGGGTTAAATTGAAAGAATCACGAAACCGTCCTGGTGAGATGCTGGTTATGCGGAGATAGAACGTCCAGAGGTAGAGCAGGTAGGATGGATTTCTGGTTTCATGAGCTGTTTCGAAAGACTGTGTGATACAGACCAGTTGCTCCATGATTGATTCTGCTTTGGCCTCTCAGATCTAATTTCAAGTCACTTGGCAGAGCCACTTCTGATCCTCCTCCACTCTAAAGTTTCTTCAGCAATGATGGGCAGATAACACCTGCTTGGGTGTAGCTGAGAGAGCAGGGAAGCCTGGGGCTGCAGCAGGGGCCCAGCCTCAGGATGCTTCCTGTGCCAGGCACATTCCAGACTCGGGAACCACAGCCTGGGCATGGGTGGAAGAGGTTGCTGCGCCTGTGGAAGAGGGAGACTAAACCCCTGTCGTACATGGGGCTGGCGTGCATAGTCCCTGGGAAACCTCTTTTCAGATGGCTTCCGTTTGGTTCTTTTCAGTTAGGTAATTATATAGTGACTGTTAAACTCTGTATTTATTTTATTTTAAATTAAACTGAATGGTAAACATTACTGCTCTTCTACTTTTAGGTGTATTCATTATTTCAGATATTTTTCATTAAAAATTAATGACCTTTGAGTAGCCTCCCTGGGGACCTCCAGGATCTTGTAATTGGAGTCTTGTTTTCTTTTCTTCACTCACGTTCTATACATGCCGTGTAGAGGGGGATGAAATTTTTCCTATAGTTGTGGACTTTATCATATATGTTATTTTGTTTTCTGCTTCTACTGTATTCACTTGGATCTTTTTATTAATCTTCTCATTCACCCATCTGCCTTTTTAAAATTTTTTTAACCCGTGTTTCTGTCTTCTTTTCCATTTTACTGTCTGTGGTAACTGGACACCGTTACAGATTGCTTTAGGCACCTGGCTCTTGAAAATATTTTTTTTTTTTTTTGCCTCCAACAAGAAAATGAATTTGGCCTAGTATAGAATTTGATGATTCGTCTTCTGCCTGCATGGTCCAGTGGACAGTGCTTGATTTTAAGGCATGGAGACAGGAAAAGCTGTCCCTGGTTGATTGCTCTTTCTTCAGGAACAGGATAAATCTTTTGCACCAAATTTAGAGCTGAATTTGTGGCTAACCTTAAATAACTTCTGGCATATCTGTGGTTTTTGAAATTCCTCATTGGCTTTGGTCTTTTGAATTTATCTGTGATTTCTGTGGTCTTGGTCTTGGTCTATAACATCTTTATGTGATTTCATTTTTATTGTATATGTTCTTTTTTTTTTTTTTTTTTTTTTAAAGATTTATTTATTTAATTGAAAGAGTTACACGTAGAGAGAAGAGAGAGAGAGAGAGAGCGGTCCTCCAGCCACTGGTTCACTCACCAGGGCCAGAGCTGTGCCGATCCGAAGCCAGGAGCCAGGAGCTTCTTCCGGGTCTCCCATGTGGGTGCAGGGGCCCAAGGACTTGGGCCATCTTCTACTGCTTTCCTAGGCCATAACAGAGAACTGGATTGGAAGTGGAGCAACCAGGTCTTGAACCTGCACCCATATGGGATGCCGGACTTCAGGCCAGGGCATTAACCCATTGCGCCACAGCGCTGGCCCCTTGTATATGTTCTTATAAGTTGCCCCAAGACCATGATAGAATAAAATGAGATACCTAAGTATACAAATTAATAAATTGCAAAAATTACCATGTTTGTTCTCTAATAACTTGCACTATTTCTTCTCATTTTCCACTGTGTTCACATACTATTTAAAAAATAAATGACCTTAGGTTTTCCATAGTATGTGCTCTGTGCAGTAATTTCTATGTCTCTATTTTCAGCATGCTCTTTCTTCCCAAAGGTTGCAGGCAGAGTGGCTGAGGAAAGGGGTGCGGTGTTGGGCCATGAAGTGGGCTATTGCATCCGCTTTGATGACTGCACGCACCCGCTGGCTACAAGAATCAAGGTGAAGTGTTCAGGCTGCTTTCCTGGTACAAATAAGAGGAGAGGGGTTTAAAAACATGCACCACTGCTGCTGTGCAATACACTGAGGACGAGGTAGAAAGTGTCAGACAGCCTGGCCTCAGGGATTCTAGTCTGCTGGAAGGGACAGAGTTCTTTCTTTACTCTGAAAGGTACTTGGCAGTCAGGTATAGCCTTGATTCTACAGGTGGAGAGCTAAGGGGTTGGGATTGAGTGATCCACCTGATGCCCACTGATGGAAGAACCAGGACTGAAAGTTGTCTTTTCTTGTATATGTTTTAATTTTTTCCCACTACCTCATATAGCTATCTCAATATAGAAACGAGGCTTATAAAAGACTTTAAAAGAGGGACAGATAGTTTAAGTAAATAAAGCATAGAATTCATAAATGATGGTTTCACTAGATGAAATGTTCTCATTTTTATATGATAATGGATTTTATCAGTGTGTTCTTTGACCTAGTTGCTAATATTAAGATAATTAGTATCAACAGTAATCAGTGTGTAATCAGCTCTGCAGGGTATCTGCTGTGTACTGCTGTCCTGGAATCAACGTCTAATCAGATAGTGCAATAAAACAATGAATGAAATGCCCTGATGAAATGAAAGCTGGTTATTAGAATCCCTCTTACTTCTTAGTTTGCAGTAGAGGAATTTTAAATAATTTAAAATAATCAGAGGAGCTGAAAGAGCATTGCAGTGATTTGTCAAATATGGACCTTGTTTTCCAATATCCTGTATTGTTACCTTTGCCATTCATTTTGCTAGGTAAAAGGAATATTTAAGCTAGCTAATTTTCTGTGGATTATATAACCAAATGATTCTTTCTGAGTCTTTGATGAAAAGCTTTTGTGTTCTGTTTTGTCCTAATTTGAAGACACTCAGTTCTTAACTGGTGACTTGTCATTGGTGAGAAGTTCTCATTTTTTTTTTTTTAATATTTTATTTATTTATTTGAAAGTCAGAGTTACACAGAGAGAGGAGAGGCAGAGAGAGAGAGAGAGAGAGAGAGAGAGAGAGAGAGAGAGAGAGGTCTTCCATCCGATGGCTCATTCCCCAGTTTTCTGCAATGGCCGGAGCTGCACTGATCCGAAGCCAAGGAGCCAGGAGCTTCCTCCGGGTCTCCTACGCGGGTGCAGGGGCCCAAGGACTTGGGCCGTCTTCTACTGCTTTCCCAGGCCATAGCAGAGAGCTGGATGAGAAGTGGAGCAGCCGGGTCTCGAACCGGCGCCCATATGGGATGCTGGCGCTTCAGGCCAGGGCATTAACTCACTGTGCCACAGCGCCAGCCCCAGAAGTTCTCACTTCTTTTCATGCATGTGACATCTAGTGCCACTCCAAGAAACATGACAAGTGCATTTCCTGAAAACAATAAAAACACCAGTATACAGCCCTCAAGGAAGACTGTTTAGCCTTGTTAACATACTGAGTTTATTTTTGAGTGAGAGTAACAGCATCCAGTTGTTGCTGCGTATTTCTGAAGCATTTTATAAACACTCATTAATCCCAAATAATAATTCCTTGAACAGTTTCTGTGTGCTAGGTCCTGTGTTAAATGTTTTACATGTACTATTTTATTTAGTTCTCACAAGAACTCTGTGAGATGGTTATTTTTATTACCACATTTTATGAAAGAGGAGGGAGGCTCAGAGAAGGTAAGTAACTTACCCAAGGTTCACCCAGCTAGTAAGGGACAAAGCGAGGATCTGAACACCAGCAAGTTTGACACGGTAGCTCCTGTTCTTAACTGTGACCCCAGTCTAACTTCTTCAAATAGTATCAATGAAGCTGAGGTCATTAACCTCCAGAGAGGCAGTCTGCAGGCCTTGGGACATTTCAAGAACAGTTACCTGAGGCCCACAGTGTTTCCCTGGTCAGACACAGTTTTATCCTCATTGGCCACTCGTTAGCAGTGCCAGTGGTGCAGGCCCTGGGGAAATGGGACTTTGCTGACAGTCATGTAATGAAGGCTGATGAGATTCTGTGGAAAGATTTATAGACACAGTGAGAATCCCATATTTAAAGTTTTAGGAAAATGGGGCATTCCTCCCAGTCCTTTGTGGGACTTGATCTAATCACATGCTGGTGAAGAGGTTGTACTTGAACTTTGCAGAGTTGCATTTGAACTTTAAAAAAATCATTAATGGCTTATATAAATGAATTATGTCTAAAACTTGTTTTTATGTTTTAGTTTCTCACCGACGGAATGCTGGTCAGAGAGATGATGGTTGACCCACTGTTAACAAAATATAGGTAAATGAGTTTTTTCTGTCATAACTTTCCTGAAGTTTCCCAAGTCCACAAATAGATTGAGAAGCAGTTGTGGTAATAGCTACCTCAAAGCTTTTCTCTTAACCTTTGCTATTGTGATCTTTGATTTTTTTCTTCAGAATTTGGGTAGTACAGTTCTTTGTAGACAGCCCCAAATGGGCAAATTTAAAGCTCTCATTATTTAAACAGCCTGATGATGTGACCTGTACGTCTTGCCTCTGTTATACCCCAGGAGTGGTAGAGATTGTGGCGACCCAGCACAGCAAACTCACTTAGGCAGTGTGTGTTTGAATATAATACACAGAGTCACGGGTTACTTATCCCTTTGTCTCATCCTTGTGTATCTTTGTCCATCAGTGTAGCAGTGAAGTTGTTCCACTCAGGCTCTGTGGGAGAGGTTGACCCATTAGACTCCTTGGTCTGGAGTGTCACGGCTGTGGTCGTCTGCCCTGTTGGCTGTTTATACAGCTGAGGGCCTTGTTCCAGTTTTTATGTGCTCTGTGGGATTATTGGTTATGATGTCACTAAAATCACTTGTTAAATCCTATTGGAGTTCAATGGGGGTGGTGTAAAGCTCTTTGCTGATAGCAGTAACCACATCCTGTACTTCACTAAGATATGTTGATGTCACCATTTTTGTTAGCTTAAGAATTCCCTCACTGTCAAAGAAGAGTGACTTGGGTTTACTGTTTTTTTTTTTTTTTTTAAGATTTATTTATTTATTTGACAGAGTTAGACAGTGAGAGAGAGATAGAAAGGTCTTCCTTCCATTGGTTCACCCCCCAAATGGCCACCACGGCTGGAGCTACACCGATCCCAAAGCCAAGAGCCAGGTGCTTCTTCTGGTCTCCCATGCGGGTGCAGGGACCCAAGCACTTGGGTCATCCTCCATTGCCCTCCCGGGCCACAGCAGAGAGCTGGACTGGAAGAGGAGCAACCGGGACTAGAACCCGGTGCCCATATGGGATGCCGGCGCCGCAGGCGGAGGATTAACCAAGTGAGCCATGGTGCCAGCCCCAGTTGGGTTTACTGTTGATACAAGGTGATTGCATGAGGGCTAAAGACCCAGAAGTCCATGTGGAGGTCCAAATGGGATGATGTGGGATGGTTGGTCAGATGCCCACTGAGAGCTTCCCCTCTGATCCTTAGTGCCATCATGCTGGATGAAGCCCACGAGAGGACCTTATACACTGACATTGCCATCGGTTTGCTAAAAAAGGTATGACTTCATTGCCGGAGTTCTGTGTTTTTGTTTAGTTGCCTGAGTAGGAAAGTAACTGTAGCAATTTGGGAAATCCAGCAAAATTTAAAAAATAATTTTTTAAAGTTCATAATCCTACCCATTCAGAGAAAATTGTTGGTGGGATGTTTGCTACTTGTATCTGTTTGGGCTTACTGGGGGCTGGATTGTATGTGCTAATTTGTGTCTTGCATGTTTCCCATAACATTTCATCAAGATCATTTCTCTCTGTCATTAAATATCCTTTGAACACATTATTTTTAATGACTATTTAATAATATGTCTCTACCCTAAAGTATTTAACTCTTCTCTTACTCTTAGGCCTATATATGGCTTTCAGATGTTACATACTTTTTAAATACTGTTGTAGTAACTATCCTTGTAATTAAATGTGTTGTATTTCTGTTTATTTTCTCTCTCTCTCTCTTTTTTTTTTTTTTTAAGATTTATTTATTTACTTGAGAGGCATAATTACAGAGAGAAAGGGAGAGACAGAGAGGTCTTCCATCTGCTGGTTCACTCCCCAAATGGCTGCAACAGCCAGAGCTGTACCAATCCGAAGGCAGGAGCCAGGAGCTTCTTCCAGGTCTCCCATGTGGGTGCAGGGGTCCAAGCACTTGAGCCATCTTCTACTACTTTCCCTGGCCATAAACAGATAGCAAGATTAGAAGTGGAACAGCTGGGACTCGAACTAGTGCCTATATGGAATGCCAGCTCCACAGGCGGAGGCTTAACCTACTATGCCACAGCGCTGCCCCCTTCTCTCCTTTTTAACTTTTCATTATGAAAGTTTCAAATATACCTAGAGTAGGGAAAAGGGTATAAAGACCCCATGTGTCTAAATTGGCTTCGATAATACAATTCATGGCCAATTTTAAAAATGATTTTATTTATTTATAAGGAAGGCAGAATTGGAGAGAGAGAGAGAGAGAGAGAGAGAGAGAGATCTTCCATCCATTGGTTTACTTGCCAAATGGTTGCTATGGCTAGGACTGGGCCAGGCCAAAACCAGGAGCCTGGAACTCCATCCAGGTCTTCCACATGGCTGGCTGGGGCCCAGTACTTAGGTCATCTTTCTCTGCTTTCCCAGGCACATTAGCAGGGAGCTGGATTGGTAGTGGGACTTAAACCAGTGGCTTACTTGGTTAATCCTCCGCCTTACGGTGCTGGCATCCCATATGGGTGCCAGGTTCTAGTCCCGGTTGCTCCTCTTCCAGTCCAGTTCTCTGCTGTGGCCAGGGAGGGCACTGGAGGATGGTCCAAGTGCTTGGGTCCCTGCACCCTTGTGGGAGACCAGGAAGAACCTCCTGGCTCCTGGCTTCGGATTGGTGCAGCGCCGGCCGTAGCAGCCATTTGGGGGGGTGAACCAACGGAAGGAAGACCTTTCTCTCTGTCTCTCTCTCTCACTGTCTATAACTCTACCTGTCAAATAAAAAAAAAAAAAGAATAAATCAGTGCTCATATGGGATGACTGTAACCCACTGTGCTGAAATGCTAGCCTCAAGACCGATTTTTTAAAAGATTCCTTCTTTCCTTCCTTCCTTCCTGTCTGTCTGTCTGTCTTGATTAAAGGCAGAGTGATAGACTTGAGATCTTCCTTCAGTGGTATATTCCACAAATGGCCACAACAGCCAAGCCAAAGCCAGGAGCTAAGAAATGGGTGGCAGGGGCCCACATACTTGAGCCATTACCTACTGCCTCCTGGGTGTATGCTGGCGGGAAGCTGGATTGGAAGCAAAGTAGATGGGACTTGAACCAGGCCCTGTGATATTACCTATAAGGGTCCCAAGCAGCAACTTAACACATTGTACCACAATCTGTCCCTCATGGCTAGCATTGTTTTGACCTGATCTTCATTTTCTCTTCCCTTCCCTTATTTTATGTTTGTTTTCTTTGTACAAATTTCTGGTCATAGGAATCTAGAAAGAAGTGGCAAAACAGGGTGATTAAGAACATGGGCTCTGGGGCCGATGCCATGGCTCACTTGGCTAATCCTCTGCCTGCGGCACTGGCAACCAGGTTCTAGTCCTGGTTGGGGTGCTGGGTCCTAGTCCCGGTTGCTGCTCTTCCAGGCCAGCTCTCTGCTGTGGCCCTGGAAGGCAGTGGAGGATGGCCTAAGTGCTTGGGTCCTGCACCTGCGTGGGAGACCAGGAGGAAGCACCTGGCTCCTGGTCTCAGATCGGTGCAGTGCGCTGGCCGTGGCGGCCATTTGGGGAGTGAACCAAAGGAAGGAAGACCTTTCTCTCTGTCTCTCTCACTGTCTATAACTCTTTCTCTGTCTTTCTCTCTCACTGTCTAACTCTGCCTCTCAAAAAAAAAAAAAAAAAAAAAAAAGAAAAGAACATGGGCTCTGGGTCAGACTGCCTGGGCTCAAATTCTCTGCGGAGTGACTTGTTTCTAAAATGAGGATAATAGTGGTCTCTTTATTATGCTGTATGTCTACTTTCTTATATGGTGACCGCTAGCCATCTGTGATTTTTAAAAGTCTAGTTTCTGTATTTCAGGGGCTTTATGGCTGCATATAGCTAGTGACTACTGCCCTGGCCTGTATAGATAAGGGAATTCATTGAAGAGAGTTCTATGGGCTGTAGCTCCTACATCATAATTTGGTGTGAGGCTTGCCTAAGGTAATGTAAAACTGAGGGTGCTAGACTCAGGTACCTTTGCAGGTAAGAGAAGATGCCGCCGCTGTGGGAGCATGTCCATAGATTCATGAGGGGAGAGGGCTGCATTTCAGGTGTTTGTAGCCCCCTTAGCCAGGCATTTTTGTGCAGTGTGTACTTGACACGCATGTATGCAGGGACTCTGGAATAGCACCTGACATAGAATATATTAGCTGCTATTTTCTTTAAAAGATTTATTTATTTATTTGTAAGTCAGAGAGAAAAGGAGAGGCAGAAAGAGAGAGAGGTTTTCCATCTACTGATTGACTCCCCAGTTGGCCAAAATGGTCGGAGCTGTGCCAATCTGAAGCCAGGAGCCAGGAGCTTCTTCTGGGTCTCCCACGTGGGTGCAGGGGCCCAAGGGACTTAGGCCATCTTCTACTGCTTTCCCAGGCCATAGCAGAGAGCTGGATCAGAATTGGAGCAGCCGGGTCTTAAACCGGCGCCCATACAGGATACTGGCAGTGCAGGCTCCAGATTAACCTGCTATGCCACAGCGTTGGCCCCAGCTGCTATTTTCTTTATCTTCTTCCTTGACCAAAGATTGGACATTATTATCCTTGAGAGGAGTTATCACTGGGAACAGTAGAGTAAGAAGGCCTGTTTCATTGAACCTTTGCCAATACTGAATATTAGCCTAAAAAATAAATCCTTGGGGTGTGATAGATCAAAAAAGAAAATCTTAGCTCCTGTTGTTTTGGTGTATATTTTTGCTATAGTTTATTTGATTATTTCTTTTATGCCTGTTGAATACCCGTTTCTTGGGATAACTGTTAATGTCCATGTTTTCCTTTGCTTTTAATATACTTTTTCATGTTTTTAACTTTGTATACTTAGGCAATATTCCAAGACCCAGGTGTAAGGAAATGATGGTTTTATTCTTAGTAAATTCAAATTCAGGTCCTAAGACCCCTTTATACTTTCTGGAATTTTTCTTTGTTTCTTCTTTAGGAGAATCCTGCTAATTTGCAAAATGAGAAGCAATAATGTATTAGCCCACTTTTATTTATGATATTAACAGTTATTAATTGGTGGTCATTCTTACTTCATTTATCAGCTCCTTGTCCCCCTAAAATACACACGCAGGATTGTTTTGAGGTCATAAGCATTGCATTGTTACCATTGGTTCCTGGTATGTTCTTTTTCAGATTCAGAAAAAGCGAGGGGATCTCCGACTGATTGTGGCTTCAGCCACCCTGGATGCAGAAGTAAGAGCAGTCCTTCCCCATGGAACCCCCTCCCCCACTGTCCCATGCACACACACACGTATACACACTGGAATCATTGGACACGTGCCTGGAAAGTTACATCTAGCGAGAGCTTATCTTTGACAGAGTGGCCTGCCTTCCTCTTGTAGCCATCTCATGTCCTAGATTCCATATCATCATAGCAGCCTCCTTTTCAGCTGTGGGTGGAAATTAGCCTGTAATTAAGTAAGTTCATAACTGCCTGCTTGTTTTGTTTCTCTACATGCTGTCTTTCTTTTCACACAAGCAGCTTCTTTTTACTGCTCTTTTCAGTATGAGGCTTTAGTTCTTGAATTTATTTATGACGATAGCACATATTTAGATTTTTTTTATGCAATTGAAGAGTTCCCTGTATGTATAATTTCCATGTTAAAATTATTTTCTGGCCAAGTATACATTATTTTTATTCCTCAATGACTGATATTTTAGCTCTAACAGCCGTTCATCTCTACAGTGACTTCTGGCCACTTGGCTCTGCATACACACACACTAAGCATGGTGCTAGCTGACAGTGATCATACACTCTGCCTCCTGGGGGATGCAGACACATTAACAGCTGCTTGTAGAGCAGTGTGTTCAAGGTGCTGCGGCAGCCAAAGAGGAGCACTCACTTCCAGCTGGCTGGGAGGTGTCCAGAAACTTTCAGAGGAGTTGACATCCCCAGCTGGACTTGAAAGAGTCACAGAAATTTGCTGGATGGGCAGAGGTGGGGCAGGACACCATGTAAGAATGATAGGGATGTGAAGCCGTGTGTTCAAGGAGCCATGAGTGTCATCTTGCCTGCCTGGCCCTGTGTGGGTGATCCATCCCCGAAACACCACTCTGACTTCTTCCCCTTCACCCTGTCCAGTGCTGCCTACACTGTAGCTGCTCAGATATGCTCTGCTCTGGGGGACCATCCCACCCCAGACATCCTCATGACTTCCCTCATTTCACTCGTCTTGATCAGCTTTTACCTGCTTTTGAGAGACCTTTCCTGACCATCTTACCTAAAACAGCGCCTCTGCTGCTCTATGTGCCCAGCACTCACCGCTGCCTCACTTGGTTTGCATGCCCAAGTGTTTGTTGTGTGTCTCTCATCACTAAGTGGTAAACTCCACGAAGTTTATTATCCTGTATTCTCCACCTAAAACAGTGTCTGGCACAGCGTAGGTGCTTGGGTGGGATGAATTTTGATTGAACGAGAAACAATGGGAAATTGAAGTGGAGAGATTGACAGGAGTTGTATGTTGGAAGGCCTTACAGCTAAGGAAAGATAGATGAACTCCGTTGTGCACCTGGTTGGGAACCATAGGAGGGTATGGGCAGGGCAGTGACTTGATGATTTTTGGGTTCTAGGAAGATCATTCTTGGTGCTGTGTGGAAGAGGGTAGATGTGAACATGCTGCTCAGAAGACCAGTTCTGTAAAGCAGGTGATGTCAAGAGGGCCTGGCTCCTGGCCTCCTTGTGGCTTTAGGGAAGCAGAACAGCTTAGAAAAAACACTTTGGCTGAGAGAGATCCTACATGTGCGCCTCACCTGTTCACTGGCTGTAGGGTATTGTTGTGTTCGTCTGCCCATGGTGACATTTGTGTTCCTCCTTTGACTAATTCTCATCTCCTTCACACTTGATATCTACTGGAATGCTCTGTTGAGGACTCCGGGTGACCCCACCTCCAGTTAGCTCCTTTGTGACCAGAGATGCACCAAGCATCGCTTTTATCTTCCTCACTTGCCTCTCTCTCTTTTAAAAATTATTGATCACATTTCAAAGTGATTCCAAACAGGTCTTATTGTGTTGAAAACTGTAATAGCCAATTCTTTTCTTAGATTTCTTGTAAATTAATACTTACTAATTGCTCACAAGTGCCCTTCATTGTCTTTTGGTGTGGCGCAGAGATTTAACAAATTAGTTCTGCCTGTAGTAGTTGTTGGAACTGACTTTCTGGAAGTAAGTTTTATTTTTTTAAGAGAAAGACAGCTGCAGGCCTTTGTCGTACTTGTGTGCTGGGAGGTGGGGCTGCTGGCACTTGGGCAGCTCTCCTCTGGGCCCTTGGGAGGCTATAGCAGTTCCTTCCTCCATCCCCACCCCTCCTGAACATCCCCTGTGAGGGAGCAGGCAGGTACTTGTGTGTGACTTGGTCCTGTGTGAGGGGCAGGGTGGATGGATGAGGCCTGTGTCAGGTGTGGTTTGCATGTTCTCATGCGAGTGAGGGGGTAGGGAGGAAGGGTTTGAGTGGACTGAGGAGGGCATGAGTCAAGAAGACTGTGTGGGCATGGGACAGGGGGTGGCTCAGGTTGCTTATGATCTAGAGGCTGAGGGGACTGAGCATTCACCCTCAGCAGGTGCTGGGTCTTTGAAGAATTCCATGCTGCCCAGAGGGGTGGGATTGCACCTGCTGTGGTTTCCATCCCCTGGGGCGGGAAGGAAGCTAAGCAGTTTGATGAGGGCTGATTGGGTCGTCACCTTGAGCAGCTTAGCTGTTTTGTTTATATGAGCACAATTAAGTAAGCAATTATATAACATGGCTGGGTATAATTACCAAGTACGGACAGACCATTGTGTCACAGGATACTGTTTTGCTCGTGCACTTCATTCACGTAGCAGAAAATACGATTACTGGGGCATCCACTGTTTTTTTTTTTGTCTCAAATCCATTACTTAGATTGCTTTCTCTTACCAGATTCCTGGAGAAGGAACTTGGGGTCAGCTGGGGTCAAGTCCCACTCTGGGCTGATCTGCTGGGCTAGGGGAGGCTGGCCCCGGGGTGGGTGTGTTGGTTAGATATGGCTGCGGCAGCCTGCTCCTGGTGTTAGGTCAGAGCATCTTCCGGGGAAGAAGCTGTTGCAAATGTCCACACCACTTGAAGTTCCTTTCACAGACAGGGCCCTTCCTCTGTGATGTGAGGTCTCGCTGTAAGTCTACATCTGGGTGGCGCCACATCCTTCAGCCAACTCAGACTCTGCTTTTCTATGTGTGTTGAACTCATCTCACTCTCTCAGAGAGAGAGAGAGAGAGAGAGAGAGAAGTCTTCCATCCGCTGGTTCACTCCCCAGTTGGCCACAGTGGCCGGAGCTGTGCTGATCCAAAGCCAGGAGCCAGGAACTTCCTCCAGGGCTTCCCATGTGGGTGCAGGGACCCAAGGACTCAGGTCATCTGCTGCTGCTTTCCCAGGCCGTAGCAGAGAGCTGTATTGGAAATGGAACAGCCCATATGGGATGCTGGCACTGCAGGCAGCGGCTTTTCCTGCTATGTCACGGTGCCGGCCCCACTCTCCCAGTTTCTTGATTCTGCCTCAAGCTTCCTGCACTGTTGATGCTCATATTTATTTGCTTTTATGTGTATTTGATATTTCCAAATAAAGAGGAAGCGTAGGTTCACAGTTAACCCTGTCCTTGACATCTGGCAGCACCTACTCCTTAGCGGCTCAGGTTAGCTATCCACTCACACAGACTTATCAGGGCGTTCTCCTCTTCCCTGTCTGCATGGCTTTAAAATCTTAAATGCTCTGGAAGTCATCCTCCTTCTCATGCAGCTGCTGGAGTCCTGCCCTCTCCCCTCTCTTCGTCTTCCTTGGTGGCTTCTGCTTGCACTCCTTTGCTGGTTGCTTGTCCTCCCTTGCTCTACCTCGCAGGGTAGAGAATGGTGTGGCCATGGGCTGTCTCTTCTCTTAGGAACACCTTCTACATCCTCATCCAGCTCTGCTGTCATCCTGAGGGAAACTTCCTGTTCCCAGCCAGCGATGGTCCCCCTTGTTCCTAATGCTCAGTCAAGGGATCTGCTGCCTCCATGAATGCTTCCCGGAGAGCCGGTGGTTACTGCCCTGTCATTCTCCCAGATTGTAGCTTGCAGGTCTTTTCTGGTCATCTGCCTCTGGTTTGTTTCGTGTAGGGCTCTCGTTGCATTTGTCTGCTCAGGGCTGTTTTCTCTTTGTGGGTATGTGGGGGGCTCTGTTCTCCCTTGTTGGCTCCTCACTTCTGCCCCTGTGCTGTGCATTTCATAAGCATGCAGGAAGGCAGCAGAAGTGACTTGAAGGAAATTTCCCCTAGAGGACCATGAAGAGGGCCGCTGTGTGCAGCTGGGCACAGCACAGGGGACTCTTGTGGTGTGAGGCACTTTTGTCCATGCTTACTCCTTCCAGATGCAACTTTGAGGTTGGTGTGGAGCATCCTAGTGTTCTGTTGTTAAAACCAATCTACTCAAGTACCCCTCGAACCCATTCACTCTGGGTTTGGTGCAGTTCATTAATGTGGCTCCTAGACTCCTGGGTTTTCAGCAGCAGGGATGGGCTTGTTTTGTAAAGACACCAAATAGGGAAGCAGAGCAGACAATTGCAGAGCCAAGCTTCAGGGAGACTGGAATATAGTTGGAAGGTCATTCAAAATCAGATACTGGGCACCTCCCTACCACCATACACACACACACACACACACACACACACACACACACAGGGTCTCTGTCCCCTGTCTCCTGCTCACTCACCTGCCAGTGTTGTCACTGAGCACTTTTCTCAGTCTTGGCTTCTCTGGGTAGCTGGTGATCATATCTTCCAAGATGGGGTCTTTAGTGGTGTCTCCTTCCCTCCTCGTTGGCCAGAACTCACAGTCCCTGCCTCTCTCTGGGCTGCAGATCAGGTGATTAAGTGCCATTGAGTGCGATGTAGCCAGCTCTTTGGGGGAAACTTCCAAGAGCGGCTTCTCCTATCGGGAACTGTGGGAGTGTCAGAGCAGGGTCTGACCCTGCAGCAGACCTGCCCCATTCTGAGCGTTGTGTGGCACCTGTGTGACATACAAGGCTGGAGAAGCTACTGACCCTGCCTTCGGGCGTCCTAAAATCTGTTGGAAAGTCACAGTGGTTACTTGTATGTATCAGTAACTGCAGTGCCAGGAAATACCTGCTGTTCACAGAAGGGAAGTTTCCTTTATGAATTATAACCATGTGTCACCAGATCTGTCTGTGCTCTTGGGTTAGAGCTACACACCAGCCTGCCTTAATTGTGTTAAACTTGAATTACAGCTTTTGACCCGGCCTTTGGTTCTGTAAAATACAGGGGATAGTAATAAAATAAATAATACCATAACTACATGTTAACTCAGGTGTATTACTAAACACACTTTAAAATCTAACCTTTGTAATTTTATCAAAGGTTCAATAAAGAGTCATTGGAATGTGGTTTCCCATAATTTCAAGAAGAAATATGTGAATTTTAAAAATTGTTTTGCATCCACTGATTTGTATTACACATATGTAATCCTTGTCACCCTCTCTTCTCACCAGTTTTATTTTAGTATTTTTTTATGAATGACTATGAACATTTTTTAGAGAAATAAAGAATTGATTTTTTTTTTATAGAAATTTCGAGATTTCTTTAATCAGAATGAAACCAGTGACCCAGCCCGGGATACGTGTGTGATCCTGACAGTGGAAGGGCGAACATTCCCAGTGGATATCTTTTACCTTCAAAGGTTTGATAATGCTTGAATTCTTGCTGGGAGTGATTAGTGGAATAGGCCTGATGTGCAGAATGACAGGGAGCTGCGTCTGCTTACAGCCTCAGAGGTGAAGGGGAGGAGCGTGTTTGTGTCTCCTGTCACCGATTGAATGTTCTGATGTGCAAATGTCCATGAGAGCAGAGTAGGAAGGGGACTTGATAGTTTCAGACCTGAGGTTTACAAAGCCACCTATCATTGGGGGCGGTATTGTTGGTTTCCATCATCTGGGTCTCAGCTCTCTGGATCCTTAGCAAGAAGCCCTGTTTGGCATTTTTGGGGGGAGTGCCCTGGGACAAGAAAGAGGCCATCCTTGTTCCTGTATTTAATCACTGGGCAAACAAAGATTGGAAGCCTGGTCCAGTGGCAGACAATCCAGAGAGTTGTGAACTTGGCTTCTGAGTTGTTCTGGCTGGAAAAAAATTATCTAGGAGAGTGGGATTCAGTCCTGGCAGCACAACTCCTGATTTTCACTGGCCTAGCATCTTTGCATGTTAAAAGTAACACATCTGTTTACATGTGTGTATTACTTATGTTTCTTTGCATATAAAGCTAAATAATAGTAGTTAAGATATAATTATTGGATATTTTTGAATGCTGCATTGTAAAAGAGAATTAAAAAAAATGTATCTCTATATTAATTACCTGCTGGGCAGGCCCAAGCCAACTTTTGTGAGGCTTTGTTGCTGGATCATGAGGGTAAATGATCTATGATTAACAAGCATATTCTGGTGATGAATTTATCCCATACGTCTTTTCAGTCCTGTTCCAGATTATATCAAATCAACTGTGGAAACTGTGGTGAAAATTCATCAGACAGAGGCAGATGGAGACATATTAGCATTTCTCACTGGCCAGGTAATGCCCGGGGACCTCTCAGTGGTGAACAGACTTGTTAAGGCAGCACCAGGACTGATACAGAGCCCTGTTACTCTGCTCAGCCACTTATTTCACTTTGTGTTATATTTTGGGGTTACTTTATTGAACGAAAACTTGTTTGGGTCGATGTCATTTATCTGACTTGCTCATCTGGAAGTGTTTAGCACCTGCCCCTGCTCTCTGGAGGGTTAAATGGATTTAAAATTTGTTACCCAGTTCCTAAGTAAAGTGGGTAGTTGAGGCAGTGGATGTTGTATTTGGGGCACTGTGCTGCATGTGTGTTGCCGCCATGTACCTTTTCCCAGTCAGCACTTCTAGCTCATCCTGGGGGTGGTCAGTGGCCACGTGACTAGAAAAATGATGGGACAATCCCAAGTACTCACTCAGGGTTGTAGCACGTTCAGAACTACCCTCCAGCTATCATCTTTTCCACTGCAAACATTTTCCACAGTCCGGCAATCTCTGCTGGGGAGAGCTTATAATAATGTTATATGCCACAACTTGTCTGTGTGCATGAGATGCCTGGTTTGCCCCGGTACATAAGAGCTGAGTCAGATAGTGTTTGTTGTTATTTATTGGGAACTCTTCTCTGCAGATAGTTTAGGAGTTGATATCGCAGTTGCAGATTTTCACTCCACTGGAACATCGTTCAGTAGCAGTTATTATGTATCGTCCCAGAGAGGAACGTGACAGCTCTGACATTTACCAGTCTTTCCAAAATTAAACTCCTGAGCTTAACTTGCCTTTTCTTTCAGTAGAATAAAATGACATGCTCAAAAGTGGTCTGTTTCTTTGGTTCCCGGGTCAATGCTCTTTAGGAAGAGGTCGAAACCGTTGTGTCTATGCTGATGGAGCAGGCTCGGGCGCTTGCACGCACAGGCATGAAGAAACACCTCCGGATCCTCCCCATGTATGCAGGGCTGCCTTCGTTTGAGCAGATGAAAGTGTTTGAGAGGGTGTCACGCAGCGTCCGAAAGGTGAGGCTGTTCTGATGACCCCGAGTGTTCGCAACCGTCTGTTAGTGCCCCTTTGTTATGTACTAGAAGGATTAAGAAGTTTTTACTAATATGTAATTATATGTAATATGGGATACAATGTAATACTTTATGACATGTATACAGTGTGTCCTGATCAAATCTCTTTTGATGTTACTTTGTGTTTGGAGTCTGGAGCTCCTTCTACTGGCTCGTGCAATATATACTGGGTTGTGGTGAGCTGTGGTCACCCCTCTATACTGTGTGACACTAGGAACTTGCTCCTTCTGTTTGACTACTTTGCTGCCTGTCATCTAAATTCCTATCCCCTCCTGCCTCTACCAGCCTCTGGTAATCACTATTCTGTGTTCAGATTGAGTTTGGAATTTTATTTTTTTTTATTTGACAGGTAGAATTATAGACAGAGAGAGACAGAGAGAAAGGTCTTCCCTCCGTTGGCTCACTCCCCAAATGGCCGCCACGGCCGGCGCTGCACCCATCCAAAGCCAGGAGCCAGGTGCCTCTTCCTGGTCTCCCATGTGGGTGCCCAGGCCCAAAAACTTGGGCCATCCTCTACTGCCCTCCTGGGCCACAGCAGAGAGCTGGACTAGAAGAGGAGCAACTGGGACTAGAAGAACCCGGTGCCCATATGGGATGCTGGTGCCACAGGCAGAGGATTAGCCAAGTGTGCCACGGCGCCGGCTCTTTTTTTTTTTTTGAAGTAAAACTTAGTAAACGGGAAGGTTTCTTTTGAGAATGTTAGATTCATGCCTCTGTATAGTAAATCTAAGAGCACACAATAAATAAATATTGTGAACATACTTAAGCCTGCCCCACAGAAGGGTCCCTCTGACAGTAGTTATCAGAGCCTGTGTCTTCTCTTTGTTTCTCTTCTCCCTGCCCAATATTTCCCATGATGCAATACTACCTTGGCATATGGGACTGTTTTGGTGGATTGTGGTCAGTTGGGAACAATAGATAAGTCACTATCCGTGATTGCTAAACCATTTGCTTTAAGTATCAGTTTGCCTATAGAGCCAAGTTTAAATCAATTAATTTGAGGTGTGGCTTTCAAATATTTAGCCTTGAAATTGGGGTGAGGTAGGGTGTGGTGGGAAGAATGGTTAGAGGGAGCCAGCAGGCAGCCAGTCTACCTGTTGTTCCTTGGTCTCCTGTTCCCCACCCTTGTGTGCCTTAATACGCTTTTCTCTGCCATTAGATGAGAAATGCTCAAAGTCAGCTTGTAGTTGCTACTTATCAACAGGTGGCAGAAAATGAAGTAGACGAGGGAGTCTGAGAATCCACTCCCAACTTCAGACCACTTGGAAGAGGGCCCAGAGTCTGGACCAGAGGGACAGGGCAACTCAAGTCAACCAAGCAGGCCTGGCTTCCATCACTGAGTTACTGTGTTCTCTGGGATGAGTTACTTAACCTCAAGTCTCAGTTTTTGAAGTTGTAAAACATAAGTAATAGCAACTTTTAGATAGGTGGTTTTATGATATAAACTCTTAACTTTCAAATACATAAAAATGGTAGGAATATTTTATTAAAATGATCATTTTATAAAATGATTTTTTTTTGACAAGCAGAGTGGACAGTGAGAGAGAGAGACAGAGAGAAAGGTCTTCCTTTGGCCATTGGTTCACCCTCCAATGGCCGCCACGGCCGGCGTATCGCGCTTATCCGAAGCCAGGAGCCAGGTGCTTCTCCTGGTCTCCTGTGCGGGTGTAGGGCCCAAGGACCTGGGCTATCTTCCACTGCACTCCCGGGACACAGCAGAGAGCTGGCCTGGAAGAGGGGCAACCGGGACAGAATCCGGCACCCCGACCGGGACTAGAACCCTGTGTGCCGGCACTGCTAGGCGGAGGATTAGCCTATTGAGCCGCGGCGCCGGCCTATAAAATGATTTTTAAACAGTGTTTGTTTTCATCTTGATAACAGGCAGGGAGAGAGAGAAAGCACATTTTTTGAAGGATTTATTTATGTATTTATCAGGCAGAGTTACAGAGAGAGATCTCCATCCACTGATTCTCTCTCTAGATGGCTGCAGCGGCCCTGGCTGGGCCAGGCTGAAACCAGGAGTTGGGAATTTCATAGGGGTCTCCTATGTGGGTGTCAGGGGCCCAAGTACTTGGGCCATCTTCTGCTGCTTTTCTCAGGCCATTAACAGGGAGCTGGATTGGAAGTACAGCAGCTGAGAAATGAACTGGTGCCTATGAGATGCTGGCATTGCAGGTGGCATCTCTACCCACTGTGCCACAGTGTTAGTCCTGAAAGTGTGTTTCAGTGTGCTGGTTCACTCCCCAAATGCCTGTGACAGCTGGCCCAGGCCAAAGTGAGGAGCCCTGCACTGCCTCTGGGTCTCCCATGCGGGTTGCAGGGTGCATTAGCAGAAAGCTTGATCAGAAGCAGGGGAGCAGACTCAAACCAGTGCTCTGGTATGGGATGCTGGAGTCCCAAGCAGCTGCTTAATCCGCTGCACCGCAGGGCCGACCTCTACAAAATGAGTTTGATCAAATGATCAGTAAGACGTAGAGTACCTGTGAAGAGTTCTCAGTGTATATACTTGTTTCCTGATGCTGAGAAACCACAGCAGCAGCCCCTGGTGTACTTGGAATACAAGCCAACTATCCCAGGAGTTTCAGAGAGCACACGTCTCATCAAGGGATGATTTAGAGGGGCCTTGGCCTCTCCCTGCAACCTCATGTACTTAATCTGTGCTCTGTACTCCTACCTTTGAGCTGTGCTCCTGTTTGTGTCTGAGTGGAATTGGCTGCTGCTTGTTGCTCAGGCCTCCGCTCGTAATCGTCTTCCAGAGAGCCTTTCCCTGGCCATGTGGTTGAAAGCAGCATGCCCCATTATCGTCCTCTTAGAGCATATAATGTACATGTCTCTGCTGTATCATTGCATACCAGTATTACGTGGTTGTATTTTGTCCCTCTGAAATTTTCTACTTGTTTCTTTTTACCACATCTCCACCCCAGACGCTCATGCTGTAAATTGGGAGAGGAGGGCCCTGTCTGTGTTCCTCATATATCCCCAGGAGCTAGAGCAGCACCTGGCCAAGTGCAGCCCCTCAGAAAGCAGAGCTGGCCCTTTGTATCCACAGCTTCCACATCCACAGATTCAACAATTAGGACTGAAGATGCGTCCCAACTGAACAAGGCTTCCCCCCTTGTTAGCATTTCCTAGATAATATAACACATTTACATAGCATTTATATTGTAGGAAATCAAGGGATGATTTAGAGCTTACGGGAGCCTGTGCATAGGCCATATGGAAATACTGTAGCTTTTTACATGAGAAACTTGGGCATCTGTGGATTTTGGTGCCTGAGGGTGTCTTGAGACCACTTCCTTGAGAGAGAGAACTGAGAAATGATGTAGCTGTAATGTGAACAGATAAGTGAGTGTACCTGTACAGGTTGCTGATTTACCTGGATTGTGTGAATATTTACCATGTCCCAATTTCTGAGCTCTAATTGCCTTATATATACATTTTTTTAAAAAGCTTTATTTATTTATTTATTTGAAAGTCAGAGTTACACAGAGAGAGGAGAGGCAGAGGCAGAGAGAGAGGTCTACCATCCAATGGTTCACTCTCCAATTGGCCGCAAAGGCCAGAGCTGCGCTGATCCGAAGCCAGGAGCCAGGAGGTTCTTCCGGGTCTCCCACGCGGGTGCAGGGGCCCAAGGAGTTGGGCCATCTTCTACTGCTTTCCAAGGCCATAGCAGAAAGCTGGATAGGAAGTGGAGCAGCCAGGTCTTGAACCTGCGCCCATATGGAATGCCGGCGCTTCAGGCCAGGGTGTTAACCTGCTGTGCCACAATGCTCACCCCTTATGTATACATCTTATTTAATCCCGTCAGCAGCCCTGGGGGCTCAGGAGGTTAAGTAACTTGTCCATAGGGTTAGGGAGAATCCAAACCCACAATACCCTGGCCCTGAAGCTTGTGTTCTCATGTGTCCCAAACTGTTGCTGACAGATTCTCAACACTGGAAGCACCATTCAGTCTTTGAGGATTGTTAACAGTTTATTCAAAGTGGAAAGAGTAAGACTTCTCTTGTTTTCTTCTTTCTGTGGGGAACTTAGGTGATCGTGGCCACGAACGTGGCAGAGACCTCCATTACCATCAGTGGCATCGTGTATGTGATCGACTGTGGCTTCGTGAAGCTCCGGGCCTACAATCCCAGGACAGCAATTGAGTGCTTAGTGGTGGTGCCTGTGTCCCAGGCGTCAGCCAACCAGCGAGCAGGACGTGGTGGGCGCAACCGCTCGGGAAAGTGTTACCGCCTTTATACAGGTTGGTATGGCTTTCCTGAAGGGTTTCTGACCTTCTTCTCATGGTCAGCTGGGTGGAGAACATAGCAGATACTTCCCCTAATGGCAGAACTTAGCATAAAATCCAGCCCTCCCTCCCACCCAGGACCCCATGCAGTCTACCCACTGCCTTCCTTACTCTAAACACAGCATTCCTTTGCTGCTACTCCCTGTTGGTCGAAACCAGCCCTTGAGTTACCACCTGTTGCATCTGTATTCTTTTTTTTTTTTTTAATTTTTAATTTATTTATTTGAGAGGTAGAGTGAGAGGGAGAGACAGAGAGAAAGGTCTTCCTTCTGTTGGTTCACCCTCCAAATGGCTGCTATGGCCGGAGCTACACCGATCCGAAGCCAGGAGCCAGGTACTTCCTCCTAGTCTCCCACGCGGTTGCAGGCGCCCAAGCACTTGGGCCATCCTCCACTGCCTTTTCGGGCTCCAGCAGAGAGCTGGACTGGAAGAGGAGCAACCGGGACTAGAACCTGGCGCCCATATGGGATTCCAGCGCCTCAGGCAGAGGATTAGCCAAGTGAGCCACAGCGCCGGCCTGCATCTGTATTCTAACCTGATGTCTGGGCCTAGGCCTGCCAGTAGCCGAGTGACCCTGTAGCGTGGGCTCAGAGTCCCCACTCCTGTTTTTCTTACCTTTCCCTTAGCTCAGTGTTCTGTTCCCTTATTCTGAGGTTGCTGAATCCTGTGGGCCCTCAGACTGGATTCCACTCTTAGGTCTGGTTCAGAACATCTTTGCTGAGCTGAGACTCACTCACAGAAAACAGATAGTTGGTAAACTCCTGCACTGTGTTAAGCTCCTAGCTTAAATATGGCTTTACCTGTAGATAATGGTGTACCCAGAGCTGCTCTTTCTTATTCTGCATTTTTCTTTTGTGAAGAGTGATACCAAGATTTTCCCCAGTTGTCCACATTTATTTCCGAGATGTGGTTAATTCTTCTCCTCTGTCCAGTATCTATCTGCAGCCACCGGTCTGGAGGTTTTAGCTCTGTTGTTGACCTCTTTGCTTTCTGGTTATTGTTGTCCTTGTTCAATATTTGACTTTCTTTAAGCAAGTGCTACAGAGCACCTTCTGTATGCCAGCCGTGGTTCCAAGACTTGGGGCGTCAGGGATAGGTAATTCATGGTCTGACAGTCTGGTGTGGAGGTAGACCAGGGTGTTACAGTACGGTATGGTTGCCACAGAGAATAGGGAGCCTGGGCGGCAGAGAGCAGGCCCGTTTATCTGCTGGGGGGCTGGTATACTAATCTCTTGGTAGCTGTCCAGGGGAAGGGTGGTGATGGAAATTAGATTTTAGCAAACCAGGCCAAGGGGATGGAATTCACAAGTTCAGTTCACTGTCCATGTTTGTGGGCTCCACATTCATGCAATCAACTCAGCTTGGGTTGAAAATACTTGAACGAAGATGTATGCAGACTTTTTTCTTGTCATTATTCCCTAAACGATGCAGAATAGCAGGTGTTTACATGGTACTTACGTTGTATTAGGTATTGTAACTCACCTAGAGATGACAAGTAAATGGGATGGGTGTAGGTGGTGTGTAAATATGACACTTGAGCATCTGCAGGTTGTGGTGTCCTGGCAGCGGGGAGGTCCTGAAGCTAATCCCCTGCAGACACTGAGGGGCAACTGCTTGGAGGCGAGCTTGGGGGTGTGGAACATTCATGTAGAGGAGGGAATAGGCAGAAGCCAGCCACAGAAGAAAGAGCAACCCCTGCAGATGCTGGGGGGAAGTGATTGGAGTGGAAAAGGAGAACCAGGATTAAAAAGTGCCTTGAAATGCAGAGGAGGGGCAGTTTCAAAATATTTTTCTTTTTGAAAATAACTTACTGAAGTGAATTCACATAACATAAAATTAACTAGTTGAAGGTGAACGAATCAGTGGCGTTTATTATATTCACAGAACTCTGTACCACCACCTCTATCTACTTTTAAAACATTTCTGTCATTCCAAAGCAAACCCCTTATTCATTAAGCAGTTACTTCCCATTCTCCCAGCCCCCAGCCTGGAAACCACCAGTCTGTGTTCTGTCTCTAGGGGGCTCTCTCTGGGATGTTCAAAGAAATGGAATCCTACGATACAGGTCCTTTGTTTCTGGATTCTTTTACTTAGCATAGTATTGTCAAGGCTTTATTGTAGCATGTTCTGTATTCTTTTTTGTGGTTGAGTAATATTCCATTTTGTAGATAAACCACCGTTTGTTTATTCATTCATCAGTTGAGAGACATTTGGCTGTTTCCACCTTTGGACTGTTGTCAGTGTTGCTGCCGTGAAAATGTGTGTGTGTATGTCCTTGAGTGTCTGTTTTTATTTATTGTGGGTATTTTGGGATCGTGTGTGTAATTCTGTATTTTAACTTTTTAAGGAGCTCAAGTTCCTTTTAAAGAGGAAATGGCCAGCATCATCTCATGTACCAAATACATCAGTTCATAGAATGTGGGCTATAGACAGGCAGGTGGATTTGGGTGAAAGGCCACTGACTCCCTTAGCACAGGTCATTCTGGTGGCATTGGGGCTGGAGTACAGTAGTGCCCAGCCCGTAGGCTTCCAGCTGAGCTTTCTGGAGGTGCAACACCCTGCTTAGAGCCTACATTTTCCCAGAACCCTCCAGGACTTTTCCTCTGCTCATCTGCTCTGGCAAATAGCCCACACCAACCTTGCACTGCATCCCCGCTGAACTGTGCTCTTCTTGGACGTGGCCCCTGCTTTCCCACCTGCACCACACCTACCTTTGATACCTTTCCTGGGGCTGTTTTCTCTCTGGTCTGTGGATCCTTCTTGTCCTTCACCTCCCCTCAAGTGGCTGCTGCCTCACAGAGCTGCCCCAGGTACCCTCGTTGTGCAGCTGGGTTTTACTCCTTTCCCAGGCCTCACTCACAGAAACCTAGGCCGTTCCTCCACCGGGCCACTGTTTCTGGTCTTGTTCCTTGGTCCCTTGAGGTCACTGAAGCTCTCGAGGGGATTGCCTGCGGCTCCTGCAGCTTCTGAGTCCCTGGGGAGTTCAGCTGATGTCTTGGAAGCACCTTCTTCGCAGGGCAGTGTGCTCAGCTGATAGCTTGACCTCTCCCCTGGGTGGTAGTGTCCTGGGAGAATGTGGTTATCCTGCCCCAGATGCTCTTCAGACTAAAGCAAGAACCCTGTTTGGCACCACTGCTGTCACCTTTCATCTAGAACCTTCCATGAGATCTGTGCATTTGGCAATTTATGCCAGTCAGTCCACACAATGTTGGTTGTCATTTTTCTCAAAAAAAGCCTTTCTGAAGTTCAGTGGTAGTGCTCTTTCTTCCTGACACCTTTTGTTTGGGTTTGTTTTTTTCTTTCATCACCTGAAGCTTGATGATCTACACGGAAGTTGGGCACCCTTGTGTTGTTTATGGAGGGTGTGCATCAGTTCAGACGCTGACTGATGTGGGAGGATTTGGCGAGGTCATTCTCTGTGTAATCCCCACTTTCTGAATACAACAAAAGCGATTTCATCTCTTCCTCCCTCTTTTTTTCCCAGCCCTCTTCTAGCTTTCCTGAAAAGGCCTCCTGAATTCCCCTCTTTACCGCTCCTCCCTTCTCAGGATCTCTGTGTCTTGTGCTTTTTCCTGTTTGAGGTCACCTCTGTTCCGGATGGGCCACACAAGCACTCATTAATCTGTTTGGGTCAGTGCTCGATTCTGGGTGTGACACAGTGTGCTTGGTTCACTGATTTTAAAAGTTAGGCTTGGACAACTCCTGCTCTTTATCTGATTTGGTCATTTGTTGTGTTCTCGTTGCCATTTTGGGGGTTTATTTTGAGACTTCTCAGCTTACATGAGCGGTTGCCTCCTTAACTTATTGTGGCCCAATCAGAGATCATGGTAAGTGGGCATCACTAGTGACTCCGTAAATACTTGTTACTTTGGTTTAATGTTTTCAGTGCTTGCTGACAACAAGCACTTAAAAAACAACATCGAAAAGTAAAAGAACAAACCTTTGTAAAGATATCTTGTTCAAATATGTTTGTTGAGAGTATTTATAGATGCAGTGGTCTTTCCTAACTGTAGAAACAGCTTTTTATCCTATCCTGTGTACTGGGTCTCAGAACCCTAAGGCCTCTTGTTCAAAGTAGAGAAGGAATTGTCTCTTTGGCATAGTGGTTGTCACATCTGATCCCAAACAGTTCTGATTTCCCCTCCTCAGAGGAAGCCTTTGACAAGTTGCCTCAATCCACTGTTCCTGAGATGCAGCGGAGCAATTTGGCACCCGTCATCCTGCAGCTGAAGGCACTGGGGATTGACAACGTCCTCAGGTTCCACTTCATGTCGGTAAGTCCTGCCTTATGTGCTGTCCAGAGCTGGGGGTATGTGTATGTGTGTGTGTGTGTGGGGGGGGGGTAGTGGGTGCACCGGGGCCAAGTGGGACAGAGTGGCAGGGCGTGCAGTCATTCTTTTCTTCCCTGTGCACAGGATGGGGGAAAATGACCAGACAAGGCAGCCACAATTCCTGTTCTTACATAATTCCTGCTCTTGACTGCTGGGGGATGGAAACTGCTTAGTGGTGATGACAGAGCAGTGTGCCAGTGCTCTGGGAGACAAAGGAGGGGCCCCCAGCCAGTTTAGTCCTGGCTAAGGTGAAACTTGAAACCACGGAAGATTTCACCAGGTTAGGAGGGCTGGAGAGTTACAGGTGTATGGGCCTGGATGCAGGAGTCCCACCTGCTGGGGAGCCAGAGGGCTTAGTTGGAGCTGCAGGGAAGACCCTGGCATCTGATTTGTTTCTGATTATTTCCAGAGGCAGCTTTCTGGGATGCAGTTGTTGGGCTGAAGGACGTAGTTCTCTTGCAGGTTCTCGATACATGGCCAGACTGCTTTGCGGACGTCACAGTGTGGAAGTGCCCAACTCAGGGTACTCCTGTCACGCATGCCGTGTTACTTCCTTTTAGAGTTTTGCTAATTTGATTATCCACAAGAAGAGGAGGAGGAGGGAGGGAGCAGATGGGAGGAGGAAGGCTACTATCTTTTTTTTTAGGTTTGGGTGTGAACCTAAGTGTTCTCTTTTTTTTTTTTTTAATTTTAGAAAACTTTTATTTAATAAATATAAATTTCATAGATACATGGAATATAGTGGTTCTTCCCCCAATACTAGCCCTTGACCCCCAAACTGTCGCACCTTCTACTCCTTCTCCCATCGCATTCTTCATTAAGATTCATTTTTAATTGTCTTTATATACAGAAGATTAACTCTATACTAAGTAAAGATTTAAACAGTTTGCACCCACACAGACACACAAAGTATAAAGTACTATTTGAAGACTAGTTTTACTGTTAATTCTCATAGTACAGCTTATTAAGGACAGAGGTCCTATATGGGGAGCAAGTGCACAGTGACTCCTGTTGTTGATTTAACAATTGACACTCTTATGTATACTGTCAGTGATCACTTGAGACTCTTGTCCTGAGCTGCCAAGGCTATGGAAGCCTTTTGAGTCCACAGACTCCTCAGTATTTTGACAGGGTCATAAGCAAAGTGGAAGTTCTCTCCTCCCTTCAGAGAAAGGTACCTCCTTCTTTGATGGCCCCTTCTTTCCACTGGGATCTCACAGAGATCCTTCGTGTAGATAATTTTTTTTTGCCACAGTGTCTTGGCTTTCCATGCCTGAGATGCTCTCATGGGCTTTTCAGCCAGATCCAAATGCCGTAAGGGCTGATTCTGAGGTCAGTGTTATTTAGGGCACTTGTCATACTGTGAGTCTGCTGTGTGGCCTGCTTCCCATGTTGGATCATTCTCTCCTCCCCTCCCCTCCTCTCCCCTCCCCTCTCACAGGTAGTTACTCCCCTCTCACAGGTAAAGTTAGACAGTGAGAGAGAGAGAAAGAGAGAAAGGTCTTCCTTTTTTTTTTCCATTGGTTCACCCCCCCCCCCCCCCACAAGTGGCCGCTACGGCCGGCATGCTGCAGCTGGCGCAGCTGCACCCATCTGAAGCCAGGAGCCAGGTGTTTCTCCTGGTCTCCCATGCGGGTGCAGGGCCCAAGCACCTGGGCCATCCTCCACTGCACTCCCAGGCCACAGCAGAGAGCTGGACTGGAAGAGGAGCAACTGGGACAGAATCCGGTGCCCCAGCCAGAACTAGAACCGGGGTGCCAACGCCGCAGGTGGAGGATTAGGCTAGTGAGCTGCCGTGCCAGCTCTCCTTTGTAATTCTATCAATTATTGTTAGCAGACACTTGGTCTTATATATGTGATTTCTTTGACATTTATTCCTATCTATATGATCAGTTACACACTTAATATGATCACTTTAACATGTAAGATGGCATTAGTAACTGCTGACTTAATGGAATTTGGAGTCCCATGGCAAATTTTTAGCTTTACCCTTAGGTGTAAGTCCGTGAGAGCGTGTGCCGAATTGTACATCTCCATCTCTTAGTCCCACTCTTATTTTTTACAGGGATCACTTTTCAATTGGATTTAAACACATATGAATATTTCTGTGTTAAGCCAACCAATCTCATACAAGATTTTTAAAAAAAATTTTTGGGTCACTTTGTATTCTAAATTGTTAAGTCATTTGCCCATTAGAATTAATGCTTTTCAAGAGTTTTTAAAAAGGGGCTGGCATTGTAGCATAGCAAGTAAAACCACTGCCCGTGATGCTGGCATTCCATTTGAGTGCCTGTTCATGTCTTGGCTGCTCCACTTTTGATCCAGCTCTCTGTAAAATGGCCTGGATAAAACAGCAGAAGATGACCCAAGTGTTTAGGCCCCTGCCACCCACGTCGGAGGATGAAGCTCCTGGCTCCTGGCTTTGGCCTGGCAGATCTCTCTCTCTGTCTCTGTCTCTCTGTCTGTCTCTCTCTCTAACTCTTTGAAAAGAAATAAAGAAATCTTTAAAAAAACAAATAAATAAAAGTCCTAGGAAAAAAAAGTTGGTTTAGGAGAAAATCTTGTAAAAAAAAAAGTCTTTCAAAGATACTAAATTTTTTTTAATTTTTTTTTTAAATTTTTTGACAGGCAGAGTGGACAGTGAGAGAGAGAGAGACAGAGAGAAAGGTCTTCCTTTGCCGTTGGTTCACCCTCCAATGGCTGCCGCAGCCGGCGCGCTGCGGCTGGTGCACCGCGCTGATCCGAAGGCAGGAGCCAGGTGCCTTTCCTGGTCTCCCATGGGGTGCAGGGCCCAAGTACTTGGGCCATCCTCCACTGCACTCCCTGGTCACAGCAGAGAGCTGGCCTGGAAGAGGGGCAACCTGGACAGAATCCAGCGCCCTGACTGGGACTAGAACCCGGTGTGCAGGCGCCGCAAGGCGGAGGATTAGCCTAGTGAGCCACGGCACTGGCCAAGATACTAATTTTTGTCTTGGAAACATTTTTCTGTTGTTTGCATTTTGCTTGGTTTTTCTTTTGTTATTTTAAATGTGCAGGCATCCTAAACATATCCAACATATCCACAGTAAAATCTGTCCTTGCCTTTATGACTTTAACTCATTTAAAAAAATTATTTTCATTTCATTTGAAAAGGGCAGTGACAGTTCAGACACAGAGAGAGATCTTCTGTCTGCTGATTCACTCCCCAGATGCCCACAGACAGCTGGGGCTGGGCCAGGCTGAAACCAGGAGCTGGGTCTCAAGTGGGTGGCAGGGACCTAACTACTGAGCTATCATACGCTGCCGCCCAGGTGCGTTAGCAGGAAGCTGGAAGTAGAAGGGGAACCTTGAACCCAGGCCCTCTGATATGGTGTGCGGGCATCGCACGCAGCATCTTTACCGCTGCACAAAATGCCTACCCCTCTGCAGTTATTCTGGTATGAATGAGGCTCTTCTCATAGCTGGGTCAGTCAGGCATATTCACTGAAATTTCTTTCTAGAATTTTTAATGATTTGAACACTTAAATTTTAGCTCTTTATTTTAAGCCCATCTGTATAGGTATGTTGTGACAAGCCTGGATTCTCAGTCAGTAAAGTCCCTAATGTCGTTTGTGATGGTAAATGAGGTGAATTGAAGGCATAAACAAATATCCACCTCCCCCAGAAAACAATTGCGTGCTTAACACAAGCATAGAGGAAGTGCATCCTCTGACTGTTGATGTACAGCATTGTGGGAGATACTGTAAAGAGCAGATGAGTAGTACTTAGATCCACAAATGTGAAAGCCTCACATTTGAGATAAAACAGATGTCAGAAATGATAGATCAGTATCTCAAAAAATACTTTTACACTTGCTAGTTGTGTTCTGAGATTGTTTAAAACAATTCAGAACTTTGCTATTCCTGTAATCTCATATGATCTCAGTATAAAAGATCCCCCGAAGGTTTAAGCTCTTTTTAGCCATTGTGTTTTGCCTCTTTGCAGAGAAAGATGTGGGAGGCAAAAGTTTGACTTTGTTCCTTGGCAAGCAAAGTGGGTGAGGTAGAGTGGAAAAAATGAGGCCTGACTTCAGCCTTTGGCTTTGCCACCAGCTTGTTCAAGTGTCTTTCACTTCCTGCTACTCAATTCTGTCATCTAAAAATTGAGCTAAAACAGCATGATGCTTGAAGTACGTTTGTTATGTGAATGCATTTAGGAAAAAAGCTACAGAATTTGAAAAGTCCTATGATTTTATTACTTGGCTTATCAGAAACCAAACAATTTAGAGAGAGGAAAATAATGATGGCTGCCTGGTACTTAGCAGGCCCTCAGGAAGATTTGTGGAAGGCAAGAAGGGGCTAAGGATGCAGGGAATCAGCTCAGAGGTCACAATGCCAGCTCTGACTAACTTCAGATGGTTTAGCGTTATCCATTATTTTCAGAAATTCAAACTCAACCCATGTTACTAACCCACCACAGGCGAGGTTTGGAGTGGGGTTCCGGGTGATGCAAAGGTAAATGGTCCACAAGTGCCGCAGTCTCCAGGAGCTCCCAGTGTGCTGGGGGCTGAGAGTGGGAAGTAAACATTAAAACTGTTCCAGGAAGGCTCGGGGGAAATGGGGAGGCAGTTTAAGATGGGGACCCATCACCTCTGATGGAGAGGACGACAGGGTGGGCTTCAGGGGGACATAGTTGATCAGCTGAGCTCGAAAGGCGAAGCTGTACTAGAGCTGGGAGAAGGCCGGGAAGGACATGTCACAGGTGCTGCGGGCACCAGCAGAAGCACGGAGCCTGGAGGGATGGGCCCGCTCGAGGGAGAGGGGTTTGAGCGGGAAGTGCTCACATGTCTATGTCCCTTGCCTGAGGAGGATTTTTATGTTTCTTACAGCCCCCGCCAGCACAGTCGATGGTGCAAGCTTTGGAGTTACTCTATGCTCTGGGAGGTACGCCTGTTTCTCTCCTACTCCATTCTGTATGACAGTAGTGAATTGCCATCACTCTGAGGCTCTTAGTAATCTACAGAAGGGGCATTGGTTCTGTCAATACATATTATCCTCTTAATGACACTCTTCATTGAAATAAGAAGTTGGAACCATAATTAGACTAACAGTACATGAAGACCAGTTATGACAATGACTATAAAGTGTAGCAGTTCATCAGTAGCTATTAATGACTGTCCCCAGGCCATACTCCTAAGAGACATCCAGCATCCAGAGACCAACGATTCCCTCCCAGTATATCAGATACCACCTCCTCAGACCTGTTTTCTTGTCTCCCACCACGTCCTGAAATCTGGGACCCAGTGTTTCTCTCTCCAGGTCCCCTTCATTTCAGTCCTGAGGTTCCCTATGGGGAATGGGTAGGCCACCAATTTGCAGCATTGTTTGGGCAAGGACAACATCTTAGGGAGGAACCTCTGCTCACTTGTTGTTTGAAAATAACAGTGTTTACCCTCAGGTAGAGAAAATCATATCCTGCGTTTATCCCCTCAGGAAGCGCTGTCGCTTTGTGAATGGTGAATATAATGCATATAAGTGAATTTAATGTCCACATCATTGATAAGTTTCAGTAGAAGTTTTGTTCTGTAAGATTTGATTCCCCCCTTTAAAAACTTTATTAAATAAAGTATAATTCACATACCATACAATTTACTCATTTACAGTGTACAACTTAGTGGCTTTTGGTGTAGTCACAACCACAGCCTCAGAGAACACCTTTATCCCCAGAAAAAGAAACCTCGGACCCTTAGCACTTGCTGCCATTCCCCCGTGCATCCCCTTGCCCCAGGCAGCCGTTCCTCTGCTTCTGTCTGTGCTGATTTTCCCAATCTGGACATGTCACTTAAATCGCATAGTATGACACACCACTTTGGTTTGATGTGTTCCAAGGTTTGTCCATTGTGTAGCCTGTGTGCTGCTTCATTTCTTTTGTTGCTGAATAATACTCCCTTGGAGGGATCTGTCACACATTTTTATCCATTCATTAGTTGATGGGCATTTGGGTTGTCCCCACTCTTTGGTTAATGTAAATAATGTTGCTGTGAGCGGTATTAAGCATGTAAGCTTTTGGTGGATGTTCCTCTCAGCAGTGTGTGAGTCCCAGTTCTCCGCATTGTCACTGCACCTGCTGTTGTCTGTCTCTTGTGTAAAAGCCATCCTGGTAGCGGGGAAGTGGTATCTCCTGGCTTTGGTTTACATTTCTCGGGTGACTCGGATGCTGAGCACCTTCTCATGTCTGTTGGCTGTGTGTATATCTTCTTTGGAGAAATGTCCATTTAAACTCTTTGCCCATTTTTATTTGGGATATTATCCTTTTGTATGGAGTTGGAGGAGTTCTTTATTCTGTGTCCAAATTTCTTATCACATATGGGACTTGTAAGTATTCCTCCCCTTTCTGTAGGCTGGCTTGTCACTTCCTTGATGTTTCTAGCACAAAAGTTTTTAAGTTTTTGTATAGTTTAGTTTGTGTGTGCACATGTGCATGTATGTGTGAGTGTGAGACTTGTGCTTTTGGTATTGTGTCTGAGAAACTATTGCTTAACCAGTGGTCATTAACATTTACTTTTAGATTTTCTTAAGAATTTTATAGCTTTGGCTCTTATATTCAGGGTCTGTGTCCCATGTGGAATTACTCTGTGTGTGGGCACACGCACCACTGTGAGTTAGTTCCCTACGTGTGGGTGAGGTGGGAGTCCTCTCCGTGAAGCAATAGCCAGTCACTGATTGCAGAGATGTCCAGTGATGGAACGGCCTTAGCTGGGCCTGCAGGAGATCTGCCCGGACTGTGCTGACACAGGTGTCTCCCCTGTTCTCAAGCACACAGTAGGCATTTGGATGCAAGTTTTCCTGGGATAATCTGTAATGAGGGCGAGAGAACATTGTCTGTATTGGAGTTTTTCATTTGAACTAATTTTCCTCCAAACAGAATAAAATTTAAGGTATTTCCTATTCTTCTAAATCTCCAATTTAACTTCATTTCAAAGTGCATTACCACCTTTAAAGAGGTGATTGTATTGGAGCAGAGGAGAAGTGAGTTTTTCCATCCTCCCCTGAGTTCCTCGACACTTGTTTTCATCAGTCTGACCGCAGTTTACATCTTAGGAGTCTTGGGAACCCAAGTGGTCGAGAGGTAAGGAGGGAAGGCAGCACACGGAAGGAGGCTGCTCAGCTCAGGAAAGTGCTCAGACGGCAGCAGAACACGGCGTCTGGTGTTCTGGACTAGGGTTAGGTTCAGAGCTGCTGGCCTGGGCATTGCTCACGAAGTTTGAGGAGAGCAGAAAGCACAGGGTGCCATCCTGATGTTTCTGGTGTGTTGGGTCCTGGGCATGGGGGAAGAACCAGAACGGGGAGCAGCAGGGGCAGTGGTGGGGTCTCAGGTGGGCGTCCTGGAGTTCAGGGCAGATGTAGGCTGGAAGGAAGACAGCTTTTGTATCTGGGGCTCTGTAGTTGTTGGGCCTTGGGAAGAGCAGGGCTGGGGAGTGGTAACAGCAGAGTGAGGCTGGGGAATTGAGCAGATTGCAGGGCATTTCCTTAGAATAGAAGCTGTTAGACTGGGTTTCCTAGAGCTCAGCAGATAGTTCTTTGAATGTGATGGCACTCTGGTGTCACTGAGTTTGATAGTGTACAAGTCATCTTTGGGGTTCTCTTTTTAGCATGCATCATCTTGTACTCTGAGCAGCTGTACGTCCTCCTACACAATGGTACATGCTTCTGTTTTCTTTTGCTTTTACGGCAGGTCTGGACAAAGACTGTCACCTCACTGAACCGCTAGGCCTGAGGATAGCTGAGTTTCCTTTGAATCCCATGTTTGCTAAAATGCTGCTGGAGTCAGGTGGGTGGAGCCTGACAGCTCGCACTGATTGTGTTTTGGTTGTTAGAGGAGGTGGGCAAGAGGGCATACTGTGGTACAAAAATAGAAAACATAAAATTCACCATTTTCACTTCTTTTCCGGTATAGCTCTGTGATACTAAGTCCATTTGCACTGTTGTGCAGCCACCAGCACCATCCGTCTCTGGAACTTTTTTGTTGAGTTGCCCACTGGCACTCAGCCCATTTAGCACTGACTCTGTCTTTCCTCCCCTGCCCCCAATAGCCACCATCCCACATCTAGTCTCTGAATTTGACTACCTTAAAGATGTAATTAACTGGGGCCAGTGCTGTGGCATACTAAGTTATTCCTCTGCCTGCAGTGCCCGCAGCCCATATGGATGCCGGTTCTAGTCCCAGCTGCTCTTCTTCCAATCCAGCTCTCTCCTATGGCCTGGGAAAGTGGTGGGAAATGGTCTAAGTGCTTGGGCCCCTGCACCCGTGTGGGAGAACTGGAAGAAGCTCCTTGGCTGCTGGCTTCGGATTGGTGCAGCTTCAGCCGTTGCAGCCATTTGGGGAGTGAACCAGGGGATGGAAGACCTTTCTCTCTGTCTCTCCCTTTCACTGCCCTTAACTCTCAAATAAATAGATAAAAACTTAAAAAATAAATAAAGAAGAATGTAATAAAAATGAAATTAAAGGATAAGATTATTTTGGTGCAAAGAATTTTTGAAAACCACAAGTAATTTTTCATGAATGTTTTGAAGACCCTTCATACGCATAGATTTCAGTGTCATATCTGAAGCCGAGTATCTGGAATGTTCGCCTAAGAGAGCAGATGTGGAGCTGAGCTGTCTGGTGACAGGGCCAGTCCAGCCCCTACCTTGGCCTGCAGTGAGAGCCCTGTGGTGTCGCAATGGCAGGTGGAATAGCAGCTCCTTTCTCAGACTTTGTTCATTGCGCCCCACACAGGACATCCCATTTGGCCAGGTGAAATATTTTTGTACTCAAAACTACAAATTTAAAAAATTAAGCTATATAAAAATGTTCTTGGTTGACAGTATAGTACAAAGAAGATAGCATCACTCCTTTGTGTCTGTTTTCCGTCAAGCATGGTTTTTGTTTTACAGGAAATTTTGGCTGTTCTCAGGAAATTCTAAGTATTGCGGCCATGATGCAGATCCAGAATGTATTTGTGGTCCCCTCAAACCAGAAGTCTCACGCAGTAAGTCCAGCTCTCTCCCCAAGCCAATCATTCCAGTGTCATTTGCTTTGGGCTTTACGTGTTAAAGCTACCCAGAAACTGTTGAAGACAGAGCCCTGCAGACAGTAGCAGCTCACACCGTCCGTGTTTACTGTGTGCCTGAGGTTGTGCCAAGCATTTTACATGCATCATTTCATTTTCTCTTCATCAGAAACCAGGGAGGTGTAGATCCTGTCACTATAGTTTAAAGGTGGAGGCACAGAAAGGTTAGGTAACTTCATTCTTGGTTGCACAGCCAGAATGGGAGGAGTTGGCTTTCAGAGTCTTCTTAGCCCCAGACCTTAACCTCTGCACTACTGACTTCTTGGTTCCCATCAGGAAAATTGTCATTCAGGCTGCTCTGGGAGACACCCTGGTAGGCACATTGGAGACGTAAGGGAGTCAGGTGCCTGACCACAGCAGGCCAATTCTGGGTACCACGCCGTGTCAGGATGGTGTTGAGCTGAAGAGATGCCCAGGCCCTGCCGAGAGCATGGGCGTCAGTGCTGAGAAGGGGCGTGAACACCAGAGAGACTGTGCAGGGAAAATATCGATACGGAGAGCGCCAGGGACGTGAGGGTGCTGCCGGGGGAGGTCGGAGGCGAGTTCCGGGGCAGCTCCTGTTTGAAGAGCCCGAGAAGCAGCAGTCACGGGCACAGGGGCGAAGCTGGCTGTGCGGTGGGCAGAGAGCCTTTTGTGTGGGTTGCTGTGATCTATGACAGTTGTGGAGCTGCAGGTTAGTTTTCCTGCTTCCATGACTGATGTCTGGTTTCCTATTTTTTTTTAAAGTGGCATTTTTAAATAATCCCCCCTCAGAGCAAACACACTTTTTCACTTGAAAAGATTAGAAAAGCGAACTTCTGGCCCCTCTGTCTGAAATGGCAGCAAATTCCTCCTCCCATCTCCACTCCCTGCTTTCTCTTTCTCCTCTAGTCCTTCTTACCGTCTGACACACTGCTTGTTTTACTCATTTATTTATTTCATTGTCTTTTTCCCACCAGTTTTATTCGCTGTTCTATCTCAAATGCTTAGAACACTGCCTGGTGTTCAGTGGGTGCCTCTGAATGGACGAGTGAATGAAGAGATGGAAGGAAGGTCGATTAACTGCTTAGGTGGTGTTTGGCTCAAAGGTGAAATTCTGAAGGCAACAAGGATGTTTGCATACTTGCATATATATGGTATATGCTGCTGCTTCAGCCTGGGGGTGCTGAAGCGTTGCCAGGGGCTTACAGAAAGAAAAGTTCAAGGATGGGGTCTGAATGGACTATGCAGCCAGTAGTAGCTTAGGAGAACTCAGTCTCCCCTGTGCCAGACAGTCAGCCCTCTGCCCTGCCCTCCCGGAGTCTCTGTTCTGCTGGGGACCAGGAGGGGTTCTTCTGAAAGAGATGGTGCCACATAGATTGAGAAGGAGGGAGACGAGAACACTAACATTTACCAAATTCTCTGGCCAGGTAAGTACCCTGATCCACAGCATCCGTGATAGACGGGTTTGTTTCCTGACTTATGCTGAGGCCATGAAGTGAGGTGATCAGCGTGAGGTCTTTCAGGATGTGGCGGAGCTGGAAGGAGCGAGCCAGGTCATTCTGAATCTGCAGCCACGCGCGCTCTGCCCTGCAGTGTTGCCTCCCACGGGAGTCAGCTTCTTTCTATTACCTTATTCTTTTTAGATTCGAATGCATCGAAAATTTGCTGTGGAGGAGGGCGACCACCTCACCATGCTCAACGTGTATGAAGCATTTATCAAAGTAAGCACAGCGCGCTCCCCAGGAACCTCTGCGCACCTGCCCGCTTCCGATGCTCCGGGAGCAAGGACCCCAGAAGTTCCCTTGACGAATGACTGGCCAAAGCCCTGTCTTTTCCTGTTAGATTTCTTGCCAGCATGGTCCATCAGTGAGTCCTGTTTCTGGGGAGCCTTTTGTTGCTGCTTCTTGCCTGGAGACGCGGTGCCTGACAACAGGCCCCTCAGGGTCTCAGAAGCCCCGTGCATTAGCCAGGAAGGCAGCACCGACAGGGGAAGTCCTGTTGCATCTCTGCTGCCTCCTTGGGCAGGGGCAGCTTGTATTCTTGGGATGGAAGTTGTGAGCTGCCCCAGATGCCGTGGGGAGACAGCCAGGCCGGATCTGTGTATTCACGTATTCATGTGCCGTGTTTAGTCGTAGGCAATCCTAACTTCTATTGATTGCTCTTAGTATCCTGTAAAAATAAGAGCAGAAATACAGCTTAAAGTTCTTGCTAACAGTTGTTAAAAAGAGAGAGCTAAAGCTTAGGAGCATGATGGAAAAGTAAACCTCATAAAAAGGAAAAGGTATTATATTTCAGTTGTTCAGTACTCATTTCTTAGAAAAAGAGAAAATACTAAAGTTTTATTTTGCCAGAGATTTGGGGAATATTGTTTAGTTAATGAATGAACAGTTTTCAGAAAAAAATTTCTGTCTTATTGAGGTTTCTAGATGAAATCGGTTAGAAGTCATTTGCCCAAGCACAGTTCATCTTCTTTAGTCTGGAGCTTTGTCTGCCAGTAGAATGCATCTGGATGTGGAGCTCCATTGCATTATTCCACATTGCCTTCTTGGAAAACCCTCTCTGCATTGTATTTTCTTATTTAAAACACTTTCCCTCATGGGAAATTAGAATGTAGTTTCAGAGATGCATTCCCATAGCAATAATTGAATACAGGATATAAAGATTATATTTAAGAATGCAGGAAAAATTTAAGCACTATTGATGAAAAAAATTATACTTTGGAGACAAATAATAGTAAATTGCAAATTATTTCTGCATTGGTGAACGTATCCTGGAGTGTAATAAAGTGATAAACTGAGGCCCACCAATGAGCAAGAGCTACTTTACACAGAATGCGGGGAAGTGGTTCCTTCTGCTCATTTACAGCTCCTGCAGGTGTTTAAGATGGAAAATGACTTGTCAGGAAGTTCCTGTGCCCTTCAGTGCAGAGGGTGAGGTCACAGGCAAGTGAGCCTGGCTGTTGACGCTATTTCAAAAGTTGCAGCAGAGGAGAGCCAGTTAGGATCTGAAGATCTTGTCCCATTGAACAAGAAAACAGGGAAGAGTAGATGATTACGTCCGCACTGTTGCCTAGAACATTTCTGGATTTCTCTGACTCCCCTGTCTGGATTGTCCTGTAGCACAACAAGAACTCCCAGTGGTGCCAGGAACACTTCCTGAATTACAAGGGTCTCGTCCGAGCTGCGACTGTGAGAGAACAGTTGAAAAAGCTTCTGGTCAAGTTTCAGGTGCCCAAGACGTCTAGCGAGGGTGAGGAGAAACTCCCCAGCTGGTGACTCCCCTTCTCCCCCCGCTCGGTTCCTTCCTTAAAGCTCCCTGCGGGGCTCGGCTGGGGCACAGCAGGCTCTGCGCCTGCACGGCCTTCATAGTGAGTTGCTAGCATCAGTGAAAAGCTGCATGTGAAGTTGTACGTTCTGGTTTACCTCAGGATCTCATAGTTCATGACAACACTGAAGAATCGTAAACAATTGTGTCATTGCACATTGTAGTTCATTTTCTCTTGTAGCCTTTGCCAGAAACATCACTTTTAAGTGGGTGGTATTTGCGGCTTACTCTGTAGGACTCATGTTTGGTTTCCAAAGGTGGGTATTAATAAAACAAGGGCCGGAGCAGCCTCTGAGGTCAGTCACTGCCTCCCACAGAGACGGTGGCTGCCATTGATCCAGGGCTCAGGAGGTTACACTGTGGCAGGGGTTCTGCAAATACCCTTTGGTCTGATCTTCCACTTGGTGGTGCAGATGATTTTATGGTTGATTTACAAACCTGCCGTTCCCAAGTTCAGGATAGCACAGCTGTTAGTCAACAGGGCCCAGGTCTGTGTGGCTCAGAAGCCCACCCTTGGAAGTACCACGTCTGCTTGTTCATTTAGCAGCCGGCTTCAATGGCTCAGCCATTTTCTCAGCTCCTGTAGGACGTTTTGACATTCTTGAGGCCAGGCTGTGTTCTGAGTGCTTTATTAATTAATTCGTTTAATGCTCATAGTAACCTTGTAAAATATTTGCTGTTTGTTCTTGTTCTTCATTTTTAGAAGAGCAAAGTGAGGCTAAGGGTCAGCAAGTGTGTGGTAGAGTCAGAACTTGAACCCAGGCAGTTTTCTTTCACAGCCTTATTTTGTCTTTATAGTAAGAGCAGGGATTTCAAAATTACAAAGGCATGATTTTTGCTCTCAGGGAACAGTACCCTAAGTTCTCCTAGAAGTTAAACTAGTGGACACTTGAGAAGTCAGAAGACTGGGCAAATGTAGCAGGAATACAGGGGAGAAGGGATGCAGTGGATCTGGCCTGGGGATCTTGCAGCAGGCCTTGGGGGTGGTGGAAGTCCAGTGCAGCGTCAAGGGACTGGTTAAATTAGAAAGCAGTGGGAAGGAGTGTGCCAGGCGAGGAGAACCCACAGAGACCAGTGCTTGGAGCCAGTAGCATGTTAGATGTTCAGTGAATATTTGATGAATGAGTAAACCCACCAGGAATTGAAACCTGGGTGATTGTGCCATGTTTCAGACTTAGAAAGAGGAAGCTAACTGGAGAAAAATTGATCAAGATTCTAGCTTGTGTCTTACTCCTCCTATAAGATGCTCCCCTAAATAATAAGTTCTGGAGGCCACAGGCAGTCTGTTGCGTAGCTCTCTTAGGTTCTGGCGCCCAGCCTTGGTCTGGTCATCTGTGGCCCAGTGGCATCAGAGAACCCCGGGTTAAAGGAGCAGTCCAGCACTGTTTTCCTCAGCAGCAACTGTGGGAGGTGGGACCTCCTTACGTGACCTTCAGCACTGGGAAGCATCAAGCTGGGGCCCTGTCAGCGGGTGGCTTGGAGTGGTCTGGGGTAGAGCTGGCACTGGGTCCTACACAGCACAGCACAGCACAGGCGGAGCACACAGAGCGTTGGGCAGGCACGGGTCTCATGCATCACTCTGTTTGCTGCCCATGTAGGTGACCCTGATCCAGTGCTGAGGTGCATTGTCTCGGGATTCTTTGCAAATGCAGCCAGGTTCCATTCTACTGGAGCTTACAGGTAACACCGTGCTTTGTGGAGTCATTTGTTGAAGGTGAAATCTTTTTTACGGCAGACATCTTTTTTATGGCAGAGATCTTCCATCTGCTGGTTCACTCCCCAAATGGTTGCAACAGCCAGGGCTGGGCCAGGCCAAAGCCAGGAGCCCAGAGCTTCCCGTGTCAGTGCAGGGGCCTAAGCACTTGGGGTCATCTTCTGCTGCTTTCCCAGGTGCATTAGTAAGGAGCTGGGTCGGATGTGGTACATCTGGGACCCGAACCAATCAGTGCCCATGTAGGATGCCAGCATCACAGGCGGAAGCCTAACCTGCTGTGCCACAATGCTGGTCCCTAAAAGTGAAATCTTAAAATGACTCAAACCTTGCCTAAAGCTGATGCAGGAATAGAAGAGACATTGATTAAATATTTTAAGTTTATTTCATGCTCCTTCCAGAATGGAGTTGAGGTTAGCTATGTAGTTTTTTTTTTGTTTTGTTTTGTTTTTTGTTTTTTTTTTGTTTTTGTTTTTGTTTTGACAGGCAGAGTGGACAATGAGAGAGAGACAGAGAGAAAGGTCTTCCTTTGTCGTTGGTTCACCCTCCAATGGCCGCCGCGGCCGGCGCACTGCAGCTGGTGCACTGTGCTGATGCGAAGCCAGGAGCCAGGTGCTTCTTCTGGTCTCCCATGGGGTGCAGGGCCCAAGGACTTGGGCCATCCTCCACTGCACTCCCTGGCCACAGCAGAGAGCTGGCCTGGAAGAGGGGTAACCGGGACAGAATCTGGTGCCCCAACCGGGACTAGAACCCGGTGTGCTGGCGCTGCAAGGTAGAGGATTAGCCTAGTGAGCCATGGTGCTGGCCGCTATGTAGTTTTATGCACATTATCTTTTTTTTTTTTTATCTTTTATTTAATGAATATAAATTTCCAAAGTACGACTCATGGGTTACAATGGCTTCCCCCCCCATACCGTCCCTCCCACCCACAACTCTCCCCTTTCCCACTCCCTCTCCCCTTCCATTCACATCAAGATTCATTTTCGATTATCTTAATATACAGAAGATCAGCTTAGTATACCTTAAGTAAGGATTTCAACAGTTTGTTCCCACACAGAAACATAAAGTGATATAATAGATGATTTTTTTTAAATGATGATGAAATCAGATCAGACCTATTGTCATGTTTAATCCCAGTGAGAGTCAAGTTGGGAATTGATAATTTCTTTTTTTTTTTTTTTTTTTTTTACAGAAGATCAGTTTAGTGTACATTAAGTAAAGATTTCAATCGTTTGCACCCCCATAGAAACACAAAGTGAAATATACTGTTTGAGTACTCGTTATAGCATTAAGCCTCAGTGTACAGCACATTAAGGACAGAGATCCTACATGAGGAGTAAGTGCACAGTGACTCCTGTTGTTGACTTTACAAATTGACACTCCTGTTTATGGCATCAGTAATCTCCCTATGCACCAGTTATGAGTTTCCAAGGCTATGGAAGCCCCTTGAGTTCTCCGACTCTTATCTTGTTTAGACAAGGTCATAGTCAAAGTGGAGGTTCTCTCCTCCCTTCAGAGAAAGGCACCTCCCTCTTTGAAGACCTGTTCTTTCCACTGGGATCTCACTCACAGAGATCTTTTTGCCAGAGTGTCTTGGCTTTCCATGCCTGAAATACTCTCATGGGCTTTTCAGCCAGATCCGAGTGCCTTTAGGGCTGATTCTGAGGCCAGAGTATGCACATTATCTTAACTCCAGAAATGGTCCCCAAAATATTCAGCCCATCCATGTGTTGTGGTGCATGTTTCAGAAAGATGAGAATTACCGACCAGAGACTGGTAATGTTTCCATTCTAACAGAATAATAAGATTGGAAGAAAGCGTTAAGGATGATGTTTCCCAGAGAAGTTACTTTTACTATAGGTGGTTCACTATGTCTTCAGAGAGATACAGGGCTGTTGTCAGCACCTACGCCAGGATGTTGTGGTCAAATTTGGTGTCTTTGGAGGTTGGCAAGTGTTTCTTCATGTGCTAGGTGTGGCGCCTGCTCTAGTCTACAGCCCATTACTGCCTGTTCTGTCAGCTAAGCACAGAAAGTCACTGATTGTTGAAGTCTGCCTAATAGCTTTTAGCGTATTCAAGTCCAGTAGAAATGAAAGCATTACTTAGCACCAATCATTCTGCATCTTTGAATTGTGACTTCTGGTCTCTTCTGTCCCCAGACTTGTTTTAGTCTCCTAACCTCACTGTAGCCTGTTTAAAGTGCAGCTATTAGTATTTCCTGTTCTTTTAAAGAACTATCGAAGGGCCCTCTCCCCAGCCCTGGTTTGGATTTCTTCCATATATTATTTTGCCGTTGGCTTTTCCCCCTCAGAGTCCTGTTACCTTGAGATTAGCCAGGGTACTGCCCTGGACTCTGGGCTTCTGTTACCAAATTCAGAGTTGCAGTGAGCATTTTCTAACTTAGGCAGCGATCTGCTCCGTGTAGTGTCCTGTGGCTGACTGCTTGATAGCATGGCCTCTGTGTGTGTCCCTGGTGTGTTCTGTTGTTAGTCCAGGCAGTGTTGTCGCTGTCAGTGTCTTCATTTTGTCGCCCCTGCCTGCTCTGTTGTCCATGTTGAGGTGGCTCTTCAATGTGGAGGGGAGACCTAAGATCTTCCCTGGTGAGTCCTGCTGCTATGCCATTGTGATTGCTCCCACTTTCCTGAGAGTGTAAATGAGGAACTTCTCTGAAGTTTAAAACATCCTTTGCTAAGTGTCCTCAAAAAGATGAGACAGCATTCGACGTGGATCAGCTCACTACCAGCTAGCGGGGCAGCCGGGACCAGGCATGTTGCCGGAAGCACTTGCTCAGCAGACAGCTCCCTGGCACACACAGGCGCACTGTGTACCTCTGGTGAGCAGCAGCCTCCTGGTCTGGGGCTCCCTTGTGACCTGACCTCACTGATGGCTGTGTGCTCGGTAAATTGGAAATACTCTTTGAGAGAAATTAGTAGTCCAAGGTTGAGCGCCTTTCTTCTTTCCCACTGTTGCCCCCGCTCCCTGTGTTTTTTATCCTTAGTAGAACAGCATGTAGAGGAGTCATGTGTGCCAAGTCTGTCCTGGAGGACATTGTTTGGAAAGGGAGCACGCAGAAGATAACGATGAACCCTGGCTGAGCCCTGTGTTTCTAAATGTTGTTTCTGAGTGCCCACATGAGGCTTTTCTTTTCTTTCTTTTTTTTTTTTTTTTTTAGCTTTATTTCTGACTTCTGGAGTGGTAGCTGGGGAGAGCCGAGAAAGTTCACAAGAGAGAATGGAGAGAATTGTTTTGTTCGTGTGAAGTTTAAGCAGCATGCATTTTTGGCAGTGGGACTGTCTGCCATAAGTGTGTAGGATGGTTCTCTGAGGGAGGTCTCCTGTTTTCCAGGACTATCCGTGATGGCCATGAGCTGCACATCCACCCTGCGTCGGTCCTCTATGCAGAGAAGCCGCCTCGATGGTAAGGCCCCTCCTGCCCTTGAGCCTGGTGACAAGGCCTCTTCCTTACCTCTGGGTCACCCAGGCCTGGCACAGACCTGGAATTCAGCCTCTGGGTTCACGTTTGTTCACTTTGTCATACTGAATTGTTTGTAGCGTTTCTGCTCTATTTTTTTTTTAAGATCTATTTATATATTTGAGAGGTAAAGTTACAGACAGAGGGAGGGAAAGACAGAGAGAAAGGTCTTTCATCCAGTGGTTTATTCCCCAAATGGCCGCAATGGCTGGAGGTAAGCCAGTCTGAAGCCATGAGCCAGGAGATTCTTCTGGGTCTCCCACGCAGGTGCAGGGACCCAAAGACTTGGGCCGTCTTCCACTGCCTTCCCAGGCCACAAGCAGAGAGCTTGATGGGAAGAGGGGTACCCGGGATACAAACCGGCACCCATATGGGATGCCGGTGCTGCAAGAGGAGGCTTAGCCTACTGTGCTGCAGCACTGGCCCCTCAGCTGTATCTTACATCTCCTATTCCATTTGCAAGGTGCTCTAAAGGAAGGACTGCAGAAAGGGGGCGTGCCTGTAGTGGATCCAGACCGTTCAGGTGGTGAAGAAGGGCCTTGGCCCTCTGCTTCCACTGGGTTTTTCAGGAGGTGGACAGCTGTGGTGTGGTAGATTCATTCATGGTTGTGATTTGTCCTGAATCGACACCTAAGATATCTCAGAAACTTCTGTCTACTAAAACCTAAGGATTTGAAATTATACTTTTGGCTCTTTGGTTGTCTATTACCTCAGCCTCAGGGAAGTCCATTTTTCTCCTTAAATAAAGGTGTAATTCATACACAGTGATGGGTGAGTTTTGACAAATGTGTACACCCATGTAACCCACATGCCATGTAAGATATATTTTTATCACTGTAGAATGTTCTTTGTGTCTCTCTTTTAAAAACAGATTTATTTATTTATTTGAAAGGCAGGAGTGACCGAAAGTGAGATCTTCATCCACCGGTTCACTCCCGAAATGGCTGCAATGGCCAAGGCTGGACCAGGCTGAAGCCAGGAGCAGGAACTCCATGCAGGTCTCTCACATGAATGGTAAGGGCCCAAGAACTTGAGCCATCATCTGCTGCTTTCCCAGACACAGTAGCAGGGAGCTGGCGTGGAAGCGGAGTAGCCAGGACTGGAACCGGCACTCTGGTGTGGGATGCTGACATGGCCCTGGTGGTTTTACCTGCTGCACCACAGCACGAGCCCCTCCTTTATGTCTCTTCACAGTTCCCAGCATGTTCAGAATCAGACAAGCCTTTGCTTCTGTTTCTTCATTTCCTGATAAAGTCATTGGTTGCATTCAGAGATCTGTAAATGCAGTTTAAGAATTGAGAACGATCCTTTGCTGATGGCTGACATATGCTAGAAGTCGTGTATAACTTAGAGTTTTATCTGTAAATGGACACACTGTTAGTCACCACCCAGGGCATGAGGCTTAAATGAATACATAGATGGTGTATGTAGTATATACTGCCTGGTACACAGCCTAGATACCTCCTAAAGGTTATGGGAATAACTCATCATCTCATCCAGGCGGGCAGCTGTGGCACAGTGTGTTAAACCAGCACCTGGGGTGCCGGCATCCCTTATCAGAGTGCTGATTTGTGTCTGATTTGTGACTACTCCTCTGCTGATCCAGCTTCCTGCTTGCGCACCTGGGAAGGCAGTAGATGACAGCCTGAGTGCTTGGATCCCTGCCACCCACGTGGGAGATCAGGATGAAGTTCCTGGCTTTCCAAAAAAAAAAAAATTAAAAAACCAAACTATCTCTAATTATTATTCCTTGACTGTCATTGGAAATGATTGGAAATTAGCTCGTGTTTCGTTTTGTTTCAGGGTTCTCTACAATGAAGTTATACAAACCTCCAAGTATTATATGAGAGATGTGACTGCAATTGAATCTGCATGGCTGTTGGAGCTGGCTCCACACTTTTATCAACAAGGAACGGTAGGAATGAACATAGCCTGTCTCCCAAACTCTTCTTTAAATATACATTTATTTTCCAATTCAGTGCCCTAAATTTTCCTGCAGTCTCCCACTGCACCCATGAGCTAACGGAGTAGAAAAGCCATTACTATACGCCAAAACATTGTGGGTGAAAGCACACTATCATTTGCTTCATAGCGAAGTCCAATTAAAAATACAGCGCTTCAACTCCGTAAGAAAAAAAAGAAAAAGAAACTTCATCTCTAGCTCTTGCTGTCTCTCTTTGCTCTTCTACATAATTTCTGAAGAAAATGTACCACGTTTTAGACGCACGTGCACAAGAAATGGCACAGATGCTCTGATGTTTGCCTCAGAGAGACTGCACAGGTGTGCAAGCTAAACCCACTGGTGGGGGCGGCTGAACACCAGTGTTCCATGCACACTTCTCCCACAGCTGGCCCGCGTGAGGGTGAGTGGGGCAGAGATTATAGAGCAGATTCATAAGTTTGTTTTCTTCATTTGTACCAAAAATGGTCAACTTATTGCCCAAAAAAGAAAGGGACATATACTTTTTTTTTTTTTAAAGATTTATTTATTATTTGAAACTCAGAGTTAACAGAGAGAGGAGAGGCAGAGAGAGAGAGAGGTCTTCCATCCGATGGTTCACTCCCCAATTGGCCACAACGGCTGGAGCTGCGCCAATCCGAAGCCAGGAGCCAAGAACTTCTTCTGGGTCTCCCACATGGTGCAGGAGCCCAAGGACTTTGGGCCATCTTCTACTGCTTTCCCAGGCCATAGCAGAGAGCTGGATCTGAAGAGGAGCAGCCAGGACTAGAACCGGCGCCCATATGGGATGCCAGCGCTTCAGGCCAGGGCATTAACCTGTGCCACAGCGCCATGGGCCATATACTTTTAACAAGATTTTTAACTAAAGCAGAGGTGGAGAACATTTTCTTTTTGCCAAGGGCTATATGAATATTTATTAACATTATTCATAAGCCATTCAAAATTATCGACTTAAAAATTAGCCTGCCACTAGACGTACTGAATCTCAAGTCCTGCCTGCAGTCGCCTTGGCAGGGCCACACCAGGTGATTCAGGGGCCTTTTGTGGCCCACGGGCTGCACATTCCTAAAGGAGGCTTGTGTTTGGAAGCTGGCAGGGGAGTTCATAAACTTGCCGGCTAACTAAAGCCCACAGAGCGTTCAGTCCAGGTATTTCAGGTAATTATAAGAGTAGGTTTAAGTCTTCCACCTTGTTCTCTTATCCACTTTAGTCTTTATCTTTTTCTTCCCTTTTTTAAAAACTCAACTATCAAATCTCTTTAAATATTCTCTTTTTTTCTGATGGCTTTTTATACCTCTAATTTTTTTTTTTGTGGTTGCTCCAGAGGTTAATGCGTCTTTAATTCACTGCGATTGGCCCTCAGTGTTACGCTGCTTGGTATATAATGGTGTTAGTGACCTGCAGTAGTGTAGTTAATGTCTCCCTTCTCAGTCTTTGTGCTATTCTTTGTGTCGTAGGTTTTATTTCTGCACATGCTTGAGCCCTAAATACGTTGTTACCATTTTTATTTTAAGCAGTTGTCTTTTAAAGAGATTAAGACACAGAGAAAAAAACATAGCTATCATTTCTGTCATTCTTCATCCTTTGAGTGGATCCAGGTTTCTCTCTGATGTCTTTCCCCTTTGCCCAAAGAACCTCCTTTGATGCCTTTTTCAGTACAAGGCTCTGAGCGTTCATTTATTTGGAAGTATCTGTATCTCAGCTTCATTTCTGAAAGATGCTTTTACTGCCTACAGTAATGGACTGAGAGTGTGTGTTTTTCGGTTTAGTGCTTTGAAGAGCGTCCTCCGTGGCTGTCGGGCTTAGTTGTTTCTGGGGATACCAGCTGCTGTTTTTGTGGTTGTTCTCAGTAGTGCCAAGTCTTTTTTCCTCTGGTTACTTTTATAATTTTTTTATTTTTGGTTTTCATCATTTTGACCCTGATGTGCTTTTCTTGGTGTGTTTAGCCCATTGGAGCTCATGGAGCATATTGGATTTTTGGCCTGAGTTTTTAAAAAACTGTATTTGGGGGAGGGGTATGGCATTGTAGCACAGAGGCTCAAACTACCACTTACAGTGCATACCAGAGTGCTGACTCAATTCCTGGGTACCCTGCTGATGCACCAGGGAAGGCAGCGGATGATGGCCTAAATATTGGGCCTCTACCACTCATGTGGGAGACCAGGATGGCGTTCCTGGCTCCTAGTTTTGGCCTGGCCCAGCCCTGGCTGTTAGGGCCATCCGGGGAGTGAACCAGCAGATTGAAGATTCTCATCTCTTTCTTTCTCTCTCTCTCCCCTTCACCACCCCAAACCCACCCATGCACACTCTGCCTTTCAAATAAATAAAACTTTCAAAACAAAAATTGTATTTGGGAAATTTAGGACCACTTATTGTTAAATCTGTTCTGCTGCCGTATCGCTTTGCTCTCCTGGAAGCCCAGATACACACGTGTCAGAGCACTTGTCCCACATGTCTGCGCTTCCGTGTGCAGTTTCTCCTGACGTGTCTCCAAGCTCAGTGGCCAGTTCTGCCGCAGCATCTGAGCTGTTGTCTGTGCAGAGCATTTGATTGCAGAGATTTTTCCATTCTAGCGTATGCATTTGATGGTTTTTCTTTTCCTCTGTTTAGATTCTGTGTGCTCACTTATTGCATGCATTTTTCTTCCAATCTATGGCAGCTATTTTAAAAGGCTTCTCTACTGATTCAGCAGCTCTGTCATTTGGGCCTGTTTTATCTCAGCTGTTTCTCTTCCTCATTATGGGTCATACATGTTTACTTCTCTTGGCCAGTGATTTTTTGGCTGTGTGGATATTATAGATGCTATGAGCTACAGTGTGGAGAATCTGGGTCGTGTTTTCTTACAGAATGTTCGGCTTTTTTCTGATGGTTATCTACTGGAACCTCAGTATGCGCCTGCTTGAGTCTTGATTTTGACCTTTAATAGGGCAGGTCTAGAGTGGCCACGTGCTAGGCTGTGGACTTTTTGATGTCCAGCCAAATACCTAGAACACTCAGTGAGGTCTCTCCTCCCTGACAAGTTAGATCTCTGGCGCCTCTAGCTCTGCGCAAACTCCAGACTCTTCTTTTCCACTAATGACTCCCCGTAACACTTCCCTGCTGGCCTTACCAAGTCGGGGCCGAGTCAGTGCAGCTCGTTACTCAGCCAGAGACAGAAGGGCAGGCCGGGTAGATTGTGGCAGCTTCTCTCTTTGACGCCCTGCCCTGCTGATTCCTGCTGTCTCCGCGGCCCTTAGCTCTCATTCTCTGAGTCCTCGGTCTAGCCACATCGCTGTTCTCTGTTCAGGATTTGCCAAGGTGTGGAGACCAGGTGGAGAGCTGGGACGAATGTGGAGCTCCCCTCACCTGCTTCCCTAATTCAAGGATCTAGCCTTCTGCTTGGAAGAAGTTGCTCCGGCTTTGTTGTCCAGGTTTCATCCTTGTTTATAGCAGACAGGAAAGTCTTGAAACTGGTTACTCCTTTGGGTCTAGATCTGGACTGCACGGGGTTTGAAAACAAAGTCTGAATCGATTGCCACATTTAAAAATTGGGAGCGTTGCATGTGGATCTCCGGTTTCTCTTGAAAGCAATGTGGAGTCTGGTAACCTGTGGGGGCCGTCAGCCGTGGCGTAGGCAGGGCTGCCTGCTACTGGTGACGCTCCGGAGCCCCAGCCTGCTCGCTGCACCCGTGGAGACTTCTGAATTTGAGACCCTGTGCGTGGAGTGGTTGTCTTACCTCTCCCGCCTCCAGCAATATCAAAGACAATTGCCCTTTTAACATTTTCTTACGATATTGAATCCTTATTCGATCAAATCAAAAGCAGTTCAAACCTTTATGATACAGACACAGATTTTTTTCAGCAGGAAATGAGATGCCCAGATGGTGAGAAGGCAGAGTGTATTGTCCCTGCTGCATTGGGTTGGTAAGAATGGACTAGGGAGAAAGGAGATCTTGTCCGTGGAAAGCTGCAGGCACGTGCAGACAGGAGGCTGAGAGAGAGGCGCAGTGGGAGAGGTGCTCGCTAAAGTAACGAGAGGCAGGCAGAGAAGGCTTGGCTGGAGAAGGCTGGCTTCCTGGGGGCTTTGGGGGAATAGAAGTAGCCAGGAAGCTGAGGCAGTTGCTTTAGGCCAAGCCCACAAAGTTGAAGAACAGATAGCTTCTGAAGTTGGAGGAGAATGATAAACCCACATTTCTTTTTTTTTTCTTTTAATTAATGTATTTGAAAGGCAGAGTTAGAGAGAGAGATCATCTGCTGAGTTTACTCCTCAGATGGCCTTAATGGGTGAGGCTGGACCAGGCCGAAGCTGGGAGCCTGGACTCCATCTTGGACTGTCACGTGGCTTGCAGGGATCTAAGTGTTTGGGCATTTGCTGCTGCTTTCCCAAACACATTGGCAGGGAGTTGGATCAGAAATGGAGCAGCCAGGACTCAGCCGGCACTCACATGGGATGTCAGCATGCGGACAGCAACTTAACCCACTGCACCACAATGCTGCCTCCCCTTTTCTTTTTTTAAAAGATTTATTTATTTGAAAGGCAGAGTTACAGAGGGAGAGACAGAGTGACAAGCCCACATTTCTGCATTTTTTTTTTCCCTCTTCAGACGCCTGTTTTTCAGCCCATTGCCTCCGCTGTGAGTGGAGACTTTGTAGGGAGGCCAAGACCTCTGGACATGACCTTGTGCAGTGATCTCATTGAGCAGCTGGGGTCCCAAAGGCCCTCAGAAACTTAGCCCTGCTTAACTGAAGTGTCCAGAGGCACTGCTGCTGTCAGCTCCCGCCTGCAGGCTGATCCCTCGGCCGCTCTCCCGAGCACTGCTGGCTGCCCATGTATGGCAGAGGCTGCTTAGTTGAGCACAGAGCAGTGGCTCACAGCCGTTTGCAGCCCACAGATGTCCCTGCTCCGTTCCTGGCACTGGAGGTGACTTTTCCATTACCGCTCTTCTGCACAGTGTTGCTCTCTCAGGCCCATAAGGGGGCCTGAGATGGTCAGAGTCAGCCGTGTTTATATTCCACATTCTTCCTGGAGACAGGCACCAAAAATGGTCTCAGAGGCACAGTGGTGTCAGCTCCCATTCCCAAGTTAAGACCGTAGATGGTGACATGGGCCACAGGGGTCATGTCAGGTGCAGTGCAGGGAGGAGAGAAAGCAGCGACATTCAGCAAGACCCACAGGTGGACGGGGTGGGCAGGCGGCCCGTTCGGAGATCTGTGTGCCTGATTCGCTGAGGTGTCTTTGTTTTCTTGGGAAAACCCTCTTACCTGGCTTGCAAGAACCTGTGCTGGTCCTTCCTCAGGCAGCCCTGGGTAGCAAATTGGAATCGTCGCAGCTTTCTTGGACTTGGGTCCTGTCCACCTGGACGTCTTCCACGCTGTGCTGGTGGTGCTGTCTCTCACGTTCCGTGTTCTCTCGGGGCTTGTGGCTCTCCAGGCTTTGGGGCTCACTGTCCTGGGCTGTGGGGGGGCGGAGTGCCAAGAAACAGGATTTGGGCATTGAGTAGTTGGGGGTGGGGTGGGAGGTGGCTATCCTCATATAAGGTCCTGCTGCGAGAGGGCGTGTGCCTGTGGTGTCTCCGTTGCTTGCGTTGTGGATGGGCATCGGGATCCCTCAGCTGGCGAGCAGAGGTCCTTGATAACAAATGCATGTTCAGGAACAGGCATTGTGTACAGTGGGGTTGGCCACAGCTTGGGACACCTGCACCTCATATCAGAGTTCCAGGTTGGAGTCCGGACCACCGTTTGTTTCCATTCCAGCTTCCTGGAATGCACTTAGCAAGGCAGTGGTTGGGTCCCTCTGCGACCCAGGTTGGAGACCACGGTGAAGTTCCTGACCCCCAGCCTGGCCGAGTCCAAGCTGTTGCTGGAGTCTGAGGAGTGAACCAGCTGATGGAAGCTTTCTCTGTCTCTCCCCTTCTCCTTGTCACTCTGCCTTTTTTTTTTTTTTTTTTCAAGATTTATTTCTTTTGAAAGAGTTACAGAGAGAGAGAGATCTTCCAACTGCTGGTTCACTCCCCAGATGGGCACGACAGCTGGGGCTAGGGCAGGCTGAAGCCAGGAGCCAGGAGCTTCTTCCTGGTCTCCCATGTCGGTGGCAGGGGCCCAACCACTTGGGTCATCTTCTGCTACTTTTTCTAGGCACATTAGCACGGAGCTGGACCAGAAATGGAGCAGCTAGGACAGGAATCAGCACCCATATGGGATGTCAGCATTGCAGGCAGAGGCTTTATCTGCTGTGCCACAGTGCCGGCCCTTCAAATAGATAGCCAGGGCCAGCGCTGTGGCTCACTTGGTTAATCCTCCGCCTGCGGTGCCGGCATCCCATATGGGCGCCGGATTCTAGTCCCGGTTGCTCCTCTTCCAGTCCAGCTCTCTGCTGTGGCCCGGGAGGACAGTGGAGGATGGCCCAAGTGATTGGGCCCCTGCACCCGCATGGAAGACCAGGAACAAGCACCTGGCTCCTGGCTTTGGATCGGCGCAGCGCCGGCCATAGCAATCATTTGGGGAATGAACCAACGGAAGGAAGACCTTTCTCTCTGTCTCTCTCTCACTGTCTAACTCTGTCAAATAAATAAAAATAAATAAATAAAGACAAAGCATAGGAAATTATACAGTCAAACCAAAAAGAAGAGGAGGAAATCAGAAAACTAAAAAAAAAAAAAAATACAAAAACAAAGAATCAAAAGCCAGTGTTTGCATTGGCTGCCTCAAATGTATATTTTAGAATTTCTCGCACTTTTGGCTTTGCTTTAGAGTGTAAGGTCTATTTTTATCCCTTTTTCCAGTTACCTGATTCCTGTGGCATTAATGTTAAGTGACATCTGCTATGGTAGAGAGTGATGTTTCTGGGAAAAATGAAAAGGCATCATTCAGAGCTGTCCTGTTCCTGTCCGTGGCTGGTCCCCGAGATGCCCAGTCGGGGGCAGAGTCTCCTGTCACCAAGGAGGGGCTGCTTTTCCTTGACTGTTGCAGGGCTGCAGCAAGTCTGAGGTGGTCTGCAGCTCAGGCGCGGTCCCCTGAGCACAGGCGTTGGGCTGCCACGCTGTCCTGTGGGCTGGGCAGGGGAGAGTCTCTGCTGCAGCTTGTGTAACTGGTTCCATCAGAGGGGCTGGGCCTTGGGCTGCTGGGGGCCTGTGGGAGGCCCGGGGCTCCTGTGGACTTACCCCCTCCCGACTTTTTCCTGGGGAGTACATACAGCGCTGAGTGAGAACATGTGGACTGGATGAAGGTTGCGTTTGGTTATTCATGCAGGAGTCTGGCTTCTTTGTTTAACCAACCCCACTCTGATGCTGTCTCTTCTCTTGCAGCACCTGTCCCTGAAAGCCAAGAGGGCCAAGGTCCAGGACCAGTGAACTGGGCGCAGCGGCAGCCTCAGGCATTGCTTGGTGTGCTGTCCCCCAGGCTGCTGCCCCTGGTTCCGCGTGGAGAGCTGGCACTGGCTCGTGTGGAACCTGCAGCTGGCTCACGAGCCCTTCCTTCCTGCTCCCCTCAGCGTTTGCATTCCTTGCTGGGGTCCGGAGGAGTTCCTTCATGGGGAGGCATCCCTTGGCACCACACCCAGGAAGAGCGGGAGTGGGCTGTGCCGCGCCCAGCTCCTGCAGCCTGCTCACACACTCCGCGTGGCACCTCGGCAGCCCCAGTGCAAGCCCAGCTCCGTGGGGAACAAGAGGAAAGTTAGGCTCTGAAGGCCGAGGCGCTGTGGGGTGGACAGGGCTTGCTGGACTGGCTCTGTTTGGCCTGCTGGCGCCACGGCTTTGTTGACGAATGGGGCCGTTGCCAGGTGTTCACCGGATGTGTTTGGGAAAGGTTAGGACCATGGCCTGCTGGGGATTTCCGGCAGAATCACCAAGGGGTGTGTCTGGTGAGCACGGCGTCCCCCAGACCGGCAGCCCCTGTGTTCTCTGTCCGCGTCCCTGTGTCTCTGCCGCGGGGACTTGCAGGGGACTGGTTATGGACAGAGGACTCCTGTGCGTGTCTTTGATAGCAGGGATGTGTCAGCTTCACACGTGGGCTCAGCTCTCCGGGAGTATGGTCCCGCGTCCTGGGCCGCTCGCTGGGCACCGGGACAGTCCTCAGCTCCGGCCTCACGGCAGGGAACCACTAGAGTTTAGATGCTCTAAACTTCTGTAGCTCAGGAACACACCTATTGTCTACTTGTCTTTTGTTTATGCGCCTGGGTTCAGCGAGAACACACGGGCATGGCCTTCAGCGGGCGCTGCTCTGCCTGTCCTCAGGGCTGCTTGGCTGTGAGGATGGCTGCGTTTTGCCATGTGACCCATGCAATCCCCTTTGTGTTTCAGTGCCATTTATTTAAAAAACATGTAGCTTGAAAATTTATTTTTGTACTGGTGTTAGTTTGATGTGCCACTTTGGCACCAAACATGTATGTCATTTTTATTTCATTTTATAAACATGTAAATAGTAGCGGTGACTTGTTAACAAGAGTAAACCTTTATACCTGAAGTAAACGTACCCCTGCCGTCCGAGGCGTGCGTGGTCTGTGCTGTCCTGACTGAGGGCCTGCTCCGAGGCTGAGGCTGCGGAACTGAATTCCTACGAGACCTTATTCTAGCCCCCCCAGGGCGCGTCGTTTAGGGGACGACTCAAGGGGATGCTGGACGTTGGCAGCCCCGTTGGGATCTCGTGTAAAGCACCCAGGAGCAGTTTGCAAGGCCACGGTGCTGTGGAAGCATGACGGGGAAGGTGGCAGGATCCACACCTGACTGTGAGAGCAGAGACTGAAAACCCTGGGGCAAACCACGTGCCGGGGAGCAGACGGGAGCTGCTGCCTTCCCCTGCTCCTCCGCGTTTGCGGGGCCCGAGCGTGGGCGTGCCGTCTGCGCCCCACCTCTCCCAGGGCAGGCCTCACTGGTTGTGTCTTGGCGTCACGTTACAGCCCGTCGTGTGTGGACGTGGGTCCTCATCAGGGCCACAGCCACAAAATTCCACGACAGAGGGCCCTGTTTCTCCCCGAAGAACCACAAATCCTTGGCAGGGGCTGGTGGCTCTGCCTGGACCTGAGAGGTGAGAGCGTTTGGCTCTGTCTCCCGAGGGCCCCGCAGCCACCCCCACACACGACAGCAGGGCCCGGGTGACAGCAGGGCCCAGTTGCCTGGCAGCTCACAAGGCTTTGTCCCATGTGGTTCTAGGGACTGAGTCCCCTCCGGCTTCCCGAGGGTTTCCCAGGATCGCTCAGCGAGTCCCTCAGCTCTACTGTAGCTTCTCTGACGCAGGAGGAGAGGGTGTGGGGGGAGGTGGGCCTGGAAAGGCAGCAGCAGCGCTGCCCGGGGGCCTCGGTGGGCACCTCCTGTGTTTATGGCTCACACAGGCCCTGCTGCCTCCTCTGCCCCTCTGCAGCTCCTTTGTGGGGGTTGAACGTTGCTATCCCCAGAGCCCGGGGGCCATCCTGTGGGTTGCTCTGTCCAGTCAGCTAGTGCAGGTTGAGCCCTTGGGCGGTGTGCATGGCGCAGGGCTGGGGCGGAGCTGCAGGATGCATGACCCAGGAAGGAGACGGGCCAGGGAGAACGACGGAATGGCAAAGAATTGCAGGGGCAGGGCCAGGGGCCAGGGCAGCGTCCAGAAAAGGCGGTTCCATGACTGGATGTTTCCTCGTGAGTGCACGCTGGTCTCACTGTCTGCTGCCCTGTCTGGCCCCCTGCTAAGCTTTTCACTTTGGCTGTGACCTGGGAGGCCTGAAGAGCCCCTGGCTCCGTATGAACTGCTGGGTCCTTGGGGCACCACCACCTGCCACCATGCTGCTTCCTCTTCGTGAATGAGGCTCTGCTGATCGGGTTTGGGTCGCTCCCTTGCCTTGTACCTCTGTTCCGCTCGGTGTTCCAGGACACGATGCTGACTGCTGCGACTCATTTGCAGCCTGAGCAAGGACACTTGCTGCTGATCAGACTGGGGGTGGGGGGTGGGGGTGGGCACAAGGCTGAGGTTCTTGTCCACATGACCCCCAGACCCGGTGCTGGAGGTGAGACCTGGGAGCCTGTAGTTTTAGAAGCTCCTCGGATGGTTCTGAGGATGTGGTGGGCTTGGGAGTCCCCGGGGAACAGATCCAGTGACAGAGCACCTGCAGCCCAGGGGAGGAAGGTGGGCCCCGACTGGGAGTTCAGCAATGTCCCATTTGAGTGAGAGTTGTCTGTTAGCTGTCCCCTCTCGTGGGCTTGGATCACTCCCAGCCTTCGTGGTTTCCCCACAGCACTGTGGTGGGTGTGGGAGGGCGGAGTCCGGCTCCAGGCAGGTGTGGCAGCAGACCCCAGAGTCGGCCCACGGTGCTGCAGGAACCAGGAACGCAGCTTGATGAGCATTTTGTGAAACAGACTGAAGTGTGTGTGTGTGAAAGACGGTTCTTTAGTTTTTTTTTTTTTTTTTTTTTTTTTTTTAAGATTTATTTATTTGAAAGGCAGAGTTAGAGAGAGGCAGAGAGAGAGACAGAGAGGTCTTCCATCTGCTGGTTCACTCCCCAGATGGTGTTGATGGCTGGAGCTTTACTGATCTGAAGCCAGGAGCCAGGAGCTGCTTCTGGGTCTCCCATGCCAGGCCACAGCAGAGAGCTGGGTCAGAAGTGGAGCTGCTGGGACTTGAACTGGCGTCCATATGGGATGCCAGCACTGCAGGCAGCAGCTTCAGCCACTACGCCACAGCAGGGGCCCCTGTCCTTTAATCTTGTCTTGGTGCTAAAATATTGTAGGGAATGATGGTGATCCTCAGTGGTCAGTTTTATTTTTTTAATATTTTCCTTGGAAAACTAACAATCCTGCATCAGTCACCCAATTGAAAAACCAATTCACAATGAGAAAAAGTAGTTGAGAGAGTCGTGGAGCCGCTGGGCTGTGGGCAGGCTGCGTGGGCAGCTGGTGGCAGCAGCATCTGGCACTAGCACTCTGGGAAAATGGGTGCGAATGCCAAGCTGTGGGTCCCCAGCGGGCTCGTGAAGCGCGGGGCTGCCCGTCTCTCTCCTGGGAGGGTCCGAGTTGGCGCCTCAGCCCCGCATTCTTCCACACTTCACCACAACATCAGGTGTTTTCCAACCCCGTGACTCCTGGGATTTTCCTTAGCCTGCCAGTGCATGGTGAAACGGCATAGGGGGTAACTGCATTTCATGTGGTTGAATCTGTTTTCTGTGTCATGGGAGCTGGAACCAGTCAGTCACATGCTCTGACTACGGTGGGCTCCTCTGGTGGCTGGCTGGGATTTCCTGGCAGCTGGTCTGGGAAGGGCTGGTCCCTGGGGCCTCAATCATTGCTCCCTCCAGTGCGTGAGGAGGAGGTGCATCACGGGCTGTTAGTTTGTGGATGTGCAGGTGGTACTGGGCGAGTTGCAACAGGCCTCAGTGGGGCCAGAGTCCCACGGCGTCCTTGCCCCCAGCTCCCTGGCACGCGCAGCCTCCTCTCCCACTTGTGGGTTCTGCTGAAGGCAGGGATGTTCTGAGTCAGCCAGGGAGGCCGAGAGATGGGAAGTTCACAAGGGAGTTGGCTGGGGGGGCCGGTGATTAATCTACATAGCCAGGTGAAGGCCAGCACTGGCCAGGCCAAGGCTGCTGAGCCCTTGTCCCTTGACTGTGGCCCTGTCAGTGGCTCTGAAGACAAAGGCCCTGGCCAGGCTCTTTGCTGGCCTCAGTCTGACGGTGAACCCAGACATGACCCACAGGTAGCCAGGCTGCTTCCTGCCTGCAGCCCACTCCCAGGTGGGGACCCAGGAGCAGGAGGTGCGGCAAGGACTGCGCCCTCTGTCGGCTGACTTCAGCCTTTCCTTCTTGATTACTCTTTTCTGTTCTAGGTTTATTCCGCCCTGAGTAGTCGGGCTCGCGGGGTGGCTGTGCTCTGGGTTCTCTTAGCTGTCCTTGGTTTGCATTTTGTTTTTACTTCCGGGTCTGCTTTGTCCTTAAATCGCTGCCTCTCTGACCTCTGCCTCATTTCTCTGTTTACCGTGAAGCTTCAAGAAAAATACAGGTTCTCTGTTTTTCTGCTTGTTTTGAAAGTATTTTTTCCTTACCATGTATTTTAACTCCGTGGTCTTTATTACTCTCAGCTTATTTGTTTCCAACTTTTATTTTCTATATTAAGGTGCAAAATAGTCTTTTATTGTCATTCTGGTTCTGTAAATGTTTTATAATACTCATTTTCCATTTTAGTCTAGTAGTTATTTTAAAAGATATTTATTTATTTATTTTTTGACAAAGTTAGTGAGAGAGAGAGATAGAGAGAAAGGTCTTCCTTTTTCCGTTGGTTCACCCCCCCAGTGGCCGCTGTGGCCGGCACACCGCGCTGATCTGAAGCCAGAAGCCAGAAGCCAGGTGCTTCCTCCTGGTCTCCCATGTGGGTGCAGGGCCCAAGGACCTGGGCCATCCTCCTCTGCACTCACTCCCAGGCCACAGCAGAGAGCTGGACTGGAAGAGGAGTAACCAGGACTAGAGAATCCGGCGCCTCGACCGGGACTAGAACCCGCTGTGCCAGCACCGCAGGTGAAGGATTAGCCTAGTGAGCCGCGGTGCCGGCCAGCATTGTGTCTTGAAAGTAGAACTGGGGGCTGGCGCCACGGCTCAAAAGGCTAATCCTCCGCCTGCAGCGCCGGCCCCACCGGGTTCTAGTCCCAGTCGGGGCACCGGATTCTGTCCCTGTTACTCCTCTTCCAGTCCAGCTCTCTGCTGTGGCCCGGGAAGGCAGTGGAGGATGGCCCAGGTCCTTGGGCCCTGCATCCGCATGGGAGACCAGGAGGCAGCACCTGGCTCCTGGCTTTGGATCTGCACGCTGCACCGGCCACAGCACGCCGGCCGCAGTGGCCACTGGGGGGTGAACCAACGGAAAAAGGAAGACCTTTCTCTCTCTCTCTCACTGTCCACTCTGCCTGTCAAAAAAAAAAAAAAAAAAAAAAAAAGTAAAAAGTAGAACTGGGGCTGGTGCTGTGGCGCAGCGGGTTAACACCCTGACCTGAAGCTCCAGCATCCCATATGGGTGCCGGTTTGAGACCCAGCTGCTCGACTTCCGATCCAGCTCTCTGCTATGGCCTGGGAAAGCAACAGAAGATGGCCCATGTCCTTGGGCCCCTGCACCCACATGGGAGACCGGAGGAAGCTCCTGGTTCCTGGCTTCGGATTGGCGCAGCTCCGGCCGTTGTGGCCAATTGGGGAGTAAACCAGCTGATGGAAGACCTCTCTTTTCCTCTCTCTCTCTGCGCCTTTCCTCTCTCTGTGTAACTCTGACTTTCAAATAAATAAATAAATCTTTAAAAAAAAATAAAAAAGAAAGTAGAACTATAAGAAACAACGCAGCCACTGCAGACATGGGCCAATGAGACAGATGAGAAGGTGTTGCTTGTGGGGGTGGGAGTAGGATGCAAGGAATGGCGAAAACATTAAAATGAAATTAAGCCGAGGTGAAGAAGCCCCAGGTGTTCATCCTGGAGAGGCCTGGCTCTGAGGACGATTACTCCTTGTGCAAGGTTTAGATAAGGTGGTGGCCCCGGGCAGACAGAGGTTGTGGGGTTGGCCTCAGCAGCCCTGTGTCCTGCTGGGAACGGCGTCTGCTCTGGCTGGAATGGCCCGGCCAGCAGCACAAGATGTCGGCGTTGACACTCCGGGTCACAGCACGCGTTTTCTCAGGCCTGTGATCTCCTCTGACTTCTGCACCCCCCACAGTGGAGTCCGTTTTTCACTGGCCACCAGAAGCCAGGAGCAGCAGCAGGGCTGTGTGGTGGCCGAGCAGTGAGCACAGAGAATGGACCCCGTGCAACAGCCGTCTCCCCGTGTGCGGATGCGTGGACTGCTGGGGCGTGTGGCGGCTCGGGGGATTTGCCTGGGCATAGCGCCTCCACATTTCCAAGACGGGAACCGTGGGCTCAGATGCCGTCTTCGGGGGACCTGCCTGCAGATCAGCCTGCAGAGACGGGATCCCTGTGCTCCATCACACGGGTCTCTGCTCTTGGCACTGTGCTGCTGGAGCCTTTCGCTCTGAGAGCCGGTCAGGGTCGTGAAGCTAAAGAGAACCGGGCCTGCCAAGACTCTGAGTAACTTTCCTATCCGGGGGCGTGTCAACTTGAGTGGTTTTGTCCTCGTGGGCTTGCTGCGCGGTGAGAACCAGCTTGAGCACTGGGTCTGCTTTCCGGGGCAGGGCGGCGTGCAGGTCGGAAGAGGCCAGGAAGGAGCCTCCTCCGTGTACGTCCTCAGCTGGTCACCGCGTGGAGCAGGGTGTCCTCAACCCCGCTGCTGGTGCTGGCTCTGCTGCAGACTCTGGGACGCTTCCAAAACCTGCCCCAGTGAGGAGCGGGCTCACAGGAAGCAGGACTGATTGCCCGTTCCCAGATTCATAAACCCAGGCCAGCACTCCCGAACCGTGGCCCAGTTCTGAGGGGGCCCAGATGGCACGAAATGTTTACATTTGATACTTCCCCATCGATGAGTCCGTTAGTCCGGCCAGAGTTAGGCTGGAAGGGCCCTGCCTTCCCGCCCGCTGTGTGGCCAGGTGGAATCCTGGCGGCCTGTGTGTCAGAGGCCGACTCTGGCCAGCCACAGGGTCGTGCCTCCACCGCGGGATCTGTGTCATAAATATGGGTTAAATGACAAGGAGCTGAGGAGAGGCGTGCCGTGACGGGGCTGTCAGCGTTTGTCACCACCGTCCCCCATGACCTCGCCCTCCACACCCGCCTGCTCCCCAGTCCTCTGACCTGCAGCTTCTCAAGGCGGGCGTCTTTCATGTCGGCAATGCAGATAGGAGGACACTGTGGGAAAGAGCCCTGTGCCATGACCAGGGGCCTCCCGGGTGGGCAGAGGCCACAGGTGGCCAGGGCCTGAGCAGAGAGGGGCAGAGTGTGGGGGAGGGGCCTCCCTGGCCCTGGGGCTCAAGACAGTTGAGTTTTCAGGGTGAGCATGTGCCAGTGGGAACTGGGTGGGGCTGCCATGTGTGCCAAGCCAGTGATGGCATCAGGCCAGACCTTGGCACAGACACACATTGCTCAAAACTTCCCAGGAACAAACCTATACATCAGACACACACTCACACCCGACACACCCAGCACATCAAGGTACACACGTAGCACACACCCACCCCTACCTTCAAATGCACACGCAGCACACGCACCCCTACCTTCACATGCACACGCAGCACACGCACCCCTACCTTCAAATGCACACATAGCACACTCACCCCTACCTTCAAATGCACACGTAGCACATGCACCCCTAACTTCAAATGCACATGCAGCACACGCACCCCTACCTTCAAATGCACACATAGCACACTCACCCCTACCTTCAAATACGCAGCACACTCACCCCTACCTTCAAATGCACACATAGCACACTCACCCCTACCTTCAAATACGCAGCACACTCACCCCTACCTTCAAATGCACCTGCAGCACATGCACCCCTACCTTCAAATGCACACACAGCACACTCACCCCTACCTTCACATGCACACGCAGCACACTCACCCCTACCTTCACATGCACACACAGCACACTCACCCCTACCTTCAAATGCACCTGCAGCACATGCACCCCTACCTTCAAATGCACACACAGCACACTCACCCCTACCTTCACATGCACACGCAGCACACTCACCCCTACCTTCACATGCACACACAGCACACTCACCCCTACCTTCAAATGCACACGTAGCACACGCACCCCTACCTTCAAATGCACACGCAGCACAAGCACCCCAGCCTTTAAACCTGTGCTTTGTCATCTGCAAGCCAGGTCTGGGGGGTCCAGCAGCCAGCACACCAAAGCTCCTGCTCCTGTGGAGCTCACCTGCCGGAAGGCGACCCCACACTCCGGCCGCAGCCCGTCCTCAGCGGGCGTCTGAGTTCCATCCCGGTGAGTTGATCCGCCAATCTGCCTCGCATCTGAGTTGCAGAGCGGCACGGTGCTGCCCTCTTCTGGCCAACAGAGGAAGTACCTGCCAGACGCCCCCTGCCCGTGCTGGGGACCTGTGGCTTTGGTGTCCGGCAGGGAAGGGCAGATACAGAGGGGCAAAGGCACTGCGAACTCTCCCCCGGTGCCCCGGTGCCCCGATGCCCTCCTCATCCCCTGCTTGCCTCTAACCTCCCTCCCTGCCCCATAAACGCTTGGATTTAAGTGGGGGGGTCGGGGGGTTTGAGTTAAATCACGTGACTTTTGTAGAACTGTGGCACCCCGTTTGCCAGCAGCACCCTCGGGACACCCTGCTGTTGCAGCTGGTGCGGGGGATCCCTCTGTGATCTGGCAGGGCTGCAGGAGCCGTGGTCTGGAGGTGCTGCACGGGCAGCATCTTACCCAGGTGGCGCTGGCCCAGGCCACAAGCCAGGACTGACACGGGGCTGGTACCTGGTGCTCTGCTCTTTGAGACACAGCTGCGGAATCTCTGTCACCTTTCTCATGTGGATGCAAGGTCTGCACTTCTCTTGAATCTCGGCGGGCGGCAAGGCCTGGCTGCTGCAAGCAACAGAGTGAAGCGTGTGGCTTCCCAAAAGTCTCGCTGCTTCTGCCCGGCTGCGACCTGGCCAGCAAATGCAATCCAATGCTTGCAACAGCCTGGGATGGGGGCTGGGCCAGGCCAAAGCCGGGAGCCTGGAGCTTCACCCAGGCCTCCCACTTGGGTGGCAGGGACCCAAGCTGTTAAACCATCACCTGCTGCCTCCCAGGTGAGCATTAGAGGAACTGGGAGTGGAGGAGGGGGGACTCGTGGACGGAGTGCGGGCAGCCCAGGCAGCCCAGGCAGCGACTGAGCCGTGCGCCGCAATGCCTGTGCCCAGGCCCGTCTCTGAGCCGCCCTGATCCTGGCCAGGGCTCCGGGAACAGAGGGAGGGGTCCGCACTGTGCCGGGTCCGAGAGCTGAGCGGCAGCGGGTTCGGGGGCAGAGGCGCGGGCTCGGGCGTGGGAGGCCGCAGGGGCCTCTCTGGCCTGGTGTGGGAGCAGAACCCGCGTGGAGACAGCGGTCGGCTCCGGGAGTTTGGGTCCCGCCGTACCACATTCGTGTTTATTAGAAAGCAACGTCTTGTGCGGCCTCGGTGACCTCCGAAGGCCCTTAACGGGGTTAGAACCGCAGAGGGCGCCGTGCAGTGCAGTGGGGGGGCTTGCAGGGGCGGCACGCAACCAGACCCTGCGGGCTGCCGAAGCGAGTCCCCACCCCTGTTTTTCATCGTAAGGGGGAACTCAAGCAGGATGCCCACCGGCGCTGGATCCACAACGCGGGGCTTGCCTGCACTCTCCTGCCCGCCCCACTCGGCTCTGCTCCTGGTCGGGATCGGTGGACGCTCGGGACTGGAGACTCAGGAGGTGGCCTGCAGGGGGCGCTGGCGCCGCGCGTTTACGAGGCTGAGACACACCCGTGCCTCTCCCGGTCCTGCGCTCCCAGGCCCCAGCCCGCGCGCCTCGGAGCCGAAGAGCCCTCCCCCACTCCCCACTCCCACCCCCGGGGCTGTGACTGAGGCTTCTCTGTCCCCGCTTGTCCAAAGCTGAGCTTCACCCAGCATCCGGAGGAACGCATGGACATCGCGATTTGACAGGGCCAGCTCACGAGGATCATCAGCGACAGTAACAAACTAGCACCAGCAAGCCTTTCTGGGGTTCTGCCTCTGACCTGGGGAAGGGACTACCCTACAGCACCCACCCAGGGGCACTGCCCAAGGGCGTGTGGCTCTGGGCTACAGCCATGGCCACGAGGGGCCTCGGCCACTGCCGAAACTTTCCAGTCCTGGCCCCATCGCATCCCAGGCTCTGGGGCATTGGAAACCAGCCCGGGAGCCATCCTCACCCTGGAAGCACTGCCGGCAGGAGGCAGGATGGCCTGGTGGTTAAGGGCTTGGCTGGGAGAGACAGAGACTCCTGCTACCCGCACCTGCGGACTGAGCCCCCAGCTCCCCTTCCTCATCTGTAACTGAAGATAGCCTGCAGACTCAGGGCAGGACTGGGCCCCCCAGGGCTAGCCAATTCCTAGAGGCTTACCCAGGGGCATACCTTTCATATGCAAATAAGCCAAAGTCCATGCCCCCCCCCCCCCCCCCCTTTATAAAATCCTGGCATTAAACCCGTACTTTCCCTGCCCTCAATCATGCCAGGGCCATGTACCCGGCGACCCGGGACACCTGGTGCAGCCGGGAGCCTGCTGGGATTATGAGAACAAGCGGCCCTGAGCTGTTCACCTCGCCATACCCGTTCCCTGCCCCGCTTTCCAAACCACCACGAAGCCGTTCGCTTTCCCCTGGCTCCTTCTGCCTCCAGCCCCACCCTGGAGCTTCCCTGCTTGGCCCTGCCTGCGGTGGTCTGTCCCTTCCAGGCAGACTTCTCAGCGTCCCGAGTCCCCCAGATTCACCCTGGGGACATTCCAGAGTCACCACGTCAGATTGTTCCAGGGGTCAGAGGACCGGGCTCTTCTAAAGTGCCTGGCACAGTGCCTGCCTCACGGGAGCACGGAGCAGGGAGCACCCCCTCCGCCAGCCTCCTCCCTGCCCGTGTTGCCGCCTCCTGGTGCCCAGCTGTGGGCACACAGGCATCAGCAGGTGTGCTTCTTCCCCCCGATGGTGATGCCAAACGCCGCAAGCTGGCAGCAAGAGTCCGGAGGGAAAGGCTGCCCGGAGCAGGCAGGGGCTGGCCCAGGAGCCAGCAGAGGGAGCCCCACCTTTGTACCAGGCCCCTAATCAGAGAAATCCTTCCCAAACCTGCTCCTGCACCCCCGCCCCGCCAGGTCCCCAGCTCAGCCTGTAATGTCCAACGACAAGTGCTCCCAGTGGTAATAATTTACTGAGCAGTGCGCGAGCATCCTGCACCCCAGTTTCTGGTGCCAGGAACCCTTCACCCTCTGAACATTACCGAGGCTCTCAGAGGGCTCTTGGTAATGTAGGTTGACAATGGAGTCAAGACTGAGAGATTGAATGCATGTTCACAATTAATTTAAGATAATAATGATCAGCACACTTGGTGCTAGCACACATAACTTTTTAAATGAAAAATAACTGTTTTCCAACGTACAGATTTTGGGAGAGGGAAGTGGTGTTGGGCTCATGGAAGGCAGCTGGATTTCTCCATCTGCTCCTGCGTTCAAGTTTTGAGATCTCTCATGTCTTGTAGCCCCTGGGGGTTTAAAAAAGCCCTCCATCGGGAGGGAGGGAGGCACATCCGTCTTATCTGAATATTAGCATGGACATGGTCTGGACTTTCCAGAGTGCCCTGGAAGCTAGGTGTCCCTGTTGCCCAGTTTGACAGACGAGGAAACCGAGGCACAAGGAGACAAGGGGGCTCGTCCAGGTCCTGCAGCAGGGCGTCACGCTAGACCAGTGGGGAGGGGACGTCATGGAGAAAAGAGCTGGGTTTCGGTGTCCAAGGCCCCAGCACCCAGCCCTGAGCTGGAAGGCAGGGATTGGACACAGACAAAGCGAAAAGGCAGGGAGGGCCAGGGGGAGGTGGGGGGAGCGGGTTCTGCAGTGAGGGGCGGGGGCTGGGAGGGGCCTGGGCGATCAGTTAGTCACCAAGTGGTCCTGGTGACAGGGCTGGAGATGGCAGCTGGCGGCGGATGCAGCCTCAAGCTGGAAAATCAATAGGTGATCAGCGGTCCAGGGGCGTGCTGTTCATCAGGTGCTGCGAGAGGCAGGGCCGGGAGGAAATATCACTGACCCCTGGCAGGATTGATCAAACAGCCAGACACCCAAGGCCAAACTCACTAATAAAGTGAGACGTTCCGCTCAGCCCGGCGGCTGCTGGCTGAAGGTCTTAAAAAAACCGCTTAGCTGAGGACTTCTTGCTAAACTGTCTTTGTTTCTTGAAGCAAGTGGGAGGCAAGGCAGTTGGGGGGTGGGGTGGGGGGCGCCGCTGGCTCGGCCCCTGTTGAGCCTGGGCCTTCTGCTTTGACACAGGCCTGGGGCTCACATGGCATGTGTGTGCCACACTGTAGTCCACACTATTTACGCATGCCACACGTGCACAATGCACGCACGCACGGTGTCACACACATGTACACATGCTCCAGCACAAAGCATTTACAGGTGGCACCCAGGCACACTGCCAACACACACATGTGCACTCTCATGCCTTGCGTGTGGGTATATGTGCACATACGCCACAGCAGGGCATTTGGATTTGAGGGATGGGCATGCATGCTGTGGATTTTATTTTTTAATTAAGTAATTTATTTGAAAGGCAGAGTGACAGGGAGAGAGAGAGGAAGATAGAGAGACAGAGATTTTCCGTCCACTGGTTCACTCCCCAGATGGATGCAGCAGCCAGGGCTGGGCCAGGCTGAAGCCATGAGTCTGGAACTCCATCTGGGTTTTGCGCATGAGTGGGGGGGGGCCCTCCATCTTCCGCTGCTTTCCCAGGCACGCCAGCAGGGAGCTGGCTCAGAAGTGGAGCAGCTGGGACTCAAACCAGTGCTCCTTCTGGTGTTGCCAATGGCCCATGGTGCCCTGCTGTGTATTCCTTCACTTGTCTCACCACTGCCTCTACATTTGTAACGGTGGTCTTGATTATTACGGCGTTGGAGGGTGGAAGAAGCTAGAAGGCTAAGCTGTACAACAGAATGAATGCAGGAAGCGGTGGGGGATGGGTGGGGGAAGGGCTGCCCTGCCCTGGGAGAAATAGCGCTTTGGCTTGGAGTTGAGAGCGGGGAGCTGGGGCAGAGCAGGACAGAGGTGCCGGGGTAGCTGTGGGTGAGGCAGCCATGCGCAAGTGTGGTGTTTGGAAGCCACGTGTTGGGTGCGGAGTTGGGTGTCCTTTGGCATCCTTTGAAGGGTCCAAGTGCAGAGCAGACTCCCTTTCGGAGACTTGCCGTGTGGTGGGCAGTGTTAATCAGAGTGGGCTTGGGCAAGCCGAATGCGTGGGGATCAAACAGTAGCATCAGTCAGACCGAGAGCCACGTTCTGTGGGACTCTTGTGGCCGAGAGATGGTGCGAAGAGCTCTCCCCCCACCCCCATTGTCGTCCCACTGCAAAGGCAGGCACTGCTTTCCTTTCTGAGTTTGGATGAGGTCACTGGAGCGCAGGGGGTTAATCACCTGGTTTGGGTGGGTGCGTGATTGGAGCCCATCCTGGGCCCAGGCAGAGCCCTGGAGCTGGGGGAGCAGGCAGGAGAATGGTGCTGTGTGCGGGGTGGGGTGGGGTCGTCCCTGTCCCCCACGGCATGTATCAAGGTGCTTGATTGTTCAGACAACTCCGTGGGATGAGAAGCTGTCTGAGGGCAGGGCTGCTCTGCTGCACTGGCTAGTCCTGGTGCAGGGGAGGGGACAGCTATGCAGGTGCCCCATGCTGAGTGGCTGCCCAGTGTCACGAGTGAGTGTCAGCCTGGGAAGATCACATGGAGGAGAAAGCCACAAGCCCATCCCTTGGCCGTGGGACGCAGCCACGCTGCCGTGAGTGTGCAGGAGGCAACACGTCGGCTCCAGGCCTCGTCCCTGCGTTGGCTCTGCGTCATGCGCTCGTCCTCTGTGGAACCACCCAAGAACCGAGGCTGTCCGAAGCCATGCGGCAGGTGGAGTGGAGATGCAGGGGCGTCTACTGGGGTGTCCGGTGGTGTCCCCAGTGATGCCTGTGCTGAGAACCTGGGCCTGGGACTTTACTGTGCAGAGGAGCCTTCAGAGGTGGGCAAGGCTGAGGCCACCCCAGGGTCATCTGGGGACTGATGGCAAGCATTTTCCTGGGGAAGAGGTGAGCACACAGAGGCCAGGACCGAGGTGGTCAGCGGACGCTCCGAGAGAGAGAGAGAGAGGCCCGGCAGATTCTCCCATGACTCTCCAGCAGGACCCAGCCCTGCCAATGGTTTTGATTTCAGCCCATTCTCTTGGATTGAGTAGGAGAAATTCCTGTTGCTTTAAGCGTCAAGTTTGAGGAGCCCCTGGGGGACTAGTACGGGGCTGGATGCACCTGCCTTTGGAGAAGAGGGAACTATAACATGGAAGGGACTCCTGGTTGCTCTGTGTCCTCCGAGGGCTGTGGGCCTTCAGGTAGCCCTTTAGGCCTCTCTTAGGAGAAGGGGACCCTGCAGTCGGGGGTTCTGGGTGGGGCGAACTGCGTTGGGGAGGGGTGAGCACCCTGTTGCTGACACAACTGCCTGTCTCCCACAGCCGGCCCAACTCACAAGCTTCCAAGCTTGTAGCAGTGTGGCTGCGATGCCCATTCAGCAGAAGCCACACTTTGGGGAGTGTTGCTCCTCTCCCTGCCTGGGGGTGCACAGCACGGTCGGTCCTCTCCTGCCATGCTAGTGGGGTGGAGGTGGGGCAGTGGGCGCAGCTCCCGGGCAGCCTTGCAGTGGCGAGGGAAGCTCCGATTTTCCAGTGTGCTGTGTTGCTCAAGGATGTTATCAGCCGACCATGAGTCGATCAGGAAGACATTGTGGGACCTCTCTATCCCCGAGAGTCTGTGTATGGGTGCAGGAGGGTGGGGTGAGAGGGGCAGGCCCCAGGCTGGTGTCTAGATGATGGGGGAGGATGACAGCGTGTCTCTTGGGCTGCCCCAGCCCTGGGGGTTCCGTCCTCAGTGGGTCGTAAGGACCACCCCACAGCACCTGCTCCTTGTTTTCCTCTGATGAAGTCGTCTCCGCTTGGACATTGCCCCTGGACTCGGCGATCACACCCCCCGGAGGGAGCAACATCCCTCAAAGAGCCGCAGCATTGTCCCAGCCAAGAACTTGCTGTACCAGATTCATTAAAACGAGGTTGATATTCTCTTCCCATTTCTGTGCCAACAGCTGGTGTGGACAGAATTCATCATGCCACCCAGTGGTGGCTGTAACTGATTGTTCAGGTGGGAAGGAGCGACCTGAGGTTTGTTTTTTTTTTTTTTTTAAGTGTGCCTTTCAGGTGGGTGACGGATCTTGGCATGGGTGTGGGGAAGTGGCACACTTGGGGGTTGATTAGGGCTGTACACATTAGTTCCATCTTTATGGCCAGCAATTTGGAAATGACACAAGATATAAGATGTGTGTGCTGTTTTTTGGATTTTTAGTTCTCAAAATTCAGGTGGACAAGAAGTGTAAGTTTTTGTTACTCTGTGACTTCTAAAAAAGGTTTTATTTTCTTGACAGTTACATACATAGAGAGAAATCTTCCATCTGCTCATTCACTCGGCAAATGGCCGCAACAGCCAGGGCTGGGCTAGCTCTCCCTTGTGGGGGGCAGGGACCCAGGCACTTGGGAATCCTCTGCTGCTTTCCCAGGTGCATTAGCAGGGAGCTGGATTGGAAGTGGAGCAGCCAGGACTTGAACCGACACTCACATGGGATGCTGGCATTGCAGATGGTGGCTTTACTCCCCAGCCCTGCTGTTCTGTATTGAACTTGGTTTCTGTCTCAACACCTCTCTCTCCTCCCCCGGTACACATACATACCCTTCTCCCTTGAAGGCAAACAGTAACTGTAGGTAATTCAGGATAAGCGCACCACCTGAGGCCCTCCCCGACGACCCTTTCTTCCTCCTGGGGTGCAGGGGAGGGGGCTGTGTCTTTGCTGGGCCGCGGCCCTCGCCCCCAGGATGGCGTTGGCCATCGTGCCTGTGCACCAGTGCCGAGCTCCGCCTGGGCCCTGCAGCAGGCAGCGTGGAAGCCCCATCCTGGCACGTCCTGGCTCACTCTTCCCATCCTCTCAGAGACACAGGGACGTCCAGCGCTTCCCTGGGGGCTACGTTGAGCTGTGAAACCGATGTCCAGCTCTGCTCGTGTGACTGAGGCTTGCAGACGGGAAAGGGGTGCAGGGCAGCCTGCCTTCAGCTGGGGCGCAATCTTTGTTAGCACCAACCCCCAGCAGGGTGGCAGCGCACCTGAGCTTGGCCCAGGGACCTCCAGCTTCTTACCTCTGCTCCTCTGTCAGCTCAAGGCCTTGATTCCCATGCCCCTGCCCCAGGAAAGCTCACTCACCAAGCTCCCCTCGCGTCTTTCCTGTGGACCTGAAAGCCCCAAGCCCCGCTGTGTTCTCTCATCTGTTCTGCTCGGCCCCTCTGCTAGGCCGGTGCCTGCGTGGAAGATCCGACCCGGCTCTTGCAGCATCTGCCCTTCTGTGTTCTACTCGCGCGGAATCTCTAGAATGGGCCAATTCACAGGGACAGAGTGGAAAATAGAGCTTATCAGGGGTGAGGGGAGATGGGATTGGGGGGCGAAGTCTTAATGGTTTCCGTTTGGAGTGAACAACGAAGTTTTGGAGGGGCAGGTGTTGTGGTGCAGCGGGTGGAGCCATTGCCTGCAAGGGCCTGCAGTCCTGGCTGCTCCGCTTCTGATCCAGCTCCCTGGTATTGCACCCGGGAAAGCAATGCAGGATGGGCCAGAGTGCTTGGCCCTTGCCACCCACGTGGGAGACGGGTGGAGTTCTAGCTCCCTGCTCCTGGTTCTGGCTTGGCTCAGCCCTGATCTTTGCAGCCATCTGGGGAGTGAACCGGCGGATGGAATCAGTCAATCTCTCTCTCTCTCTCTCACTCTCTCTCTCTCTCCCCCCCCCTCTGTCTCTGTCATTGCGCCTTTCAAATAAATAAATAAATAAATCTTTAAAAAAAACCCCTGAGAGCAATAACTCATATAAAGAAGAGTGCATAAAACATAAATGTCCAGTTTAAAGTAAACCTGTATGGGCTCTGGTTTGAGTCCCAGCTGCTCCACTTCTGATCCAGCTCCCTGCTATGGTGGGAGACTTGGAAGAAGCTCCTGGCTCCTAGCTTCGGTTTGGCCCAGCTCTGGCTGTTGTAGCCGTTTAGGGAGTGAACCAGCAGATACAAGACCTCTCTCTCTTACTCTCTCTCTGTCTAACTCTACCTCTCAAATAAATAAATAAAATCTTTTTTTTTAAAGGTAAGTTTATTCTGGTGCAAAAAAATGGAAATTCGGGCAAAGTGTTTTCATGATTTGCAATTTCCATGAACTTTTTGAAGACCTCTTGGATTTCAAAAAAGTCATTTGGGGCAGGCGTTTGGCTGGTGGCAGAGTTGTCGGCTGAGACGCCGACATCTCTGATGGCTGCCTCTGCCTCCAGACCCCAGCTCCCTGCTAGTGCAGACCCTGGGGCACAGTGGTGATGGCTCAGGTAACGGAGTTCCTGCTACCTGCACGGGAGACCTGGATTAAGTTCCCAGCTGCAGGCTTCAGCCAGGCCCAGCCCTGGCTGTTGTGGGTACTCGGGAACTGAGTCAACAGGTGGGCGTTCCCTCTCTCTCCTCTGTATGTGTGTGTGTGCATACCTCTAAAGTAAGTAAATACAAATTCGAGAAAAAGATTTATTTTGAAATAACTTTCGACAGAAGAGTTGCAAAAACGATACAGGGAGCTCCTGCGTTCCTTGTGTGCTCTTACACTCTGCCCAGCTTCCCTGGTGGGAGTGTCTTCTTTCCTAGCACATGGATCAAAACCAAGCAACTCACACTGGCCCTGCTATGCACAGACGGCAGACCTGGTCTGGGCTTCAGGTTCCCTTTTCTGTTCCCCTTTCTGTCCCAGGCTCCCGTGAATCAGCCTTCCTCTTCTATAGTCTGGGACCATTGTTTAGTCTTTTTCTTTTTCATGACCTTGGCGTTTATACAGAGTAGTGGCCAGAGATTTTGCAGAAGTCTTGCTTTTCTTTATATTTTTCCTCTCCAAAGTATGTATCTCTGAACAGCATAGGTTTTTTTTTTCCATTCTGAGTTTTATATCAAAGGGATCATAGCATATGTATTCTTTTATATCTTACTTTTTAAAAAAGATTTATTTGAAAAGCAGAGTTAGAGAGAGAGAGAGAGAGAGACCTTCCAGCTGTTGCTTCACTTCTCAAATGGCCATGATGGCTGGAGCTGTGCTGATCAGAAGCCAGGAGCCAGGAGCTTCTTCTGGGTCTCCCACATGGATGCAGGGGCACAAGTACTTGGGCCATCTGCTGCTGCTTTCTCAGGCGGATTGGCAGGGAGCTGGATCAGAAGTGGAGCAGCCAGGACTAGAACTGGTACCCATATGGGATGCCGGCACAGCAGGGGACAGCTTTACCCCTATGCCACAGCGCCAGCCCCACATTTGTGTTTCTAAAGCAAAAATTATGCATGTGTCTCCAAGCAGAGTTGGACTTGCCTGGTTCTCTGGATCTGGAGTTCCTTAAACTTCTGCAGGACAGGACAAAGAGCTGAGGAGGGGCTGAGCCCTGGGCTTCAGTTCTCCAAGCCCACCCACTGTGGGACTCCCAGGACCACTGCCTCCAGCACCTGCCCCGGTTGCCAGGGAAACAGCCCTTTATCGAGTGGAACCATCCCTAAGCCAGCCCAGTGATTTGTCCTTGTCTAATTATTATTACACTTAGCATGTCCCCTTTGGATGAGTAACAGGGGAGGGCTGGGGGGGGGGGAGGGTGCGGGAGCCGAGGAGTGCTGATTTGTGGGGTCGGCAGCTCATCTTTGAGAGGAAGGCATTTATCTTTCTGGAAGCAGAAAACAGCCCAACGGAGACGAATTCAACAGTTCCCATGTGGGTCTGTCTGTGTGTGAACACGCTCATCCAGAAAGTGTGTGCCTGTGGACTTGAGGTGTGGGGCTGAGTGCACAGCACACGGAGAACGTGGCCAGAGCCATGGCCCCGTGGGTGTGCCCGTGGCTACTGCGCGTGGCTCCTGACGCATCTCTGTGTGTCTGAGTGTGTGTGATGTGTGTACCTTCCTTGGACTGAGCTAGCTAATCTAGGTGTGCGGGCTTGTATCACTTGGGTGATGACATATGGGTGTGCATGTTGTAGATAAAGCAAGGACAACCTGGATGTGTGTATACATGTGTACATGTGGGCCTTCATGCATCTGTGTACACGGAGTGCATTCTGCTTTCAAACAGTGGGCAAAGGCCTGTGTGCCTGGGTAGGCAACGTCTGAGCAGAGCTGCAGGTGCACACTGTTACAAAAATCAGGGAGCTGCTGTGACTAGGGACATGGAGCCCGGGCACCATCAGAGGAGGTTTGCATTCCACGCATTGTGTAGTAGCTGGGAGAGATTGCAAAAATGTCCTCCTTCCTTCACTCCTGCCAGAATCCATGCTCTTTGAATGCAAATTTGCTGTTTTTTTTTTTTTTTTTTTTTTTTTTTTTTTTTTTTTTCCAGTGGGTGAAGTCTGTTTTCCCCACTCCCTTGAACTGGGCAGGACTTGAACCTGGCTGTGAACTGTAGGGAGGCGGGAGAGGTGATGAGCCGGTTCTGAGCCTGAGCCTTGCTCTTTTAGGATGCTGCCCACTTGCACACAGGTGAGCCTGCTCTAGCCCACTGGAGGGTGAAGACCACCGCAGGAAAGAGCCTATTTGCCCCAGCTGAGGCTATCCTGGGCCATCTTCCAGCCAACTGGGCTGCAAACACACGAGAGATTCTCATGAGCGAGGCCTGCCCCAAGCACATGAGTGACAGACTTGGGCAGACTTCGCGTCCTGGCTCCGAGACCTTGTCCTGGGGGGTCCTGAGTGAGTTTGTGCATGGGGCTCTTGATAAGGGGGAGATGATGGCATCTGGGCTGGGGGAGGCGGCGGGGCGGGAGGAGTGTGGGTGGGTGGGGAGGACAGGCCTTCAGGGAATTGAGCAGGCAGAGCTTGGAGGACTTCCACGCGGGGGTTGGAGTGGAGAGGGTATGGTAGGAATTAGAGGGAAGGGAACCAGGGGGAAAGACACGTGCCATCTTCCCTGCGTAGTTCACCGGGGACAACAGACGCCCCTGGCGTTTGTGTATTGATGCGAATGCGGTGGCTTTGGTGCCCTGTCTGGGGTTGGGCACTAATAATGCCTGCAAGCTGAACTTCTACAAGGGCAGGCGGAAACCTAGCCACAGAGAGGCGGCTGCTGGGAGGAGCACGGGGTGTACCCCAGTGTCCTGAGATGCGGCTGCGGTGGGGGGAGCACCGGGTGTACCCCAGCGTCCTGAGACGCAGTGGGGAGAGCACGGGGTGTACCCCAGCGTCCTGTCCACCTGTCTGTCTCTAGGCAGTTGGGTGCTGGGCATCCTGAGCCCTTCCTTTTATCATAAGGACACCTCTCAGGACTGACCTCTCACCCCCACCCTTTGCTTAGCCCTGCTTCTGGCTTCCTTCTCTGAGCCCTGGACCCTGTACTGGTCAGAGTGTTATTGACTTGTGAATTGAGATATTTGGAGCTATGTCTGCCGTCAGGAAGAGCTGGATCCAATCTCCTGGATCAGGAGTCTCCTTTCCTTCTTTCCTTCCCCCCTCCCTCCCTCCCTTCCTCCCTTCCTCCCTTCCTCCCTTCCTTTCTTCTTCCCTTCCTCCCTTCCAATTATTTATTTGAAATGAAGAGTTAGAGAGAGGCAGAGGCAGAGAGAGAGAAAGAGAGAGAGAGAGAGAGAGAGAGAGAGAGAGGTCTTCCATTCACTGGTTTACTCCCCAGATGGCTGCAATGGCTGGAGCTGTGTTGATCTGAAGCCAGGAACCAGGTCTCTTCTTCTGGGTCTCCCATGCTGGTGCAGGAGCCCAAGGACTTGGGCCATCTTCTTCTGCTTTCCCAGGCCATAACAGAGAGCTAGATCAGAAGTGGAGCAGCTGGGACTAGAACCGGCGCCCATATGGGATGCCGGCACTGCAGGCGGCGGCCTCATCCGCTACTCCACAGAGCCAGCCCCTCTGCTTTATTTTTCAGTTCTGTTTTCCTGTCTGAGTGTTTGATTCTTGCTCAGAGCAGCTGCTGCAGCCCTGGACTTGCACTTTGATGGCTAAGACCCCAGAAGGAAGAAGACTTTGTAATTCTAGCAGAGTTCCAGCAAAAGTCCAGGACTGGGGCCAGGGCTGTGGTGCAATAGGTTAATCCTCTGCCTGTGGTGCTGGTATCCCATATGGGCACGGGTTCTAGTCCTGGCTGTGCCTCTTTTTTTTTTTTTTTTTAAGATTTATTTATTTATTTGAAAGTCAGAGTTACACAGAGAGAGAAGGAGAGGCAGAGAAAGAGAGAGAGAGGGAAGTCTTCCCTCCACTGGTTCACTCCCCAGTTGGCCACAACGGCTGGAGCTGAGCCAATCCAAAACCAGGAACCAGGAGCTTCTTCTGGGTCTCCCATGCGGGTGCAGGGGCCCAAGGACTTGGGCCATCTTCTATTGCTTCCCCAGGCCATGGCAGAGAGCTGGATTGGAAGTTGAGCAGCCAGGTCTCGAATGGATGGAAGACATTTCTCTCAGTCTCTCCCTCTCACTGTCTGTAACTCTAACTCTCAAATAAGTAAAATCTTAAAAAAAAAAAAAGTCCAGGTCTGACTCACTGGTCTTGCAGAATGGGGCATTGTTGCCTGGCTGGGCAGGTACTGGTGCCCACCTGGAGGGCTGGCTCAGCCCAGCTCAAACCACATGGCTAGAGAGTGAGGGAGGCAGGGTGCTCAGGACAAAATTGGGGTGCTGGGACCTGAGCCAAGAGGATAGGAGCTGGGCAGGCAATGCCCACTGATAGGGACCAGAGGCCCGCCTGGTCCCTGCCTCCTGGCTGGCATCCTTGTCTTCCAGCGCTGGGAACAACCTCACTCCCCCAGCCTCAGATTGGAACCTCACGCCTTGCCTTGGAGTTCGGGGTGGAAAATTTTGTCCGAGGCTCGGCAAGCTCCATTCTTCTGACTACCAAGGAAGGAGCGCTGTGAAGTTGGACTGTCCGGAGGAGCAGAGCCTGGGAGCTCTCCACACAGGAGCTTGCTCACGCATTTAGTCCCAGGCCCTGCGTGGTGGGGAGTGGGCCAGAGACCAGTGAGCCTGTGGTGTGGTTCCAGCATGCGTGCGGGGCGGCTGGAGCCCCGGGAAGGGCGGCCGTCCCAGTTCAGCGACAGCCGGGTGGGAAGAGATTCACTCGGGGCACAGCTAGCGTTCATGTTCCACGCAGGCCTTTGCGTGACGGCACGAGGCACACCCACATCGGGGGACCCATCTGCTCTGCTCAGGCCGCTGATCTAGCTGTACGGGTGGCATCTGTCTGTACTGATTCAACCACACAATATCGTCGGCCTCTGTTGTCCACTAGGGCTTAGGTGCAGAGTGGGGCACGCGGGAAAGGCCCATTTCCCTCCTCCCTCCACCAGGGCAGTGCCCCAGCCCCCAGCCCTCCTCCCCCAGGGTGCAGGCTGACTGCCAGGGCTGCCGTGGCTCCTGGGCTCCTGGAGCTGTTGCATCCAGCATGCATGGGCCACAGGAGCTGCCTCAGGGCTGGGGGCAGCGGGGAGGAGAGTGCAGGGCCCCTTCTCCTCCCCCAGCTGCTGCCCTCCCTGGCAGGGGCCTCCCTCGCCTGTTATCTGGTCACAGGCTCCAGGGACACTGCCTCTACTGCCCCTTCCCCACATGGCACCCTCCCACTGACACTACCTCCAGGACACAGTCCTGCCCACACCTGTGTCTCCAGGTCCCTGGCTCTGTCTCTTCAGACCTCCAGGGCACAGCTTGGGAGGTGACTGCCACCCCTTGAGGCCTGTTCTCCCCAAAGCTCAGATCCATCTCTGGGTGAATCCCCCAGCCTCAGTGGCTGGTGCTTTTGGGTGATTAGCTGAGCCTGAGTTGTGCAAGGCAAGGCAAGTCAGCCTCAACCACCTCTTCTGTAAAGTGGGTATAAGAAGACCTCCTGATCCCTGAGACTTGCTTCATCCTGAGCAATGGGCTCTGTCTTTGGGGAGAATTGAGGTTGACCATTCATTCATTCATTTTTTTTTTTTTTTTTTTTTTTTTTTTTTTTTTTTTTTTTTTTTTTTTTACAGGCAGAGTGGACAGTGAGAGAGAGAGACAGAGAGAGAAAGGTCTTCCTTTTGCCGCTGGTTCACCCTCCAATGGCCGCCGCTGCAGCCGGCGCACCGCGCTGATCCTGGCAGGAGCCAGGAGCCAGGTGCTTTTTCCTGGTCTCCCATGGGGTGCAGGGCCCAAGCACCTGGGCCATCCTCCACTGCACTCCCTGGCCATAGCAGAGAGCTGGCCTGGAAGAGGGGCAACCGGGACAGAATCCGGCGCCCCAGCCGGGACTAGAACCCGGTGTGCCGGCGCCGCAAGGTGGAGGATTAGCCTATTGAGCCACGGCGCCGGCTCATTCATTCATTTTTTTAAAAGATTTTTATTTATTTATTTGAGAGGTAGAGCCACAGACAGTGAGAGGGAGAGACAGAGAGAAAGTTCTCCGTCCGTTGGTTCACTCCCCAATGGCCACAACAGCCAGAGCTGTGCCAATCTGAAGCCAGGAGCCGGGTGCTTTCTCCCGGTCCCCCATGTGGGTGCAGGGGCACAAGGACTTGGGCCATCTTCTACCGCCCTCCCAGGCCACAGCAGAGAGCTGGATTGGAAGAGGAACAGCCGGGACTCGAACTGGAGTCCATATGCGATGCTGGCACTGCAGGCAGAAGATCAACCCACTGCGCCACAGTGCCAACCCCTCATTCATTCATTCATTCATTCTGGGATTTCCCTCTGGGCTTCTCAATGTACATATCCCATATCCGACCATTATCTGTTAGGCCAGAAGCTATTTCTTTCTCTTTCCTCCAGACTAAGGATTAAACACAAATTTACTAAGGTACACTATTACATGATGTATATATTGGGATATAATTTATGAGGGATACAATCCATGGAGGCATACTTTACCATTATTGAGGAATTTACTGAAGTGTATTGTTTATTTATTGAAGTATAATTTACATCAAATAGAATTCTCCCTCTAGGTTTACAAATCTTTGACAATACACTTGTCTACACTCCAGCCAGCGCCCAGTGCATTCTCAGGGTGTTGGAAAGTTCCTTTGAATTTCCTCTCAGCCACCTCCCACTCACTCACCACCACCAGGAGACCCCAGACCCGAATCCCATCACTGGCGCTTGGCCGAACGTTTGCTCTTGTTCGCTTTGTTTTTATTCTGTCCTGTGTCCTTTCTTCTTTAGAGCCATATCTCTTGGGTAAAACAATACTCATTTTTCCATCTTCTTCAGTTGTGATAATAGCCAGATACAAGCCTGTGGACACACATACACACACACACACACACTTACCCACACATGCACACACCCGCGTGTTATAGATTAAGGACACTTTTCCAAGGCTCAACGTGATACAGTCCAAGGGTGAGGCAAGGCGTACTTTTGTTTTTCTTGAAACTCTTGGTGCTAGCGCACACACACACACTCACACAGCCCCTGGAGCTGAGAGCTGTTTGCTGTCACCTTCTGCCCCACTGTCAGAGTCAGAGCAAGAAGAGAAAAATCGGAATTCTTGCCCTGTCTCAGAAGTAAAAGGGACAAATTAGTTTCTTGTCAGTGCACTGCAATAAATACATTGTCATTTTTATCCCCCCGTGAATCATGGCCTCCATTTCTCCCGTAACTATTATACAGTCTGCTGGCACTATATCATTTTTTGGTAATTTTATTTTCACCAATTGTTTTATGAAATTTTTGAGTTTTATGGACACTAAAACAAATCTAGCCTGCGAGTGTTATAGCCCTTTAAATCATCGGCAGGAAGTCTCAAGGTTCCTCCAGACTGTGCAGGAAGGAGCGTTAGGGAAGAAAGATGGCCCCTAGCTTATAAACTGAGGAGAAACCCAGAGATAAGTTTGTAAAAGGGACATAGATCATGGTGGGTGAAAGCCGGGGTGTGAGGCATCTCCCTGCTCAGCTCCTCCAAGAGTAAAAATGGACTTTTATTTAGCGGCAACACTAAAGCAGCCGAGGGAAAAACACACAGTCTGTCCCTGTCCTGGCGATCTTGTCCTCTGCCACGGCTGGGGACCCATGCACCTGCTGGCTGTGAGGACGCCGCCCCACTCAGGGGCCCTGTTGGGGGGAGCTGGACATCGCAGGGAGGCCTACACGGAACACAACCCTGAGGAGTGTCAGTCGCTGCGCTGCTATGACAAATGTAAAAGGAAGAAAAACTGATGATGCTAAGGTGCACCTGTAGCCAAGTCAGCCCCCCCCCCCCCCCCCCCCAGCCACACACCAAACCCAGCTCCATGGAGAGAGCTACTCTGATTGGGAAAGAACGCTCGCCTTCTCAGCAATTAAAAGGCGTGATGAAGATACAATACTAAAACCGGTATGTTACGGAATATGAGCAGATGGACAAATCAATGGGATGAAATAGGTAGTTCTGGTAAGAATTCAGACCCTGGAAAATGAAGGAAACAAATCAGTAGGGGAGGGATCAGGATGGGCATTTGGCGCAGTGCTGCTTCACACCCGCATCCCATATTTGGGTGCCTGGTTGAGTCTCGGCCTCATTTCTGAATCCAGCTTCCTGCTGATGCAGACCCTTGGAGGCAGCAGGTGTTGGCTCAGAGAGTTGAGTCACTGCCACCCACATGGGAGACCCAGATTGAGTTCCTGGCTCCTGGCTTTGGTCTGGCCCAGCCCTGGCTGTTGTGGACATTTGGGCAGTGAACCAGTAAATGGCAGGTCTCTCTCTGAAACAGAATGAAAATAAATAAATGTTTTTTTAAAAGAGGAGTGGATTGGCTGGCGCCACAGCTCACTAGGCTAATCCTCCGCCTGTGGCGCCGACACACCGGTCGGGGCGCCAGATTCTGTTCCGGTTGCCCCTCTTCCAGTCCAGCTCTCTGCTGTGGCCTGCGAAGGCAGTGGAGGATGGCCCAAGTGCTTGGGCCCTGCACCCGCATGGGAGACCAGGAGAAGCACCTGGCTCCTGGCTCTGGATCAGCGCAGTGCGCAGGCTGTAGCAGCCATTTGGGGGGTGAACCAATGGAAGGAAGACCTCTCTCTCTCTCTCCCCCTCTCTCTCTCTCTCTCTTTCTGTCGCTAACTCTGCCTGTCAAAAAAAAAAAAAAAAAAAAGAGTTACTTTGTGATTGCTAACTGTAAATTTAGTTACTTGGAAGATAGCTTAGATCTTCATCTCATCTAGAGTTGAAACGTCAAAACCAAGTGGGTGTAACAGTCAAAGGTAAAAAATGAGCCAGTAAGGGGCTGGTGCTGTGGCATAGTAGGTTGGGCATCGCTTATGGCGCTGGCATCCCATATTCTAGTTCTGGCTGCTCGACTTTCAATCCAGCTCTCTGCTATGGCCTGGGAAAGCAGTAGAAGTTGGTCCAAGTGCTTGGACCCCTACACCCATGTGCAAGACCTGGAAGAAGCTCCTGGCTCTTGGCTTCAGATCATCTCAGCTCTGGCCATTGTGGCCATTTGGGGAGTGAACTAGTGGACAGAAGACCTCTCTCTCTGTCTTTCCCTCTGTCTGTAACTGCCTCTCAAGTAAATAAATAAATTTTTTTTAAAAGAGACAGTAAAAGGCTGGAAGGAAGTATAAAAAGAGAAGCACTTGGCCAGCGCCACGGCTTACTAGGCTAATCCTTTGCCTGTGGCGCCGGCACCCCGGTTCTAATCCCAGTCGGGGCGCTGGATTCTGTCCCGGTTGCTCCTTTTCCAGTCCAGCTCTCTGCTGTGGCCAGGGAGTGCAGTGGAGGATGGCCCAAGTGCTTGGGCCCTGCACCCGCATGGGAGACCAGGAAGAAGCACCTGGCTCCTGGCTTCAGATCGGTACAGCGCGCTGGCCGTAGCGGCCATTTGGGGGGTGAACCAACGGAAGGAAGACCTTTCTCTCTGTCTCTGTCTCTGTCTCTCACTGTCTAACTGCCTGTCTGCTGTAAAAAAAAAAAAAAAAAAAAAAAGAGAGAGAAGCACTTGATCTCTGGTCAAGGAGGGTTTTCTCTGTATCCTTGGTTAGAGCTGTCAAGGTAAAAGGGCCACATAGCTCGGCTCCAATATTTATACACCTTTGTCTCAAGACATGCCCCCACCTTAAGACCAAAAGTCAAATGGACAAAACCTTCCTGACATATGTGACAGCACAAGTGTCCATAAACTGATAATGAAAACCAGTAGTAGTTCATAGGATAGGCAATGAGACAAACCCTACAGCTCATCAAGGAATAAATAGAAATATCTCCTAAGCATAGGAACACATTGCCAACCATACTCGTGATGGGTAATTCTGTGTCCCCCGGGACATGGCCAGCATGACTCCGGGGTGTCTATGGGTGTTTTGGAGGGAGGCTGACATTGAATGGGAGGGCTGGGTGAAGCAGGTGGCCCTCCCTCTCGGTGGGTCTCACCCAATTTCTCTCTGAATTGAGCAAAGGGCTGAGGCTCCTGTGAGAAGGGGCAGCTCCCCCCACCTGACTGCCCTCATGCTGGGACAGCAGGGTTTGTTTTGTTTCCTGCCTTTGGCTTCTCCCTGGGTCTCCAATGCACACATCCTGGGACTTGTCGGCCTCCACAACTGAGTGAGCCAACTCCGTATGTTAAATTTCTTTCTGTCTTTTATGATTTCTACTTACTTATGTTTTGTTTGAAAGATGGGGGAGGGCTGAGAGAGAAGGATCTTCCATCTGTTTCACTCCTCCAATGACTGCAACAGTGAGACTTGGGCCAGGCTGAAGCCAGGGACGCAGAATTCCATCCAGGTCTCCTGTGTAGGTAGCAGGGATCCAAATACTTGAGCCATTACCTGCTGCCTCCCAGGGGCACATTAGCTGGAAGCTGGATCCCAAGTGGAGAAGCCAGGACTCAAAGCAGGCTCTTCTCTCTCTCTCTCTCGCTCGCTCTCTCGCTCTCCTGCTGGTCTGTTTCTCTGGAGAATCTTAATACACCAGACATCAGAAAGACCAGCTCAGGTCCCAGTGGCGTGACGGTGTTCTCCTGCTTCCTGATTTGTTGAGGACATTCAGAATTTCTCCACTCTCAACTTCAAAACAAAACTGTTCCTTTGGCTGTCAAACATGGGCTTCTCTGCTCCCTCTCTCAACGCACTTCAGAGGCAAGGGGTATATAATATGGAAACTCTTTGCATTACTACCTCATAATTCTTGTTTTGTAAATTTAAAGCTATTCTGAAATCAAGTGTAAAAAAAAAAAAAAAAGGCCGTTAGGCTGTGCCCCGCACCCCCACCTGCCTTCCCTGCTGGCCTTTGATGTCCATTCAACCACACCGCGTCACTCAACCGCAGCTCGCCGTCTGCACTCTAGGGGGCGCCATGCTCACGGACTCCAATGAGAGTGCGCCGGGATTTTCTCCTGGAAATCCATGGGCCCTGCAGCCCCATCGCACAGCTTTCAGGTGCCGAGGCCAGGCAGAGAGAGGTTCTATAGGGAGATAAGGGCACAGGGCTTCAAAGACCCCTCAGAGGAGGCAGTTCGCCAGCATTTCTGCCCCAGGTCAGCGGACACACACCGCTTAGTTACTCCCTTGTCTCTGGCTCCAGGTCAGCTTTTTCACTGTGACCCAACTGTGTGCTTAAAATATGTAACATACATGCTTTGGAATCCTGAACAAGTCCTAATAAGCTCTCCCCACCCCAGCTTGCCTTTTCATTAATGTGCAAATCCCAGTGTCTGGCTCATGGGAGACGCCCAGGCCCAGCCATCAGCTCCCCAGGCACTCTGTACTTGGCTTCATGGGCTGGCCTTTCTCCCCGGGACATTGCTTACCTCTAAGCCCAGCAGCCTGCAGGAGTTTTGCAGACTAACTCTCCAGGTTAGAAGCCTTCTCTGCCTCTCCCTTTCTGTAACTTCGTAACTCCGCCTTTCAAATAAATAAATAAATCTTAAAAAAAAAAAAAAAGAGTTGGTTGCTCGCTTGTGTCTGGTCCATCGGAAGCTACAGTCCATGAGGACAGAAATGAGTGCTCCGTGCATTGTGTGCAAGACCCTGGGAACACGGAAACCCTGGCTTCCAAAAGTTCCTGGAAAATGGAATTTAAAGGTAAGTTTATTTTGGTGTAAAAAAACATTTGAAATGCATGCATATGAGGGGCCTTAAAGCTCATGGATGGTGGGCATTTGGCCTGCAGTGAAGATGTTGGTTAAAGATGCTTGCGTCCCACATTAGAGCGCCTGGAGTGAGTCTCAGCGCTGCTCCCCTCTGAGCTTCCTGCTAATGCACACCCTGGGGCAGCAGGAAATGGGGTCCCAGTAACCTATGTGAGAGACCTGGAGTGAGTTCTGGGCTCTGGGCCCAGGCGTAGCCGCTGTGGGCATTTGTGGAGTGAACCAGCAGATGGGACATTTTTCTCTTTGTGTTTGTTTCCCTGTCTGCGAATAAGTAAATAAAAAGGTCATGGAAAAATCCTTTTGGATTTCAAACAATGTTTGCATCCAAATGAACTTATCTTTTCCTTCCTTTCCCACAACCTTTTAGCAGCATTCCTGTGGATCTGTAGAAGAGACTGGATGGGAATGAGTGAATGGGATAGAACCACTGGCAGACACTGTGGCTTAGGAAGAGCACCCTCCTCCCCTCCCCCAGCCCCTGAGCCAGCCACCCTCAAACAGCACTGCTCCCAGGACAGGGTCAGGCCGGAGTTCCGCAGGGGGAGGGGATCGGGTGGGGACTGGTAACCTGGGGGAGGAGGTTTGTAGAGCTGGGGAAGGTTGTGTGCAAGGGCTCCTTCTTTTCATCTAGAGTGATGCTCTCTGTACCCCAAGGTGCACAGGAAGTTAGGGGGGATCTGGCTCAAATGCAGGAGGTCTGGGATATGGCCTGAGACAGCATTTCTAGCTGGCTCTCAGGTGATGCTGGTGTTACTGGAGAAGCAAAGGGTCCTTGTCTTCGCGCAAGAAAGAATTCAGGCGTGAGACAGAGAGCAGTGGAAAGCAGAATAGCAAGGTTTATTAGGGTAGGGCATCCGTCAGAACGATGGGCACCTCTCCAGACAGGACCTGAGAGAGAGTGCGTAGTGCACGTTTAGGCTGGGATTTTTAAGGGGATGGGTCTTGCCTTCCTGCCTTTTCTCTCCCCCTCTCCTTCTCCTCCTGAACAAAGGACTTGTTGGGTGTAAATATGAAAAATTTCTTTCTGAGTTTTCCCCCCTGAAGTTACCAGACAGGGGGAGCCTGGCAGGCGTTGCCCAGCCTTAGAGGAAAGATGGTTATCAGGCCAGGTAGAAGGGTGGGGGGGACCTTGAAGTGCAGATACTGGGCTGCACCTGGAAGGTTACCCGGTAGAAGGGCTGGGACCACCTGGGAGGTTATCGGGGTCTGGGCAGGACTTTGAAGTGCAAGATGCTGGGCTTCTGGAGCTTCCGCAGTCGGTGCTGGGCTTCAGGCCTTTCTCACACGCACATAGGCTCAATTTCTGACTTCCTACCTAACACTGGTACTGTTGGCTGCCTTCAGGGGTGGTGTTTACCGTGGTCAAGGCCTTGACCAAGGTTCTCAGTCTTGGAGCATGCTGGAACTTCCTGGGAGCTTTAAATACTACCTAGAAATCTGATGTCATGGGGCCGGGGTGTGGCCTGGGCATCAGTGTTTTTTGTTTTTAAGTGGACATTAGCTTGGCCAAGTCTGAGAAGCCCTGTGCTCTGGACGGCGCTTTGCTTTAGCCATGACTGTGACAAAATGAAGACCTGTGGCTCATCAGGATTCTTTTCAGGAAGGACATTGTGGTTTTATGGCCAAAGAAAGTTCCTTCATGGGCTTGCTTGAGCCCCGGCAGGAACTGAAAGTGGGGTGAGCTCTTCTGCAAGGGCAGAGGTGGGGCTGCTGCCGGCCTCAAGGAGGAGGGGAGAGGGAAACAGGGGTGTGAGCTCATGGTCAAGGTCACAGTCACGGAGCTGGGGGGAGGACAGCCTCCTGCTCCTCCCCCGCAGATCTGCAGGAAAAGTAACAGCACAGTGAAATACTTGAAATAATGTAATTTTTATTTTACTTGTTTTTTTTTTTAAAAGGTTTTATTTATTTTATTTGAGAGGTAGAGTTACAGACAGTGAGAGGGAGAGACAGAGAGAGAGGTCTTCCCTCCATTGGTTCACTCCCCAAATGTCCGCAACGGCCGGAGCTGTGCCGATCCGAAGCCAGGAGCCAGGCGCTTCTTCCTGGTCTCCCACGTGGGACCCAAGGCCTTGGGCCATCTTCCACTGCTTTCCCAGGCCATAATAGAGAGCTGGACTGGAAGAGGGGCAGCTGGGATTAGAACCGGTGCCCATATGGGATGCTGGCGCAGCAGGTGGAAGATTAACCTACTGTGCCATGGTGCTGGCCCCTTATTTATTTTTAATGATTTATTTTTTATTTGCAAATCAGGGCTACAGAGAGAGAGAGAGAGAGAGAGAGAGAGAGAGAGAGAGAGGAGGGAGGGAGGGAGGGAGGAAGAGAGACAGAGGGAGAGAGAGCGAGCGAGCGAGCTTTCATCAGCTGGTTTACTACCCAGATGGCTGCAATGCCAGGGCTGGCCCAGGACAAAGCCAGGAGCCAGGAGCTTCATCTGGGTCTCCCATGTGGGTGCAGGGGCACAAGCACTTGGGCCACCTTCTGTTACTTTCCCAGGTGCATTAGCAGGGAGCTGGATTGGAAGTGGAGCAGCCAGGGCATGATCCAGCACCACTATGGAATGCTGGTGTCGCAGGTGGCAGCTTTACTTGTTACCCCACAACACTGGCCCCTATTTTCTTTTTTAAAGTTTCATTTGTTTATTTATTTATTTGGAAGGCAGAGTAACAGAGACAGAGGGAGAGACGGAGAGGGAGATTTTCCATCTGCTGGTTCACTCCCCAGGAGGGGAGCTATAGCGGAAGGCTCCTGGGTGGAGGAGGGACACTGATTCTCCTGTCACTCATGGGACCTGCAGAGCCAGGGATGAGACCCCCAGTCCCAGAGCCTCCCACTGGCCAAACCCAGCCGGAAGCCAGAGGGAGAGTGGTCCCTGCACAATCTTCTCAGGCATCCAGCCGGGAAGGAGGCTGTGGACTGACTTAGGGCAGGGGAGGGCAGGGGCCCTATCCGGGTCAGGGGCTCCTAGTGGAGATGAGAAACCTGGAGGAGGGAGGCTGGGGATGCATGCCAAGTTTGGGCCTGAACTGGAGATCGGAGGCTGTCAGAAGCCTGGGGCAGATCCAGATGCGTTACGGGGATGCCTTCAGTGTCTCGGCTGAGCCCTGTCCAGTCCTGCAGGCCTGGGTTGGTGCAGACCCGGATGTGGAGGGGCTCGGGAGCCTTGGCAGGCCTGTCCTGTGGCAGTCACTTTGCCCCTTGCTCTGGTTCTAGCTGGGGGGCTCACCTTGACCTTACAGCCCACCTCTCGTCCCAGGTGGGGCTCTGGCCTGAGCTCCCAGCTGCAGGGGCTGGGGGGTTCCTCTTTCCCTTGGTCCCCCGCCTGGCCAGGCCACTACAGCTCTGTCTCCTGCTGTCAGGGCCGCAGGGCTGTGACAAGCGGCAGATGGGCCTCTGATCAATGGACCCTGTCCCCAAGCAAGGACAGTGGGGCTGGGGCAGGACGGGGACTGGCTGCTAATGGATGGGCTGGGGAGTGGTGACGGATGGGCGGGAAGGGGCTGCCATCTGTCTTGGGGAGTGAGTGCTCCAGGGCAGGGGAGAAGGGCCGGTGGCCGCGGGTGGGGAGACAGCAGCACCCAGTGGGGCCGGGGAGGTGGTGCTGAGGGGCTCTGGCTGCAGGAAGTTCTAACGCACCTTGAACTCAAGCGCCCCAGCTCTGGCTGCGGGGTGTCCTGATGTTCTGGGTCGCCCATCCAGAGGTGCGTGGTGTCATAAACACGGGGATCAGACCACTCCCTCGTCATTCAGGGCAAAGGCAAGGCCCTGCGCACTTTCCCTGTAAGGTCCCCAGGGGTCTTCTTCACCTCCCCTTTTCCCTCTCTGACCTCGCCTCCTGCGACTCTGGCCTGCACGCCCCACCCTCGCCAGCTCCCTTGCTTGTTCTTCCTGAGACATCCGGGCCTTTGCGCCAGCTGTACCCTCCCCGACACCTGCTCGGCACCCTCTCACTTCCTGTTGGTCAGGTGTCAGTGGATGCACGATCTCTCTCAGTCTCTCTGTCTCCTTCTGCCTGTCTCGGTCTTTCCAATAAAGTGAAAGTAAATAAATAAATAAATAATCAAAAAGAGGAAGCTTTATTCTTTTACTTTATACATCTCAGCATATTTTAAAAATATGAGACTGTATTTGCACGTGCACTGTGTCATCACACAAGTTCAAGGTAAGAAAAAACCACCCCATAACCCTTTCCTGAGTGTGGTTCAGGCCTGACGCCCTCATCCGGCCACTGTCTGTGGAGACCACAGCTCCTCCGTCTCCCGGCGTGCTTCTCTGGGCCTGGAGGGATTCTTCCATGTGCTGTCATTGGCCCTTCCTGCTTCCCGGCCACCGAGTCTCTCTCCCTAATGGCCCTTCTCCCCTCTGCAGCTCAAAGATCATTCTCATTGGTACTCATTGGTACAGGAGGCACTGTCCCCTCCTTACCATCAGCAGCCGCGCAGCTGCCCTGGACAACGTCATTATCCTCATTCTGCAGAGGAGGCAGTGGAGGCAGTGGAGGCACGGAGAGGCTGATTGAGCTCCACAGCCGCACAGTGGCTCAGTGACTGTGCTTGAACCCAGACCTGGGCGCGCTTTGCCATCCTGAGGGGGATCTGCAATAACGGGGCTGAATCAGGCTTGGGAGGAGTGAGGGTGGGTGAAGGTAGGGAAAGAAGGCTGGAGGCTGGAGGTGGGACCCTGGTAGACCCTCCCTGCGCTGCTTCTGACAACGTGCATTCCATAGCCTGTGATAAAAGGCGACCTCTTGGAAGCTCTGGCTGTGATGCCGTGGGGACAAAGAGAGCCTTTCTCACTTTAGAACAGGCCCTCTGGGGGCCGGCACTGTGGCTTAGTGGGTAAAGCCGCTACCTGCGGTGCCAGCATCCCATATGGGCGCCGGTTAGAGTCCTGGCTGCTCCACTTCCGATCCAGCTCTCTGCTGTGGCCTGGGAAATCAGCAGAAGATGGCCCAAGTCCTTGGGCCCCTGCACCCACATGGGAGACCCGGAAGAAGCTCCTGGCTCCTGGATTCAGATCGGTGCAGCTCCAGCCATTGTGGCCAATTGGGGAGTGAACCAGTGGATGGAAGACCTCTCTCTCTCTCTCTGCCTCTACTCTCTCTGTGTAACTCTGACTTTCAAATAAATAAATAAATCTTAAAAAAAAAAACAACAACAAAAAAACAGGACCTCTGAGCTCCAGCCAGGGAGATAGCAGATAGGGGAGGGCCACAGCAGGCCAGTGAGGCTCCCGGCAAGAATGAGGTTGAGATGTGAGCCCCATCCTCTCCAGCAAGCTCTTCCGTCCCCACAGCACCTGCTCATGAGCACCTGGTGATGTCACCTTTGCTGCCTGGCACGTGAGGCTGAGGTCCCGGCACACCTAATGCTTGGGGAGCGAGTGGGAGCTTAGGCCCCCGAGGGCCGCTGGCTTTTAACCCAGCACTGTACTGTGCCAGCCTCTCTCGGCCAGCTCTCCCCACTGGCATCCAGATTTCCTTCCACGTCTCCCAGAGGACAGCCTGGGGGCCAAGATCACATCCTGCCCTAGAGTCCTTCCTGAAGGCCCAGGACGGGTTGAAGGAGGGCCTGAAATGTCGGCCCAGGCACCCACCTGCTTTGAATCAACTTAGGTCTAAGGAACTTGCTCCTCAAAACACAGAGTCCCGAGCCCCGGTCCGAGGCCTCGCCCACCCACGTCTGCTGCCTGAGTCCCAGGCTCCCTCCCCGGCAGGATTTCCGCCCAGGATGGTGATGGTTTATTACAGCTCACTTCCTGCTGTGAGTAAATAAGTTTGTCTCCTTTAAATTCCCCGGGCAATTAGGGGAATGAAAGACTGAGCTTTGGATTAGCATTTATTTCCTCCCAACGTTTATAGAGGCCATTTTCCCACTGACAAATCGCGGGGCAAATTGTTCTCCAGAAAGTCTGTCTGCAGCAAAGGTGCTATGATTAAACGGCCGGTGTAAATTTGGGTCCATAAATCCTTTCTCTGGGTTAACGGGATTTATTCGTAGCAACTGCCATTATGGGCTCAAAGAAATCATAATAAACGAGGTTGACTTTGCACCTGTTTCAGTGTAATTAATATGCGCACCAAAGAGAAGAGAGGTGCTTTTTTTCAAATCGCCCGGCTCCATGACTCACAATTCCCGAGTCATCCCAGGGTCCTCTGGTCAGTGGCTGGCCTGGTTCAGGACTGAGGACCCGAGGTCTTGGAAAGGGGCTTGAGGCTGGGAGGCAGGTGGGTCTGGGGTCTGCCCGGAAGCTCTGTGCAGCAGCTAGTGGAGCCCCCCTGGGCCAGCTTGAGCAGTTGGGGGCTTGTTACAAGCACAAGGGGCGTGTAGGATGCTTGTGAAACTCAGGAGTGACAGGTGGGACAGAACGCATGGCTTACAGGTGACAGAAGCTACGAGGAGCAGGCCGTAGGGACTGGTGTGGAGAGCCAGCATCCCGTGCTGTCTCCCACCCCGCCATGCCTTCTGCTCTGCTCTGCTCTGCTCCCGGAGGCTTCTCTCAGTGTGTAAACCCTCCGCCCTCGACCTCCTCAGCTCTCCAGGCACAGGTGGTGAAGGGCTGGGTCCAGGCCGTCCTGGCCAGAGGTGGGCACCCAGGAAAGTGGTCTGTCATACACTGGGCACTCCTCTCCCCCCATGCCCTACCACCAAGCACCCCTGCCCATGTTGTCCCCAGCCCTCACTCCCCTGCCTTCTCTCTGTGACCATGTCCCCCTCCCCAGCCCCTGTGCCGCAGGCCAAGGTCCCTGCAGCCTAGGCTCAGACCCCTTCCTAGAACTTACCCTAGGACTTCAGCTGTTCCTTTTTTTGTTTGTTTTGTTTTGTAGTAGGTTAGGGTTCTTGCTTTTATTTATTTTTAATTAAAAAATTTTCATTTTTATTTGAGAGAGAGGGAGAGAGAGAGGGAGGAGGGTATCTTCCATCCAGTCCCCAAATGCTGGCCGCAGCTAGGGTTCAGCAGCATGAGCGTCTCCTGTGTGGATAGCAGGGACCCAGGTCCTTGAGGCATCGTCTGCCGCCTCCCAGGGTGTGCACCAGCAGGACACTGGAGGGGAAGTGGAGCGCCAGGCGCTCTGATATAGGATGCCAATGTCCCAAGCAGCTACTCAACCCCTGGGCCAAATGCTGCCCCACTGAGCTTCTGTTCCCAAGGGACACACCCTGAGCTCTGTGCTCTGAGTCAGGCCCCAGAGTGGAGGCCTCCTTGGAGGGGACTTTGTTGCTGGACTGGTGGTTGGGAGTGAGACCTGCTCTGCTCTCCTTTTTCCGTTGAGCCCTGTTTGTTCCCCAGCTCTTCTTCCCTTCCCATGCTCCACCTGCAGGGTCTGGGCGGCTGGGGGCTCCTGGAACAGGCAGTGGGGTGATCTTTCCAAATGCAGATCAGATTGCTACAGCTTGCTGGGAGGCAGCGGAAGTGCAGTGCCTGGGCCCCGGGTCGGATGGCAGCTCACCACGGCCTCTCGCGGGACCCCTCTCTCAGCCTCAGCTCCTGCTCTGTGAAATGGAGATGGCCGCGCCACCCAGCCTTCCTGGTTTTCCTCTCTGTTGTTCAACGTGCGAATGAGCTGGACGTCATGCCTATGTCCACAAAGAAACAGTAGAGAAAGGGCAAGGAATGGAAGTGGGAGTGACCCGTGAAGCCTTCTGGAAAGGCAGCATAACTGGGTCCCCTGAGTTCAGTCTCATTTCTAGAAGTTTCTTGGGAAGGCTGGAGAGTGGCCGACCCAGCCTGAGGCAGCTGCAAAAGCATTCGTGGAAGAGAGGACATAGGAGATGGGGCATTGTGGGTGAGTAGGAGTTCTTCAGGTGGTGCCAGGGAGGAAGGCCAACATTCCAGGCAGTGACTAGTCTGTGCAAAGTAGGAGGGCAAGAGCTGACTGTGAGTGCAGGGGAAGCCGAGGAGCTGGGCTGTGGCTGCAGAGGGCGGCAATGTTCTGAAACTTGCAGATACTCGATATGAAAAAAGCAGCCCACCAGAGCTTCTCTTTAAGCCAATTAAGCCTAACTCTAATCTCTAACTCCTGGGCCCCTAAACCAGCAGAAACTGTTTCAGCAGCGAAGGCCCTGCCCCTCTGGGATCCGGGAGGCTCAGGTGGCTCGGATAGGGGCTGGACCTCAGACCTGCTTTGGTGGATGGCTGCCTTGCCCGCCGTCCTCCACACCTGGTCCCTAAGGCCGCGGGACCCTCCCCCATGGGGCTAAGCCCTGGGTCCAGCTTGGGTGTCCTGGGGCCTGGGGCTTGCTCAGCTCATGCTGCAGCTGCCCCGGGCATCGGTGAGGGCCGCGGGCCGTGCTGGTCCTCATCCCGTCTCATCTGTGCTGAATGTGCTTCCCAGTTCCTCCTGCTGACCGTCCCACGCTGGGTCCCCTCTGCAGGACTGCACTGGCTCTGAGCTTGATTTAAAAAACAAAAACAAAAAACAGCCAAGAAGGAAACGGGCAGGTGATTCTGAGATCCTAGCGAGGTAGGATTTTTTGGGAGGACACAGTTCAACCCGTAACACCTCCTAACAAGCCTACAAGAGGTGGACATGATTCCCAATCTATAAAGGAGGGGGTTAAGGTTAAGAGAGGCTGAGGCACCAGCTCAGGGCTGCAGAGCCCACGGAGGAACAGACTGGACTTAAACTCGTGTTTGCCGAGCTCTGCTCCTGCCGGGCCCCGGGGACCCCAGGGAGGCACAGGGCTGGACTGCGCAGGCCGGGTCCTGGAAGGCCCTGGCCTGGGTTTGTTTGGAGTTAGTTTTCTGGAGGACAGCATGGAGGCAGGAAGGGGAGGGAAGATTTCATTCTGAGCGTTGCTTTCCCGGGGCTTTTGTCTTCTGCCTATTGCTTGCAATGTGCCTGCATCTTATTACTCCAGCTAGGTAGATTTTTGCTTGGCTGAGCTGAGATCAAAAAGTAATTTTTCTTTTTGCAACAGCCAATTAGAAATTCATTTATTTTCACATTACGGACATTTGGCAAAAATTTCTTTGGCAATTTAGCTCCATTTATATAGTCTGCATAAGGGGAGACAGTGAGGCTGGGGAAAAAAAAAAGGCAAAGCCTCAGGCAGAAATTAAATGCAGAATCATGTATTAGAAACGAGATGTATTTACTATTGTTTTTGAAAATTAATGGTGCATTTTTAGCTTTTATAATGTAATTTAATGATGCAATTCATCTAATAAAAAAAGACCATATTTGAACTCAGTCATGGAGACCTATTGGGGCACTGCGTGGAACACCTTTTCCATGGAACAGGGTGGGGATGGGTGCTGGGGACCTTTCTCTTCTCTGCAAGACAAAAAGAGAAAACTGCTGTCTCTCTGATTCTCTCTGTCTCTCCCTTTCTCTCTGTCTCTGTCTGTCTGTCTCTCTCTCTGTGTTCCCATTTGGGGTACCAGGAAGAATCTAAGAGAAAGGACATTTCCCTCCCTCCACATGGTGTTTGTGCGGTGTTACCATGGCACAGAACAGTTGTTGATTCTGGAATATTTGAGGGTGTCGCTGCCCAGCCTGCTAAGCCCTGACGCTAAGACCCCGGTTGCATGGGAAGGAGAAAGTGGGTTAAAGAGGCCTTGAGGTTGCCCCTCCAGGTCTCTGAAGGGTGTGGGCAGGGTGTCGTCCAGGAGGAGGTGGCCACACTTGCTGGGTTTGGGGCCCTTTGCCATATCCTGGCCTCTCCAGCCCCACAATCTGCGCTGACGGTTATTTCAAGCACTTAACCTTGCTGCTGTCCTGTCCAGGCCGTCAGTCAGCTCTCTCCTCCTGTCCCTGTCCCCACTCGCTGTCTGGGGAAGACCTGCGTCTGGCCACAGTCACCCACCGTGCTCTGGGTAGCCCTTGACCTTCTGCCACCCTACCTGCTGGCCCCAGCACTGGGCTCTAAACCTGGGCCTTGCTCTGTTGCTGGAACCTTGGCAGGAAGGACAGTAATTTCCTCCTTTCCCAGGAGGGCAGCTCCATCCTTTGGGTGTCTGTCCCTGTGCCTTTATCACCTTCAGATAGTGGGATTTGGCATTTTGGGGTTGCCAGGTGGACCAGGCAAACAGGCCTCTGTGTTTTTGCAAGTCCTGCCCGGTGCCGTCCAATATGGTAGCCACCTGGGGCTGTTGAGCACCTGAAATGTGGCCTACTCAGCAAGGGCAAGGTACACTTGGACTTGGAAGACCTAGTGCCCTTGGGGTGCAGGTGGCTGGAGGTCACACCTCCTCACCTTCTGGGTCTAATTTGGAGTGAGCTCCCACTCGCCAGATGGGCCGTCCAGCTCATGTGGGAAGGACGGCCCCCTCTGCTCTGCAGAGTTTGGGCATCTGTCTGCAGAGACATGTTCTCACCAGAGTCCCAGAGCTGGGCCTGCCAGCCCTTCCGCACGAGAGGCCCTCACCTCCATGGGGCAGGGAGGACTCTGGGGGACACGTAAGCCCCCTGCATCTTCCTGGGCCCCCTGAGTGTCCATGGAAACCATTTTCATGTCTAGCTGGACAGCTGGTGATAGGACTTGAGGGCTGCTTCTGGGGGTCCTGGGCGCTTGTTCACCAGGCCCTTCTTGGCCTGAGCCCCTGGGAGGCTGGCTGCATGCAGCCGGGTGCACCTCCATGTCCAGCCACAGGTCAGGCACGCGTCTGTCACCAGCAGTGCAGTTCAAGGTGAATGGAGGCTATCAGGTCCCCAGAATCGTGTTTGCAAAGGCCTATGGGGGGAGGGGGCAGTCGCATTTGGAGCATTTTGGAGCTCAAGCAGGTAAGGGCTGGCCACGGAAGTTTCCACGGCTCAGTGTGGGGCCACATCCCTGACATTCTCGCTGCAGGACCACCCCCCCCCCCCCCGATGTGTGTTCCCTGGGGACTAGCACTTATGGGGCTCCGTGCTGTGGGTGTGGCCCGTGTGAGCCTGCTGGATTCTCTCATCCACTTTATTCAGTGGGATGACCCTTGGCCTCAGCTGGACGAGGACATGAGTCCCAGAGAGGTTACAAACGCTGCCCAAAGCCACCCAGCTGGCAGGAGCAGAGCTAGCACCGGTCTCTAGGCCTTGTGGGTCTAGAACTTGGGTGCATCTCTTAGATACCCACATACAGACCCGGAGACATATGTTACACATACGAGTGTGCCTATGCAACCAGAGATCTGTAGACGTGTGGGTAGACACTCAGACACACCATGTTCACGTGGCCACTCAGACACAAAGATACACCGGCACATACACCCACATGTGTATACACCCACAAGGACACCTACAGGCACACCTAGATGTATCCCGAGTCACATACCTATACATACACCCGCAACTGTATGTGCTCCTACTTGAACACCGATACCTGGTGCTACTCAGACATAAAGATGTACCCACGGACACGCATACCCACAACCCCCCACATTGATCTATGCACACACCTGCGTCCACACCCACACATCTAGACGTACACCTGCAGCTACAGACACGTGGCTGCTCAGACAGGAAGTTGGCACACAATGCACACATTTGTACATGGACACACCCACAGGTATGCAGAGCACACACACACAATTCAAGATGCTTGCACACTCAGATGACACAAACACAAATGCAAAGCACAAACGCACGGGGCTGGTGTGTGACTCAGTGGCTAAGACACTGCTTGGGATGCCCGAGTCCCATAGCAGAGTGCCTGGGTCCAGTCCTGGCTCTGCTCCTGGCTCCGGCGTCTTGCTAATGCCCACCTTGTGAGGAGCACGAGCAGGTGATGGCTCTGCCACCCTCATGGGAGACCTCGATGAAGTTCCCAGCTCCTGCTTTCAGCCCAGTGCTGGCTGTTGGGGGTATTTAGGGGAACGGGCAGATGGACCCATTTTTTCTCTCTCTCTCTCCCCCTCTGTCTCCCTGACTTTCAAATACACAGAAAATTAAAAAATCCCACAAGCACACACAGAAAGACACATCCTGACACACTTCAATGGGCACCCACCCCCAGGTACACACTCCCAGAAACACTCACTCCTGCACAGTGATCCAATTTAAACTGAAAAGAGAAAACCAAGTTGAAAATTAGAGGGGAAAAAAAAGTCCTTCAGAAAGTATAAAGCTAATAAGCTGGCAGTGGCGAGCCTGCTGCCTTCGCGATATCAATAACTCAGTATTGGGTTTCCAAAAAGACATCACATAATTTTTCAATGAGAACTCCATGAGCCCTGGAGATGCTGTTAGGGTGTGAATTACAATGCACACGGCTCGTCAGCCGGCCCCGTCAGCACTTTCTCGGCCGCCTTAACGGGCGGGAAACGCTGCAGCGGCAGCGGGAAGGCTTATTGTTGTTCTTATTTCTGCCTTTTGGAGCCTCAAATTAAGAACCCGGGAAGCCAGCAGGGCCCTTCCTCCTCCCGACCCTCCCCCGATTGGCACCCAAATCGAGAAGTTTCGTGGCTTGGTGTGGTCTTTGGTGTGGCTCCTCCGTGCTCATCATCCCCTCCCGAGCGTGGGGAGACCCCGGCTCGTAGGGCTTGGAGCCACGGTCCGGATCGCTCTGCAGAGCCAGGCTGTGGGGCGCTGCTTTAGCTGGAGGTTGCCTCGGGGCGGGGGAATCAGGAGTGTTCTAGGGGAGGGCACAGGCCCCCTTTACCGAGCAGAGCCACACGGGAGTCTGGGAGGAGCTGTGGCCCCTGAGCAGGTTGGTGGGGTTGGGCCCTAGGGTGGCACAGTTGTGCCCCAGGGCTTCCTCGGCTCTCCGCCCGAAGAGGACACTGTGATGACTGGTCCTGGAGAGCGAGCCCCGTGCAGCAGACTGGGCGAAGCCGGCGCTGTTGGTCTGTTTGTGTTGCTCTAGTAAAATACTCTAGGCTGAGCAATGCACAAGAGGCTTATTTGGCTCAGGATTTTGGTGGCTAGAGGGTCCAAAGGGCATGGCACCTGCATCCCTACCCGGTTGAGAGGTAGACAGGGAAATGACTGTGCCCAGACCAGGCCCAGGCGTGGAGGGAAGCCTTGCTTTGTTGCACCCCTCTCTTGCAGGAACCAATCCAGTCTGTGAGACCAGAGCTAACCCACAACCCAGCCGCCTTCCACTCGGTTCCACCCTCAGCACGGCCACACTGGGGCCCAGGCTTCCAGCACGTGAACCACATGCACATGCTAGCACCAGCCCCTGCGGGCCCAGGCCTGGCAGTGTCACTGGATACCTCCGAGCTCCGGGCCTCATTGTCAGGCAGCCCCATTTCAGCAGACGCCAATACAGGCCTTGTGCTTCCGCATGCCCCTGGGGCTCAGCCCATGGTAGCTCAGGTTGCAGTGCTGGGGCAGGGTTCTGGGACCACCTCTGTCACTAACCAGTATGAGGCTTAGGGGTTAAGAAGGGCCAGGTTCAAATCCTGGCTCTGCCACCTGCTGACTATACAAGCTTGGGCAAGTCATTTGGGCTCTTTTACCTCTTCCCATTTCACAGGGTTTGTCCCTCATTACCCAGCCCTCCACTAGGGGTGACTGCACAAGGACCAGGGTCCCTCCAGCTTCTCTTGCCTTGCTTCTTTGTGCCTCCAGGCCATCGCTTGGGTGTTGTGCCCTCCCCGGAGCTCCCTTCCCACACTGACAGCTTCCAATGTCACTTCTTCTCCCTGCGCATCTCCAAGCAGGTGCCGTCTCTAACACCCCCCCCCCCCCCGCCCCGGCCACCCCTGCAGCTGTGCTGCACTTATTCATTTAGTACTTCAGGTCCGGGATGCGGATGGGAATGGCCATCCACTTTTTGCCGGAATTTCTGGCAGGAGACACAGAATCCTGCATCCTCCCATTCATCCAGGGAAGGCGGACGGATTCTGCTTGCTAAGCTTCTCAGTCATAGCATGGGGCTGACTGCTGTAATCATCCCAGGCTGTGTGAGAGGCATGGAGGCTGGGAGAGGAGAGAAAGGGTGGAAGCCATCAGGGCCCAGAGAAGTGGGGGCACCTGCAGGCTGGGGTGCCTGGGGTCTCTGGGCAGCTCAGGCTCCTTGTGGGCTGCTTGGAGCCCAGCAACTGCATGGAGGCTTCAGTTCGGGGCCACTTCCATCACTGACTCACTTCTTGTTGGGCTTCAAGTTCACATGCAAGTGTTGCTCAGTTTCCCTGGGCCTCCCAAGCAGGAGTCAGCTCTGCGTCTGGGGTCCCCCGTCCCTTGCACACTGCAGTGGCATGCATGCAGCATATTGTGGTATGGGGGCATCAGAGGTCACCAGAGCTTTGGTTTCTGATCTTCTACCTTCCGTAGACAAGTGAAATGAAACAGAGCACCCATGGGAGACTGGCTTAGGGAAGCCAAGAGTTTTCCAAGTGAGGACATTAATAAAACATCGTTGCTTATCATCATTTGATAAAAGAAAGGATATTTTCATAGAAAAACCCAGGGAAAGGATATGACCTCAGAGTTAACTAGGCTCCACCCAAACAGGAGTGAGCAAGACACACACACACACACACACACAGACATGAGAATGCCCTCCATATTGTAGAGAAGAGCAAAGGGGAATTAGTGAAGGATTCAGCAGAGAAATGTCAAATGCCTCAAGCAGAATGTATGAATTAGAACAGATTTTCAGTGGGTACAGACACAGAGGTGATGGTGAAGATGACGAAGGCGATGACAGTGGTGATGGTGATGATGGTGACGGCGGCGGCAATGGCGGCAGTGATGATGTCTGACTTGGAGTCAGCTCTGAGTGGGTAACAGGTGCAGAACTCAGGGCGTTCAGAGACCTCTTCCTTAAGACCTGTGCCTGTGCATTGCATGCCTGAGGCCGCCATGACATTCACACAGAGGGGTGGCTTTAAACAACAGAAATTCACACTTTCAGTTCAGGCAGCCAGAGGTCTGAAATCAGGGTGTTGGCTGGGATGCATTCCTGGGTGTGTCGGGGGCACAGGCAAAGCAAATACGCATTCTGGGGGAATTGTTGAAAGGAAAGGAGTTAGAAGAAGAGTAGAGACTTGATTTGGGAGACTTTTTTTTTTTGGGGAGAAGAACGACAGAGCCTATGACCATGTCAACAAGCGCGGATGAGAGATGGCCTGGGGGAAAAGCAGATTACAGAAATAAAGAGAGCCAAGAAGAGGGAGGGAGCAGAATGAGTCAACCAGGTCTGAAAGCGGTTGACAAAGCATCCATAATGTACGAGGAAGTGCGCCATCTCCACCCTGTGTCACCTGCAAGTCCTTTCTGTGACGGAGAGCCTACCTGGATGACATGAAAGGGTGCTGGAAGTGACAGAGCCGAGTGAAGAGGTGTTCTTCATCACGCACAGTGGATTTAATATTCTGTCATCCTGGGGACATTGACCTTTATTCACAGCAGCATCTCGTGAATTCTTCCTGGTCTCTTCTGAGATCTGAGGGGGAGGGGGGTGTGGAGTGAGCCTGGACATGCTGAAGGCAGCCAGACATTTTCCCAGTGTGGCAAGGAAAGGAGAGGGCTGGTGCATCAGGTCTGGGGATGCTGCATGGAGCTCATGCTTCCTGGCTGTGCCCAGGGCAGCTGTGGGCTCTTCTTGATGTCCAAGGTACCCGTCTTCTCTGGAGCCTCATCTCAGCTTGAGGGGGCACCCTTCACTGGTGCCCTCGGTGACGTGGACTGTGCTGGTCCTGGGCTTGCTTCCTGCTCTGTGACCCCTGCTGCTGGCCTTGGTGCTCCTCCAGTGGGGTGTAGCTGTGACCTATAAACCTTGACCTCGTGACAGCATTGGAGTGAGCTTTGTGACGCCTGCGTCCCCGGGCTGACTTTGCAGCACTCATTCACTCATTCATTCATTCAACAAATGGTCATGGAGCATCTTACCCTGCCGAGTGCTGTCACAAGAGCAAAGAGCCCTCCCTCTTGGAGGAGCAGCAGGGCTCCTGGGAGAGACACATCTGTGAGCTCTTCACTGACTTCAGACCAGACATCCTCATGTAAACTTTAACACATTGAGAACGTTGCCTTCAGAGACTTGTTTACATAAGCAATTTTAGCAACGTGATGGCTAACCCTGTGCAAAGCAGCACAGAGCCGTTCCTTAGAGCAGACGGCCTTCCAACAGAACCTTTCAAGACAGGCGGGCGTCACGAAGCCGGGGAAAGCCGTCCCCGCCACGTGTAAGGCAGACTGGGGAGCTCTCGCTTGTTTTAGAACCAGGTATTCTAACCTCCTACCTCTAAGTACTTAAGGACACCTTCTATCCTTGCCACTACAGAATTCCGTTTGAAAAGTGGGAGAACAAAAGCTTGAAACTTAGGTAAGTCCTAGATTGGCCCGTGAGTTATAACTTAACTCCCATGAGGGGAGAGAGAGATGAGTGAAGGGGGTAGGGGGAGAGATTGGGATTCAGACTGTCAGGCAGGAAGTTAGAGATCAGCCTGTGTGTGTGAGAAGGGCCTAAGGAAGCTGACATCTACAGCAGTTCAACACCTGCATTTCAAAGTCCTGCCGAGACCCTGATCTCCTTCCAGGCGGTCCCACCCCTTCTGCCTGGCCTGACAATCCTTCCTCTAAGGTGGGCACCCTAGAGGGAAGCCCTTTGACCGACACCAGCCAGGCTTCCCCTGTCTGATAACCTCAGTGGAAAACTTGGAAAGGAATTTTTCTTTATTTGCACCCAACAAGTCCTTTGTTCTGGAGGAGAAGGAGGAGGGAGGAAGAGAAAAGGCGGAAGGCAAGACCCCTCCCCTTAAGACCCCAGCCTCTGTGAACTGGGCGCTCTCGCCCAGGTCCTGTCTGGAGAGGTGCCCATGCGTGCTTACGGATGTCCTACCCTGATAAACCTTGCTGCTTTGGTTTCCACTGCTCTCTGTCTCTCGTCAGAATTCTTTCCTGCGTGAAGACGAGAACCTCGGCCTTTCCCCTGGTGACAAAACTGTGGCCCGGGCCGGCGCCGCGGCTCACTAGGCTAATCCTCCGCCTAGCGGCGCCGGCACACCGGGTTCTAGTCCCGGTCGGGGCACCGGATTCTGTCCCGGTTGCCCCTCTTCCAGGCCAGCCCTCTGCTGTGGCCAGGGAGTGCAGTGGAGGATGGCCCAGGTGCTTGGGCCCTGCACCCCATGGGAGACCAGGAAAAAGCACCTGGCTCCTGGCTCCTGCCATCGGATCAGCACGGTGCGCCGGCCGCAGCGCGCCGGCCGCGGCGGCCATTGGAGGGTGAACCAACGGCAAAGGAAGACCTTTCTCTCTGTCTCTCTCTCTCACTGTCCACTCTGCCTGTCAAAAAAAAAAAAAAAAAAAAAAAAAACAAACTGTGGCCCGTGGAGGAGGGAGGCACAGAGCAAAGGACCGGCCAGCATGGTCTCAGTTGCCTTGGGGTCTGACGTTTTCTCGGGAGCTGCTCTTTGTTCTGGTGTGGTTCTCCTACCCACAGGCCTCTAATCAAACTCTTTGCAGTGGCCTTGTGTTGGTGATGTCTGAAGGAAGGAGGAAACGTGCAAGTTTCAGTTATCATTCAGCCTCAGAGGGGAAAAATGGACTCTGACTACTTTAAGCAACAAGGAAATTTGTGGGGGGATTTAGAACATTTTTAAAAAAGATTTATTTATTTGAAAGGCAGAGTTACAGAGAGGCAGAGGCAGAGAGAGAGAGAGAAGAGGTCTTCCATCTGTTGGTTCACTCCCCAAATGGCTGAAACCCCACATGGCTGCAATGGCCAGAGCTGCACCGATCCAGAGCCAGGAGTCAGGGGCTTCTTCTGGGTCTCCCATGTGGGTGCAGGGTTCCAAGCACTTGGGCCATCTTCTGCTGCTTTCCCAGGTGCATTTTCAGAGAGCTGGATCGGAAGTGGACCAGCCGGGACTTGAACCGGCACCGGTGTGGGATGCCGGCACTGCAGGCGGCGGCTTTACTCACTACACCACAGCGCCAGCCTCCAGTGAAGGGATTTTGGCCAAGGTGGTGAAATAGGGATGCACAGATGTCAGCTTTGAAGCCCTGGGTGGACATGACTGGCCTTTGGATGACCCCACGCTCCAACTCTTCACAAACCCCTCTGGTCTGATCCTTCTGCAGGATGGTGGACAACAGCGGATCCGTGCAGGGATGAAAGACCCACTGCCCCCTTAGCTGGTTTTTGGCAGACATCACTAATGGATCTCAGAGGCGGGTTCCTGGGCCCTTTACTTCCTGTTTCAGGCAGCCAGTCATGACCAACAAATCACAGGCGAGTAACACCTGAAACCACGCTTATTTCTATTCCGGGGTTAAGAAGTTACCTCTTTCCAGAGCAGCGTGTGTGCAATTTAAGTGCGATTAGCATTGTCCCCCCGGGGTGAAGGGCTGCACATCCTGGGGTTGCCCGCTAGGGGCCGCCATTTATGGTGAGGCTCTGCAGTCCTCGGGAGGTCCACCCAGGGGAACCCCGGAAGACAGTGGCCAGCGGCTGCGGGAGCCGTCACCTTCCTCCTGACTCTGACTTCGGGGTGGCCAAGCCGCCTTGTCCCCTCCCCGAGGGCCTGCTTTGCTGCGACGTCGTGACGGCCTCTGACCCCAAAGGGAATTCTTCGCTCGCTTTGCGCCCACCTCTTGCTTCCAGGCAGGCTCAGGGCCCGAGAGAACCCTATGGCTGCCTTGTTAGCCAGCTTGGAAAAATCAACCAGACACACCTGAGGCAGAGCCGCCGCCAGCCAGCCACCGCCCCGTCGTCCTCAGGTGCAGCTACTTGGGCTCTGCCTGCACGTGGTTCCGGCGCGCTTGGCTAACTACCGCTATGCCCGGTTACCCAGCCTCTTTGCGGGCGATTCTCACCGATGGACTTTCGCCAGGGGAAGAGAGAAGAAGGTAGGACACATTCAGCGTTAGGGCCGGGCTGGGTGGGTGGCCTGAGCCCTGCCTTCCGCACTGTGTGACCTTGGGCGGTGGTTCCCCGTCAAAGGAGGGTGACAGCTGCCTGCAGGGATCCTGGGAGGAGTCAGTGCCTGCGTGGTAAACCAAGACCATTACTGGTTTGAGTGGGGCTGTGAGGGCCGGGCTTCGGGGCACCGGAAGTGGCCGTGAATGTCCTGTTTTCTCCCCCCAAAAGCTTCTGGAACCAGGGTCTCCCTCACTTCTTCAAGGAGGGTATGACACCGACTTTGCTTAAGTAGGGAAAAGAAATAGCCTGAAAGATCACGCACGGAGGGGTCAGCGGACTACAGAGCGTTCTGGAAAGGCCCCTTCGGGTTTGTCACGTTGTCCTGGGCTTGCTGAGCCGCGGTTGCTGTTTCTGGAAGGGTTGCCCTGACATTCTGCGTCGGAGGGAGGGGCCAGGGTGGCTCCTGCACCTGCAGCCCGGGAGCAGCAGCGAGACAGAACTCCTCGCCCTCCCGGAGTCCTCTGTGTGCACCCCAGCAGTCCGCCGCCCCTGCTGGGGGAGCCTCGGGCCAAGCCCCGCGGCCGCCTCATCCGGGCTTGCCTTCCTGCCGCCTCATTTTCGGAAAAGCTGTGCGTCAGCACAGGAGTGGCAGGTGCGCTCGCTCCCGGAGGCGGTGCCCGAGCCCCAGCAAGGGGAGAAAAATGCCGACTCAGGGAGTGGCGAGTCAGGTGCTGCCAGTGGCCCTGGTGCAGGAGAGAGCTGGTGGGACGGAGGCGCAGGAGGGGAGAGAGCAGGTGGCTGGCATGAGGGCCCCACGCCTGCCTGGCCAGGAGGGCCGCCGCCTCTGCCAGGGAAAGAGGTGCCCTTAGGGAACTGTGCGAGGGAGGGCGGCTGTCTCTCCCCCCACCCGTCCCTCCCTCCCCCTTCCTCCTGCGCGCCCCCTTCTCCTCTCCCCTGCCTTCTCATTCTTTCCACCTCCCTCCCACAATCACAGAGGACCCACGTGTTCCTCAGTTCCCCAAATTGGACACGGCTGCAAGTACACGGTCTGACCTCGGTGGGGACCAGCACTGACGGTCTGGGCTGGGTCCTGTCGGAGCCTTGCTGTGCCTGTGGCAGACCTCGGTCAGTGGGACTGTGTTGGTGAGGAGGCCAGTGGAGAGAGGACAGAGCAAGCCCTTGCCTGGGTCTCCCAGGGAACAGATAGTGCAAAGGCCTGGAGATAGGAAAGCACTTGCTCTTTTGGGGAGAGTTCAAGGTTCAGGTGGTATTGGGATCCACCCAGCCCTTGCACGGAAAGCATGGTGTACTTGGCTCCAGGATGACAGGGGTCATCAGTGGGCAGATACTTAGCCAGCTCCTGCAATGTGCTGGACACTGCAAAGTTTAGTGGAGGACAGAGATGGGGGGGGGGAGGGATGAAATGTCTGCTCCAGCCGGCTTCCACTAGCGGGAGGAGACCATCAGTGGAGACCATTCAGACAGAATCTGGACTCCAGATCTGGACTCCAGTCCCATCTTTGCCCTTATCGCTGGAGCTCAGGCCAGTCACTTCCGCCTCTCTGAACCCCAGCTTCGCACCTGTGACACGGGAGTGATCTCATTCATGACTCGTGGGATGCCTTGGGAACAGAATTGGCTCACATGCGAGAAAGCACCTAGCACCACATGGATGCTACCTCACTTTACCTTCACGACAACCCAGGCGAGGAGGCGCCGTCACCTCCTCACCCAACAGGCCTGGAAGGGGTGGTGGCTCAGACGTCAAGCTACCTTGGAAGTTCACACAGCCATGATCAAGGCGTGAAGTGGGTACGAGTAGGCAGTCTGAGTCCCAAGCCTGGGCATGTCATAGCAGTCTCCCAAGAGCCAATCCACGATTTGCAACCGAACAAGGACAACCTGGCAAAATCACAAAGCTCAACAGCGGGGAGCAGCTCAGAGCTGTGTGGGCTGTGGAGGGTGCCCTGTTGAACTCTCTGGGCCTGTGTCTGCTCGGTGGAGGGGCAGCTGGGGAGGGTTAGGAGGGGGCGGGCTCTCTGTCCCCAGCTGCCCCTAGTCTGGCTCTCTCCCTCTCTCCAGATCCCCAGCACCAAGGTGCTGGGAACCCAGCTCTCCAGGGGAGGGCCATTTGAGTTTCTCCGTCCTAGTAGCTGTGCTTGCCCTGCCCCCGTGGGACTTTTCTTCCTCTGGCCAGCCTTTCTCCAAGAAGCTTTTGGTCTTTTCAGACCAGCCTTTGGGTACGTGGCCTCAGATGCTCCTGGGTACACTCTTCCACCCCTTGCTCTGGCCTCTGCCTCCTTTCGGATCTCCCTCCACTCCATCCCTGCAAGAGATTTGAACTTGGGCCTTGTGAGGTCTAAGGAAGGGCTTGGGCACAACTTTATTCCCTGGATAAGGGGGCAGGGGGTCCTAAGCAAGTTGCCACCAGATGTTCACTGGACAGGGACTTTTGGTCATTACACAGACTGGCCACACGATGGCGCCCAGGGACCATCCAGCACATGTCCTGTCCACCCTGGTATACCTCTGGTCACCCTGGTGGTTTTTCTCTCTCCTAAAATATCCCATCGGCACCAAAGGGTCTCCTTGTCATTGTAGTCGTCCTCCTCATCCCTAAACACAGAATACAGACCCCCACCCCCACCCCGTCTCCTTGGCTGTGTTACCTGGGCTGCCCATGTCTGCTCCCTCTGGGCAGGCAGACCTCGGTCAGTGGGACTGTGTTGGTGAGGAGGCCAGTGGAGAGAGGACAGGAGGGGGACCCAAAGGAGAGAGTGAGGGGCCTGAGGCTGGGCGGCGACCAGGGAGGACCATCTGGAAGTGACTCACGGGCTCAGCCTGTGTGCACACGGCGGCCAGGAGCTGGGCTCTGGGAAATCTCTAGGGACGGGGAACGGAGTCTTCATGTCCATCCCGGGGGACATCCGGCTGCCCTTCCAGAGGCGCTATGCATGGTCTTGCTGCCTGGAAGGGCGAGGGTCAGAGGTCACACAGAAAAGACTGCCATGACTGCCCAGCACCCAAGAAGGAGCTGAAGCTCACAGCCCTGGCGACGGACCCTGCTGGGGCCAGTTGGGCCCTGCCCTGGACAGTCTGGGAGCTCAAGGAACTGCTGACAAATGAGGCTTCCTTTGATTGGAAAAAAAAAAATCTCAGGTTAGCAGAGTGAATTTCACTTGCGCTCAGGGAGCACTGGCAAGCCGGGCTTCTAATGATCACGATGGTGGCAAATGACACTGACACTAATGACCATTTTGTTGAGTACTTGTTACGCGTCGGCCACTGCTTTCAGCATTCCACGTGGGTAGCCTGGCTTTCCTGGGCAGGCAATGGGAGAGCGTTTGTAATGCAACCACGCCCGGGACAGGGCAGGCTTTGTATTGGTGCACAGGCAGACTGGGGCTTAGCGTCGCAGGAGCTGCACCTGGCTGCAGGCGTAGACAGAAAACCCCCACCTGTTCACTTACAGGGCACGCTGGGAACTGTCGGCTCTGCTAGTAACCATTTTCTCCCTGTGGGAGGGACTATTCAGCAGCCGAAGCTGGGTCCTGATTTAATAAGGCAATAACCAGAGAATGCAGTTCCATTGATTATTAAGCATTTGTTGATTAGGGCTCAGTAGCTCTGACCCAAATAGCTGCTAAGCAGTCATTAAACACCAAAGATGTTGCTGTTTATATATTTTGTTTATTTACCGTCGTGAACAAACATTATTGCATCAATTAAATGTCGATTAGGGGTTCATGATTTGAATTAGATTATTTACATAGTGTCTAATCATTTTTGTGTCTGTTTCCCAGATATAATCTATTTCTGCTTTCATATTCAAAAAAGATGGCATCTCAGTGTCGGGCTGTGAGGTTGAGGGGTGGCGTCTCCAGTCAAGCTGTGCCTTCCTGGAGTTTGCAACCCAGAACTACGTTACACTGACATGTGTGTGCTAATGGTCATTTGTGGAGGGGTCATTTCTCCATTGTGATGTTTTGCTTTTCAGGCATGAATTTCTTTCTTTCTTTTTAAAAGATTTATTTATTTGAAAGGCGCAGAGAGAGAATTTTTTATCTGATGGTTTTCCCAGATGGCCATGGCAGCCATAGCTAGGTCAGGCCTAAGCCAGGAGCCTGAAACTCCATCCCAGTCTCCCACGTGGGTGGCAGGGGCCAAACACTTGGGCCATCATCTGCTGCCTTCCCAGGCACTTTATCAGGGAGCTGCATAGGAAGCGGAGCAGCTGGGACTCAGCCCAGCACTCTGATGTGGGTGCTGGCATTGCAGGCGGCTACGTAACTCGTTGTGCCACAATGCCGGCTCCCTTAGGTGTTACTTTCTTAGAAAAGCAAAGTTAAACACCAACATCCCTAATTCCCAATCACAAAGTCCTTGGCTGTTTATCTCCAGGGTTGCAGAGCTGAGTTGCAGAAGTGTAGCTAAGCTCTCCGAAATCAGCAGCGTGGAAATCACTGACGGGCTGGAAGGAAGAGAACACTTCAAAAAGTGTGTGGCGAATGGGAGGAAACCAGGGGCTTGCTTTGGTGCCAAGTGTTTTGGAAATCCATGCACAGTTTTCGTAATATGGAGACCCCACAAAGATGGAGACCCCACAAACATGGCTTTCGAGTGGCAGTCTAGAAACAGTGAGATGATATACTTATTGTTTTGAAAAGATTTATTTATTTACTTGAAAATCAGAGTTACACAGACAGAGAAGCAAAAGCAGAGAGAGGTCTTCCATCCGATTGTTTACTCCCCAATTGGCCACAATGGCTGGAGCTGTGCAGATCTGAAGGCAGGAGCTTCTTCCGGGTCTCCCACGTGCATGCTGGGGCCCAAGCACCTAGGCCATCTTCCACTGCTTTCCCAGGCCATAGCAGAGAGCTGGATCAGAAATGGAGCAGTCAGGACTTGAACCAGAGTCCATATGGGATGCTGGCACTGCAGGCGGTGGCCTTACCCACTACACCAAAGCACCGGCCCCAAGATGATATACTTTGATATGACTTTAAAGAATAATTCTAAGGAAAATTTGGAGAAATTAGAATTTTATGAGAAAAAAAATCTATTTATGAGATCATATCCATTTTCTTGGCTTTTGAAGATCATTTTTACATTGAGGAATACAAATTGCATATCCTCATGTTTGCAGTGTACAATGTGATGTTCTGAAATGTACAGACAAATTGAGCCCTCTTCCTGCTTTTAAAGACAGAGCAGGAAGGACCTGCAGGAGGGGCCTGGCCGGGCTGGGCCTCCCCGGCCTGCAGATTCTCTGCTTCTTCTGTGGTGCTCATGGGATTGGTGGGAGCAGCGTTCCCATGGGAACGGGGAGACCCGGCCCTCTGGGGTCGGAGAGGGAGTAGAGGTGTGGTGAGTTGAGCTTTCTCCTCGGCCCAGCCCAGAGAGGCCGCTGAGGGCAGCTGTGGGGAGGCTTCGGGTCAGCCCTGCAGGTCTGGCTTGCAGGATCATGAGGACTGGCTGGGGCTCAGCAGAGGAGCCAGCCGGGATCCGGCTCGGGGTGTGCGGGGGCGAACCTCGGCTGCCCTCCACCTCCTGGTGGTTTGTTCAGAGATAAAGGAGAGTGGGGACCAGCTTGGAGAGGCTGGCCATTGGCTTCTCTTCCACTTCTAGTCCAGTTTTCAAACTTCTTTGTGTGTAAGCAATAGAACTCTTATCCAGTGACACCTTTTAGGAGCAAATGCACAGTAGGTGAGCACGTTAAGCGCAGGGGCCGTGTATGGGGTGAAGGAGGAACACTCCCCCTGTGCCTCCAGTTTCCCCGCCCCATGGCACCCTGAGGCTCCTGCAGAAACCCTCTTGCTGGGCAAATGTGCATCCCCTACCTCCAGAGCCAGGCCCAAGCCGGGTCCAGGAGAATCACTGGGGCGGGGACCCTCTCCAAGTCCCAGGCCGTATACAGATATTTGGATTCTGCAGTTCTGGATTTTACCCAAAAGTACCTTTTTTAAAAGAGATTTTTTATTTCTTTTCATTTTATTTGAAGAAGGAGAGATCTTCCATCTGCTAATTCACTCCCCAAATGTTCACAACAGCCAGAGATTGGCCAGGCCAAAGCTAGGAGCCTGGAACTCCATCCTGGTCCCCGCTGTGTGACAGGGATTCAAGCTCTCGGGCTGTCACCTGCTGCCGCCCAGGGTGCGCACTAGCAGGAAGCTGGGTTGGAAGCAGAGGAGCTGGAATTTGAACCAGGCCCTCCGATATGGGACGAGGGCATCTTAACTGCAGCACTTAACGCCTGCTTAGTGAAAACACTTCTAACAGGATCCTCACCTGATCTCCATGAAGTATGCCGGGACTAGGGGTCAGGTTAGGGAGGGCTTAGGGTGTAAAACGCAGGGAGATGCTGACGCTGCACCTGTACAATGCTACACCTGCACGACCCTGAGAGTCACCTCCTTAACCTTTGTCCGCTGAGCCCCTCATGTGCCTCACTGAGTCCTGGCTGAGGCAGGAACCACAAGTAAACAAACAGCGGCCACACTGCAGGTGCACTGCACACAGAGGTGCTCAGCTCGAGTGAGTGAGTGCCCCCTAGCATTTCCCAGGGGAGTTTGTGCCTCCCTCCCCCCACACCGCACCTTGCAGTCTTTTCTGAGTGCCTAAGCCTTCTCTGAACAGTAGTTACTCCCAGGAAGCCAAGTATCCCTTTAAAATTATGGTCAAATTTTGCACACAGCAAAGCTTAGCATCTCAACCGCTTTGAAGTGCACGGTGCAGAGTCATAAATAGTTTCATGATCTTGTACAGCCATCACTATCATCCTCCTCCAGAGCTCTTCATCTTGCAAAACTGAAACTTTGTCCCTTTTAAGCAATGACTCCTGGACCCTGCCCACCCCTACCCCAGCCCCTGGCAGCCCTACGTTCCGTCTCCATGAAGCTGACTGCTATGCCTCTCGTGGAAGCGGATTATACAGCATCTGTGGCTGGCTTATTTCGTTTATTGTAGTGTTCTCACGGTTCATCCATACAGCTGGTGGCAGAATTTTCTTCCTTTTTAAGGCCAAATAGTATTCCACCATGCATTTATACCACATTTTACTTAACTGTTTATCTGTTGATGGGCATTTGGGTTGTGTATTAGTCTGTTTTCTGTTGATAATGATGCAATATCGTAGACTAGGTAAGTTATAAAAGAAAAAGTTTTTGGGTCAAGGTCAAGGGGTCACATCTGATGATGGCCTTGCTGGCAGAGTCTTGAGGAGGTTTAGGGCATCTCTCAGCGAGAGGCGGGGAGCATGCATGCACGTGGGCATCCTAAAGTTCCTTTCTCTTCTTATAAAACCAACAGCATTTAGAGATGCAGGCTACATCCTAATGGTTTTATGTAACCCCAGTCACCTCCCAGGGCCCCGCCACTAAACACCAGAGTCAGATCAACCTTCCACCCCTTCATACTTCACAATAGGGATTCAACTCCAGCATGAGTTGTGGAGGGGACAAGGCATATAATCACAACATAGCAGGTTGCTTCTGAGTTTTAGTTACTATAACTGATGCTGCTGTGAATAAGAGTGTGCAGATGCCTCTTAGAGACCCAGCTTCCCATCCTTGCAGGCATACACCCAGCAGTGGGGTTGCTGGACCACATGGTGGCGCTATTTTCACTTTCTGAGACACTCCCATGCTGCTTCCCACAGTGGTTGTGCTCCAACAATGCAGTGCGCCATGCTACATTTTCTCCAACAAGGGCCCCCGTTCCTACTGACACTTGTTATTTTCTGTTTAATTTATTATAACAGCCATCCTGAGGGGTGAGAGGAGGTCCTAATGAATTTGTGAGTGTGCAATAAAAATATGTAAATTTTACATGCTTCTTAGATAGCTGCATGTCCTCCTAACAGAATATCACCATTTTCTCCTCATACTTGTGCATTTTTAGTGATGACCATTGCATCAATTTTGCTGCATAAAAACCACTTCAAAATTGGTGGGTTAAAACAGCCACAATTCACTCAGCGGTGTGGACTGGGCTCTGCTGGATGGTTCTTCTGTCTTGGCCAGACCTGCGCATGGGACAGGAATAGCTGCAGGTGGCCTGCCCAGGACTCCTCCAGCTGAGACTCTGCTTCCCACCACCCTCCTCCTGCTGGCTTGTCCAGGCACACTCACAGGGAGGCGGGGACAAGTTCCTGTGAGGCAGACTGAAGCCGTGGGAGGGACATGAGGTTGCTTCCTTGGAATTCTGGTGGTGGAAGCAGTCACCAGGTTGTCTCAGATTTAAGGGGTGGGAAAACTCCATCCCTTGAGGACCTGCAAAGTCAAACTGCAAAGAGCAGTGGATGTGGGGAAATGGATTGTTGCCACCATTCCCCTCCACCCCCTCAAGGCTGCCATAGCGCCTTCTCAGCAAGTTTTCCTATCAGACAGTGAGAATTTGCATTTGAGAATCACACTTGATGGGCTTGATCAGTTTGTGAATTTCAAAGGTGGGGACTGGGGAATCAAATCCATTAGCCTAATGATTTAATGTCAAAATTCTCCCCTAAAATCAGTGGATAATGGTACTTTCAGGTAGGAATTGGAGGCAAAAGCTGTAGTTCGCCATTCATCTGCTGTCAGTAGTAGTGTCCAGGCTACCGCCATCCGTGTAGCCCTGCGTTGCTGAGAGCCGTTAGGCAGTTGGCTTCTCCACTGCCTCTACAAGGTGCCCAGCCAGACGCTCCCCCAAAAGCCCGCAGTGACCAGCGAGCCTCCACAGAGCCCCATTGTTTGCTTAAAACTTCAGAAAGTCCAAGCCTCCATAAAGCCAAAGGCTTCCAAATCTTAAGAGTCTTTCCGGTAACTAGAGAGTGCAGCCAGACACAAATGGCCAGAGCTGTTGCCAGGGAAGCATTGGGGGGCAGGCACCCCCCGACCTTCTCCTGACCCAAAGGCCAATCTGGAGGACCCACAGAAAATCTACTTTATTAGTTTAGTGACTGCTACAGTAGTGCTGAGTAACAAAGTACTCCAAACCCAGTGGCAAGCTTTTTTTTTTTTTTTTTTTTTTTTTTTTTTTTTTTTTTTTTTTTTTTAAGATTTTGAAAGGCAGACTTACGGAGAGGGAGAGTGAGAGGTGGGAGGAAGCACTTCCATCCACTGGTTCACTCCCCAAATGGCCACAATGGCCCAGGCTGGGCCAGATTGAAGCCAGGAGCCAGGAACTCCATCCAGGTCTCCCATGTGGGTGGCAGGGGCCCAAGTTCTTGGGCCATCTTCCGCGTCTTTCCCAGGCACATTAGCAGGAAGTTGGACAGGAAGTTGGAGCAGCTGGAACAGTGCTCATGTGGGATGCTGGTGTGGCAGGCCCAACCTGCTGTGTCATGATGCCAGCTTGAGATGTGTGACTGCACCAGGGTGGAGTTCAGAACAAAGGTCAGCGGTGTCTATCATGTTTACCCAGAGGGTTTGTTTGAAGGCTGGGATTTTTGGGTTAAGCCCAAGTTGTTGGATCAGCAGGGCTGTTTGAGGATCCTTTGAGAGAGAGCTCTTCTGGGATAGCACAGAGCCAGGCTGAGGAGTGCATCCGGGGGACACAGCCCCAGTCCTTGAAGGGAGGGGAGGCTCCAAGCGCTCCTGGTGGAAGTCTCTGATCACATCCCTGCCTGGCCCCTTCCCCATCGCTGACTCAAGACTGGATCCAGGGGAGAGTTCACTGTTTCACTAAACTCTCCGGGCTTTGGGCAGAGTCCACGCACCCCTCTTGGGATCCCTACAGGGGGTTCAGCATGAAGAGGGCAGGGGCTTTCTCCCCCTTCACTGTGGCCCCAGGGCACCTGCAGTGCCTGTGCTGGGTGGGGTGGAGGTGGGTGGAGGACGTGGCCTGCCCATCGGTACCCAGGAAGCGACACAGGTGGCTTCCTATCAGGAGTGGTGGGGAGGGAGGGGCAAGCTTGAGCAGCACTGGTTGGCTTGGGAGATGGGTCTTGCTCCCTGGGGACAGTGTCCTGGCTCGGCCCATCCTCCAGCTCGTGAGAAGGTCCCAGGTCCACTCGGGTTCAGGCCCAGGGCCGGGGCTGCCCTCCCAGATTTTAGGGATGTGACAGGTGGATTCAACCCTTTCTGTCCACAACCGCGCTGGCCAGCACTATTTTCAGCACCATTCCTCTGTTTGTAAAGCATTAAACACCTCCTCTGGGCCAGGTACTGTGCTAGGGGAGGTTGAATAAGAAAAAAACTTCCTGCCTTGAGAACCTCATTGTCTAGTGCAGGGGTTGTCGAATGACTGCCCGTGCCCACCATCGGTTTTGGTAAATAAAGTTTTATTGGAACGCAGCCATGCTCATTTGCCACTTGTTTTCTGTGGCCGCTTTTGTGCTATGAGGGCAGTGTTGAATCATGGGGATGGAGACTGTGTGACCTGGAATGCTAAGCCATTTACTTTCGGCTCTTTCCAGAAGACGTTGGGCAGTCTATTGTCTCGTGAAAAAGACAAAACGGATCTAGAGGTCACGCCAAAGTAGCATGATGCTTCTGTGACGGAAGTGAGAGCATAGCTTTGGAGCAGCGCAATCAGGGAAGGCTTCCTGGAGGAGGCAGTGGCTCATCTAGGAACTTACAGGAGAATTCAGCAATTTGTGCTGAGGTGTGGGAAGAGGAGCAGAGGTGGGAGGAAGGCGAGGACACTGGAGCAGCTGGAAGCTGGGATGAGGTGTGAGCTCTGAGAAGAGGCTGCCAGGCAGGGCTGGGAGTGTTCTGGCATCTGACCAGTACTCAGGGAGCTAACATTTGTTAGCCCTGGGGTGTGCTGTGCACTGTGCTAATGATACAGGTGTACTTTGTCCCTCGGGGCTGGATTTTGTTCCATTTCACAGATGTGAAAATGGACGTGGCAGGGAAGGACCTGGCGTTTACCAAGGCAAGAACTTTCTGGAAGGATCATTCATGTGTACCTGTTGCACCCCAGAGCATCAGCGGTGGGTTCTGGTTAGGATGCCGGGTGCACCTGGTTTTCCTCATTGCTTGGGGTCCCTGTGAGCTTCCTTTCCAGACCTGTACCAGCCCCAAATACCTGTGCCTGCCCAGGCTTCCCGCTGCCCGTGCCAGGGGCTGGGAGCTGTGGGTTCAGCTCCAGGTCTGGCCCTGCTTCCACTCCCCTCTCACCAGACCTGTGCCCTTTGCCCTCAGTTCCTCCCTATATGATTTATTCTTCCTTCCTTCCCTCTTCCTTCCCTCTTCCTCTTCCTCTTCCTCTTCTCTCTCTCTCTCTTTTTGATAGGCAGAGTTAGACAGTGAGAGAGAGAGACAGATAGAAAGGTCTTCCTTTTTCTGTTGGTTCACCCCCAAGTGGCCACTATGGCCGGCACGCTGCACCGATCCAAAGCCAGGAGCCAGATGCTTCTCCTGGTCTCCCATGCGGGTGCAGGGCCCAAACACCTGGGGATCCTCCTCTGCACTCCCAGGCCACAGCAGAGAGCTGGAATTGAAGAGGAGCAACCAGAACAGAACTGGCGCCCCAACCAGGACTAGAATCCGGGGTGCTGGTGCCGCAGGCGGAGGATTAGCCTAGTGAGCCGCGGCTCTAGCCCCCTCTTTCTGTTCTCTTTACAATTTATTTGTTTATTTTAGAGTCAGAGTTACACAGAAAGAGAAGCAGAGTTGCAAAGAGAGGGAGAGTTCTTCCATCCACTGGTTCCCTCTCCAGGTGGCTGCAACGGCCGGAGCTGCGCTGATCCGAAGCCAGGAGCCAGGAGCTTCCTCCAGGTCTCCCACACGGGTGCAGGGGCCCAAGGACTTGGGCCATCTTCTACTGCTTTCCCAGGCCATAGCAGAGAGCTGGATCAGAAGTGGAGCAGCTGGGAATTGAACCAGCACCCATATGGGATGCCGGCACTGCAAGTGGTGGCTCTACCTGCTGTGCCACGGCGCCGGCCCCCATTATGATTTTCAAGTTCATCCTAGGGGAAAGACTCAGGACAGCTACGCTTCAATGTTTCATGTATGGCAGAAGCATCTCCCAACTCACTGTGTGCCCAGGGCAGACTGAGTCCAGACATGGCCTCAGAATCCTGCTCAGCACAGCCCTCTGTGGGTCAGTCAGCACGCTCCACGTCCTTTCCTTAACCCATCCATTTTAGCTCATGCTGCACTTCCTGTGTCCACCTAATCCCTGCCTTTGCATCAGCTCTGCTTCTGACCCAGGATTCGGCAAAATTCAACAAACGCTCACTGAGAATCCACCAAGTATCAGGGAACAGTGCCGAACAAGCATGGTCTTCACGCCCGCCCCCAGGAGTTCCCATTCTGGTGAGGAGATACTCACTCCAGCTGTCTCTCGGGGAGCAGCCTCCCCGTCCGAGATGGGGCCATGTCCAGCTCGGGCTGTGTGGCCATATCCTCAGCGTCTCAGACCAGTGGGGGAGAAGATGAAGCTGGGGAAGAGGAGAGGACCCTGTGGGAGGGGATGACAACAACCGAAGGTCAAAGTCAGGTTCGTGCCAGGCCGGGATCAGTAAGCAGGGAGTCTGGCCTGAGGGAGGGGGCAACACCAGGTCCTTGCAGTGTCCTCAGTGGGTAGTGCCCTCTGGAGCTCTGGCCACCGTGCACTCCACGCCCTATGGGTGATGGAGCTGGCAAGTGAAAAGCTGGAGTATTAGGGCTTCAGCTCGCAAAGCAGGAATAGAATGAAAAGGAAACCAAGGCAGAATAGTGTGGCCGCTCTGTGGTGGGGTGGATACATGTGTCTCAGGACTGGGGCAGACCCCCGGGCTTTGGGCAGAGGGCAGCTATAGGGAGCTGCAGGGCTGACTTCTCTGAGTTGGTCCTGACCAGCGTCAGTTGGAGGGTGCAGGACGGTGGGGTCTCCGTATATGGGAACTCAGCTTGGGGGGCACCTGGGACGTCACCAGGTTCTTCTGCATCCTAATCCGTGGCCACTGCAGCACAGTCACCTCCAACAGCTGGCAGTCACGCTATTCCTCAAAGGGACACTCGAGGCCTCCCGCCGTCCTCCTTTCCAAGGCGATTTGCAGAATCTACTAAGCAGGTGCCGTAAATAGGCAGAGAAACGAGCGAGTGTGTGAGTGTGCACGTGTCTGGGTCTCAGTCTCTCCAAACGCCACACACACACACACACACACACACACACAGAATCAGACCTACTTCATCAGAATCAGTTTGCAAACTTCATTTCTTTAGGATAAAGAGAAAAGAAAATGATTATTAACATATCAATGGCACCTCCATGCTGGGAACAAGATTACCCTCAGCACACAGGGCGCCCGGGGAGGCACCACCGGCTGTATTGTAAATGTGCTCCCGCTCAGAGTCTCTCTCTTCCCCACCCTGCCCCCACTCCCTTATTTTATTTTATTTTTTTTTTATTCCTCTAAGCTTGTTTCTCTTGAAATTTCCACCTTGTGGTTGTGTACTGCTGACTTCACATTTGCTGTGGTGTGAACTCCACATCTGTGAATGGATGACAGGAAAGATTAATAGCCCTGCTCCCTTCTCCTTGACTGTGGGCCCAGCTAATGAATAAATAAATAAATAAATAAACAGAGCTCCAATCCCCTAAATAGAGACCCGGAGCCAGGGAGAAAACTGCATTTTGCTGAATCCGTTCTTTAAGGAAAAACCCAACCTCTAATGATCTCTGCTTTACATAGTCTGCAGTTTTTCACTAAGCATTTTACCAAGACACAAAAGTCTGGGTGGAGGGATTGCCCCCCTGCTCTTGCCAGACGGAGGCAGGGGCTCCAGGAAGCCCACTGGCCGGGCTGGGTTGGCACAGAGCTTGGGCTCCTAATGAGGATGAGCCCATTACCTACCTAGACTGTCTTAGGCCAGGGACCCTTGAGCTGATGGATGGAGAAGTAGAGACAAAGGGGTCCCATGGGAGTCCCAGGTGTGGTTCCCATACTGACCAGTTGGGGGCAGCATGCAGGGTCACCTGTCATCTGTCTACAGATAGAGAAGAGACAATTCCCTCCCTCCCGCCTCTTGCGTGCTTCCAATTCCTGTGAAAGAGGAGTTCAGACATGCAAGAACGGAGCTTCTCAAACTTGCACGTGTGCACCCATTTCCCAAGGAGCTTGGTGCAATGCACACTGTGGTCCAGCAGGTCCGGGATGGGGCTGAGGTTTGTCAGCTCCAACAAGCTCCCAGGTGATGCTGGCATTGGTGGCCCAAGGCCCACACTTAGAGCAATGAGGAGCCGGGGAAGTGGCAGCAACTCAGGTTCTATGTCCTTCTCTGTGGAACCCTGTCTGAGACCCCAGAGCGAAGGCATCCCCCTGTTCTCAGTGCCGGAGCTTGGCTGTTGTCTGGCCCTTAACCTCTGCTAATGCCCTGGATCTGATTATTCCAAGGCATCTCAGCCAGATCCAGCCAGCACATCCTCTCTGAACCAGGCATGGAGGAGGTTTCCCGGGCTGCCTCTCCCTGCATCTGTAATGAGGTCTGTTGTTGGGAGATGCTGTGGCTGGTAACTTGGTTGAGGGGTAGGTAGCTTAGAGGCATTGAAGGCATCCTCGGACCCCAGCCAGGCTGAGCGGAGGCTGGAGGGCCAGTGATCTGGTACCCATGGGTTCACCTCCCTCTCTGATAATGAAGCAGGGGTGAGGCCAGTCCCGCAGGAGCCAGGACACCGCCTGCCCACTGTACACGTGGTCCCTCTGGCTCAAGCAGATTTGGTTCAAGGAAAACAAGCAGCTCTCCTGTGGGCAGACTCGTGTTTGGCCACGGCTGCATGGTGATGAAGGGAGCTGATGAGTTAGGGGACCCAGCCCCTGACATTCCGTTCTTTCTCACCCCTCAGCTGGACGTCCAACTCATTCTGGTCCTTAACCTTCAGCCATGAGTCAGCCAGGCCATGATTCACCTGAGTGTCTCTCCCCTTCTTCCTCCATGGGCCATTCTCAGGTGACCTTTGCCCAGGTAGGCGGAGCTGCCGCCTCTGCTACTCTCTGGAGCCCCTGCCAGTCCACTCTGCCTCCTCCATCCTGAACCTCTGACCATCGTTTATCTGTCAGGATCTCGGTTTGCTCATCTGTAAAGCAGGGGGCCATGGGATGTGCAAAGTGGTGCCCAGGCCTGGGTCTCGGTGCACTAGAGACACCCCCAGATTGGGCAGGAACCAGGCCCTAGCCCTGGGGCCCTGCTGGGTTGTGACTGACCAGCTGACTGGGCTCATCAACATTTTGCTCTGAAGAAAAGTCTATAATAAAAAAATTGGGGAAATTGCATGATAATCTTCTCTTGAGTAAATTAATTCATTTTTGCTTGATTCTGCTTTACCCAAACTTGTTTGATTATGTGGTAATTTTTTTTTCAGCCTAACAGTTATTAACGAGGGTGTCGGGAAAGGGGCCAGTTTCCCCCAAAGCTTTAAGCCAGTGTGGTGACTGGCAGTGTCCAGGGACAGGTCTGGCAAGCTGGGGAGGCCGGGTTGTGTGGGCATAGGCTTTTCCCCACCCCAGTCCTAAGCTGCAGGCCTCTCTCTCTCGAGCCTGTCCTCTGAGTGTTCTGACTCTGTGACACCCTGGGGTTGGAGCCTTCAATCCCTGGGAATTCTGGGCTGTCCCCTGGCAGAGAAAGAGGAAGACTTCACCTTGGAGCCACCAGATAAGCCCAGCCAGAGCTCCCCTGCTTTGTATAATTCCAGGGCATAATGCCATGCTACAGCCCGTGCCATGGAGGCTGAGGACCTTCTCCTGCCCATATCCCCTTGGCGTTCAGCACTGCAGGAGGTGCCCACAGCCTCCCCACCACAAGCATCTGAGACCCTGCCAGGGGCTGCTCCTCTGCTGGGAAGGCCAGTGCCTGGGGAGGAGCCCTCACCACTGAGCGGTGTATCGGTGTCTTGTGGCTGCTGCAACAAAATACTGCAAACCTGACCGCTTAAAACACCTGAAAACATTCACTCAGTACTGGAGGACTCCGTATCCCTGGGCAGGAGTCAAGGGGTGGGTGGGCAGGGCCGTGCTCCCCCTGGGGGCTCCAGGCACTGCTGTTCCTTGCCTCTCCTGGCTCCTGTGGCTGCTGGCATTCCTTGGCTTGGGGCTGACCCCTCCCATCTCAGCCTCTGCGGGCAGTTTGCCCTCCCTCCTGTTCCTGCTGTCGTCCTCCCCCACCCCTCAGGATACCCTGATTTCAGGTAGGACCCATTGGACATTACCAGACGATCCTTAGCTTGACTGTGCTGGCAAAACCCTTTTCTGCCACAAAAGGCCCCAATCACAGACTCCCGGGTAAAAGATGTGGTATCTTTGGGGGCCATTACCCAGCCTAATACGTGGGCATGGATAAATTCACCATCTCCTTGCACTTGGGTGAGAAGATACTGACACCTGTTCTGCTTGGTCACTCACTTTTTTTTTTTTTTTTTTTGGACAGGCAGAATTAGAGAGAAAGGTCTTCCTTCTGTTGGTTCACCCCCCAAACGGCTGCTATGGCTGGCGCGCTGTGCTGATCCGAAACCAGGAGCCAGGTGCTTCCTCCTGGTCTCCCATGCAGGTGCGGGGCCCAAGCACTTGGGCCATCCTCCACTGCCGTCCCGGGCCACAGCAGAGAGCTGGACTGGAAGAGGAGCAACTGGGACAGAACCAGTGCCCCAACCAGGACTAGAACCCGGGGTGTCAGCACCGCAGGTGGAGGATTAGCCTAGTGAGCCGTGGTGCCAACCTGCGTGGTCTCTTAAAACTCCCCAGAGGGGCGGAGTCCCAGTGTCCGCGGCAGCAGAGGCTCAGCGACACGCTGTGCAGTGGCCTCCATTCCTTTACTGTCTCACATCTCCCCTCCTCTGACCCCTGATTCCTGGGTCCCTTTTCCTAAATAAACCACTTGGCCTTGAATCCTGCTTCCAGGGTTTGCTTCTGAAGGGCTCAGCCTAAGAAACCCTCTCATGCCAAGATCCACAGCAAAGGGTGTTAACTTCAATCAATTATCCTTCAAACTCTTAAGTCTCGGTGTTAAAGCCCTGGTGACATGATATTTAGAGTTGTGGATGGAGCAGACGGGGACAGCAGCTGGTCATCAGAGCCCACAGCTCTGTCAAAGCAGCTTCCAGTCCTCCAAGCAAGGGCAGTCCTTCTGTGTCCACCCTGATGTTTCTCAGTGGAGCAGACATCTCGGCAAGACACGGAGAGTCCCACATCACACTCCACCCCAGCCACTACCACGTCATTTAAAAATATGCATTTCTTCTTTTTTAAAAAGATTTGTTTTTCTTATTTGAAAGGCAGGGAGAGAGGGAAGGAGAGAGAGAGAGAGAGAAAAAAGAATCTTTTATCTACAGGTTCACTTTCCAAATGGCCACAATAACTGGGGCTGGGCCAGGCTGAAGCCAGGAGCCAGGAACTCCATCTGGGTCTCCCACGTGGGTGCAGGGGCCCAAGGAGCTGGATCAGAGGCCAAGAAGTTGGGACTGGAACTGGTTCTGTGATAGGGGATGCCGGTGATACAAGCAGCAGCTTAACCTCTTGTGCCCATCTGAGCCCCTACCATTTTGATTGTGCATATTTATGGGGAACAGCGTGATAACTTGATACATGTATTGATGTGTGAAGATCTTTCAGTTAGTTGGCATTTCTGTCTTCTCACACATTTTATGGAATCAATCAGTCAACAGATAAATGGATACATATATGATGGAATATTATTCAACCATAAAAAGAATGAAACCTTGTCAGTTGCAGCACAAATGGATGGGATTGCAGGGTAAGTGAAATAATCCAGCCACAGAAAGACAAATACTGCTACCGCCTCCTTGGATTCAGAGACTTGACCTCCAGACTGGGGAGAGGGGTCCTGGTTAAGCCCAGCAGCCTGCAGGGGATGTTCAGTCTGACAGCCGCTTAGGAGAAAGAGAGCTCGCTTGGTGGGAAGGCGGGCTAGATGCTGGTATGTTGGGGAGAATGACCTTACCTATGCTGGACACGGAGAATGCAGGGCCCTCCGTCCAGCAGGGTTTTTTATTTATTTATTTATTTATTTATTTATTTATTTATTTATTTATTTATTTATTTATTTATTGACAGGTAGAGTGGACAGTGAGACAGACAGAAAGGTCTTCCTTTGCCGTTGGTTCACCCTCCAATGGCCGCTGTGGCCAGCGCACCGATGGCAGGAGCCAGGTGCTTCTCCTGGTCTCCCATGGGGTGCAAGGCCCAAGCACTTGGGCCATCCTCCACTGCACTCCCTGGCCACAGCAGAGAGCTGGCCTGGAAGAGGGGCAACCGGGACAGAATCCGGCGCCCCGACTGGGACTAGAACCTGGTGTGCTGGCGCCGCAAGGCGGAGGATTAGCCTATTGAGCCGCGGCACCGGCCCAGGGTTTTGTTTTAACAACTGGCTCTCTGGAGAAAGAAAAAGCCCTGATTTGTAATGTTGGCTATTTCTGTGGCACAGCTACTCCCAATAATTCCTGACATTTCCCAGCAAAGCGGAAGTCAGGTGCACATGAAGTACAGGGCATCACACTCTACCACAGCTGCTGCTGTCTAAGAGAAAATGTGAATATTTTATCATACTTTCCCCTCTGCTGGCTCCCTCTTCAAATGCCTGCAATGTCTGGGCTAGGCTGGAGCTGGGCCAGGGCCAGAGCTGCAGCCAGAACTCAATCCAGGTCTCCCACATGGGCGGCAGGGACCCAGCTGCCTGGGTCATTGCTGCCCCTCAGAGTCTGCATTAGCAGGAAGCTGGAGCCAGGTCTCTAACGCAGATACTCTGACGTGGCACTAAATGCCTCTCCTCCCCTGTTATTTTTAAAAATGGATTTTTAATATGGAAAGTGGCATTCAGAAGAATCAGAGGCTGGTGTTGTGGTATGGCAGGTAAACCCACTGCCTGTGAAGCCATCATCCCATTTGGGCACTAACAGTTTGGGTCCCAGCTGCTCTACTTCTGATCTAGCTCCCTGCTAATGGCTTGGGAAAAGCAGCAGAAGATAACCCAAGTGTTTGGGCCCGGCACCGAAGTGAGATACCCAGATGAAGCTCTGGGCTACTGGCTTCAGCCTGGCCCAGCCCTGGCTGTTACGGCCATCTGGGGAGTGAAACAATGGATAGAAGATTCTCTCTCTCTAACTCTAACTCTGCCTTTCAAAGAAATATATCTTGAAAAAAATGTTCCTAGCATTTGGTCAGCATTATCAGATCTTAACATTTCCCATGTTTGCTTCAGTTTTTTTTTTTTTTTTTTTTTTTTTTTTTTTTTTTTTTTTTTTTTTTTTTAGTAATAAAATGCTGTAATCACCCTGAAAGCTTGCAAACCTTCCTGGATGGGATTTCCCTTCCTTTCTTCCCTGGGGGAAACACTAGCATGAGGTCAGTCTTGTCTTGCCGGTGGGATTTTGGTCCAGTCACTAGATGTGAGCTTGCAGCCATGTCTCTGTAAGACTAACGGCCTGGGCTATGCTTTCAGATGCTGTCGGCCATGGCAGCTTGCATGCTCTGTCGGGTGCACTGACTGCTCAGTCCTCTGTCTGTCAGTGTTTTGGTTGTTTGCATTTGTGGGTTAACATCCTGCAACCTTGGTCAGGCCCACTTTTCTTCCCTGGCCCTGCCGTCTTTGTGCCTCCAGCCTCCCCTCTCTCCTGAACTTCTTATGGCAGAGCCCTGGCCTTGCGGGTTACTCATTCTCTCCAGAACAAAATTTTAACTCCTCAGTGCCACCTGTGCTGAACTGTGCCCCTGTCCCTCCACCGTTCCATGCCTCATTTCCTGCACATCTAGGGATTCCCCTCACCTTCCAGGACTCCACGCCCGCCATTGTCCCAACACGATGCCTGCCCCTGCCTGTGAGGTTTTGAATGCGCTGATTCCTTTTCTGGAAATGAATGGCCCTAAACACCGGGAAACTTTCATGCATCTGCCAAATCTCAAGAGTCATCTGCTCTTTCCAGCTGCTCCCACTGAACCTTGTCTAGGTCCCAGGACTACGCCTTGCCCGAGATTGCCTGTGGACTCCCCAGATGTCAGCTGGCCTCCCTTGGGCCTTGGAGATCTAGATAAAATTGGCTGGAGCTCTCATTTTATCCCAGTCCCTCTCAGATCCTTTGCCTTTTCTTCCGGGTCTTGCATTTTCAGCAACACCTCTACTTTGCACCTCCAACCTTCAGGATGTAAGTCTTTGACTAACAATTGTTGGCCCAATTGGAGAACTCAGTCCCTTCCTTGAGGTCCATGAACAGCCCCACTCTTGCAAGCATTTGCGAGTGTGTTGAGTGTAGAAAAGCTCAATCAAGATGTGCTTGGAAGACCATGGATTAACAGCATCGGAAACATCCTTTACTTATGTTGTCTCCGAACCTTTCTGATCCAGGCTTCATCCAATGTCACTGATTACCCCCCATCCACTCCCAACCATTTCTCTTTCTAACCCTGCAGCCCCTTCCTCTCTTTCTTGTCATCTGCAGAGAAATTCAGTGATTTGCTAAGCAGCTTATGGAGGTTTTTCCACCGAGATTGTTCACTCCCTGGAGCAGGTGCAGGGCTTAAGACACAGCTCGGGATGCCCACATCCTCCATTGGGGTGCCTTGCTTCAAGTCTTGGGTCAGCTTCTTCCTGCAAATGGGTCAGCCTCCTGCCTGGGAGGCAGCCAGTGATGGCTCTGGTACTTGGGTCCCTGCCGCCCATGTGGGAGACCCAGATGGAATTCTAATTCCTGGCTTTGATCTGACTGAGCCCTGGCTTTTGCAGGTATTTGGGAGTGTGAACCTGTGGATGGAAGACTTTCTTGTCTACATGTCTGCGTTTGTGTCTTTTAAATAAAATAAAAAAAAAAGACTGTGCCCCTTTCTCCCAGGGGTGTTGTGGTGCCAGCTGTTAAGAGCTGCTCATGGTTGCTCTTGGGTGTTTGTCACCACCATGGCCCTGGAACCCCTAGGGGTCAGAGAGGATGAGAAGAACAGGCTTCGCCACTCTGGGATAGTTATGAGGACAGGCCGGCGCCGCGGCTCACTAGGCTAATCCTCCGCCTAGCGGCGCCGGCACACCGGGTTCTAGTCCCGGTCGGGGCACCGGATTCTGTCCCGGTTGCCCCTCTTCCAGGCCAGCCCTCTGCTGTGGCCAGGGAGTGCAGTGGAGGATGGCCCAGGTGCTTGGGCCCTGCACCCCATGGGAGACCAGGAAAAGCACCTGGCTCCTGGCTCCTGCCATCGGATCAGCGCGGTGCGCCGGCCGCAGCGCGCCAGCCGCGGCGGCCATTGGAGGGTGAACCAACGGCAAAAGGAAGACCTTTCTCTCTGTCTCTCTCTCTCACTGTCCACTCTGCCTGTCAAAAAAAAAAAAAAAAAAAAAAAAAAAGTTATGAGGACAGTGGGGTGTCTTCTCCTTCCTAATGCATGGCGTTACTGTTATTTATCACTTTTCTCCCTGTTGTCTGGGTTGACCCTGTGCAGACCCACCTGCTCACGAGCCGAGATGCTGGCCTGCAGACAACCGGCCCACAAGGAAGGAGACCAGAGGGCCAAGATGCCTGTGTGGTTGGAAGCAGGAAGCTGGGCGCAGCACCTGTCAGCTCTGTGGTTGGGAAGGCCCCGCCAGCTGAGGCCTTTCCAGGAGCTTCCTTGGCCTGCACATATCCAGCCACGGCCTCCTTCCTGCTCCTTTCCCTTGCCCGGCACTCCTGAGCCAAGCCTGTGCCACACACTGCCCTAGATCAGGTGTCAACATCTCTGTGAGGTGAAGGATGTTTTTATTCCCACTTTAAAGATAGAAAAATTGAGGCCTAGTGACGTTACTGGGAGCTGGGAGTCCAACCTAGGCAGTTCACCTCTGTATCCTCTGCATAAAAGGTGGGACAGGGTGTAGTGAAATGAGCTGGACCCTTGGCTCTGCGGAGAGGGGATGGTTGTCTGCACTGGCTGTTGGGACAAAGTGTGCTTGGTAGAGGTAAGCCGTGGGGTGTTCCAGTGGCCGCCATGGCAGGTGAGCGTACGGCAGACCCAGCATCTGGACTGCATTCTCCCCAAGCCTGACCGGGCTCTCCCTACCCCACGATGCGGCTTCACTTTGTGTTAGTCATGCCAGCAGCAGGCCGAGCGACAGACTGGGTCTCATGCTTTCCTTCTGAGAGGTGGGATGGAGTGGGGACGAGCAAACAATCCGTGAAAACCTGGGCACAGAGCTGCCTCTGCCCAGCTCTCTGCCTGCTTTTCTCTCCCTGCTTCGGTCTCCTCTGAGGGGCTGAGACATACCAAGACCCTCCAAGTCCAGTTTCCAGGACACATAGTGTTAGGTACCTCCAGACTTTGCCTTGTAGGTTGTGGGAAGTGGAGTTTGTCTAGCTTTTTTTTTTTTTTTAATGAGTTATTAGAGAGGCAGAGAGGCAGAGAGAGAGAGAGAGAGAGAGAGGGAGGGAGGTCGGTCTTCCATCTGCTGGTTCACTTCCCAGATGGTCACAATGGCTGGAGATGCACTGATCAGAAGCTAGGAGCACTCCCATGTGGGTGCAGGGGCCCAAGGACTTGGGCCATCTTCCACTGCTTTCCCAGGCCACAGCAGAGAGCTAGATAGGAAGTGGAATAGCCGGGACTTGAACCCGTGCCCATATAGGATGCTGGCACTGCAGGTGGTGGCTCTGCCCGCCATGCCACAGCACTGGCCCCCAAGTTTGTCTAACTTTTGCAGCTGAGGAAGACATTGAGGGTTTGTGTGGGACACAGGGCTGGTGGTTCTACCTCACAAATATGTTGTCAGGTGACAGTTCAGGCTGGGTGCCCGGTTGTATTTGCAGAGACCGTGGCAATGACTTATGCTTCCTTTCCTGTCTTAATGTGCACATTCACACACATATGCACACACACATACACGCATCCCTCCCACATTCACACTCACACTCATACATACACATGCACTCACTCACTTGTAGCCACCAAAGTGCCATCCGCTTTGGGTTCAGACCCATCTTTTCGCTCTGGGCCTTCCGCTGTGATCTGGGGTTTTGGAGGGTGGGTGCCGGGAAGGTGGAACCGTCACTTTGAATTGCAAAGTCTCTATCCATAATGCATAAAGGGGCCTCCGTGAGTGGCCACAGCCTCCTGTCGTCCTGTGGCTCAGGGAAATTAGACAGCTTCAGAGCCCCTTATGAAAATGCAATGTATTACCGCTGCTTTTTGACTAGTGAATTATGCATCTGAGAGTGACAAATTCCAAGATGCTGCCTTTATTAGGAACTCAGTGCCGGGTGGGTGGACAGTGCTGTCTGCCGAGCTTGTGACAGAATGTTTAATAACTTTTTCTGACGGTGCTTCCCGGAGGTGGTGTTTATAATATGTATTTTCCCCCTCTTTCATTTTATCAAAACATTGATGCTGGAGATTATTGCTCTATTTATGCATTTGGAACCTCTTCCTGGGTCAAAGGGCAGCGCCATTTGAAATGACAAAGGCAACGACAGAGATCGTTTTTTAACCAATCTGTCTCATGCACCTGTGACCTTGGTGTTCTTGGTTTCGCAAAGACTCATCCCTTGGAGGAGTCAACTCTTCCTGAACTTCAGGCCCGCGGGCCAGAGGCAGCGTGTGACATCTCCTGCCATTCTGCCGGCAGGTGGGGACCTGCCTTGGCTCCCGGGATACCAGAGTCGTCTTCCCTGGGGGCGGGGGCAGAGAGGGCTCCTGGGAAACAGCTGAGTCCTATTGGAGTGTCCTGCTTCCAGCAAGGTGCTGGGCCAAGTAGGAACCTCTGGGGCTGTTCATCTGACCACAGTGGGCCTGGTTTATGGTTTAGCTCTAGTGTTAAGGTTTGGCAACCTGTGCTCCTGCAGGGGGTGCTACAACTCAGCGTCCTGAGGTTTGGGCTTTCCAGGCTTTCCCAAGATGTCCCTGCCCAGCTACCTGCTGGACCCCTCCGGCCCTGTCACTCCTCTGCTTTACAATCTTCCATGGCTCCCCATTGTTTATGGGCAAAGTTGAAATTCTTGAGCCTGACCTGAATGGCTTTGGTGATGTTAACATCATCTGATGATGATCTTTGCTGGCTTCCTTGTGACGCATATGGGGCTCACTCCCCATGCTGCAGTCAGAGCATGAAATCACAGCGCCATACTATGTCGTCTTGTAACTCCCTCATATGCTGGGCCCTGACCCCTGCATGACTTTGCACATGCTGTTCCCTTTGCCTGGAATGCTGCTGCCTTCTGCTTGTCTGGAAAACTTCCATTCCAGCTTTGATGCTGTCTCTGGTGGGCAGTCTTCCTGGACTTCCCAAGCAGAACTGACTTCCTCCACACATCCATTGTGTCTGTCTGGACCTGTATGATTTTAGATGCCAATGGTTGACTTATTTTTCTCTCCAATTTATTTCCAGTACAACCCCTAGATTTTTTTTTTTTTTTTTTTTGGTGCTAAATGAATGTTGGTTGATTGTGTAGCATCTGAGTTTACCTGACATAGAATCTTGGCCAAATTCCTTCATGCACACACACATGGAGCCTCTGTTACAGCTGGGCACCACTAAAGCCTGACCTTTTGACTCCATGAGCTGTTAGCAATGCCACTTCGAGCAGGTACTGAATGTCACTGTACACCAGTCTCCTCATCTGTAAACTGGGGATAATGCCAGCATGTGACTTATGGCAAGTTGACTTGTGTCCAGCAGTTCAGGAAAACCCCTCCTAGCATAGGGCTGGCATGCTAGGAAAAGATAATTGAACAGATAAAGAATAGACAATAGAATAAATGTTGGCTGCAGTAATCATAATTGTGTTGTATCGTTATATGCTGATACTGCACACAGCATATGAATAATAATAGAACTATCATTGTTGTTGTTGTTCACATTCCTTGCTCTCCTTGAACTGCTGGGCCTCCAACCTTCCCTGGCTGCTTTGCCCTACGCTTGGCAGATGGGATGTGGATCATTTTAATTAGGTTTTATTGGGCTGTTATATGGGTCATAATTGCGGCCATTACTCATTTTCATGGGGCTGCTGACACAGCCTCAGTGTGGACATGATGATATCTTGACGAGACAAGTCCCCGTATCTAAGGGACCCCTGTTGGAGGGGCCAGGGCTGCGACAGGGAAAGAGTTCTTTTGAGTCCCTAGAGGCAGACTCTGGGCAGATTCGTGCCAGGAGATTGTGGTTCCCGATGGCACCCTCTGTGGGCGCTGGGGCCACCCTGCGGTGAGTGGGGTCCCTCACCCCACTTGGCTGTGTGCGCCGTAATCACTACTGGATCCCCAGGGCTCTGCATAAGGTTTGGCACAGAGGAGGCACTGGAACAAAACTGGCTGAGGAAGGCCATACTTGAAGCGCTCAGGTGGGCCAGAGCGGTGAGTGTGGCTGACATGCAGGCCTGGGCTCACCTGGTAACTTGTGTCTCTTGGTCAGAGCCGCGGCCTGTGCTCATGTAGCCCTGAGCAGAGGCTCAGTGAGGCACTGGTGTTGGGGAGCTATGGTTTGGGTGAGGTTTGCCCTATCACACTCACACTGAAGCTGGTTACCTGTGTAGTGGTGTTGGGAGGTGGGCCCTTTAAGAGAGATTAACGGTGTCTTCCTTGTGAAACTGGGTTAGTTCTCGTGGGGCAGCCAGTTGGTATAAAACTGGATGGGCCCCTCTCCTTGGTCTCTTGCACACATGTTCCTTCTGCAGGTGCCTGTTGCCCCTTTCCGCTTTCCTGCTGTGGGTTGAAGCTGAACCAGGATCTCGCTGGAAGTCGAGCAGATACCAGTGACTTCCCAGCCTCCAGAACTATGAGCCAAAATAAACCTCTAGTTTTTTTTTTTTTTTAATCTTTGATCTTATTTTATTTATTTGAAAGGCAGGGAGAGAAGGAAGGAGGAAGGGAGGGAGGGAGACATACCTTTCATCCACTGGTTCACTCCAAAATGATTGCAACAGCCCGAGCTTGGCCAGGCTGAAGCCAGAAGCCAGGAACTCCATCCAGTCTCCCACGTGGATGGCAAGGGCCCAAGTATTTTGTCCGTCATCTGCTGCCTTCTCAGGCCCTTAGCAGGGAGCTGGATCCTAAGCATTGCAGCCAGGACTTGAACTGGTGCTCTGATAGGGGATGGTGGTATTGCAAGCAGTGGTTTAGCTCACTGCCTACAATGCTAGCCCCTGAAACTCTTCTTTAAAAATTATGTGGAGTCATGTATTCTGTTACAGTCACAGAAGATGGGCCACTACATGGGAAGAGGTCAGTGCAGGTTCCTAGCTTGATCTTTCTTTTCTTTTCTTTTTTTCTTTTTCTTTTTTTTGGACAGGCAGAGTTAGACAGTGAGAGAGAGAGAGGCAGAGAGAAAGGTCTTCCTTCTTTCCGTTGGTTCACTCCCCAAGTGGCCGCTACGGCCAGTGCGTTGTGGCCAGTGTGCTGCGCTGATCTGAAGCCAGGAGCCAGGTGCTTCCTCCTGGTCTCCCATGCAGGTGTAGGCCCAAGCACTTGGGCCATCCTCCACTGCACTCCTGGGCCACAGCAGAGAGCTGGACTGGAAGAGGAGCAACCGGGACAGAACTGGCTCCCCAACCGCGACTAGAACCTGGGGTGCTGGCGCCGCAGGCGGAGGATTAGCCTAGTGAGCTGCGGCACTGGCCCCTAGCTTGATCTTTCCCAGGAGACTCCACTCTCTGGATCAGTGTGCTTGCAGGCTTGGCATAGATGAGTTGTTGTTTAGCAAATCCTCCCTTACCTGCTGTTGGTGGTGAGGAGTCCTATTTCCCTGCTCCATTGATGCTGGGCTTGCTCGTGTGACTTGCCTTGGACGATGAAACGCTACTGGAAGACCAGAAGAAGCTGCAAGCGCGCTGTGTGTTGCGGTGTACACAGTCCTGCAGGCACACTGGTGACCTGCTGTCATAATGAGCAGGTCCACCTCGGCTCCAGAACAAACATGCGTGTATCAGGCCTGAACCCAAGTGTCAGCCTGAAGCCAAATCCAGCTGACTTTCAACGGGAAAGCAGAGCTGCCCTTGAGCACAGCCTGGACAAACTGAGACTGAGCCCAGCAACTGCAGCCCTGGAGCGGGAGATCAAGTGCTGGCTGCTGGAGTCCCTGAGTGCTGGGGCATCTGTTATGTGGTGTTGGTGCCACGACAGCTGATGTTCCAGGGGCTGGGGTCAGCTCCATTGGAATGTGTTTCATATCTCAGGCTCCCGTATCCATTTATGGTTACAGTAAGAGTTGTTGAAAACAGGTTGGAAACTTCTAGACCAGTAGTTGTCAACCAGAGGTGATTTTACTCCCCAGGCAGATTTGGCAATATCTGGGGACGTTTCTGGCTGTCAATCTAGAGGGAAGGGGTACTAGCATGGGGTGGCCGAAGGCCAGGGATGCTGCCCAGCATCTTAGAATGCAGTGGGCAGTCCCACCTCTAAGAGCTGCCCTACTCAGAAAGCCAATAGTGCCCTCCACCATGTGAGCCTCCAGCACCAGCCATCTACCCTGTCCCCTCTCCCTTCCTCGCTCTTTCTCATTCCCTTCTTCTTTTTTTCCTTCCTCTTTTCTCTCCTTCCTTCCCCTCTTCCAAACGAGAGAGATACATGGCCAGCCCTCAGGGGGTTTACATTGAGTAGGGGATCACACATGATATAGGTGTAAACCAGTGAAATAGTGATGATAAATGCTATGCAGGCTGCGAAAGGGAGCACCTGCAGAAGGGCTGATGGGGAGCTCCTCTCTGGGGGGCTCACAAGCATGAAGACCTGAAGCAGAGGAAGCTGGCATGGGAGAGCCAATGGCAGAGTGTCCCTGGCTGTGGGACTAGCAGGTGCTGAGATGCAGAGCTGGGAAAAGCTTAGTGTGTTCCAGGAAGCAGAGGGAACCCCTGTCTGGTGCAGGAAGTGTGTGGGCCAGTCCCTGGCATGGATTGGAGTTTATTGAGTGGTCTGTATGACCCATGTCCACCCCGTGGAACTTCCTGAAATTCCTACAGACCCCAAAATCTTGAGAGCTTCTGAGGGTCCAGACTTAAAGCCACGAAGTCACTTCAGTGCCTTGCACAATCCATTGCTTTCACAGAGCTGCAAGTTGACTGGCATTCAAAGAAAAGGGATTGGAATGTTTTCACTGGAACATCAAAATCCTTGCTAGATTCTATTTTTTTTTTGACAGGCAGAGTGGACAGTGAGAGAGAGAGGCAGAGAGAAAGGTCTTCCTTTTGCCGTTGGTTCACCCTCCAATGGCTGCCGCGGCCGGCACACTGCGGCCGGCACATCGCACTGATCCGAAGCTGGGAGCCTGGTCTCCCATGGGGTGCAGGGCCCAAGTACTTGGGCCATCCTCCACTGCACTCCCTGGCCACAGCAGAGAGCTGGCCTGGAAGAGGGGCAACCGGGATAGAATCCGGCGCCCCGATTGGGACTAGAACCTGGTGTACTGGCGCCGCAAGGCGGAGGATTAGCCTAGTGAGCCACAGCGCCAGCCTAGATTCTATTTTAAAATGTGCTGGGTAAAGTGGCACTGGCTCAGGTGGGCCCAGCTAGATTGAGGTACTGGGTCCTGAAAAATGGCTTCGGTCCTCTTATCCACCTTGGCTCCTTCCAGGGCAGTCTCCGTGGGAAAGCCAGGACACAATGAGTCACAGGGACCCACTCTGCTCTTTGTATGCCATCCAAGCTCTTTGCTGTGGCCTACAAGGCACCAGGGGTCTGGTCCTGGTCCAGCCCCCTGGCCTCCCCTCCTCCCATTGCGCTGGGGCCCTCAGGGACTTGCTAATACCTTTCCTGCACCAGAGGGGCTCCTTCTGGTTCCCTGGACAGTGCAGGCACTTGACTACCACTCTTCCCAGGGTGGGGGTGAGCTTTCTGGACTCCATGTCTTGCGGTTCCCTCTGCCTGGAATGCTTTTCCTTGAATAATTTTTTTTTTGACAGGCAGAGTGGACAGTGAGAGAGAGAGAGACAGAGAGAAAGGTCTTCCTTTGCCGTTGGTTCACCCTCCAATGGCCGCCGCGGCCGGCGCACTGCGGCCGGCACACCGCGCTGATCCGATGGCAGGAGCCAGGAGCCAGGTGCTTATCCTGGTCTCCCATGGGGTGCAGGGCCCAAGCACTTGGGCCATCCTCCTCTGCACTCCCTGGCCACAGCAGAGAGCTGGCCTGGAAGAGGGGCAACCGGGACAGAATCCGGTGCCCCGACCGGGACTAGAACCCGGTGTGCTGGCGTCGCTAGGCGGAGGATTAGCCTAGTGAGCCGCGGCGCCGGCCTACCTTGAATAATTTTGTTCAGTGGACTCCTTCCATCCTTCAGGTCTCAGAGGAAACTCCTCCTTGGAAGAAGCTTCTCTGACCACCTGATGCTAAATCTCCCAACTCCTGGCTCCATTGTTCTCCATCCCTGCACCCTGTTCATGTCTTCCATAGCACCCGACCAAAGCCAGTGTGATTCTCCCTGCATCCTCACTTGTGGATCCTTGTTTGTGTGGGCCCCTAAGGAGTATACCAGGCACGGATAACGTGCTCAAGAAATAGTTTCTGAGTGAATGAGAAGCAATAAATAATTCATTAGCCATAGTGACTTAATGAATAGTGAATTAGCCATTGCTGGGAAGAACTGCCCTTACATGAATCTGAGCAAAGAGGGAGGCAGGAGGGCCAGGCAGGCTGGGTCACACAGTGTGACCAACAACAGGACAGCTCTGTCTACTGAGTTATGTCCTCTTTCTTCCCCCTCTGTTCATATGCTGAGGTCCTGATGCCTGGTACCCTAGAGTGTGACCTTATTGGAGACAGGGTCTTTGTAGAGGTAGCCAAGTTAAATGAGGTCACTAGGCCATGCCGCGGCTCAATAGGCTAATCCTTTGCCTGTGGTGCTGGCACCCCAGGTTCTAGTCCTAGTTGGGGTGCCGGATTCTGTCCCGGTTGCTCCTCTTCCAGCCTGCTGTGGCCCGGGAGTGCAGTGGAGGATGGCCCAAGTGCTTGGGCCCTGCACTCGCATGGGAGACCAGGAGAAGCACCTGGCTCCTGGCTTTGGACCAGCACAATGCGCCAGCCGCAGTGCACCGGCTGCAGCGGCCATTGAGGGGTGAACCAATAGAAAAGGAAGACCTCCCTCCCTCCCTCCCTCCCTCCCTCCCTCTTTCTCTCTCTCTTACTGTCCACTCTGCCTGCCAAAAAAAAAAAAAAAATGAGGTCACTAGGTGGGTTCTAACCCAGTCTAAGTGGTGTCTTTGTAAAAGGGGAGACTTGGAGAAGGGCACACATGATGAGAGTGCCGTGGGACTAGCAAGGCAGAGACTGGGGTGATGCGTCTACATATCCAGGAGCCCCAAACATTGCCTGTAAATCCCAGGAGCTGGAAGAGAACCATGGAGTGGGTTCTTCTTTCAGTCCTTAGAAGGAACCAACCCTGCTGACACTTTCAGAGCTGTGAGATGGAAACTGCTACAAGGCCGCCTGGCTAGAGAGTTTTGCTATGGCAGACCTAAGAAATGAACACAGGTTGAAGGCAATGGGCCTGCATTTGGGTGGGGCGTGGGCTGGGTTGGGGCTGGGTGAGGGGTGGAAGGCAGGGCTGAGGCTCTTACACTCATTTTCATTTGGGCCCTGTTAAGGTGCTGATGGATGCTGCAGGCTGGTGCTGGCCTGGTGCCCTTGCCCCTAGACCTTCATGGTGTATGGGCTGGGATGTGGGGCGTGGCAGGGCAGGGCACCAGGGCACCGGGCATAATGAGGACGTAGGAAGCAGAGCTTGGAGCTGGCAGGACCATCCTTCTGGAAGGGAAATGTAATGGCTGGTTGGCTGCAGTTCTTCAGCTGAGTCCCTATCCATAATTACCACCCAGACCATGCCTCTGGGTGGCATCAACCTGGTCCATCTGCAGCTTTCGAGAGGCCCAGGATCCAAGCCAGGTGTTGATGTGTGGGTCCTTGTGGCCAGTGAGCGGTGAGAGGACTTTAATTAAAGAGCTAATTACTCTGATCTTCACTGGAACATCCACGGCTTCGCAGCCAGCCTGGAGTGAGGCTCTATTTAAGCTGGCATTCAGAGCAGCACTTGAGTGTGGTGGGTATATGTGTGTGCCCAGGGTGTGTGCCCATGTGCTTGCACATGTGTGTTGTATGTATATGTGTGTAGCCCTGTATGTGCCTGTGCACACGTGTGGGTGAGTTTTCTCATGTGTGCCTTGCATCTGTGTGTGTGCAGGTGGGTATCTGGAAATATGCACATACGTGTGTCATCATGGTCTTGAGTATGTGGGTGAGGTGAAAGGGTAAATGCACATGTGTGCCCAAATGGTGTGTATGTGTGCAAACTCATGTAACCTTTGTTCATTACCTGTGATTAGTGACCATGTGGTATGCATGCATCTCTAGTCATCCTGCAAGAGCAGTGTCTGGGCGTGGATATATGTACAGGGCTCCTGTGTTGGGCTTCTGAGGCTCTGCCCAAGGGAGGGGAGAACATGGAGACTCCAAGAAGGCTGGGCTGTGGGCTGTGGTTGCCAGTGAGGTGCTCAGCCAGCTCTGATGCCCTACTCGGTGCTGCTGGACTGAGCTGGGAGGCTGTTCTAGCCACAGTGTCTGAGACAAAGTGGAAAGCTTGGCTCTGGATGGAGAGGCTAGCTGGGGGCGGGGGGATGGAGGATGGGCCTTGTGCTTCCTGTTGGGAACTCTGGTCTCTGTGGCAATGCAGAGTTGGGGCTGGGTGCTGGAGGGGAGGGGTATGTACTTCCGTGTCTGAGGGGTCTTTAAAAAGTTCATGGAAAATGTGTTTTATGAAAAACTGGGCATGGATTTAAAAATACTTCTCAAAAAATAATCTTTTAGAAAAAGTTTGTATGTGTGAGAGATGGATATCACTCCTATCTGTTAATTCATCCCCCCCCCCCCCCATACTGTAATGGTGAGGACTGAGCTGGGACTGAAGCTGGAACTCAATCCAGGTCGCGCGGCCCCCAGGGTGCATTTCAACAGGAAGCTGGAATCTGGAGCAGAGTTAGGACTCGGATCCAGGCTGCAGGTGTCCCAACCAGCAACTTAACCACTGGGCCAAATACCAGCACCATAAACTTAGCTTTTAATGCCATTTCCATGAGCTTTTTGAAGTACCTTTGTATATGCAGGGAGAGGAACTCCAAGAAATCAGTCATTGTTAACTGCAAAACAGAATTCCCAAGTTTCCAACTCCAGATGAGCTTGGGGCCTCAGGTTAGCAAGGAGGAAATCTGGAACATTTGCTCCCATAGGTGGTGTGGGCTATCTGAACCGTGGAATGAGGAACACAGGGCTTTTTGGGAAATTTTTAAGTGAACACTAATCAAACAGATGTATGTGCTGCAGTGTGACGTTTCAGTCATCTGTACAGCGCGTGCTCATCAAACCAGAGCCATCAACATCTCCCTGGCCCCACTCCGGATTGTGTGTAACTGGGCCGATGGAGTTCCTTTCTTTTGTTGCTCCTAAAGTTGATGCTGCTGTGAACTGTCGTCCCCCACTCTGCTGTGAAACACCAGGACTGTTCCTTTGATCTCGCTCTGATTTGGTGCCCAAGCTCCCTCTATTCCCTACTCCCCATCTCGTCCAGTCCCTGGTAATCACCATTCTGTGTTCAGATTGAGTTTTTTTATATAGAAATTTTCTTCGTAGGTCTGGCTTATTTCACTTAGGGGAGGCTTGGGGTGGACCTCAGGGGACTGGGCAGGCTGGGGTTGGGCTGGGTCGTTACAGAGCCCCAGTGGGCATGGACAGAACCCTCTGTAACTGGGGAGAAGTTGACTTGGGAAACAGTGGCTGGCTCATTCTTGTGTCTTCCTTCCTCTCCCTTGCATAGTTTGATTGATTTCCCAAGGAATCTGAGCCCCCTTCCCCTTCCCTCCATCCATCCACAGGGGATCAAGACTGTAGGGTCACAAAAGAATAGATACTTCTCCCAAATCCTGGGAAAGGTGCTTCCTTGGAAACTCATTAAGTAGCCCTTTGCTTTGGCTGTCCAGCTGGTGGTGTTTGGAATCAGGGCTGGCATCAGCTCACAGGCCACATAGTTCTGGAGCTGCCAGTCCCTACCCCCAACCAGCTGTTCTGGGCTGTGAGAGAGGTGAAGGGCTGTTGTCTCTACCTGTAGTGGACTACAGTGTCCTTGACAAAATTGACTTCCACAGTTGTCTTATCTGACTAGTGAGAAGCTTCAAGCCACTTGTAGAAACACTGGTCTATACTTTGTACTCCTCTATGATCTAATTAGCTTATAACAGGAGCAGCAATAAAAGTAACAATAATATTCAGGATCACCAGGAGCCCAGACGGTGACTTTTTTTTTCTTTTTTTCTTTTTGACAGGCAGAGTGGACAGTGAGAGAGAGAGACAGAGAGAAAGGTCTTCCTTTTGCCGTTGGTTCACCCTCCAATGGCCGCCGCTGCAGCCGGCGCACCGCGCTGATCCGATGGCAGGAGCCAGGAGCCAGGTGCTTTTCCTGGTCTCCCATGGGGTGCAGGGCCCAAGCACCTGGGCCATCCTCCACTGCACTCCCTGGCCATAGCAGAGAGCTGGCCTGGAAGAGGGGCAACCGGGACAGAATCCGGCGCCCCGACCGGGACTAGAACCCGGTGTGCCGGCGCCGCAAGGTGGAGGATTAGCCTATTGAGCCACGGCGCCGGCCTTAGACGGTGACTTTTTGAGAATTAGAATGAGGTGAGGCAAATAGGTGATAAAGGCATCCCCTTTGTTGGCTAATGAAAATGAGCTGAACTGATACAGTTCCATCCAAGAGCATAGGTGGGGAGGGCAGCTCAGGCTGGACTCCTGTGCACTCGACACCTGCTTGGCTAGGTGACACTGTGCAAGGGTCAACCTACCCAGCTGTGTACGACAGTCCTGGGTGATAGCCAACATTTGCAAGTGCTTACTGTGTGCAGGCACTGTGCTAAGTATATCTTTAAAAATGTATTTATTTATTGGTTTGAGAGGCAGAGACAGCAAGGGAAAGGGATGTGGAGAGAGGAGGAGAGAGAGAGACAGAAAAGGAGAGAAGAAGAAAGAAGAGAGAGGAGAGAGTACCTATTTACTCCCCAAATGTTTGCAATAGCTGGGGTTGGGCTGGGCCAAAGCCAAGAGCAAGGAACCCAGTCTGAGTCTCCCATTGGGGCTGTAGGGACACAACTGCTTAAGCCATAACTTGTGTCTCCCAAGATATGCAGTAGCAGGAAGCTGGAGTTGGGAGCAGAGCTGGAATTTGAACCCAGGCCCTCCAATATGGGATGCTGGCATCCCAGCCAGGGTCTTGACTACTGTGTAAAAATGCCCACCCCTGTATTCTCTTATTCAACCTTCACAAAATTGCTTGACCCTGGATCCATTAACCCCATGTTACAGAGAAGGAAACTGAGGCTTCAGGTATTCTCATGCTGTTGGAGGCCACCTAATGTCAAGTGATGCATTTGAACCTAGGCAGCCTGTCTGAGTCTAAGCTCTTAGCCATAACGTCAAAGGTAGGGCCTGGGGTGATCTCTCAGGGAGGTCAGTTGGGAAGGTACGAGCAGGAAGGTTAGGAGCCCAGTGGTCACCGACCGTGCCCTGACCGTCTGGCTTGTTCCAATCCTGCTTTCTGTGGATAGAAACTTTCTTTATGCTGAGGCTTTTCACAAACTGTGGGGAAGACAGGACGTTATTGAGGATAATGTTCTGGGCAGTAGCCCCAGCCAGTAAGGATGGAGTTGATGGATAAACACCCCTGCTCCTTGTACCTCTGAAGGGACAACTCTAAGGCTTTGTTCCACCCCATTTCCTAGAGGTTCCTAGCTGTGAATGGCCCATGAATGGACTGTCATGTCTGTCCCATCTCTCTCCCTCATACCTGGCTCTCAAATAAACCACTTACTCTCAGATTCTGATCTCAGGAATTTAGGCTCCAAGCTTTAGCCTGGCCCAGTCCTGGCTGTGGTGGGCATTTGGGGAATGAACCAGTGGATGGAAGTTCTCTCCGTCTCTGTCACTCTGAGTGCCTTTCAAATACAAGAAAAATAAACATTAAAAACTCTATGAAGATGATTTAAACAATGAAGGCAATTTATTAGCAATCTATTATTGAGAAGTCTGATGTAAGGTGGTTCCAGGGTTGGTTGACCCAGCAGCCAACAACTGCTTGGCAACTCAGGTCTTCCCATCTTTCTCCATGGCCTTCACACTCTGAAAAGCTCCCTGTTTGCAAGCAGGTTTGAAGCTCCTCATGGTTCAGGTGCCAGACGTGCCAGGGTGCTTTCAGGCACCCACTTTATGGAGGAGCAAATTGAGGTCGAAGTCACTCACTCATGGTATCCCCAGGGTGTGTGCCAGGTCTTCTCACTCCAGTTACAGGGCTCCTTCTCCTCCTCCACAGTAGCAGGCATTGCCTTCATGGTTCTGAGCTGGTCCCAGAAAGACATTTTCTCTCCATGATCCCCCATCCTCTGGTGTAGGAGTGGACTCCCTTGAATCCAGCTGCAAGAGGGGAGAGGAACATTTAAAAAAATTTTTTTTACTTATTTGATAGGTAGAGTTAGACAGTGAGAGAGAGAGAGAGAGAGAGAGAGAGAGAGAGAAAGGTCTTCCTTCTGTTGGTTCACCCCACAAAGGGCTGCTACGGCCGGCGCGCTGCACCGATCTGAAGCCAGGAACCAGGTGTTTCCTTCCTGGTCTCCCACGCGGGTGTAGGCACCCAGTCACTTGGGCCATCCTCCACTGCCCTCCTGGGCCAAGCAGAGAGCTGGACTGGAAGAGGAGCAGCCGGGACTAGAACCTGGCGCCCATATGGGATTCCGGCACTGCAGGCGAAGGATTAGCCCAATGAGCCACGGCGCTGGCCCAGAGAGGGACATTTTGTGGCTGGTTCCCAGTGACTCTGACCTGATTGTAAAGGAGTCTATGAAGGGTATTGGGCAATGGTGCCCTTCACCATCTGTGAAGCATTTTAGGGAGTTCCTGACTCTTTCCAAGTGGTGGTAGGTAAAGCCTGGGTTTGAGGCAGGCAGATCCTCTGTGTGTTTCGGTGATGCTAGCTGCTATAACAGGAAAATGCTGACATTTCCCATGGTGAAGTTAGATTCTCACTCACAGAAAGTCCGTGGAAGCAGGGTCGAGGAGAGCATCTGCTCCGCTCATGGATCCAGGCTGGCCACATGCTGTGCCTTCAGCACGTGGCATCTAAGGCCACCCTAGATTTCATCAGCTACTGCCTGGAGAGCAGCCTGTGGGAGGGTTAGTGTGGGCCTCCTTGGGATGTGGATGTCACTCTTGTTCCACTAGCCGGAACTCAGCCACGTGGCTATGTGTAACCTCAAAGGAGCTGGGAAGAATCATTCATCCACGTGCCCAGAGAGAAGAGGACATGGGTTCGGAAGCCACAGCAGTCTCTGCCACACTTGGTATGCTGCTATGTAGGTCAGTGCTGTGGGAAGGGTGCAGCGAGTGCTTTCTTCAACACTGCCGTGGGCCTGTGGTCCCCTCCTGCAGAGCACTTGCCCCTCTCTACTATTGTCCACCGACTTGTCTGATTCCTTGGAAAGTGCTCCTTCTATGGAGTATGAACTCCCCCAGAACAGGGACTGCACTGCTCTTAATCAGTGGGGCGACCCGGACAGCTGGACTGGAGCCCAGCACTTAGTAGGCATTCAATAAAAATGTGTCGAGAAGATGAATGCATGGGGGATTTAGTGTGAGCACACACCTGCTGAGATTTACTCCTTTAATTCTTCCCCCTCAATAAATATTTCCACCTTTATGTTCCATCATGGTGTGGTGAGGGAGAGGGAGGGGAAGGAGAGAAGATTAGGAGGAGGAGGAGGGAGAGGTAAAGGAAGGGGAGGAGGAGGAAGAAGAGGAGGAGGAGGGGCACCTTCCTCTCAACCCTACTGAGCCCCGACTATAAATAGCTCCAGTTGGAATCTGACTGCAGACTCCTCCAGCAAAGTCAGCATCCCCAGGACCTCTCGTCCTAGATGGGGACTGGGAGCGCTTCCTCATTAATCACGGCTCTTTAATTAACAGCTCTGAGCCGGGAACAAAAGGTGCTTACCGGGAGAACGCTGGCGGGCCCTGAACTCTGGCCGCCTGTTTTTATTTGGAGGACCAGGGCACCTGGGGGAGCAGGCCTGGCAGGGCTTGGTGCTGAGCCCGGCAGGGGGTGGGGTTTGGAGGGCGAGCAGCTGGCAGGCCGGCCGCCTGTCTCTGCCTTGAACATCACCTGGTAGAGCTGACTCGACTCTGAGCAAATTGCTGGCAGTTCTGTCCTCCTCAGGCCAATACTGATGTAATTGGTCTGGCATGGGACTGGACAGTGGCGCTGTCCGAATTTCTCAGGTGACCCTGATATGCTGCACAGTTTGAAAACTGTGGCTCTAGGTGGGGAAGGCTTAGGGAGAAGACACGGAGGTTTGACCAAAAGCCTGGCTGAGTGGCCCAGAGATGTACGCTTACCTAGGGAATGCCAGGAGTCCAGGTGGATCACCCCATGCCCCCTAGCTGGTAGCTGCAGCAGGAATGGGTCCTGCAGCTTCCTTCTTACCCACAACTCTTTTTTTTTTATTTTTATTTTATTTATTTATTTTTATTTGACAGGCAGAGTGGACAGTGAGAGAGAGAGAGAGAAAGGTCTTCCTTTGCCGTTGGTTCACCCTCCAATGGCCGCCGCTGCAGCCGGCGCACCGCGCTGATCCGATGGCAGGAGCCAGGAGCCAGGTGCTTTTCCTGGTCTCCCATGGGGTGCAGGGCCCAAGCACCTGGGCCATCCTCCACTGCACTCCCTGGCCATAGCAGAGAGCTGGCCTGGAAGAGGGGCAACCGGGACAGAATCCGGCGCCCCAACCGGGACTAGAACCCGGTGTGCCGGCGCCGCAAGGTGGAGGATTAGCCTATTGAGCCACGGCGCCGGCTCTTACCCACAACTCTTGATGATGATCAGGGGAGAGTGGAGCCACAGAAGCAGGTCCTCTGGGCAGAGACTGGGTAGGGACTAGGTAGTGGCTGGAAAGTGGCAGGAAGCCCTGCCTGGCATGGGAGACAGTGGCTCTCAGGCTCCCACTGGGTCCTAAATGTAATGAGGGATCTCTGACTCACTTTTTTCAAAAGATTTATTTATATATTTGAAAGGCAGAGTTACACACACACACACACACACACACACACAGAGAGAGAGAGAGAGAGAGAGAGAGAGAGAGAGAGAGAGAGAATTTTCCCCAAATGACCACAATGGCCAAGGCTTGGCTAGGCCTAAGCTAGGAGCCTAGAACTCCCTCCTGGTCTCACACATAGTTACAGATGCCTAAGGACTTGGATCATCTTCCATTACTTTTCCAGATGCATTAGCAGGGAGCTGGATGAGAAGTGGATTAGTGAGAACCTGAACTGGAGCTCATATGGGATGCCAGTTTTGCAGGCATTGCTTAATCCACTGTGCCACAATGCTGGTCCCTGTTTCTTTTTTTAAGATTTATTTTATTTATTTGAAAGAGGTAGAGAGGTAGAGAGGTAGAGAGAGAGAGAGAGGTCGTCCATCTGCTGGTTCACTCCCCAAATGGCTGCAACATCCAGAGCTAAGCCTATCTGAAGCCAGGAGCCAGGATCTTCTTCTGGGTCTCCCACGTGGATACAGAGGCCCAAGTACCTGGGCCATCTTCTTCTGCTTTCCCAGGTACATCAGCAGGGAGCTGGATCAGAAGTGGAGCAGCCTGGACTTGAACTGGCACCCATATGGGATGCCAGTGCTGCAGGTTGGGACTTTAATCCGCTATGCCACAGCACCTGATTTGTTCTTAAAATTCACCTCTTCTCTTCTGCTCATGCACTGTAAGCAGTGAAGGACTCCATAAGGTAGACCTGGGTCATTGCAGAGTCCTGTTAGCATGGTGCTCTCTGAATGGCTGTGTCTTCATCTGTGATGTGGGAACACCACACTGCAAATTCAGAGTGTTTGTACTTGATGGTTACTCAGAAATCCCAAAGTCCAAATCAGATGGTAAAGAGTTTTCATCCCCTCTATTCATTGGTTGCAGCCACTTGAAAAGTTTTGAGGCCAAGCTGGGACTACACAGAAAGGATGCTGGGGTTGATTAGTGATGTCTGTAAGGAGTGCAAGAGGGAAAGTGATGACATGAGTGTTATTAATTTGCCTTCCCTGGTCTATATGTAAATACATTTTATGAGGTTAAGTGTTGTGCCTTTCAAAATTCCCTTTGGTGTCTTCAGAGTTTTTGGAAAAATCTGGTATATATTAAGCACCCAAATGTTTTAGAAGGAAGGAAAAATGTCTGTCCATTTTTTTCCCAACTATAATTTCCTTGAATTTCCATTGTTCATCCTTCATGGGTTCTTTTCTTCCCCAGAGGAGTTTTTTTCAATGAGGCTTGGATTCCTTGTCTCCTTCTCTAGAGTGATAGTGTCAAATTCCTGTCAATTCTTTTTGAGAGTGGCGGGGGAGTAACGCCAGTTGTGAAGTCAGGGACAGCTGCATTTCATCTTTCAGGCACAGCCTCCTGGTAGAGGGCAAGTTAGCCCCCACCCCCTGCCATGAGCCTCAGTGGTCTTTTATATAACATGGAATCAATACTAACTTCCTTACATGTTACCCTGATGATTACATGATTAAATGAACCTAAAATGCCCAGGAAATATGAGTGCTCAGAGTTGACTCATTTATGAACTTCAAAGACCAAAGTCTGGCCTTTCTCCCATCCTCTTTCTTGAACAACTGCAGTGGGGTTAAGACACACATTTTCATATTCTTCTTCTGAGTCCGTTTCTTCACTCTGAAGCCCTCATTCTCTGCTCCTAAACCTCTAATACTCCTCCTCCCCATTGTCTACCCAACAGGGATCAATGGCTCCAGTTTTCCAGCTTCTTCTCAAACCTAGCTCAATATATTCTATCCATAGCCTTTTGTTTTCCAGAACCAAAGCTGTCATCATGGATGATACATGCCTTGTAGTTTCCTCTGTCCATGGTGCTGATTTCCTCCAAACCCTAAAGTAGAGGTTGGAGGTTAAGATGTGATTCCTGGAAACAATCTGAGCATTTGGCACTTTTTCCAAAGCCGTCTTTCCTCCAATCCACTTGAGAGCTTGTTAAGTGTGCAGATTTCCAGACTCCACCTAAGACGTAGGGGATTAGACCTCCTGGGAGTGGAGACTCAAACACCCACATGGTTATGAGTCACTCTGAAGTTCAACAGCAATTTAGAGAATGTTTCTTAAGATAGAACCTTGTTTCAACAGTTCTTAAGAATGATCCAGTTTCCCTTTGCTGGCTTCAGCCCTTTCAACTCCTTTTAGCTTCCAACCTGGACATGACATTAGTTTCCAGACACCTGGAGGTTCGGATGTGGGGTCCTGGACCCATGCTTCTAACAATTTTCCAGCTGATTTGAATAACTCATACTGAGTTCCCTTGGTTTCTGGCTTCTGAGGAAGAAAGGAGTCCTTGGTTCTCTCCTTATTTCAAGAGAGTAGAAGTCTCTTTGTTCTTATCTTTTATGTCTTAGAAGTTGGGGAGTTTCTAGAAACCCGATTGTCTCTTTTAAGCAGTGGACATAGTTTCTGTGTGTTAAAACTATTTTGTACTCATGGACTTGGCTCTCATTTCTTCCTCTCACCTCTGTGGAATTGATAGAGAATGGTGACAGCTTTGCCAATCTATTTATTTCACTCACAATTTAGTTCTCTTCTTTCTTTGTTCTCCCAATCTGTGTGGCTGGCAAGGCCATGGTGTTGTGCTAAGGCTAATGTGAGGCATGAGAGTTTGAGAGTCTCTCCTGGGATGGACAAGTCAGCTCCCACACACCACCAGTTTCCCCTTCTGGAAATTCATCCTTGTTCTGGAAATTACTAGAGTAACCATCTTTCAGTGTGACCATCTACAAGGAGAGCTCATGATCTCCTTGGGCAGCTTAGTCCATGTTTGAGAAGTTCTGGAGGCCAGATTAATCATCACACCCTTGATTACAGTATAACAACTCTTCACTCAGCAAAACCTCAGCCTACTCATCTCATCATAAATACTGCATTCTCAGGAGACTTACGATCACTCCATTTTCTTTGTCCGCTCCTCCCTCACTTGCTGGTTACTGCACTAGGTTTGTTAACTTTATCACCCTTGCCACAGTTGGTATTGTATTTGATTGCTTCCCTGTGTATCATCAGTAAGATCCATTAAGAATAGGAAAGAAGTCTGTTTTATTCATGTGATTAGGGAGGTTCTGCAAGAGATTATGTCACACTTGAATTCTGTTGTTTGAGTTTAGTAAAGGCACTTGGCTTAGGGAAATCTACCTAGGGTGGTGTAGTACCTCAGAGGTAGAAATAGCAGAAAGCTGTGACCAACAAAATGACCAAAGAAAGGAAGAGGTAATGGAACTAAGAGAGGGAGCAGAGAGGAGTAGGCTGCCCATTGAGCCAGGGGTTTGGTGGACCCTACTGGCAAACCATTGCTGATACGAGGACCTCACCCTGCTCCTCTCTTCTCACCTATTGGCTGGGCCTATGAGGGAAAAGGAAGGCAAGGAAGCTCATTAATATGCTTTATCAAGGCATCCTCTTGTGGAATGGAACAGGGTGGAGAGGGTGCAAGTGGATCTGGGGGTGGGTAGTGGAAGATACCCCCTCTATTCTATGACAAGAGTCTGGCACAGTGCCTGGCTCCATGCCAAGTACTTACTGAATATTTGTTGTACTAGTGAAGGCTGGCTCCATATTGAAGAGGATGGCCATGCCTCCTGGAGCCTCTAGAGTCAGCTCCCATTTCCTTCTGTTAACCTCTCCACGGGGTTGCCTTTGAGTGTATGCATGACAAAATGTCCCTCTGGAGTGGGTGTTCTAGGTGTGGTCTTATTGGCACAGGACAGCTTTGCTCTCCCCTGTAATCTCTCTTGATAGAAGTTGAGATCCCAGTGCATGTTCGAGGGGAGGACAGATCATGATGTTTCCTTGCTGTCAAGTGAAACTCCTTCCCACCTGCATGTGATGTTGGGTATGTAAATTGGATTCTGGGATATTGATCTGGACACTATCTTCCTAGCAGTTACAGGATCCAGCTTAAACCTGGATCAAGAATGGCAAACACCAAACAAATGTAATTCTATAACAGGTTGCTAATTAATCATGGCTCCTGTTTTCTGATGCACCTCTGAATCCTTCCCAACACAGTGCTTTACAGTCACTACCGACTGATTAGAGGTGGCACATAAAATAGAGACTATTGGCAATTCTTGTTCTAGCTGTTCTTTGGATTTGGAAAATAAAGGATGGAAGTAGAAACTTAGTGTTTTAATGAGGAAAAAGTATTTCTTGTGTGTCCTCAGCCACTGAGCACCTATCTGCCAGGGTCTTTGTGATATTTAAACAAGAATACAGTAATTAGAGTATAATGTGGACTCAGAAATGATAACTGTATTTCCAATAAGGAAATTTGTCAGGCAGGGCAAGCTGCAGCTTTGGGAGGGGCTCCAGGTGACAGTAAGCCTGTGGTTCACAGGACAACAAGAAGGTCGGGATGCTGTGGCCAGAAGGTGTCAGGAAGCTGAGCTAGAACCTTGGGTAGCTCTTAGAGCCACTGTGCAGCTTGGCACCTACCACCCTGCTGCAGGTGTCAGGCACCAGCTTAGCCCCTGGGTCCCTCTGAGCCTGCCCCAGACTTCCAACAAGCCTGCAAAGCTGGTGCAGGGCCTTCGGCTTCAGCTTCCCTGCCAGGGACCCAGACTTCTGACTTTCTGCTGGCAGAGTGGATTTTATTACTAACTCTGTAGTTGTTGTACTCCATCTGTACGCCATCTCTTCTCACCTGGAAAATTCCCATTCATCACTTAGGCCAGTGCTGTCCAACAGATAAGACACCAGCCACAAATGTGAGCTACCTATATGGTTTTTTTTTTTTTTGACAGAGTGGACAGTGAGAGAGAGAGACAGAAAGGTCTTCCTTTGCCGTTGGTTTACCCTCCAACGGCCGCCGCGGCCGGTGCTCTGCAGCCAGCGCACCACGCTGATCCGATGGCAGGAGCCGGGTACCTATCCTGGTCTCCCATGGGGTGCAGGGCCCAAGGACTTGGGCCATCCTCCACTGCACTCCCTGGCCACAGCAGAGAGCTGGCCTGGAAGAGGGGCAACCGGGACAGAATCCGGCGCCCCGACCGGGACTAGAACCCGGTGTGCCGGCGCTGCAAGGTGGAGGATTAGCCTACTGAGCCGCAGCGCTGGCCCCTATATGTTTTTAAATATTGTCATATTGTGTTAAAAACAGTAAAAAGCAGGCTGAGCACTTGGCCTGGTGGTTAAGACATTGCCTGGGAAGCCCATATGCCGTATCAGAGTGCCTGGATTCAGGGCCCTGCTCAGCTCCTGACTCCAGCTTCCTGATAATGTGCATCCTGGGAGGCAGCAGGTGATGGCTCAAGTACTTGGGTCCCTGACATGTATATGGGAGTCCAGGATTGATTCCTGACTCCTGGATTCAGCCTGGCCCAGTCTTGGCTGTGATGGGCATTTGGAGAGTGAACCAGTAGATGGGGGAATCTCTGCCTGTTTGTGTCTCTGCCCCTCAAATAAAATAAACACATAAAAATTGAAAAAAAAAAAAGAAGCAGGTGAAGTTAATTTTGATAAAATATTTTATTTAATATAATATATTCTAAATCTTAGTTCAACAGGTAATATAAAAATAACAGATATTTTGCAGTATGTTTTGAACTAAGGCTTTGAAAGTAGGTGTTCATTTTATACTTACTGCTGATTTCAATTTGCGCTTCAAGTGCTCAATAACCACCCATACGGGGCAGCGCAAATTTATATCTTGGGAAAATCCTACACCCTCAGGGATGTCCCTAAGCCTGGGCCTATTTGCTTTTACTTTGGGCTCCCCTCATAAAAACAATTATTGTATTTTATTGTTATTAATAGTTTAATAAATCTCTTCCCCTCTAGATAATACTTTTCATTAGGCAGGGACAGGTGTCCTTGCTTTGTGCACATCTTTACCTCGTTTGCCTGGCACATGCAGGGGCTCTATGAATAACTGTATGTTGAGGGGCAGGTGTTAACGGGGGGGGGGGGGGTTAAGCTGCTGCTTGGGAGGCCCCCATCATGTATTGGAGTGCCTGTTTGAGTCCTGGATAACCCTGCCCTTCCAATCCAGCTTTCTGCTTATGTGCCTTGGAAGCAACAGAGGATGGCCCAAGTACTTGAGTTCCTGTTACCCATGTAGGAGACCTGGATAGAATTCCTGGCTCCCGGGTTCAGCATGGACCACCCATGGCTGTTGCCATCATTTGAGGAGTGAACCAGTGAATGGAATATTTCTCTCTGTCTCTGTCTCTTTCTCTGTCACCCTGCCTTTTAAATAAATCGATAAACTTTTAAAATGTACAAATAACCCTCTGTCCTCCAGGGACCACCCTCTACTGCTTTTATCTTCCGTGCTTCCACCCCGTCCTTGCCTCAGTTTCTCAGATCCCAGCGTACCTCAAGGCCTCTGCTTGCCACATCCTGAGACCACTGACAGCCAGGATTATTAGTGGGCCGCCAGGCAGGGGCCTAATGGACTTGGGCAGGGCCCGTGGGGGAGCCAGCGCGGCCGAGGGCAGGCAGAGCTGCCCGGAATGAAGGATGGCTCTGCCTGCTGGCCCGGGGAGGCACCACGCACATACTTCCCACCGATCGGTGCCAGCAAGTGTTCCAGGGACACTGCTAAATGCCGACTGTAAATCTCGCTTAAAGGGCCATCAAGAGCAGCTTTTGGCTGTGAGCATCTTTGCCATTATTCTTTACTAGGCCCTTTTAGCGTAACTGGGAACAGGGCAATATTTTGTTCTTCTGTAGCTATCAGGAAGAAGCTCAGCAGAGTTTAATGGCTGAGATCTGGGCAGTAGGCTTACCCTGGGAGATGTGTGGGGCCAGCTGCAGCCAGCCCTGGGGTCTTTTTTGGGGTGGGATGGAGTTTGGGGTAGCTTCTGAGATGGATTTGAGTGGCTGGATCCTGTAGCCTGTGAGGATGAAGGCTAATTCCTCCTCCTCCCCAAAGCTGGCCTCTATGTTCCTTAGGTGTTGTGAGGGGCTGGATACTGCCAGGAGCCCCTGCTGACTCCTGGATCCCTGAGTAACCAGGGCCTAAGAGCAAAAGGCTTATAGTGGGGGCATGTTGGGGCTAGCAGCTCTCCACTCCCAAATTGCATGTTCCTTCCACTTCAACGGGAGGGGGGGGCAGATTTCTCTTGGTCCCCAAAGCCTCCCATAGTTCCCTGTCTACTCCTTTCGGGTATCCTCAAGCTTGGTCCCCTCATCCTCAAACTGCCTATTCAACGTGAAAATCCCCATCACACTACTTCCAAAGCAGCAGTGACTTGCAGCCCCTATCCTGGAGGAGATGTCCTTGTCCAAGATTGGACCTAACAAAATAGCAGTCCATGTGGTCACCCACTGGCCAGGGAATCTTCCTTGCAAACATGGGGCTTCTTGGTGACTCTTAGGGTGACATGTTGCCCAGCTGGAAGGGGGTGCTATCAACATCACAGTCCATGAGAATGGTACCTCTTGAATATGCACAGAGCACAGTTTGGGCAACCATAGGTGGCAGCTTTGTTCCCAGCCTCCAGCAGATTTCCACTTTGGAATGGTGTTGGATGTGGGGCTGAGACACCTGTATATGTGGTTCCCAGAAGGGGCTGCTGGTGGGTCAGACCCTTGATAGCCAGTGACCACTTTTGCTCTTGGTGTGGATCTGAGCCTCTCCTCCCCCCACTTCTGAATTCTAGAGCAAGGGTTAGCAGATCGTTAGCAACTGTGCCCATCCATTCATGTACTGTCTAGGATGGCCTTCAAACAATGGACTTGAGTAAAAGCCACAGTGGATCATAGAGCCTTCAAAGCCAAAATGATTTGCCTTTGAAGTAAAACTTTGCTAACTTCTTTCTAGACGGTGGTTACAGGAAAGGAGAAAGCTTCTAAATGCTTACCTGCTTGACATCATAGGAGGCTCTAGAGGGCTTTCATGGTTGCTTTAATCAAGCAGGTCTGGGAGAATTGGCCTATTTTCCCATTGCCACTGACTTAGTAGAGGTGGCATTGTGTAGATGTCTTTGTTAAATACCATGGGTGGAATATGATCCAGGGATGTGTGACCTCAGGAGCCACGACTCAAGAACTCATTTTTTGATGTTTATTCTACCTGTGGAATGTCAATAACAAGGTGCTGTGGGCAAGACTGAGGCCCTAGGGCCCTGTCCCTGGGGAGGCTGTGGATTAGTAGGGAAAAAATATGTGCACACACAGAATGGAATGTGGCATGAAAAATATCACAGAATAGAAGTCTTGGACGGATTCTTCCCTGGAGGCTGATTAGGGAGGAGGGGAGCAAGTGGGTTGGGACTTGAAGCAGGAACAGAGGTTTTCTAGGTGCAGATGCTCCTTGGCTGATGATGAGGTTACATCCTGAAAAATCCATTGTTATGTAGGAAATATTGTAAGTCAAAAATGCATTAGTACATCTAACCCTGCTGAACATCTTAGCCTAGCCCAACTTTAACACATTCAGAACATTTACACAAGTCTACTATGGGCCATTACAAAGAGGGCGATACTGCCTATTGCTAGTCCATGAAAAGTACAGAACTTACAACTTAAATACAATTTCTACTAAATGCACATTGTTTTTTCACATTGTATAGTTGAAAATTTGTAAGTCAAACCATTGGAAGATGGGGACTGTATTTGAAACAGGATGTATACAGAATATATATATATATATATTCTAAGCACAGTATATATGGATATATATTCCAAGTACATGTCTCAGTCCTGATGTAGTCTCAGTCCCCCTGGGCTGAATATCTGGGAAATATTTAGAAATCTGTTGTCACTGGATCGAATGTCCTTTGTCCTGTATAGTCTGATAGACATTACAACTCGGTGCATATATACAGAGATGTTTATTTGCATTTCCCTATAATGGACAATGACACAAGCATGCTTGCATAGAGATGTGCTGGGATATTCTCATATTAGCCTTGTTTATCCTTACACATGCCTACTACACTGCTGATCCTATACATGAGACTGGAGTGCACATATGTGCATACCTACCCACCCACCCACACACCTCTGTATGCATGGAACTTGTCCTTGGTCTTCTGTTTCCAGTGTCTAGGATCACCCAAACTTTATCCTGAACTATAAATGACAATCTGGATACAGAGCTCAGGAATGTACCTATTGACGAATTCAAATGTAACCTCTTCCCACTTTCCTCCCCTTGCACCATTCCCAACCAAAGTTCCCTTCTTGGGGAGGATATTTCATCTGTACTGTGATCTGGGGACAAAGAATGGGGTACTCTATCTATGCTGGAGCCAGATAACTGAAGGCTCAGGGAGTGCCCACTCCTGTTGAGAGGAGAACCTTAAAGGCAGAATTATTCATTTGTCACAAAGCCTGGCTTCTGGGTAAAGCTCTGCATGAGCTCGAGTGGATTCTCCCTGGAAGCCAGGTCACAGAAGTGTGGCAATCCACTTAGGGAAGCAGGCGAACATGGAAGCATAGAGAAGGAGATGATAGATCCCAGGACTGTTTCACTCATCCAGGGATCTCAATATGACCTCTTTCTCTGTTGGTACATGGAAGACTTGGGCATTTGGCTGGTGGTCTCACAATGGATAGATGGATATACCCATAGGTTCTGTTTATATCATGGATTTCCTTATTATAAATGTCATTAGAGACAGTTGTTCTTGATATTTTTCCACTATTATATAATAAATACTACAGGGGAAGTTAAAATAATTAACTGGGTATGATGGAGAGGCCATGTGAAAAATTTTTATGTGGCAAAGGAACAATATCCCTAGTATATAAAAAGATATATAGAAATTATGCAAATTTACAAAATAAATTTCAACATTCTACAATCATAATATCATGAAATCATGCTGAATTTCACAAATAATCCAGACATGAAACCCAGAGCATTGATGATTGAAAATCACAAAAACCTGATTCACTTGAGGTTGTAGAGCAGTGAAATTTCAGGCACTATTGGGGCAGTGGAGAGAGAAGTTGTAGATCCGTGCAACTTTTCTGGAGGCATAAGGTGAGAAAGTTTATCTAAGCTTTAAACACAAGCATGACTGAACTGGTGCATTTGCCTATGGCCATTTATCCTAGGGTAATAATTGGGGGAAATGTAAGAAAGTATAAGTCCATTCCTCACAGCATTGTGAAAAAGAAAAAAATTGGAAAGAAATGTCTGTCTATATGTGAATTCCTAAATAAATTCTGGTAAAATGATTAAGAAAGATAGTGGAAATACGCTGTATATAAAGAAACTTCAAAAAGTTAGTTGAAGGATGGACGTTTTTATTTTATTATTTTTTAAAGATTTATTTATTTATTTGAAAGAGTTACACAGAGAGAAGGAGAGGAAGAGAGAGAGGTCTTCCATCTGCAGGTTCACTCTCCCCAGTTGGCTGCAATGGTCAGAGCTGTGCCAATCCAAAGCCAGGAGCCAGGAGCTTCTTCTGGGTCTGCAAAGTGGGTACAGGGGCCCAAGGGGTTGGACTATCTTCTACTGCTTTTCCAGGCCGTAGCAGAGAGCTGGATCAGAAGTGGAGCATCCAGGTCTTGAACCGGTGCCCATATGGGATGTCGGCACTGCGGGTGGTGGCTTACCCCACTATGCCACAGCACTGTTCCCAAGATAGATATTTTTAACCCAGCAGTGATGATACCTTCACCCTACGCTGGAGTGCCTGGGCTGCTCTGCTTCCGATTCCAGCTTCTTGCTAGTGCAGACCTTGAGAACAAGTGCTGATGGCTTAAGCAGCTGGGTCTCTACCAACCTCATGAGAGATCTGGATTATGTCCCTAGCTTTGGCCTGGTCTAGTTCCAGTTATGGCAAGTATTTGGACAGAGAACTAGCAAATGGAAGCTCTGTTTGTCTCTGCCTCTCTGCTTCTCAAACAAAAATGTTATTGGAAAAAATGGAATTAAAAGAAAAGTTTATTTTGGTGCAAAGAGTTTGAAATCCATGCATAAGTTTTTCATAATACCCATATTCACAAACCCTCATGTGCTTAATGGCAGACAAAGGGCACCTTGATATATGAATGTGACAGTGAGACAGGTGGAGTAGTAGCACATCTGTGGACATACTCCTTCTGCCCAGTGTGGGACCCCCAGCTGACTGCCCACGGCTTCCATGCACCAGGGTGGAGAAAGTCATCGGCAGATCCCTGCTGATTGGGACAGCTGGCACCTGTTTGAGAACTTTTGCTCTTCTTGGAGAAGAGATTATGTCTTCCCAACTTTTTCCTTGTGGGAGAAGTCTTCCCCATTCCAACAGACCTTGAAACCATTGACCTCAACTGTGATGAACCATAACTGAAGAACCCGCCATGACATCTCTCCATTCCTGGGGACTTCTGGCAGGAATTAAAGAGCAGGATGGGGCAGTTCTGGTGGGGAAGGGCTATCTTGGACCGTGATACTTTCTTGACCCTCAATGCTGAGAGTGCGATCAAAAGGAAGGTGGAGTTCACCTGTGATGCAGGGAGAGCTGAAGTGGGGCTGGGGAGCTAGAGGGTGTGACCCAGTAAGGACTGCTGGGCCACACTTGTTAACCCCTTGATGCCCTACTTGATCTCTTCCCTAGCCCAAAGGCAATGTTATTGATTAGAATGATGGAGTTCTTTCGATATGGTAACCATAGGCTATTTATATTTGTACGACTGCCCCATTTTCAAACATATTCCATTATTAGGCATGTGTCCTGATTTTTGGTTTGGGAAACATGGTCCCTGCACCTTTAAATATTTAATCTCTCCCAGCCATGATGAAAAAAAAGAGAGGGGGAGGAAGTTGGTACTTAGGTGTGAGTGGTTGTGTGAAGGGGTGGGAGGGTGGGGTGGATGCTGGGGGACCCCGAGATATTTTCTTTTTGTCTGTTTTTTCCACCCTATTTCTTTTCCCTCCATGTCAACACCAAACAAGACAGGACTAAAATTAATGGGGAAAGCAGCAATTAGCAAATTAGGTTAGCGGCGTGTTGCCGAGTGGCACGGCTGCCAGGTGCGGGGTCTCTGGCAGGATATTTATTAGGGCCTGTCAGAGAAGTGACACTTTGATAAATGGAGTTGGGTAATCAGCCTCTCTACGACAGCAAGCATTGTGAGGCCTCAGCACGCACGACGGCAGAAGCCAAGCTTTGTTACGATTTTTAAAATTTTAACATGCATGAAGGTAACATACCAGCCACCTCCACTGCCACAGAGATAGCCATGAGCCCAAATCCCAGTGTCCAGGGGAGACTGTGGATCTTGGGTTTTGCTTTTGACATGGGCAACTAGGAAAACAAGATCAATAGCAACTGATGTGGGAGGGTCTCTGTGAGATTTGGGAATGACTGGGTGTGGGGATACAAAACAGAAGTGGGTTTTAAAGAGCAGGCAGTGGGAGTGTTCAGTGCACACTGGGCTGATCACCTAAGGGGACCAATGTGTGGGTGCCAGAAAGGCCGGTGTCGGCCTGAGGCCTGGGCTAGGGGGGAATGGACGCCAGGAGCCGGGGTGAGGGCTGGGTCTGTAGAATGGCAGAAAGGCCTTTGTGGCCTACATTTCCAAGAACCACTTTCCTAAGACCTCTGGCACAGGAATTCCTCCCCATGGTGACAGATGTAGCTCAGCTGTCCTCTGAAATGGCTGGTTTCCTGGAGGAAGGTTTCAATTGCCAGGAGGAGGGGCACTTACACCACCATGGTGACTGTGTTTGCAGAAGGACCAGGTCCCCGACCTGAGATGGGTCACTGCCTCTCCTCTCCTCTCCTCTCCTCTCCTCTCCTCTCCTCTCCTCTCCTCTCCTCTCCTCTCCTCTCCTCTCCTCTCCTCTCCTCTCCTCTCCTCTCCTCTCCTCTCCTCTCCTCTCCTCTCCTCTCCTCTCCTCTCCTCTCCTCTCCCCTCCCCTCCCCTCTCCTCTCCTCTCCTCTCCTCTCCCATCCCCTCCCCTCCCCTCCCCTCCCCTCCCCTCCCCTCCCGTCTCCCTCCCCTCCCCTCCCCTCTCCCTCCCCTCCCCTCCCCTCCCCTCCCCTCTCCTCCCTTCCCCTCCCCTCTCCTCCCTTCCCCTTCCGTCCCCTCTCCTCTTTGTAAAAAGATTTTATGTATTTGTTTGAGAGGTAGAGTTATAGACAGTGAGAGGGAGAGACAGAGAGAGAGGTCTTCCATCTGCTGGTTCACTCCCCAATAGCTGCAATGGCCAGAGCTGGGCCAATCTGAAGCCAGGAGCCAGGAGCTTCTTCTGGGTCTCCCATGCAGGTGTAGGGACCCAAAAGCCTGGGCCATCTTCTACTGCTTTCCCAGGCCATAGCAGAGAGCTGGATTGGAAGAGGAGCAGCTAGGAATAAAATTGGCACCCATATGGGATGCCGGCACCACAGGTGGAGGCTTAACCTACGACATCACAGCACCGGCTCCAGGTCACTGTCATTTCTGCCAGTCTGCTCCTTCCATGCCTGGGGTAAGCAAATGTTTACCAAGTCGCAGACTTCCTCAGCTGCTCCCTGGCAGCATGCTTCTCTGATTCCAGTCCCCGTAGCAGTGCCCCAAACTCAGCAGGTGATGGAGCCACCAACTGTTATGGGGTCTCAGGTGCTGGAGTACCGTTCTGACTCCATTTTGCTTGGCTGGGGCCTAGACTCCTATCCCTTTCTGGACACTTCCCTATCTGTCTAGATCTGTTGCTCTGTCCCCAGTCACTGTGTGGTGTCCTGCTCCAGGTTGGATCTTTCTGGATATCAGCTGAAGTGGCTGGACTTCTTCGCACATGGAATCCTGGATTGCTGACCTCCTCTGCCTTAGTCTGGTCCACAGCCAGGCGTCCAGCCTTGGCCTGCCCAGTCCCAGCTTTCTCTTCTTCCCCATCTGTCTCCTTCTGAGGTTTAAAGAGATTCAAGTCCAGTCCATCCCCATTATTGATCAGTGGGAGTGCCTGGGTCCCTGATAATCCCCAGCAGGTGGATGCCCAATAGCAGACTAGGTCTCATCTTTCCCTAACAGCTTGGCCCTGGGTGAAAATGGCAGTATGTGTGGTGCTGAGCTTGGGAGTTTGAGTTGTGACTGGTTGTTTCGGTTATCAGCTACCAGTGTCTCTGCCTGGTCCCCCCCTCAGCCCTGAGTCTCTGGACTTTCTGTGTTGCTTGACTTCCTTGGGACCAGAATCAGAGGCCAATAATAAAGTCATTTCCCTTCCCAGTATTCCCTGGTGCTCACTGCAGCCCCATCTCTGCTGAGGGACACTGAGAACCTGAGGAAGGGTCATGGATGACCGAGCTCTCAGGCCAGGGGAAGGTAGAGACACCTGATGACCACATCTGCACCTCCAGGAGTCCAAATTTGGGAAGAAGAGGAACATAAACCATGTCCAAGCATACACCTCGCAAATATCCCGCCAAACCCTGTCTTCTTTGTCATTGGTTTGGGCTGGTCAAGCCAAGGTAGACCCCTGAGCAGGGCACAGGTTCCAGGTATGCTCTGCATGGAGGACTGAAGAGAGGTCCCTTTGCATGACCCACATTCCTATTTCTGTCGCAATAATGCTGTATTTTGCAAGAGAGTAAGTGATATTCCAAATCCCCTTTCTCTGAGCCTGTGCATAAGCAATGCTTTGAACCTCTGTGTATAGCACTAGAACTACGCCTGTTCAATTTCCTTGGCTGGTTTTGTCCCAGTCTTCCAGCTTGTTGAGATCATGTTTATTTTGCCACTTAAGTTATTACTTAACATTTAGAAGCAAAGACCTCTCCTAATTCTCTGGTTATGAGAATATGGCAGGAACTGAGCCTGATGCCACCTCCAGAGACTTCTCTCATTCCCAAGCACTCTTTGGTGATTCTATCAGCAATGACTCTTGTCAGCATCATGAGAGTAGCTTACTAACAGACTTTCATATATACTTTTCATTTGCGCTTCACAATATCTCTGTGGACAGACTCAGTAGATTTTATTTAGGATCTCCCATATATATATATGTATATATCTAAAAATTTATTTATTTATTTATTTATTTACTTATTTATTTATGAGAGAAAGAGAGAGAGAGAGAGAGGTGTCTTCCATCCATTGGTTCACTCCTGAAATGGCCACAATGCTAGAGCTGGGTCAATTCAAAACTAGGAGTCAGGAGCTGCTTCTGGGTCTGCTGCGTGGGTGCAGGAGCCCAAGCACTTGGGCCATCTTCCACTGCTTTCCCAGGCCATTAGCAGAGAGCTGGAATGGAAGTGGAGCTGCTGGGACTCAAAATGGTGCCCATATGGGATGCTGGCATGGAAGGCAGAGGCCTAGCCCACTTATGCCACAGTGCTCACCCCTAACCACTAACATGACTTCTAAGAGCATAACTTTGTTGTGGCCATTTCTGAACTTTAGGTAAATGGAATCATACAATAAAACTCTTCTTCCTGGCTTCTTAGCATTGTGTTTGTGAGATTCATACATATTATTACCCCAGGCTGTCTGTCACTCATGGTCTTTGCTGTACTCCCTGGTGTGAGAAAACTGTACTTGCAAATCCATTCTCTTAATGGGCATTCTGGCAATCGTGAAAGGTACTGCTGTGACAATCCTAGAGCACACTTTTTTTGGGAACCTAGTGAGTTTTTCTGTTGGGTATATAACTAGGAGTGAAGTTGCTGGGTCACTGGAATTGTATATCAGACTCAGATCTTTGATTTTAAAAACTATCTTTTACCATATTCTCCCATATACTTATATGCTTCATTAATGTTTTCAAGAAACATTGAAAGGGCATGTTCGCCTGTATGGCTTCACTCTGAGTTACTGCATTCAGGTAGACCCAGCTGCGTGCCCTGTGTACTCACAGCTAAAGCCAAACCCTCACAAGGCCCAGCTTGTTCTGCACCCCCACCCCTACCCTTCCCCTCCACCTGCACACTTCTCCCCTTATGCTTTCTGCTTCAGCCATATGTGCCTGCGGTTCCTTACACAGCCAGGCCACACACTGCCTCCTCTGCCCAAGAGACTGTAGCCTTAGGAAGCTGTGTGGCTTGTTTCTCAAGCTTCCTGGGTCTTACTCAAGATGTCCCCTTTGCAAAGCTTTCCCTGACCAACTTATCTAACGCTCTTACTGCCATACTCATCAGTCTCTTCCTTTACCTCCGGTTTTTTTCTAAGGCACTCATCATCATGGATCACACCATATACGTTACCTGGATGTGTGCTGACTCTGCCACACACCTCATGCAGTCACCCCGAGGACACGAGCTCTGCCAGTTTTATTGATGCTACAGCTGCAGAGCAAGCGGAGAGCTTACACAGGGTGACCCCTCAATAAATACTTAAGGTATTACGGATAGTATCAGTCCCAAGCATGGGCACCTCATCAAAAAGGAAATTAGAATAATTTCACCTGACATTTTTTTGGGATGGATATTAGATCTTGGTAATTGCCTCATACTTTTAGAATTAGTTGCCAATAGACCAGTTAATAAGAAGGCCTAGAATTTTTCTTAGGATTGAATCTGACTGTTCCCTTTCCTTGGAAAATCAATACATTATTTATCTTCTGGCTTCTCTAACATTCTCCTTGATTTCTCAAAGATCCTTTATGTGACTTTGAGATGACATTAGCTAGATTCTGCTGGTCCCTCCTATCTTGTCTGTAATATTGTTGTGAAGTGGAGTTTTTGCATCATCATCAACATTTTCTATGCACCTGCCAGGTGCAGAACACTGCCCTAGGCCTTGAGGACACAGAAGCACAGCAGACAGTTGGCTTTGGCATTTTCTCAGCAGTCAGTGTGGGGAGAGAACTGTAGCTAGACAGACAGTGGCCTGTTGAAGCTATGTGTGGTGAGACCCCTGCGATTAGGTGGAAGGTGAGCATGGTGGGATAAGGCTAAGTCAGCATGAGTGTGGGTAGCTTGAAGACCCTGCTAGGAGGTTTTCTTGTTATGGACCATGTGGTCAGCAAATGTTTATTGAGCTTCTACTACGTGCTAGGCACCGTGCTGAGCATTGAGAACACTGGAGTGATTTGGACAGGAAACAGATCCTATCCTCGAGGAGCTCAGAGTGCAGTAGGCATAATAAACAAGTAAACAAGTACCTTGAAGGAATATTTTGCATGTTATAAGTGCTACAAAGGAAAGAAACATAGATATAAGATTCAAGGGAATGTGAGAAGAATAATTTGGATGAGGGCCAGAGAGAGCATCTCCAAGGAACTGGCTGTGGAGGACAAAGGCAGCTCATTCCAGGCACTGGCAGAAGTCCCAAGGTGGGAAGAGCTTGGAGTGTCACAGATACTGAGAGGAGACCAGAGCAGTGTGTTGAAGCAGAGTGAGTGGGAAAGGGAGACAGTGAGACTGGGTGGGGTGTATGGGATAGGGTAGGGAGGGTTCTGACCATATAAGGCCTAGTAGGCATTAAGAAGGCATCAGGATTTATGTTAAGAGACATGGGAAGCATTTTTGGGAACAGCATGGCTTTATTTTTATATTGCAAACATCACGATGGCATACCAGGGAGGAAAGATTGGAGAGGGGTGAGTGGAAAGTCAAGGGCACCAGTGAGGAGGTTATTGCAATTGTTCTGGAAGAGATGCTGGTGGCCGGGGACCGTGGAGGTGGACGAGATGGAGAGAAGTGGCTGGATCTCAGGTGTGTTTGGGAGTCGAGGCTTGATGGATTGGATGAGGGGACGAGGCTAGGGAGGAAGCAGGGATGTTTTCTGATGTCTGGTTTGAGCATGTGGGTGCGTTGTGCTGCCATTCATAGGAGGAGCTTGCTTACTCAGAGGCACCTGGAAGAGGGCAGTGTGTTAGTCACCTTCCAAGTCACTGCAGGTGTGATCATGTTCCCTCTGTCACCAGAGTCCCAGTAGGAAGGTCATATGCTTTTATGTTGCAGTCACAGAGCCCCTAGAGCCTGCCAGGCCCAGTGCTGGGTGATCGCTTGTCATTCTCAGGCTTTGCGCAAGTGGTGGAGTTTGCAAAATGAATCAAACATTCCTACTTTCGTGAAGCTCATAGTCTTTAGGATTTTCTACTTAAAAGTTTGTATCAACTGCGTTAAGGGATAAACCCACTTGAATATGGTGTATTATATTTTCAACACGTTGTTGAATTTGATTTGCTATTGTTTTGTTGAGAATTTTTGTTGACCATGGTCATCAGGGATATTGGGCTATAGTTTTCTTGTCTTGTAGTATCCTTGTCTGAATTCTGGCCTCAAAAATTTCATTTGGAAAGGTTCCTTTCTCTTCAATCATTTGGAAGAGCTTTAGAAGGCTTGGTGTTAGATTTTTTTAAATTATTATTTGGTAGAATTCACCAGTGAATTCATCTGGTCCTGAGGTTTTCTTTGTTGGGATTTTTTTTTTTTTTGATTTCTGATCTGGTATCCTTATTTTTTTATCAGTCTGTTAGGTTTTCTATTTCTTCATTATTTAGACTTGGAAGGTTGTATGTTTCTAGCAATTTCTCTATTTTTTCTATTTTATCCAATTTTTGATATATAATTGTTTACAGTAGTCTTTTATGATTCTTTTTTAAAACACCTTTACAAAAGATTTATTTATTTATTTGAAAGAGTTACAGAGAGGGAGAGACAGAGCAATATTCCATTTGTTGGTTCACTCCCCAGATGGCTGCAACAACTGGGGCTTGGCCAGGCCAAAACTGGGAGCCAAGAGTTTCATCCAGGTCTTCCAAGTGGGTAGCAGAGGCTCAAGCTCCCAGACCATTCTCAGCTGCTTTTCCCAGGCCACTGGCAGGGAGCTGGATTGGAAGTAGAGCAGCCAGGACTCGAACTGGTGCCCATATGGAATGCTGGCATTGCAGGGGGTGGTTTTATCTGCTATGCCACAGCACCAGCCCCTAAGATCTTTTTTATGTCTGTGGCATCAATTATAACGTCTCTTCTTTATTTTCTGATACTATCTGAATCTTCATTCTTTGTCTAGTTAAAGTTTTGTTAATTTTGCTTATCTTTCAGAAGCAAATTCTTAGTTTTTGCTTATTTTTTATGCTGTTGATATATGACAAACCCACAGCTAAATCATTCATTATGTTGAAAAACTAAAAGATCTTTCTTCCAACATCAGGAACAGGATGAAGGTGTCCACTCTTACCACCTCTATTCAGGATGGCACTGGAGATCTTAGAGCAATTAATCAAGAAAAATATAAAAGGAATCTGAATTGGAAAGGAAGAGATAAAATTATTCCTGCTTCCAGATGACATGCTCTTGTATGTAGAAAACTTTCCACCACAAAACCTGTTAGAGCTAATGAACAAATTCAATAAAGCTTCAGGGGACAAAATCAACATACAAAAACTGGTTGCATCTCTGTACACGAACAATGAGCTATCTGAAAATAACATTAAGAAAACAATATCACATGATATCAAAAAGAATAAAATACTAAGGAATAAACTTAACGAAGTAAACAGCTTGTATACTGAAAGTTAGAAAACATTGATGAGAGAAGTTAAAGACGTATCCAAATGGAAACTCACCTCATATCCATGGATTTTAAGGCTTACTCCTTTTCTCATACCCATAAGATACAAAGCAATCTGTTAAATGCTAACCTCATCAAAATCCCAATGACATATTTTTGGTATAGAAATGGAAAACACTGTACTGTCTCCTCGGGGTAGATTGTTGGATGGACAGTTGATAAGTCTGTCTTCTGTAAGAAGTCAGTGTGGTGTACTAGACGGAACACATTGGTTCTGGGTTGGTTGGATCTGCATTTTTATGCCTTGGCCATCACTTATTTATCATGCAATCTTGGGCTAAGTTTATCACCCCTCTGAGCATCTGTTTCCTCACTTGGGAATAAAGTAACACTTGGCTCCCATAGTCAAGAGATTATATGAGATTGTTTCTGGCACATGATAGGTCCCCAACAAATGCAGGTTTGTGAGTTACTATTGAAACTCTGGGGTCTGGCATTGTGGCACAGTAGTTTAAGCTGCCACCAGTGATATCAGCATCCCATATGGGCACCGGTTCAAGTCCTGACTACTGCACTTCTGATACAGCTTCCTGCCAATGTGCCTGGGAGAGCAGTAAAGATGGCCCAAGTACTTGGGCCCCTGCCACCTACATGGGAGAATGGGAAGAAGCTTCTGGCTCCTGGCTTCAGCCTGGCCCAGCCCCGATGTTGTGGCCATTTGGGGAGTGAACCAGAGGATGGAAGTCTCTTTGTGTGTCTGTCTGTCCCTCTCTGTAACTCTGCCTTTCAAACAAACATATAAATTTTATAAAAAGGAAACTCTGAAGCTACTCTAAAATCCATAAATGTTTCACCTTGATCCCAGCAAACCCTGGGCATGCGCATGGTCCAGACCAGCAGTCTACATGTCATGTACCCCACAATAGGCAGGCTTTTGGTTTGTGACTTCTGGTTTGTGTGTGACAGGAGGATGTTTTGGACAGGGTTCAGTAAGAACTTGGGGTGTTCAAATATTTTTGGTGGTATTTGTGATACACAGAATGGCCAGACCATTTTGTCTCTGGAAACCATAGGGAAGACGCATCTTTCAGTCCCCAGTCATGACAGTTGCAATCCAGTCCCCAAATCATAACAGAAGCAGAGTTAGGCCCTGTGAATCGGGCTAAGCTTTCCCAATTCCCCATCCTGTCTACTGTCATCACCATCCATCCCTGACATCGTCAAAACCATGACCCTTCCCCCTCTAAACAGAAGCTCTGATGTTTCATTCACTGCACAAGAGCAGCGCCTGGTGCAAATATTTACCATTCATAGGTAATTATCATCACTGCTCTGAAAGCACAGTAGCATCTAGTATTTTTTTTAAAAAGCTTGTGTTCATTATCTCATTTAATTTTCCCAACACTCTGATGATTTATGGCAGGAGTTGACAAACTACAGCCCACAGGTCAAATCCATCCTGTGGCTTATTTCTTAAGGTCTATAAGCTAACAATTTTTTCACATTTTAAAAAAGTTACAATAAAAGTAAAACAAAGAACAAAGACAAACGTGAGAGGGCATCTGGCTTGCAAAGCCTAGAATATTTACTACCTGGCCCTTTACTGTGTTTGTCATGTGAGAAGGGGATGCCACAATGACAAAGCCTAACAAGGGTTTACTGCTGGCAATGTCGGCTGTGGGTCTGTGCCACCCCCTGGGGTACCTGCCTTGCAGGGGATCAGCCACCCAGGCCATTTTGATTCTGCAGCTCGGATACCTTAACCTGAGGCCTCTTGGTTGTCATGGCAGGGGAAGAGAGGCGCAGTCTTATGGGGGCCTTCCAGGCCTCATCTGACAGTTGTGATTTGCATGTGTGTTTCATTGGCTGGAACTCATCTCATGGCCCTGCCTGACTACAAGGGGCTGAAAACTGTGAAGGACACTGGGAATGAGATGAGGAAACTCAGCTTCCGAGAGGTGAATGCCTTGCTTGAGTTTATAAAACAAGAAGAAGAGAGAACAGACACCCTTCAGGTGGTTAGGATTCCCAAAGCCTGCGATCTTACTACAGTCTGCTTCCCTTGCTAAGTTCCTTGTCCTGGCAACAAGGGGCATTAAACATTTCACTGCCTTGGAGGGGCTCAAACAGAATATCCCCATGGTTGCTGGCACGTGTCCCAGAGAAGCCCTCCTACCTCTAGACGCCCCTTCCCCCAGCCTGCGTCCTCCTGGCTCTGGCCCCAGTAGGGATGCTGCTTGCCACTGCCTGAGTAACTCATGACTCCATCGGCTCCCACAGTGACGAATGACACCCATCCATCGTGGGCCTTGCTGATGGCCCAGCTCGTCCATCATGGCCTGGTGCTCCCAGGTGATGTATTCGTGCCTGGAGAATGGATTGCTCCAAGGCTGATCTGCCTGGGAAGGAAGCGGAGCCAAAGAGTGGATTCAATCTAATTACTGCTCACCCTGGCCAGGGCTGAGAGGTACTTTGGCAGCCCCTCTTGGGCTTCCTGCAGAAATATGACTTGCACATCTTGAGCTACCAGGTCATTCCTAACTCATTGCTGATGGACAGGGTCTTATTTTTAAGACAAAAAGAAAAGTCATAGGGGAGCTATGGGCAGATCTGCTCCATGATGGAGAGCTAGGCAGCCAGGTGAGTCTTCCAGGGACGAGGGAAGGTGAACCAAACGATACTTGGGACTTGAGATGAATTAGAGAGGCGGGGACAATTCAGGGATCAAGACTGTGAGCTCTGCACTTGTGTAGGATCAGCTCTGTGTCTTATTTCTCTCCCTTATGCCGTGTGTCACCTTGGGAAAGTCGTTTAGCCTCTCTGAACCCACTTTGTGTACAAGGCAAATGATTGTTGTGAGGATTAGACAGGACATGGACATATAATGCTGGGCATAGCAAGCCTGTCACACAGTATATGATGATGATAATATTAATTATTGTTATTTAAAACCTCAAAGCTCCTCCCTGGTGTGTACCACTTGGGGTTTGCCATGATGGTGGACCATGATGAGTGCTGATTGCTTGTTGCTCATCCGCTGAGAGATGGTGTGATTGCTTCAGCCAACAGAATGAAATAATGCTGTTCCAGGCCTGGACCTAGCCAGCTTTTAAGAGAACTGCCTCCTTCCACTTCCTTTTTGGGAAACACTTGTGTCTGGAGAGGCAGCTAATACACAAGAAGTTCCAGCACTTTGAGACTGCCAGGCTGTGGAGCGGTCCCAGTGAGCTGCCTGGAGAGGCCACACAGAAGTCCGTAGCCATTCCCCACCTGTTCTGGATGTCCCAACTGAGGTGCCCAATATATGACTGAAAAACTCATTTTGAGTGTCCAGCTCAGTTGAGCCTTCAGATAGCTATAGTCCAGCTACTGTGAAACCACAATTATGTGAAGCCCCAACTGGGGTTGCCAGTCAATCCACAGAAATATGGCAGAGAGTGACAAGTTGCTATTTTAAGCTATTGAGTTTTGAAGTGGTTTGTTATGCAGAAATCAACAAATGGACCAGGATCAATCTATACAGCAGGTTTGTTCAAACTCATATTTGTGACAGCCACTGCCTGGATAATGTCTGCGACCGTGCTGAGAAAGTTAAGCTAGTGGGCATTGGGCTGGGGCTAGCCTGGTTCTTTTCAAATCTTCCAATACCAGGATGAGGCTGCAGAGGGTGACCTAACCAACTGATTTTCTTGGAACCTTGGGGAGGAAAATACCAATTCTTTGGGATTTTGGACCTTAAGATTTTTTTCTTTGTACCCACTTCCTTTTCCTTACTTACTATTAAGTCATCCAATCTAATTTTATTTTTACATTGAATATATCACAAGATAAGAAGTCTCTAGAAAAGGAGTTCTCAAACTATCAATGTAGGAAGCCCAGTGTTGTCATTGCTGTTGCTTTAATTTGCAACTTGTTACTGACTGGCGCTTTTGTAAAATACAATAAAAATGAATTATTGGACAAGTTAAACAAAAAGACATGCAGAATACAAGCCTACTTTTTGTTGTTAGAGTTGACAGACACACCACTACTCCTCACTGCCTGTTCTTAGCTGTTAAGAGATCAGTAGCCACTGTGGACAGCAGCTGTCTGTGGAGCTCATTGTGGCCATAGAGTGTACCTTATAAACCCCAGGAAATGCTTCTCTGTTTTTTGTTTATTTAAGAGACAGACACAGACAGACAGAGTTCCCATTCTCTGGTTTACCCTTCAAAAGCCTATAATGGCCCAGGCTGAAGCTGGGAGCTGGGATGTCTACCCAAGTTCTTCATGTGGATGACAGGGAACCAACCACTTGAGCCATCAACTGCCACCTCCCAGGGTACATATCGGCAGGAAACTTAATTGACAGCAGAGCTAGGACTAGAACCCAGGCACTCTGAGATGGGACATGGGTGTCCACATTGGCATCTTACCTGCTGACCCAAATGTCCTCACCTGTAACTGCTACTCCAGATAGGAGGAAATGCAGGCTAGCGAAAGGCTTCTATTCTTTTTCTTTTCTTTTTTTATTTGAAGAGTGGAACCAGTACTGTGGGAGAGGCTGAAGACCCTGGGAGGTGGGTGGACTGATGCCTCAGAGACTCCACAATGGGCAGAGTCCCAGCACGAGGAATGAGCTTGACCTTAGCCAGGGGCAGGACAGTGTGCAGATGCGGAAGCCAGTAGGAGAGCAATGCTTTTCCCAGGTCAGCAAAACTGCCCGCCTGCCTACTCCCTCTGCCCCATCCCCTGTTTTCTTCTTTCCCTGTGGCTCTTCCAAACTGGACTTGCCATGTCTGCTGCTGATGCCTTTTTTTTAAAGGTTTATTTATTTATTTGAAAGTCAGAGTTACACAGAGAGAGGAGAGGTAGAGAGAGAGAGGTCTTCCATCTGATAGTTCACTCCCCAGTTGGCTGCAACGGCCAGAGCTGCACTGATCTGAAGCCAGGAGCCAGGAGCTTCTTCTGGGTCTCCCACATGGATGCAGGGGCCCAAGGACTTGGGCCATCTACCACTGCTGTCCCAGGCCATAGCAGAGAGCTGGATTAGAAGTAGAGCAGCCGGGACTAGAACCAGCGCCCATATGGGATGCCAGCGCTTCAGGCCAGGGCGTTAACCCACTGCACCACAGCACCGGCCCTAACTGCTGATGTCTTGGTTTGGTGATTTGTGAGGCTCTCTCTTCTGCCCTTGGAAGAGTTGCTTTCTACCAGTTTCTCACCTCTGTACCTGTTTGATTACAGTGCTTCTGAGGCTTCCATGGGAGTTGCTGTCTCTGCAGCACAAACCTGCAAAGCTTCCGCTGGCTGAGCAGGGCCTGGAGGGAGGAAGGTATGGGCATGCCCAGTGGGTAAGCCTGGAGTTAGCCTGGTTACCACACGTGTGACATTATAGGCTGGCCATATAAGCCCTGTACAGACATAGATTTTTGTCTTCCACTGTTTATTGTCCGAGGAAACTATCTCTTTGTCTATTAATATCTTGCTCAGCCCCTATGGTTTTTGGGAAGATGACACTGCTCCCACTGGGGTGGGCCTGTGACCCTGGCCAGGCCAATCTGAGTCCTCGCTTTTGCTTGCTGTGTTGGGAAAGCTGACATTGACTTCTCCAGAATATGAGCATTAAGGAAAGAATAGGGCTGGGCCTGACCTAAGCCTTCTTGGTGCCTTAGGAGGGGGCACTCTGCCCAGAACACCACCAAGAAGTAGAAAGCAGTCCAAAGATAGAGAGGAATGAATTTCTGATGTCAGCATCGCTTGGATCCTGCTGGGTCAGAGCAGTTCTGTGCCTTAAACTCCCCAGTTAGAGGAGAGGTCTTCAGAAGGTCCATGGAAAATGTGTATTATGGAAAAAATATATGAAGGGATTTCAGTTTTTTGCACAAAAATCTTTCAATTCTATTTTTTCATGGACATTTTTGAAATACCTTTGCATGAGCCAGCACTTTTTTTTTTTTTTTTTTTTTTTTTTTTTTTTTTTTTTTGGCGTGAACCATTTTCAGCTGGATTTCTGTTACTTGCAGCATGAGTTTGGATGAATGCGTTATATTCCAAAGGGGTAAGTCCTGCTGGCACGTACGTTCTGTGCTCCAGAAAGGCTTGCTTCTGAGTCAGACATTCTTTCTCACGCAGCCCAAACGTGGCTTCAGAATCCTTCTTACAACTTTGCAGTGTCTTTCTAGGACACACAATCTGTGTTTCACAAATACCAACTTCAGAGCTCTCATGGCCCTGAACAGTCTGGTACCTGTCAGCCCCTCCAGCCTCACACGGGACAGCTACCTCTGCATCACTTGCACTGAAACCACAGGAGCCTCTCCCAGTTGCTGGAATGGCCCAGGCCTTCTCCTGCCACTGGGCCTTTGCACATGGTATGCGTGCTCACCCCTCCCCTTCATCTCCTTAATTCCTACTCATCCTTCAGGTACCAACTCGGTTGTCATTTGCACGTGGAAGTCCTTGTTGACCTCTCTGGTTATGTTAATTTCCTCTATTTGAAATTCTCTAACAATATTAAAAAAGCTATCCTCATAAAGCACTTTGTGCCAGGCGCTGTGGTAAACCCTTTACAGGAATCCTTTCATTTAACGCTCTCACCAACCCTGTGCGCTCGGTGCTGCTGCTCCACTTACAGGTGAAGAGCCTAGCACCACGTGCTTCTCCTCCAAAGCTGGGATTTTATGTTCACTTCGGTTTTTTAAAAGGAAGTTTGTCTCCTTCCCCCAACCACTGAATGTGAGCACCACATCCTGGGGACTGTATCTGTTGTTGTCTGTTGTGATGTCCTTAGCGTCAGGTGCAGTGTCTGATGCTGCGCTAAACTTCCCATGCCCCCTGCATGACTCCTGCTGACATTTAATTGAGATTGTAACAGAATTAAGGAGTGGGAACTTGGAGAGAGAAGGGCATGAGTCTGTGAACACTCTGCCCTCGTGAATGCGTTGATGCCATGGGCGTGCGTGTGGGTCAGTTGTCGTGGGAGTGGATTCCTGCTGAAAAGGATGGGCTCAGCCCCTCCATCTCTCGCTCTCTGTCTCCCACGCTCTTGCTTGTCTTTCCACCGTGCTGTGACGCAGCACAGAGGCCCTCGCCAGACTTCCCAGCCTCCAGAGCTGTGAGAAGTAAATTCTCTTCTTTAGGAATTATCCAGCCTCAGTGATTCTGTTACAGCAGCAGAAAATGGACTGGGACACGCAGAGTCAGTCTCACTGCGTATTTCCAAGAGCGTCTTCAGCGGTTTTGAGTCCCAGGGGCCTTCGCTGTCAGTGAGCTCAGCCACAGCCCCCTAAAGCTCTCTCCCTGTTTGTGTGCGGTTTTAGGAAGGGGCAGGAGGGCTGAAGACAGAGAGAGAGGCTCCAGGGCTTCCAGGCAGCCTTTCGCTGGAGGGCAGCAGGCCGTGTAGGAGCATGAGGGAGTAGGGGAAATGGGGGTGTCTGGGGTTAAGGACGTGGCTAACTGGATGGGGCAGGGGTGGGGGCAGACATGGAACACAGCTGCTGGGGTGAAACTAGGCCTCAGAGGCCAAGCCCCCGTGACTGATTGCTTGGATGGTTACAGCTGAGTTTTAATAGCAGCCTTGGCGGTGACAATGATTGAATTCACTGCCACAGAGCCCAAGGCCTGGGTCAGGCAATGGGGGCGGGGTGAGCTGCTAGTTCTATGTGTGCCAGTGCCTGTGTGCATGCAGTATACATGTGTGCGCATGTTGTGGGTATGGGCTGTGTGTGTGTGTGGTTGTGTGTACACTGGTAACAGAGCTGTGATTTTATGGAACCCTATGTGCATTGGTTTTTGCCTTTGAAATTGCCAGTAAGAGGAAGAGAGTCCCTATGATTCAACAAAATACCTGCACACATGGATGGCCACACATCAGGTTAATGAGTTCCTTGCACGTGGATACCGCATGAGTCCATGATGCCAGTGGCACACACTCTGTGTGTATGTTTATGACAGGAGGGCAAGAGCCCCATCTTCAGAGCCCCCGTGCCTACCGCTGCAGGGACATACAATCCCTCTTGAGGGACCAGCCACAAGCAGTCGATATTATTTGCTTTTGGAAGATGAGTAGAACTTAGGCTGGCAGAAGTCAAGTAACCCTGGAGGAGCATAAATAAGCACAGACATCAGTGGACAGGGAATAATTTGTGGAATCAGATCAAAGCTCTGACCTTTACCACCTAGGTGACTTCAGTGAAAATTACTTTGGTTGATTTTCCTCTGTAAATTTTACCTAGCACAATGCCAGGCACATCAAAGACCTCTTTAGTATAGAGCTAGATTTGAAATAAGTATTTCCTCTTACTAAAAACCACTATGAATGCCTATGATGGAAGTTATTTACCAATTTTTTTTTAGCCTTTTAAACGTGTGGTTAGACTGGATTTCCCTGTTCAGGAGTGGCATGGAGCTTGTTTTGGCCAATGATGAGAGCAAAGTGACAGGGACTATTCTGGGAAAAGCTTTCAGAGTGAGTGCCATAGGGACCATGTTTTCTGTCCCCTGTTGTGGCAAAGTGAAATTATGGAGATGGAGTCTCCTGCGGCCCGCATGTTTGAGTGAAAATCAGATGGAGCAGAGGTGCATCTGACCTGTGATAGAAGTGCTGTGTAGAAGGAAACAGACCTTTGTTTACCACAGAGATCTGGAGGCTGCTTGTAGCTGCAGCATCACCTACTTATGCTGCCAGGTACACCTAGCAAGTGCTGGGGTCTTTCACGAAGTTTGCCTTTTTTATACCACTTGTAAGGTAAAGGCTCGTCCCCATTTCACAAATGACAAAATAGATTTGGAGCCTAAAGGTTTTTCTTCAGTCAGTAAACAGGATCAGTCTTTGGATGGGAACAAGGAGAAATGTGGGACCTTTGCTATGAGTGATCTGAATGTGACTCAGTTCTGGAGCCATTCCTGGTGAGGCTGAGGGGAGCCAATGACGGGAACCTACACCCGAGTCAGGGAACAAAGGAAGCCCAAATAAGCGAGGGTGATGATGGAGATGTTAACCTCCTCCTGGGAATGCATCTGGAAAATGTGGAACACAGAGTAGGTAAATCTTTTCATGTTTATGATCACACAAGATACGGGTGATCAGTTGTAAAATTTAGAGAATTCACTTGCTAATGAGAGATTAAAAATTAAGTGATCTAATATTCTGTTACCTAGAGAAAATTATCATTCATATTAGCCTTCTAGATTTTCTCCATATGTATTATAAAATTGGTGATTACTTTACATACACACTGTTTTATTATAATCTTAGCATATTGTGAATATTTTTCTGTTAGTAAGTGGAGAACCACATTATTATTTTAAATGGCTGCATAGTATTCTGTAATATGATCCTCTATTTATTTACTAATACTTACTAATTATTTAGTACCAATAGTATGCTCAATACTTTCAAACCACAAGGCTGTTTGCAAACTCTTGCTGTTATAAACAATACTGTGATGAAACTCTGGAAGATACATCTTTTGGCACTTGCCTAATTATTTCCTAGAATAATTCTTCCAAGTGGGATTGCTTGTCAAAAGAAACATACTTTTCAAGGGCCTTTGTTACATATTGCCAATTGCTGCCCAGAAATACCATATTAATTTGCAGTCCTAGCAGTAATGTACAGGCATGTCCTCTTCTTGATTTCGATGTCAATACAAGGTGCTGTCCATCTCTTAAATCTTTGCTAATTGAAGCAATGAAAAAATGAGCTTCATTTTTTTCAAGTTACATTTCTTTGATTCCTAGCAAGTTTGGATGATTTCTTAAAAGGCGCATTGTTAGAATTTCTTCCTAGTGACCCTGTTGGGATCTGCCAAATGCAGAGAAGACAACTTGCTCATTTATTCAATTATTCATTCATCCATCCAACAAATGTTTATTAGTAACTGCCATGTGCCAAGAGGCAGAGTTTTTGGTTCTGGAGTGACAGCAGGGGACAGGACAGACATAGCCCCAGTTCCAGAGCCCACAGACAGTGGCATGTGTGTATGTTTGGGGGACCTGGATCTTCACCCAAGCATCAGATTCCTGAAGTAGCAGTGAAGGAAGGACAGGAGGCAATGGTTCAGTTATAGTCAGCATGGCTGAGCCGTCCTACAGCCTGAGGCAAGAGAAAAAAAAAAGTCACAATAATGCTACACTTATTTTGATGTCTTATTCATTATGGATTTGTGCATTAATTATGATTTTTAAAAACATTTTGTTATGTTTATTTATCCTGGTCACTGAGTTTTCTTGGCCTACCTTTGAGTTCTGTGCCTGAGCTGAAGGCTTCACTCCTCCTGCCCTAGTCATGGCCTTCCTGATGTAGTCCTGATTTCTAAAATTTCCATGCACACAGAGGTAAGAGCCTGCAACCTGAATTCTGTGGTCTCTTACAGGTAAATGCTGTTCTAAATATATAACCAGAAGGATTTCAAGTCTGTCCAATGAGCACTGTTGTGAGGGTTTGCTCTGTGTTTGGCACTGGGGGTAAAAAGATGAGCGCTTAGTCACTGCTCCACACCTCTCACTGGAAGGCTCAAGTGGATATACCACCCTGTCATTGTCCCCCAGCCACTTCTGGCCTTAGAAGCGCATGGTGGGTCATTACGCCAGCTTGTTCCCATCCTGGTTACTACATTCTTAAAGGTCTTGGAAAACCAAGTATTAACATGAATCCAAACATAATTATACTGACTACAAGCTACTTAAGTCCCCCCTGTAGGGCAAGCTTGGTAGTAGGTATTTGTAACTGTTGTAAGAGTTAGGTCCAACAAGCACAATGGAAACCACTCTAAATATTTAAAACAGAAGGATTCCGATTGGACAGCTGGTCACTCAGGTGATGGAGAAGTTCCACGGAGGGAAGCCATGCCCAGTCTCGGTATGCACAACTCCTATGACCTTACCATTTCCACTCACTATTTTCTTTGTTGGTGAAAACCACATAACTTTCAAGGTTGAGCTCACTGCATACTCAAGTTTTACCTACCTGCCTAAGGCCCTTGGGTGGTTCCCTCCACGCAGCAGTAGTTTGAGAACCTCCTTTCCCTTATTCTAGCTACTTTTAAAAAAAGATTTATTTATTTATTTGAAAGAGTTACACAGAGAGAGGCAGGGGCAGAGAGAGAGAGAGAGAGAGAGAGAGAGGAGAGAGAAAGAGAGGTCTTCCATCCAATGATTCACTTCCCAATTGGCTGCAATGGCTGGAGCTGTGCCAATCAGGAGCCAGGAGCCAGGAGCCAGGAGCTTCTTCTGGATCGGAAGTGGAGCAGCTGGGACTAGAACTGGTGCCCATATGGGAGCTGGTACTTCAGGCCGGGGCGTTAATCTGCTACTTTTAACTTCAGGATCTCCCCTTGGATCCTAGGTTGCCTGTTTCTGGGCAGGATCCTGGTGGCTTCATCCATCTGAGCCATTGGGGTACCAGGAGAATATCTAGGAGGCCAGTTGTAAATGCAGGGATGAGAGGACAGCGTAGAACATGAAGATTTGGGTTCTCTTCATAGAGTTGGTAATGGAGGTCTGGCTTCTTGGGAGAAACAGGCAAGAAGACAGGGACCAGAAGTTGGTCATTTCTTTCTAATGCAAGTGAAATGCTTCCCCTTCCTGAGGTTTCCAGTTTCCTAGGAAATTGGCTTCACAAGGGTTAACACACTCCCTCTTCATCCTGTGGCTCTGCCATTAATTACCCCCGTGGCTGTAGACACTGCACAGAGCTGGGTCCTGGTTGTTCCAGCTTCAGGGTGGGTTTATTGCCAACAGTGCATTATGCAGGACTAATTGTGAGCCCCTTGCACCTGCTGGTTCCCCATGTGGCTGGGACTCAGGAAGGAGGAGGAGAAGAGTTATTAATGAGTTTGTTGTTCATTATAATAAAACCATGGGGAAGTTGGCAAAGGGGCTGGCCGTCTAGGTGTGGTGTCAGCGAAGGCTGGTTGGCATTTCTGGAAATGTGACTTGGCATTCTTATCACTTGCCACCACCTCTGACTCATGCCTTTGACATCTGGTGATAAAAGGGCTGTTATCCCAAGGGACACACATGGCCCTTGTGGGATCATGGCCAGGAGAAGTCACCTGGATGGAGGAGTTGCTGAGCCAGCACTCAGTCCTGTTTTAGAATGGTCCAAGGGTACTGAGTATACTAGCACTTCAGCCCCAGATCGTAGTGGGCAGATCTGGCTGAGCCCCAGGCTACTTGGGATTAATAGACACAGCTGAGGTATAGAGGGTAGAGTGGAAGCTAGTGGAAGGTCCTCAGAATGACAGCCTCTTGCCCTCTTGCACCTTTAGGAGCTCTAGGGAATAGCCTGCTTGCAGCGCAGGTGCAGGACTGCGACTAGGGTAAAGCCACTGAAGTGCCCAGTGTGCAGAATTTAAGGAGGCACCCACCCTAAGCTTATGCAGATTCAAAAGCAGCACTAAAAATGAGTGCCTCCTTAAATTTGTACCCTGAGTGCCCCACCCTGCTCCTGGCCCTGCCTACGTATGTGGCTGCACCAGAAAGTCCAGATACTGATTCCTTGACATCCTCCCTTGGGACGTGGGGCAAGTGGTGGAATCCCTTCCATGGCCTTGTTCTCCTGCAGATGGCCTGGAAGTCCACAGTTCACTTGAGAAAGGACACTAGTGTTGCTGTTAATCCGAAGCCCTGTCCCATGGGTCCCTGGCAGTGAAGGGTGCAGGCTCTCCGTTAGAGCTACTGCATTCAGGTCCCAGCTTCACCAGTCACCAGCAAAGCGATCTCAGGAAGATGCGGAACATCTCGGCATCTCTGTTTCTTGGTCTGCAACTGGCCTCTTCTTTTCCTTGAGTATGTCAATTTGTTTTCACTTGGAAAGTTCTCCTAGATCTTTGCTTGACACCTTCTTCCAATCATTCAGGACTCAGGTCGGATGTCACTTCCTTGCAGAGGACATCCTAGCAGCCCTTCCTAAAGGAGCCCTTTCCCACTTCACATCTTAATATTGTTACACTAAATTATTGGCTTCATAGTAGTTATCACATGAAGTTACTTTTGTTGCCTTGATGTCTATCTTCGCTAGAATAAGGTAATTTCCTTGACAGCAAACAGTCTGTCCTGTTTATTGCTATATCCACAGTGTTGCAGTTGAGCCTGAAATAGGTAACGACTGAGAGAAAATATAAATAATGAATGATTGAAAAATGGTACTTAACTTACTGTACTGTTGGGAGAATTAAGGAGGGAATCCATGGCACACACTGTTATTCCTTCTGAAGTTCAGGGACTTGTCCACATGCAAGTGGCGGCACCAGAACTCAAGAAGCAAAAGATGTCCTGGTACCTTCTATGCAGGTGCTCACAGGTGCTTTTCTGGTGAGAAGAACAGGGTGCAGAGTTGAAAGCTGTAAATTTTCTGGAAACAAGGGTGCCCAGGGTTGAGGAAAGAAGGGACCTGTGTGTAGGACCATCTTGCAGTAGTATAGTTAGAATTACTGTGTTACAAGCAGGGGAGATAGTAAGCATATAACAGGACTATGATAGGCCCACAATAACTCCAGAAGATAGCCCATGTTCTAACCCCCTTAAACTGTGAGTGTTACCATTTGAAGAAAGGCGAATTTGATTAAGTTGAGGATCTTGCAATCTTTGAGTTATTTGGATGGATCCTTGTCAAAACACAAGTCACAAGTGTCTCTTAGACAGAGGCAGAGGGAGATTTGAGACAGAAGAGAAGGCAGTGTGGAAATAGAGGCAGAGACTGGAGTGATGTGCCCACAATACCAGGTGGTGATAAGTACCATTTTGGTGTCATGATCAGGGAAAGATTCCCTGAGGAGGTACTATGTGATCAGAGACTCGGATGAATGGAGGAAATATGCAATGGGAAAAGGCTTTCTAAGCAAAGGAAGTTGCATGTGCAAAGACCCTGGGGTGGGAGTGTTCCTGGTGGGTCAGAGGAAGAGAGAGAGAGATCAAGTCAAGTAAAGGCCAGGTCCTTGGTTTCCATAGGATGTCTCAGAATTTTTGCTGTAAATTCCCTTTTTCTCTGTATTAGATCACATTGGAATTCTGCCATCTGCAACTGTAGATAACCTATCCAAATGAAACAGATTTGTCTGAAAGCGGAAAGTACAATGAATGACTTCTTAGTTCCCCAGACAATAACAGTTTTGGGAGGCATAGACTGTAGCGTATATAGGAATGGTGGGGGTGAGTGAGTAGGCAAGTGTATACAGACAGAAAGAGCTTGGGGAACAATTGCAAGTCTTACAGTAGTCTCATCCAAGACAATCCTTGGGACCTTGGGTCTCATAATTCTTTTTCCTTGTGAAAAGTGGTGACATGTATTTTTAGGAGCCATAAAGCTTGCCTGCTATTCCTGCTCCCAGGTGGCCTTCTCCTATGGGTATGCATGTAAAGCCAAAGCTTAAATTGAGAACTATTTAAGAAGTCGTCCCTTTGACTACCATCTCACCCAGCTAGGTGTGATCACCCTCTTGTGCTTACAGTACCCAATAAGCTGAAGTCCCATTTTAACTCAAGATCAGTCCCATTCTAATCTGGGACATGGGTGATCAAGAATAACGGATTATTTGGGGATCCTAGAGGCTCTCATCCCAAGGGTTCAAGCCCCTGTCTCAGAGTGTTCCCCATGAACAGTGGACTCATGGATTACTGTCCTGGTACTCAGAGTCATCAGAGTGGGCTGCAGGTCATTTCTCCTTCAATGTCCTCACTACAACGATCAAGCAGTATTTTTACAGAGGCCACTTGGTGCCACAGCAAGATCGAAATGAAGGCAAGGATCCCAAAGCTAGATAAGAACTTGGTTCTACCTGGAAGAGCCTATATCAACTGCAAAATCACACTACACATCTTGATGGATTTTTCTCTACATATGACTATTTGCCATTTCAATAATTTGTAATCTTCTAGACTTTTAGTAGGAAAGCACTGTTTTATAAAAAGAACAGCAAAGTTGAACCATAGAGAGAATAAACATATATTGTCATTGGTTCCAGTAAAAGAAATAATGGGCCATACCCTACTGCCTCTGGTGTAGATTTCTTTGTTTAAGATCTACAGTGAGGATGGGAGTGGAATATTAGTAATCATTTTCAAGGATGATGGTGATGATGCTTATGGCATCAAACATTTGAGAAATTACCATGTGTTTGTGGGGAGCGACTGAGACTAGACTAAGTTACTGGAATTAAGACTTATTCTATGCATCTGCTCTCCCACAATATGGCGCTGAGAGAGAGAGACCAAACAACTTCTATGCAGCTCCTTCGCCAATTTGACTGATGAGCTGCAGGAGCTGATCCTGCTCCTGATTGGAGGAGAGCAGCGTGCTCAGGGTGTGGGCAGCAGAGTTAGGATTGGTGGAAGAGGACTATAAAGGAGGAGAGAGACAACATGCACCAGGAACACCTGAGGAACATCTGAGCAGCCCCCGAGAGAGCTGACCGGTGGTGGGCTGCTCCTCCGCGGAAGCGGGGAAAGTGGCAGGGGGTGCCGCCCCTCCACGGAGGTGGAGGGGCTGGCAGCTAACCCGGGACAGCGTCGTTCCTCCCGCGAGTGAGGGACCGGCAGCTAACCCGGGAAGAGCTGGGCAGAAAGAACAGCACAGGGTCCAGTGTCGTTCCTCCACGAATGGGGGAGCGACATGTGTAAATGACTTCAGACACGATAACTCTGCTATTACTATGGACATGATGTGAAAATATTGAAATTTGAAGCTGCTAAATAAGTTTTCCCAAGGCCACCAAGGTTAGCAAGACAGTAAATGTTATGACTGTGGATGGTTGGATTTCAGACTCTTGGTTCTGTCTTCAGGTGCCTGTTTGGTGGCCTTGATTCCTCAGGTCCAGATGCTGGCTTGTGACCAGTATTCCTAACGGAGGTCCCCAGAAACTCTGAATGTTCTGGGTTTACAGCTGCTCTGGGTCCAAGAACATAGAGCTCTGTTTCAGGTGAGGAAGTATTCAAAGGAGAGATGTCTCTTTACATCTCAGCTCATTGTTTTGGGATGTGAAGCCAAGCAGATATGCTGTGGTTGATGGCCAGATGTGGTATTGGTAAAATGCTGTTGCTCAGAGCAGATCAGCTGATGTGGAATGTATGGGAGAAATCAGGAACTTTAGGAATTTGGTTATCATATTGGTGGAGGTTGATGAATTTTCAGATAAAAAAGAGTAAAGTTGGCCGGCGCCATGGCTCAATAGGCTAATCCTCCACCTAGCGGTGCCGGCACACCGGGTTCTAGTCCCGGTCGGGGCGCTGGATTCTGTCCCGGTTGCCCCTCTTCCAGGCCAGCTCTCTGCTGTGGCCTGGGAGTGCAGTGGAGGATGGCCCAAGTACTTGGGCCCTGCACCCCATGGGAGACCAGGAGAAGCACCTGGCTCCTGCCTTTGGATCAGCGCGGTGCACTGGCCGCAGCGTGCCGGCCATGGCGGCCATTGGAGGGTGAACCAACGGCAAAAAGGAAGACCTTTCTCTCTGTCTCTCTCTCTCACTGTCCACTCTGCCTATCAAAAAAAAAAAAAAAAAAAAAAAAAAAAAAAAAAAAGAGTAAAGTTAACATTGAGATCACTCTGAAGGGTAGAAGGTTATAGATACCTTGAAACTAGTTAAAGTAAATAAATTTAGCAAGATAAATGATCTCTTGGTAATTGCAGATCCTTGAATTAATGATGCTAATCTTTAAAAATCCTAAAGAAGGAGAGAGGTGGCTGCAACCTGGAAATTGGCCCCTCAAATGCCATTTTTCCTAAAGGAGAAGAATGTAGATCAATCCTGGACAGAAATCTAATGTAATTTATTAAGGAAAAGATTTGTAACCGTTCTGGAGATCCCTAGAACAAATACACACTCCCTAAGAATGAGGATAATCTCATTTCCTTTTTTGATAGAGTCACTAAGCTCTCAGAGTCGAATAATGACATAACTGTGGGAATTGCATTTGTGTCTGGATAAAACAAAAAATAGAAGAGTGCCTTAAGCAATTAGGGAGTTTTCCTTTTTTTCATGCAATGAGAAATATGGAGGCAGGAGGTCTCTGGGGCAGACTTCAGAGACTCATGACTATCGGGGCCAAGGTGTCTGTGATGGCTTTGGTTGTAAAGTGGTTGCTCCTCCTGCGACATCGCATCCGTATTCTAGGCAGGAAGGGCAAAGTGCAAAGCACCTGTGTCATCCAGGTTGGCCGCTTTTATACGGTTTTCCTGGAAAGCACACCCAGTCATCTTCACCTTGATCTCGTTGATCAGAACTATGTCATGTGGACACTGCTGTTTGCAAGGAAGGCAGGGAAACGTGAGTAGCTTGGGACATGGCCTCCGTGACAAAGTCAGGAAGAATGGATGTTGGGTAGTAAACCAGTAATCTCTACCATGCAGCAGATAGATGATCTGGGATTCTGCAGATGGTGTAAAAGAATCTTCAGATATCCTGAGGAGAAGATTGAGAATATGGCCTGGCTTTTAGAAGATCCTGATAGATTAATAACTGCTTCACCCATTAAGAGCAGATTAGTGGGTTTTATTATTTTGCAGTGAAGTATTTTTTTTTTAAGATTTATTTATTTGAAAGTCACAGTAATGAGAGAAGGAGAGAACGAGCATGTGTGAGAGAGATTCCATCTGCTGGTTCAGTCCCCAAATGGCCATAATAGCCAAACTGAAGCCAGGAGCTAGGAACTCCATCCAGGTCTCACACGTGGGTGGCAGGAGCCCAAGCACTTGGGTCTTCTGCTGCCTTCCCAGGTACATTAGCAGGAAGTTGGATTGGAGGTGGAGCAGCCAGGACTGGAATCAGCACTCTGATATGGGATACTGATGTCACAAGCAGCAGCTGACCCACTGTGCCATGGCGCCAGCCCCTGCTGAGTACCTTTGATCATCCAGATTTCCCTGTGACTCCTGGGGCCACATAGATCCAGAGAGCTGCTGGTCTTGGAGGCAGAGTAGCTGCTGGCCTAAGGCTCTGACGAGATGAATGAAACTCGGAGCCCTCCTAGGACGAAACCTCTGAGGGGAAAGGTGCTCTTTCCAAGCAGTCTGTACGTTTGGCCACAGATATATAAATTGAGCCAAAGTTGATTTTTTCTCACCCAGTGGAGAACGAGGGGTCAGCAGACCATCCTCCAACCTTGAGCATTCTTGAGCCTTGGGAAGAGCTGGCTCAGGGTGAGAGATGACCAGCTGTGGTCTGGACCTTGTTTTTCTGTCGTGGTGAAACTATGTGTGGCACCATCAATCCACATGGGTATTAGTATGGGGTGTCAGTGAAAACTGCATCTAAGTTACCTAAACATTTGTAGAGCATCCTCTATGTGCCAGGAACTGTTCTGGAGCCAGGGGTATGGAGAATCAGGTAGGGTCCCTGGGCTGGAGGGACTCACAGTGCAGTGATGGGGAGTGGGGACTAGAAATCAAACCGAGCTGGCACCGCGGCTTACTAGGCTAATCCCCCGCCTACCGGCGCCAGCACACCGGGTTCTAGTCCCAGTCGAGGCGCCAGATTCTGTCCTGGTTGCCCCTCTTCCAGGCCAGCTCTCTGCTGTGGCCTGGGAGTGCAGTGGAGGATGGCCCAAGTGCTTGGGCCCTGCACCCAATGGGAGACCAGGAGAAGCACCTGGCTCCTGCCTTCGGATCAGCCTGGTGCGCCAGCCGCAGCGGCCATTGGAGGGTGAACCAACGGCAAAGGAAGACCTTTCTCTCTGTCTCTCTCTCTCACTGTCCACTCTGCCTGTCAAAAATAAAAAAAAAAAAAGAAATCAAACAGATCCTTATGGGCTGGTGGCCTTGGCAGACCATTGTGCCAGGTGTAAGAAAACCTGCTATAATTAGCCACGCCTGGAATGGGGCATCAGGGGGCATCTTCCCAAACAGGGCTGTTTTTGGGGCAGTGCTTTAGGTGGACAAAGCACAGGCTGGGCTTTCTGGGTGGAGGGACAGCATGTGCAAAGGCCCTGTCTTGCAATGTTCCAGAATATTCTGGGGCTGGAAAGGTAATCTGGGCATCTAGAAGAGCAAAATTCATGGTGAGGGGTAAGGCTCAGCAGAGTAGGAGCTGATACTGAATACCATGTCAGGCACTTCACTCTGGTCTTTTGGCTTTCAGGAACTAGAACAGGGACATGAGCAGATACATCTTTTTTCATTAAGGTTCGTTTTTAATTAACTTTATGTACACCAGACCAACTCTATGCTAAGTAAAAATTTCAACAATTTGCACACCCCCCACACCAGGTATAAAGTACAGATTGAGAGCAAGCTTTATAGTTATTTCTCATAGTACAGCTCATTAAGGACAGAGCTCCTACAAGGGGAGTAAGTGCACAGTGACTCCTGTTGTTGATTGAACAGTTAACACTCTTATTTTTGACATCAGTGACCACCCAAGCTGCCGGGGAGCAGGTATTTCTTCTGAAGGTAATCTCTTGGGGTCCTGGGGTTTGTGGACTGGAAAGGGGTGAGGCTGGGGACAGGAGGCCAGCTGGGGACAGGTCCCTGTGTGGGCTGTCTCCTCCTTTTCCATTGCCAGAATGCTCTTTCCAGATTGGATAATCCCTGGGAAGAGATTTATTTCCCCATCCCTTCCCCTTTTCTCTTGGGCCATCTTTAGCTTGTGAGAGGTGCTCTGTGCCTGCTCAGTAATCAGAACCCCAGGGTGTAGGTCAGCCATGAGGATGGGGAGTGCAGCCCTGTTGGGTGCAAGTCCTGCCGGGCGCTTGACTCAGGAATTTTTATTTGCTCTCTGCCATGACTCTAAGCGGCTGTCATTATGCTTCCTGGTGTAGGAAACGAAGCTCAGACAAAACTCAAGATCGCGCAGCTTGTAAGTGGCAGAGCTAGGATTTGAACCTGGATCTGCTGACTCTCGGTTCAGCATTCTCTGCGATATACTGGAGTCCCTGTGTTTGCCTCCCTAGTGGACGGCAGGGAAAGGTAGACTGGGCATGTGGCACATCCAGAGGGTCCAGCTGGCCCTTTAGCCAAGGCAGACAGGACCCCTTGATTCGCTGGCAGCACGCCTTTCCTGTCTTCAGCCTGTCTGTCGCACAGATTAATTGCTGCTCGCCCGAGGTGTGACGTTTCCGTTTCCCAGTTCCGGCCCATGTGGGAGCGGCGGAGAGCGGTGCAGCCATGCTGATCGGGAACCTGTACCAGCGCAGCTGGCAGCCTACGCAGCACCCTCATTGGAAAGCGATCCATCAGCCGACAGAGGCACTGCCATCCAGGGCCAGCTGCCGCGCTGGCACCTCTGGGCCGCCTCAGGTGTGACGAGACCCCGGCTTACAACTCCAGAACCGGGCCTGCATGTCTGACCCCCAGAAGACTTGGTGGTGGGGCTGTGGGAGCCTTGCCTAACGGAGCCCGTTGCTCCTGGGGAATCTTGGGGAAAATCCCAGGCTGAGGAATGAAGGAGTACTTCTTGGAGATAGCCCACGCTCTCCCAAAGAAAGCACCCGACAGTAGCAGACCCTCAAGACACAGCACTCTTCAGCATCCCCTAGTGGTTTCCTCCTCATACTCCCAGCTGAGATGAGACTGCGAGGACCCAGCAGGGCTGGAGGATGCGACTGTGTGGAAGGACAGGTGCAGGGGCTCGGCCTACATTCTAAGGGCTCTCATGCTCCAGGGCCCTACTGTGTCCTAAGAGGGGCCACACTTTGAGGACCACTGGTTTTGAGAAAGGCCAGTGCCCTCTTTAGTTTCCTTAGGAATTCATGGAAATCTAAACTTTCCTGATTTCTTTGGCTTGTTAGTTTCTGCTTAACTCTCTGATGGTCTCCACTTCCTGTCTAAGTTATCCTAGACTGAAAATCAGTGACAAAGCTCTATCACCTTGGGTGATTGACAATAGTCCCTTAAGGTGGATCAGTGAACTTTGGTGAAGGTTGGAGCAGCTGGCAGAGGGTTTGAACAAGAGCAGTGCAGACAGCTCTGCCATTCAGACACTTGCTGTTTTAGTTATCCTTTGGCTGTGAGTCCTTTGAGAGGACAGCCTTAGATGAGACATGCGAAAGATCTGGCTTACGGAGGGCACAGAGTCAAGGGTAGGAGTTCTCTTTTCCATGTCTGACTTCTTAGTAGAGATGGACTTGACAGCAATTGAGCCCCAGAAGCAGCTGTGTAGAGAGAAGTCTTGGGAATAACCCAGCAACATTCTCCTCTTGTAGTCCACTAATGGCTGAGGATAAGAGATTTTCTCTCCCACATTCTTAACCCCACAGGTCCTCAGAGGTAGAGCTGTCTTCTCTTGAACTTTTCCAGTTTCATATTTTATCAATGGCAGGAGCTGGTCTGGTGGTGGTCCCAGCTGTTTGATCTTCACAGAGACTCTAGGCTGCTTATACTATTTTCTCTAGACAAGAAACTCAACATCACCGTTCCCTCTCATTCCACCTCCTGGGGATCCATTACTCTGTTCATTTCTGTCCAGCAGCTACAGGGCATGTTGCAATGAAAAAAGGGTCCTCAAATTTTCCAGAGGGATCGGTGTTGTGGCACAGTCAGTTAAGCCTCTGCCTGTGGTGCTGGCATCCAATATAGGTGCTGGTTCGTATCCTGGCTGCTGCTCTTCTGATCTGGCTCCCCGCTAATATGCTTGAGAAAGCAGTGGAAGATGGCCCACGTACTTGGGCCCCTGCACCCACATGGGAGATCCAGAGGAGTCTTCTGGCTTCCAATCGCCCCAGCTCTAGCCATTTCGGCCATTTGGGGAGTGAACCAGTGAATGGAAGACCCCTCTCTCTCTTTCTCTCTCTCTCTGCCCTTCTCTTTGCCTCTCCCTCTCTCCGTCTGTAACTCTGCTTCTCAAATAAATAAAATTAATCTTTAAAAAAACTTTCCATAACCCTGAGCTGGAAGTAAGAATCACAGATAACTCTTGGGTCCTGAACTCACTTAAGATGGACAGATTTGACTGGAAGCTTCGAGTCCCTGTGATCTGTATGACTATAACCACTGGAGTGCATTCACTTCCTCCTTCCTGCCGGTTGCCATTTGCAAACCTTGCATAGAACCATGTTCAAAATTAGGTTTTGTCCTTTTGAATCCCAGAGGAATCATTTGCCCCTTTCCTTTGCCCCACTAAGTGGGAGACTGAAATTAGGAAAATAGCCCTGTTTCCCTCCAAAGCGAACACAAGAAGGTGCTTCAGCAGAAGGGACCAGTATGTCTTTTCTCCTAGAGTATCTACCCTTTGCATGCATGTGAAATCCTAAATTTCTACTGCATCCCTGCTTGCTTATGGTACCAACTAAGATGCAACAATAGTTAATTCCTTGTCACACCTCCCCAAATAATTTAATTGGCTAGAATTGTGGCAGCTGGCAGCTGGATACTGGTCTCTATTCCTTTTCCTTTTTATTTTTTATACTTCTTTTTCTTGGCTCTTCTAAGGGTCGGAGCATGTCTAGAAGCAGGTCAACTAGAACAGAAAGGTCAGACAGCTGGTAGAGACTGCACCAGCCAGTTAGGGCTGTGTCTTTAATGAAGAGAGTATTTTGTTTTTTAACTTTTAACAAGGGTGATTTTGTTAAAAATAATATTATTCTTATTTATGACATGGGTGATTGAATCCATCATATTCACTTTCTGCAACCCTCAAAAGAGGACAATCCACAAGGCATGGAGTATAAAGAGGAGATAACATCCTGAAACTTGGATTTAATTTCCTCTCGATGGGACAGGAGGTAGAATATTGAATGTTGACCCCGAGTAAATGTCTTGGTGTGCCCCAAGCTTGCCCTTCCTGCAGCCTCGGGAGACAGTGGCCCCACCAACCTTTCCTGTTAATCTTGCCATTTTCTCTTTGCACCAATGCATAACTTCACATGAGGGGCCCCCACTAAGGCGCCTGCTGCTTGCTGCCAGGGACTCCTGATGACTTCAGCTAATTTCCGAGCCTGGAAACATTGTTGACAATGTGATTTCTGAAACGTGAAAGGCGTTATCTCGTTGTGCCATCTGCAGCATGTCTGTCTGAGTCGGGGCTTCCGTTGCCACTCTGCCCCCTCGCAGCAACTCTCGCTGCTCCGTCATCATCTCCCACAGCTAATTGCTCCAAACTGACAAGAAGAGATTTTCCACTCAGAGACACAGGGAAATGGAACTTTCTTGCTGATGTTTTCAAGCCAACCATGTCTTTCGGAGGAGTTGTAATTTGATCTTTTGGTTGGGGAAGGCAGAGGTGGGGGTCTCGATTCAGCACTGGGTTAGGGACAGCTCCTGGGAAGGTAGGAACCAGTCAAAGGGGAAACTACGGTGGAGATTCTGTTACAGAGACCCTTCTTTTAAATGGATTGAGAGAGAATTCTCTATCTCTAGGCTAGTGAATTGGGAGATAGTGAATTCTTTGTTACTGTTGCTGTGCAAATGGAGATAATCTTCCTCCTGCTTAGAAAGTTCTAAATGGAGCCATGCTTTGTATGGGCAACCTCTTTTAGCTCAAGGAGTCTCCCAGAACCAGTTATTTTCAGGGAAAATGCGAAGCAGGGGAGAATAGTTGCAGGGCCGTGGTGAGTGTTGTGGTTATCTGTGTGCATTAGGTCTGAGCAAGGCCAGGTTTACATGCTCACTCTCCCATGGATCCACTCCAGTGCACCCACACTTCTTGCTTCCCTTTAGCTCCAGATTCAGGTCTTGAACTCAATCCACACTGATCTTAGCCAAAAGGCCGAGAAGCGATTTCAGCTCATTCCAACTACTATAGCCTTCCATCAGCTTCTTAAACGTTTCATGCTCTTTTGTACCTCTGGGCCTCTGCATGTGCTGCGCCCTCTGCTAAGAATACTGTTTCTAATCTATACTCTCTACCCTATTGCTGGCTGATTTGTGTTCACTGCTAAGATCAGAGCTCAGATGTTATTCATATCAACATTTCAGCTCATATTCTCCTTCATCTCCCACTCTGTTACCCCCCGGAACCTGTGCTTGAAGCATATCAAGATCTTCTGGTTTATCTCAAATCTCCTGTAGTAATTTGGTTGCAAGTGAGGCAAACTCCACTTGAACTAACTTTGATACTAGGACGAACTCACTGGCTCAGAGAATATAAGGAAATTGTTGCAGGGAGGGCTAGTGGAAGTTTACAGGAACAATTAGACCAATGTAGCATCTCCAGCTCTTCTGTTCCAGCATGTTAGCATCATTTTCTCTCTCTACGGGAGAGCTTTCTATGCTGTTCACTTACTATTGCATAACAAACTACCTCAAACTTCGTGGTATAGAAGAGCAATCATTTATGATTATTTCTCAGGGTTCTGAGGATTACTTTAGATAGTTGGTTCATCCTCTGTTCTTTCATGTGGTTTCAGTTCAACCTATGTTGGCTGTGATGAAGTCATCTTTTTGATGTCATCAGCTATCTGGTAGCTGGGCTGGAGGATGGAATAGCTGAGGCTCCTCTGACATCTCTCTCTACTGCTCTTGATCTTCCCATGTGATCTCTTTGGCTTAGCAATTTTAGAGTAACTAGAATACTTTTTTTCCAATTTTTAAAATAAAGCTTTTGTTTAATGAATACAGATTTTATAAGTACAGCTTTTTTATGTTCAGATTACTTTCAGGTTTCTTTAGAGTGAGAAAGAAAATACAATGTTGAATATAAACAAACGATATCAAATTTTTTTTTACTTTATCCTCGTAGAATAGAATAGGTTCTATTGCTGTTTCATTAGTAATCATGTTCTATATGATGGAGACTGTTGATGTTAAATTTGTAAATTGCATTTCAAATATAAACTTGACAAGAATTTAATAAAATTAAGTTATTCCTAGGTGTCCACAAGAAAAAATTAACAAGAAAAAAAAACAAAGTTGAAAAATTCTAACCATGTCATATCCATATTTTATGTTCAGTTCTCAGGAGTGGCTATTTGTTAAGTCAACAACAGGAGTCACTGTGCACTTACTCCTCATGTAGGATCTCTGTCCTTAACATGCTGTACATTGTGATTTAATGCTATAACTAGTACTCACACAGTATTTTTCACTTTGTGTTTCTATGTGGGTGCAAACTGTTGAAATCTTTAATATATGCTAAACTGATCTTCTGTATATAAAGAGAATCGAAAATGAATCTTGATGTGAATGGAAGGGGAGAGGGAGCAGGAAAGGGGAGGGTTGCAGGTGGGAGGGAAGAGTCTCAGCAACCCACAGGAGTTTGAGGACCATGTTTTGAGAACCTCTAGTTTCTAGAGTACGTTTCCAATTTTACTATTATACAACTCAGATATTCTCTCATTCTGACTTAACAGTAAAGTAGTTGTTACACTGTGTTGAACAAATATAACTAGGGGATCTCATTATATTTAAAGATATGGATTCTGAAAATATTTTCCTAATTTAAATGCTTAGCTATCTAATTTTTCATGAATTTTTATTGTCAGACCTTCCAAATATAAATTCATTGCATTAAACTAGTAAGATTTTTTTACAATATAAATAAAAGTATTTTAATATAAAGATAATTCTCATTTGATAAGCTAAAAAATTCATTTTAACATCTAATATAGTGCCTTGCATCTGAAGTACAGCTTTAAGAATATAGTGGCTCTTCCCCCGACATCTGCTCTCCCACCCCCACTCCCATCCCACCTCCTACTCCCTCTCCCATCCCGTTCTTCATTACGATACGTTTTAAATTAACTTTATATACAGAAGACAAACTACTAAGTAAATATTTCAACAATTTGCACCCACACACAAAGCATAAAGTACTGTTTAAGAATTAATTATAAAACTTGTTCTCATAGTATAACACATTAAGGACAGAGGTCCTACATGAGGATTAAGTGAACAGTGACTCCTGTTGTTGATTTAAAAGTTAACACTCTTATTTATGAAGTCAGTGAATACCTGACACTCTTGCCATGAGCTGCCAAGGCTATGGAAGCCTCTTGAGTCCACAAATTCTGACATTACTTGTACAGGCCATAGTCATAGTGGAAGTTCTCTCCTCCCTTCAGAGAAAGGTGCTTCCTCCTTTGATGGTCCCTTCTTTCCACTGGGATCTCATAGAGATCTTTCATATAGGCCATTCTTTGCCACAGTGTCTTGGCTTTCCATGCCTGAAATGCTCTCATGGGTTTTTTAGCCAGATCTTAATGCCTTAAGGGCTGATTCTGAGGTCAGAGTGCTGTTTAGGGTATTTGTCATTCTGTGAGTCTTCTGTGTGGCCTGCTTCTCATGTTGGAACATTTTCTCCTTTTCAGTTCTAACTATTGCTATTACCAGACACCGTTCTTACTTATGTGATCCCTTTGACACTTAATCCTATCTATATGATCAAGTACACACTTAATATGATCACTCTAGCATGTAAAATGGCATTAGTACCACCCAGCTTAATGGGATTTGGAGTCCCATGACAAGTTTTTAGCTTTACCCTTAGAGGTAAGTCCTCCCTCTCTTATTCCCAGTCTTAGTTTTTACTGGGATCTATTTTCAATTGACTTTATACACCTATGATTAATTTTATGTTAAGTAAAGAGTTCAACCAATGGGATTAAGTAGCAAAAAAATAAAAAGAATAAACTGTTCCTCGACAGTCAAGACAAGGGCTGTTCAAGTCATTGCTTCTCATAGTGTCTATTTCACTTCTATAGGGTTCCTTTTAGGTGCTCTGTTAGTTATCACAGATCAGGGAGAACATATGGTATTTGTCTCTTTGGGACTGGCTAATTTTACTAAGTATAATATTTTCCAGGTTCATCCATTTTGTTGTAATGACCGGATTTTTTTAACTGCTGTGTAGTATTCCATAGAGTACATATCCCATAATTTATCCAGTCTTCTGTTGACGGATGTTTAGGTTGATTCATGTCTTAGCTATTGTGACTTGAGCTGCAAGAAGCATGCAGGTGAAAATAATTCTTTTATTTGCTGATTTCATTTCCCTTGGGTAAATTCCGAGGAATGGGATGGCTGGGTCGTATGGTAGGACTATATTCAGATTTCTGAGGTATCTCCAAACTGTCTTCCATAGTGGTTTTACCAGTTTGCATTCCCACCAACAGTGTTAGGGTGCCTTTTCCCCCACAGCCTCTCCAGCATCAGAATTCTTACATAGTGGCTCTGAGCTACAAGGATTGGTGTCCCAAGAGAAAGTGGCAGAAGGCACATGGTCTTTCTTTTTTATTATTAAAATTATTATTTTTATTTTTTACAGGCAGAGTGGACAGTGAGAGAGAGATAGAGAGAAAGGTCTTCCTTTTGCTGTTGGTTCACCCTCCAGTGGCCGCCGCGGCCGGCGCTCTATGGCTGGCGCATCGCACTGATCCGGAGCCAGGAGCCAGGTGCTTTTCCTGGTCTCCTATGCAGGTGCAGGGCCCAAGCACTTGGGCCATCCTCCACTGCACTCCTGGGCCACAGCAGAGAGCTGGCCTGGAAGAGGAGCAACCGGGACAGAATCCGGTGCCCCGACCGGGACTAGAACCCGGTGTGCTGGCGCCGCAAGGTGGAGGATTAGCCTGTTGAGCCACGGCGCCGGTCGGCACATGGTCTTTCTTAACAGAAACTTAGAATCCATTTAGGCTTTACTTTGTTTATCAAGTAAGTCAATAAGGCCTATCCAGGTTCAGAAAGAGGGGCCACAGACATTTCTCTTGATAGGAGCATCATGTTAGAAAATCACTATCCTTTGCCATTAGAGATCTGATCTGTGATATTTCTTGGACTCCTCATCGTACAGGTTCAGCTACCACTTGATCTCAAGTTGAAATCTCCAGGAGGGGATTCCCTGGACCCATGTTACATCAGGCGATCCAAGTCCAGCGAACCCTAATTAAGGAAATAGAGACTTTCAGAGACATGGCAACTCCCTTATTGAGTGTGGCAGGTTTTGGAATGGGAGCAGTGCTTGGCAGACAGCACAATGAATTTTCATAGCTCCAAAATTAGTACACGGACCTCCACATATTTGCTCTCACGATGCCTTCTGCACGGAGTGCTTTCCCATCCCTTTCTCCATTATGTTTGCTTTTCTTTGTCATTCAGCTCTCATCTCAGGAATCACCTATTCCAGGAAGCCTTTTCTTCCTCGACCTCCGAGGCTGGTTTTGGTGTTTCCGCCTCTCATTTGCAAAAGGTCCCTGTGCTTGCCTTCCTCTAGCACTAACCACACCAGCTTAGAATATACCCCTCCCCCTTTCCTCATCTGTCTCTGTCACCAAAAAGAGCCTTTTCAGAGAGAAACTTGTATTCCTAGTGTCTAGTTCAGGGCCTGGCACTTCAGAGGCTCAGTAATCACTCTTGGAATGAGTGAATTAATCTGAGCCCTGAGGGGATGCCCGTGAAGTGAACTCACTGTCCCCTGGTGTGAGCAGATGGCCCAGCTGCTGCGTACTGAGGCAAGAGGAGGCCAATTCCCCCACAGCTGCCTGGGGTTGGAGCATCTGGAGGCTGCTCCGGGAGTTCTAACTGGCCCGATAAATGCAGGAGGAGAGCTGAGGGCCCCCAAGTTCATAGGCCCCTTGGTCCTTTGAGTCTCTCTGCTGCTGAGGGGCCGCAGCAGGCTGCAAAAACATCTGGGAGGGGAGGTCATTCTGGGGGAAAGCGTCCAACTCAGATGCCGAGCTTCGTGCTGAAGAAACAGTCCTGGGCTGGGGCTTCGGACATCTGCTGATGTGAGCTCAGGGTCAGGGGCACTGAGAGGAAGCTCAGCTGCTGGATTTAGCTGGCCAAGTCTGAGATTTAGGCCAAATCCAGGCAAATCCAGGCAGAACTGCAGCTACTGTTTGTAGAGAACTTACTATACACCAAGCACTATGTGAAGCTCTGTGCTTGTTTGTAAACCCTATGGAGCAGGAACTAGTATTATTTTGTAAATAATTAAAAGTTGCAAACGATAATAAAAACTGCACATATTGTGGGGTACCATGTGATGTTTTGATCATGTGTGTAGTTTTCAGTCAAGGAAAGCATATTTGTCTCCTCTAACGTTTATCATTTTTTTATGGTGAAAACACCTAGCCTGGTTTTTTTCAAGCTTTTTCTTTATCTTTTATTTTAAAAATGTATTTGAAAGGCAGCATGACAGAAAGAGAGGGAGAAACAGAGAAAGAGAGAGATCTTACATCCTCTGGTTCACTCCCTAAATGGCTGTATTGGCCAGGGCTAGGCCAGGCCAAAGCCAGGAGCCTGGAGCTCCATCAGGGTCTCCCATGTGGGTGACAGGGGCCCAAGTTCTTGGGACATCTTCTGCTACCTTCCTAGGTGCATTATCAGGGAGCTGGATCAGAAGAGGAGCAGCCAGGACTGGAATTTGTGCTCTGATATGGGATGCCAATATTACGGGTGGCGATTTAACTTGCTGCACCACAATGCCTTCCCCTCTTTATTTTTTAAAGATAAATATATAGTAAATTGTCATTATCTTTATTTTGTAGGAGAGAGAAAATTTCAGAGCTGAAGTAACTCATCTAAAGCCTTACACCTTGTAAATGGTAGAGATGGTATTGGACAGGCATCTGTCTCTATGGACTCAGCTCCACCCACTGTGCTCTGAATGGGAGGGCTTAGGCTCCCAGTGGGGGATGATGGGCTGTGACTCCTTCAGCTATTGGTTCTTGGAGAACATTGGCTAAGACCTAGGATCTTTGGGGTTCTGTGTGACTGAGCATGGTGGACTTTGTTTCCAGGGCATATCTAAGCCAAGAATTTGGTTTGAGTGGATGTTCTTTTTAGGAGGTGACTCCAGGAAGCACATGGAGAGAACAGAGATGTGAAACCAGAAAGAGAAGGGTCTGGTAATGAGAGGGACAGTTGGGTCCGGACTCCGTGAGGGACTGTGTAGAGCACATCTTGTGCTTGTCCCATGGACAGGGAGGAAGCTGGGTGTTTATCCACCCATTCCAGCACCTCACTGGTTGAAAGTTACTTCCAGGAGCACAATCTCTCTGGTTCCTCACACCTGACTTTCCCTGCCTGATGTGAGCTCAGCCCACTCTTATGGCAAAAGGGAGTGCTCAGTCAGAGAGTTGGAGAAGCTGTTTCCTGTCAAGCGTAAAGAACGTCCAGTCCCTATTCTGCAGGGCTTCAGCTCCTTACCCTCAGACTTGGTTCTAGCTCTGGAGCCTGGTGAACCCTTAGTTTCAGCTAATCCTCAAGACCATGGAATTTTCCCTCCATTCTTGGTCCAGAGGGATTTGAATTTCATTTCAGAGAATGATTATGAGTATTTTAATCCTTTAAGACAGTAGCATTGTCATTTCTATGAGTTTGGAAAAGAAGAGTGGGCCATCCTGTGACCTATAAAACAGTCCATTAGTACTTAATTTGCACCATCTCATTAGTCCTCGCAATAATCCTATGAGGATAGTCTTTTTTTTTTTTTTTTTTTTTTTTTACAGGCAGAGTGGACAGTGAGAGACAGAGAGAAAGGTCTTCCTTTGCCGTTGGTTCACCCTCCAATGGCCTCCGTGGCTGGCACACTGTGGCCAGCACATCGCGCTGATCCGAAGCTGGGAGCCAGGTGCTTCTCCTGGTCTCCCATGCGGGTGCAGGGCCCAAGCACTTGGGCCATCCTCCACTGCACTCCCTGGCCACAGCAGAGAGCTGGCCTGGAAGAGGGGCAACTGGGACAGAATCTGGCGCCCCGACTGGGACTAGAACCCGGTGTGCTGGCACCGCAAGGCGGAGGATTAGCCTAGTAAGCCGCGGTGCCGGCCGAGGATAGTCTTGTTATCTTCATTTTTCAAATGAGAAACCTGAAGCTCATGGAGATGACTTATTTAAAGTCATCCTCCTAGTAAATAGTGGTAGATTTAAGATTCAAACCCAAGATCTATGACTCTGTAGCTTATGTCTTTAACCACTTCTCGTGTGCTAGAGCTTTCCAGACCTTTAACATGCTGGTGGGCATTGTGAATGTCTAAAAGTTGTTGTGCAGAATCTCCCAAATTGATCTTGCCCTACCCCTGTTATGTTTTTCTTCCCACTAGGGTTATGCAGCATACCTTGGGAGATTCATTGCAGGGATTGAGCAAGAGAAGTATCCAGGTAAAGCCATAGGAATGGGCTGTGTTATTGTCCGCTTTTTCTAGGTCAGGGTTTGGTAAACAAATAGCTCCTTAAATGCCAGTGCCTTATCAAAGGACGCTTTTTTCCTCTCACGTTTCTTGTGAGCAACTGCATTTGATGGCAGCTCTGTTCAGTATGTCTGCCTTGTTGAAACCATGGTGGGAGTCATCCTAATGTAGGATATACTATTTTCATGTCAGAAATAGAGTGAAATCTGTTAGAGACTTGCAGCACATCTTAGCTGCTGTGTGGACATGGCACAGGCCACATTTTTTGTTTGCTGTTGGTCGAAGCATGTCATTTGGCCGAGTTCAAAATCAGTGAATTGACAATGCATACTCACATACCTACAATGTTCACCCATACAGGTGACAGAGGAGTAAATGATTCCAACATGAACACAATTTACCCCATAGATGGGGCCACTGAGAGCCCTTAAACAGGCATTTTTGAAGGTTTTTATTTAATGAATACAGATTTCATATGTACAACTTTTAGGGATATAGTGTTTCTTCCCCCCATTCCCTCCCTCCCACCCCTACACCACCTCCTACTCCCTCTCCCATTCCATTTTCCATTAATATTCGTTTTTAATTTACTTTATATACAGAAGACCAACTCTATACTAAGTAGAGATTTCAACTATTTGCACCCACACAGGCACACAAACTATAAAGTACAATTTGAAGGTCAGATTACCATTAATTCTCATAGCACACTTCATTAAGGACAGAGGTCCAACATGGGGAGTAAGTGCACAGTGACTCCTGTTGTTGATTTAACAACTGACACTCTTATTTATGATGTCAGTGATCATCTGAGGCTCTTGACATGAGCTGCTAAGGCTATGGAAGCCTTTTGAATCCACGGACTCCATCAGTATTTAGACAAAGCCTTCAGAGAAAAGTACATCGTTCTTTGATGACCACTTCTTTCCACTGGGGTCTCACTCCCAGAGATCTTTCATGCAGAACTGTTTTTGCCACTATGTCTTGCTTTTCCATGCCTAAACAGGCATTTCAGTAGCAGAAGGGAGGGAAGTTGGTAGCTGTGCGAATGTTCTAAGGAAAACCTAGCAGGTGTGAAAGTAGGATGAGGAACTTTATGGCTCCATGTGGCCTCATGGGTTGAGACAAAGCCCATCTAGCCTTGGACATAATGATGGATGGAGGAATTTGGGGCACTTGTACAACCTCAGTGGCATCAGCTCCACATCTCCACCATGCTGGAAATGTGTTGCTGGCATGCTCATTCTTATATGCCTTACAGAGAGCTCTCCCAACAAAATTTGAAAATCTATTTATATTTTGTCATTTAATTTCCTTCTCCTCTCAGTTGCTCCCTAATCAGCAGCTGATGATGCCCGCCCTATAACCTGAATGTGATGTCATCTTTGGTATCCTTTAAGAACTAGCACTTAACAGTTGTTAAATAGAGGAGTCCATTTTTAGAACGCTGCCTCCTTTACAAAGGTGATTAAGATTTATTTTTACTTGGATGAAAACAGCCTTCATTGATCTACATTAGTCAGAGGGGAGATTAACCCTTTTCTTACTGTCATGGAGATAGGCTACACAATGCCTCCCATGTGCAGTGGAAAAGCAGAGTCAGAGTTGTCTTGCTTTCCATAGAAACAGCAATCCCTGAAAGCAGTTGTGACCCTCTGTGTTCAGTCTGGAGGCTGTTTTGAGGATGCCAGCTCTTGGGAAGCTTTTTCCTGGATGACCGCTGTGTGTGTGTGTGTGTGTGTGTGTGTGTGTGTGTGTGGAGAGAGAGACAGACAGACAAACTTCTAAATCTGCTCAAATCAGCTGTAACTGTGCCCCTTCTCTTCTTTCAGGTGGGGATCTGTACTTTGTTCTTCTCTTGACCCTCTAAACCCCAGTGCCCCAAAACTCTGTATCCTTGTCTTTCTAAATACACTTCCATATGTTTAGATGTTTGTTAGAGCAGCACTCCATTCTACTCACCAAATTTGTATTTGTTTCCTGTTGCTGCTATAGCAAGGATGCTTATCACATACTTCATTGCTGAAAAATCACAAATTTATTATCGTATAATTTTAGATATCAAGAGCTTGAAATAGGTGTTTTTTTAAAAAATGATTTATTTATTTGAATGGCAGAGTGACATAGAGAAAGGGGGGGGGGAGGGCAGGGGAGGGGAGGCCAGGGCAGAGAGAGAGAGAGAGAGAGAGAATCTTTCATCTGTTGGTTTACTCCCCAAACGGCTGCAACAGCCAGATCTGGGCCAGGTTGAAGCCAGAAGCCAGGAGCTCCGTCTTGGTCTTCTACATGGGTAGCAGGGACCCGAATACTAGGACCAGTTTCTGCTTCCTTCCCAGGTGTGCTAGCAGGGAGATGGATTGAAGCAGAGCAGCTGGACTCAAACTGGCAGTCCAGTATGGGACGTCAGCATTGTGTGTGGAGATTTAACCTGCTGTGCCATGACACTGGCCCCTGAAGTAGGTCTTATGGGGGCTAAAGTCAAGGTGTTTGCAGGGCACCTTCCTTCTGGAGGCCCTAGGGGAGAATCCATTTCCTTACTTGGCTCATGGCCAAGACCTTCAAGCCTTCCTCATTTCCTCATGATTCCGTGGCTGTAGTACTGTTTTTTTTCCCCCTCCCTCTCCCTCATCAGTGGACCCTGCAATTACATTGGGCTCAGCCAAACATTCCAGGACAATATCCTTACTTAAAGGTCGGTTGATTTCTTTTTTAAAAGATTGATTTATTTATTTGAAAGTCTGAGTTACACACAGAGAGAAGGAGAGGCAGTGAGAGAGAGAGGGAAAGAGAGAGGGAGAGGGAGAGGGGGAGAGAGAAATATATATATATATAGAGAGAGAGGTCTTCCATCCGCTGGTTCACTCCCCAAGTGGCTGCAATGGCTGGAGCTGTGCTGATCAGAAGCCAGGAACCAGGAGCTTCTTCCAGGTCTCCCACACAGGTTCAGGGGCCCAAGGACTTGGGCCATCCTCTGTTGCTTTTCCAGGCCATAGCAGAGAGCTGGATTGGAAGTGGAACAGCTTGGACTCGAACTGGCACCCATATGGGATACCGGCACCACAGGCGGTGGCTTTACCTGCTGTGCCACAGTGCCGGTCCCTGATTTTCAACCTTAGTTCCATATGCCACATTCACTTCCCCCTGGCCCTGTAACCTAACATAATCACAGGTTCTGAGGAATAGGATATGGACATTTTGGGGAGGCCATTATTCTGCTACCACAACACTCAAATCTTTTGCCCTTGTCAAAAGTGCAAATGAAGATTTTTCTTACCTGTTTAGGCCTCAACCAATAACTGATAGAACAAAAACAGAGGAAGGCTGGATTTGCCCACCCCGTGCCTGACTGCTGAACTGAGACACCGTCTTCTGCCTGCGGCACTCCTGGTTCTCAGGACTTCAGGCTCTGGACTCTGTAGCATCGGTTCGTCAGCTCTCAGGCCTTTGAGCACCAGCCCTGGCTGTCCTGGATCTCCAGCTTGCACACAGCAGGTCATGGGCTTCTCAACCTCTGGAATGATGTTTACTATAACTTACGATAAATCAATCTCCCCTCCCTCTCAATATAAATAGATCCATTGGCCCTGTTTCTCTGGAGGACACTAATGCGATAACCCCTTCTCATAGAGATATTTCCAGAATTGGCCTTGACTGGCAAAAATAAAAGCCAAAAGATTGTTTATTTGCACTTGTTCAGGTAACACATGTATTGGATTTGACCAAATATTGTATTTTCCATTTGAGAGCTTGCTCTTAGAAGAACCAATTTATTATATTGGAAATGGAGGGAAAATAGTATCCCCTTACCCTCCCCTCTTCCTTCTTGTGTTCAGCCTTGATCATGTGCCAGACACCAAGATGGCATTGAGTATAAAAGGCCAAGGATGGACATGGTCTCTGGTCTCAGTGGACTTGCAGTCTGTGGGTTAGTCAACCTGTCAACAAGTGATCATGTACATAAAAGGAAAAGTGTCTCTTACACTTCAGGAATACAACCAGGAAAGGTGTAGGTGCCGTGAGAGAGAATAACAACAGGCCTTGATTAACATGGGGTAGAGGAAGTTTTATCTGAGGAGAAATTTGAAGAATTAGAAATCAGGTAAAAGTGAGTATGGGGTAAGCTCTTATGGTCCCTGGGAGAAGTGAGTACAGAAGGTTCTCAATAGGAAGGGGCCTGATGTATTTGCAAATTCTTCCCTTGACCCAATCCTGCCACTAACCCTAATTCTGACTCTTGTACTGATCTTGATATGACTGAAATCCTTTACCCTGACTCCAACCGTAGCCCAACTCTGGTGTTGACCCTAACCCTAATGTTGGTTCTGATTCCGAGTTCAACTCATGCATTGTCCATGGGGGTGATAGTCCCCAAAAGGGGAAAAATTAATTCGTGGGGATAATCAAAGCCTACTTTCATGTGTAAAACACATATATACATACAGTACATAAGGAGATATGATGTATATATAAGATATAAAATGTCATGGTGAAGGTAATCAGGAAAAAATTAGAAAGACTTTTTAGGGGATTGACAATGAAAAACAGAGCTGAGGTGCACTGACCCCAACTAACCCAAACCCTTACCAGGGCGTTGAACCTGAATCAGGCCCCAGCCTTAACCCTTCCCCTGACCTTTGTACCTGAGCACAGAGAATAGGAGAAGTTTGGAAGAGCTAATGCTGGAGACAGTTAGCAGGGAGCATAACATACAAGGATGTTAAACAACTTGGGAAGAATTTTGGCTTTTATTCTGAGTTCTGTGGGATGTCATTGACCCCACTCCCCCACTCCCATCACCCCATGGCCTTCAGGGACAAACGACTCATTTCTATGTTTCTAGCCATTGATACAGTAAAATTGCCACCACTATTAAATGAATAAGTGGATGAATGGATGAATACGTTCCATGCATATATGCATGAATATGGCCTTTCCACATGGCAGTTATTAACATGGAAGAATAACTACAATTTGATAAAGGCCAAGTTAACCAGTGAGGAAAGTAGTTGGAGCAGGACTCACCTCCAGCAAACATTACCATGCAGGCTTCATGAGGGAAGCCTTGAGCAGCATTTAGCTGTTAAAAGAACCTGACATTATGTTGAAATTGACTGAAAAAAGGGCAAGGGATTTGCCTTCTGCCAGAGAGCCCTTGGTAACTTGTGGAGAGGCTCAGATTTCTTATTTAGCAGAAGGGGCTTGAGGATCATTTACAGGCAAATCCATGAGTTAAGACAGGGCTGCTGGAAGTCCTAAATTCAGAAGCAAGAAGGACTCTTCACTTCTTCCCAACTGTTTGTTATAAATTATAACCCTGGTCAGGATGACGGTGCAGTAACATGAGAAAATGCTTATTATCAAATACAACGTAAGAAGCAGAGCAAGACATAGAATGTTGTCAATTCTTTTATGTTTGTGTAAAATTATACCTAGAAAAATATGGGAAGTACTGACAACACAACGTTAATGGTGGCTGTGCTAAGACAGTGGGAACATGGTTAATTTGTTTACTAATAAAAAATAAAAACTGCTCTACTTTATTGAGCATTTAGCATGTGCCTGGCATTGCATGCAGCATTTTATGTGGGTTATTTTATTTAATCTTCATAATAACCCTATGATATAGATGCTCAGGAGGGAATGGGCTGAGGAAACTGGCTGAGAGGCTAAATGATTTCCTCAACGTCGCATAGCCGTGTGTACCAATCCGAATAGGGTAAGTTATGCTGTGGAAAGAACATCCCAAATCTCAGCAACTTTTTAAAAAGATTTATTTATTTATTTGGAAGGCAGAGTTACATAAAAAGGGCGAGAGGGAGGGTATGAGGGAGAGAGAGAGAGAGAGACAGACAGACAGACAGACATACAGGGAGAGAAAGATCTTCTACTTGTTGGTTCACTCTCCAGATGGCTGTGTCATCCAGGGCTGGGCCAGGCTGAAGCCAGGAGCCTGGAACTGTATTTAGGTCTTCCAAGTAGGTGCAGGGGCCCAATCACTTAGGCCACTTTCCATTGCTTTCCCAGGCACATTAGCAGGGAACTGGATTGGAAGTGGAGCAGTGGGGATTAGAACTGGAGCCCATATGGAATGCTGGCATTTCAGGTGGAGGCTTAACCCACTGTGCCACAATGCTGCCCCCTTCCCTCTCTCCATCTTTCAGTGATTGAACAGATCAAAGGTTTCTCTCTCACTCATGTCTGTACCTGATGTGGCTCACAAGGCTGTCCTTGATGGTCCCACTTGAAGGGTGACTAAAGAACTTGGAACTCCACCCTCCCAAAGTCCATGTCCTGTCATGTGGGCTAGACAATGTGGAGGGCTCACACCCATTCTTACTGGCCTTGGACTGGATTGTGAGATTTTGGCTTGCATTCCCATTGGCCAGAACTTTTCACAAGGTCCAGATCTAAACACAATATAGTCTGGGAAAAGTAGTCTTTCTGGGTCACAGAGGAAGCAGCGTGGTAAAACAGCATTGCTTCTGGCAAGTGTCCTGGGAAGTGACTGAACTTGAACCCATCCAGGCTTTCTGACTCGAGGGACTGAGGGAGACCATCTGAGGACACTGTTTATCCTGCTGACATTTGCTTAGAATTATCTGAATGGTTTTGTGTCATAATTAGAATTTTTAAAGGAAGAATCAGGATGGGATAATAATTTGGTTATGGGTTTTTATTATTATAAAGTACACAAAATAAAGTTTACCATTTTAACCATTTTAATATGTACAATCCAGGGGCATGTTAGTGACATAGTGTCATGCAATCATCATTGTTATCTAATTCTAGAACATTTCTGTCACCCCAAAAGGAAGTTCTGTATCCATTATCAATCTTCTCATTCCTCTCTGCTTTGAACAGAATTTGGGTCTCATGAACTCATAAAGACATTTGAATCCCAAAGTCATGATTGTGGTCCATGGATTGATACTAATGGTTAATAGATTAGGGTACAGGCTTGGTCAGTTATGACATCTGAAGGCTGGGGTCTTGGGAAATGATTGAATTGGATTAGGTTGTTATGGTGGAGAATGCGTGATCCAATCATGGTGGTTTTATAAGGAGAAGTCACTCAGAAGGTGGAAGAAAACTGTGTTAGCTGTGTTGCTTTGCTTCCTGGCTTACCATGTGCTGGTTGCTCCAGAACACTTTGCTATCGCCAGCCTCCACCAAATGCCAGGCTAGTGGGGGTGCTCAATCTTGAACTGTGAACCTCCAAACTCTAAGCCTAGATAAATTCTTTCTTCCCAAGGAGCTCCTCTCAGTTACTTTAGTTAAGGCAATGAAGGCCGACGTATACGCTTTCTTCTCCCACCTCCTGACAGCCACTATTTTCTGTCACTGTGCTCACCCATTCTGTACACTTCATATAAACACGTGGTCTGGTTTCTTCCATTCAGCGTTATGCTTTTATATAGCATGCATTGGTTCTTTTTTCATGGCCAAATAGTAGTCCATTGTGTAGATGAACCACGTTTGCTTTATCCCTTCATCAGCATAGATGGACATTTTTATTGTCTTCACCTTTTGACACTTTTGAACAGTACTGCTATGAACATTTTTGTATAAGTTTTTGTTTGAACATCTGTTTTGCATTTCCCTAATGATTAATGATATGGAGCACCCTTTAATGTGCCTATTGGCTATTTGTATATCTTCTGGGGGGAAAAGATCTGTTCAAATCCTTTGCCCATTTCTTAGTTGGGCTGTTGGTCTTTTTTTTTGTTGTTGTGTGATAAGAATTCTTTATATATTATGACTTCTAGACCTTTATTAGACATACAATTTGCAAATATTTTCTTCCAATTTTATTTATTTATTTATTTATTTATTTTGACAGGCAGAGTTAGACAGTGAGAGAGAGAGAGAGACAGAGAGACAGAGAGACAGAGAGAAAGGTCTTCCTTTCTGTTGGCTCACCCCCCAAATGGCTGCTATGACCAGCGCGTTGCGGCTGGTGTGCCGTGCCAATCCGAAGCCAGGAGCCAGGTGCTTCCTCCTGGTCTCCCATGTGGGTGCAGGGCCGAAGCACTTTGACCATCCTCCACTGGCTTCCTGGGTCACAGCAGAGACCTGGACTGGAAGAGGAGCAACCGGGACAGAATCTGGCGCCCCAACCGGAGTAGAACCTGGGGTGCAGAGGATTAGCTTAGTGAGCCGCGGTGCCGGCCCCAATTTTATTTTTTTAAAGACTTCCTTTTCTGGTCCCTTTTATCCACCCTATGTAAGCTACAGCAAAAGGCTGCCCATGTATACTTCTCTGGGGGTGGTGTTGAGGAGAAGGCATGATGCAGAGAAAGTGGTTAAACAGAAGGCTGTTGCCGTTTATGTGCATGGGGACATCTATAGCAAAGGCGGAAGTGTTGATTTCAATTTTAAGGATCAGGAATTTGGGAGAGGAAAGGATTTCTTGAATCTCCAAGAGTCAAAGTCCGAGAATTCAATCATAGACTTTGTGACATGAAGTGAGGAGATGGGAAGACTGGTGTTGATGCCAAAGTTGTTATTCTTCCCAAGAGCAGATAAAAGTTTCAACAGTAACCAAGAAAGGGGGATCCCACTGGGAAACCAGGGGTTTTTGTGCTGGTAAGTCCCTGAGAAGGGGCCCAATGGTGCACCCCACAGATTGAATTTTGGGAAAACAAGTCAGAATGATGGTATTCTTCATAGACAACCCAAATGAAATTTGGAGAGTCCCAGCATAGAAGACATGATTTTCAGGCTTTCTGTGGTATTGAGAAATGACAAGTTGCCAGAAGGAATCTTTTGGCTAACATGGTCCTTTGGAGGTATAATGGCATTCATTGCATGTGGGGGTTTAGTGAAGGGCCTGAGGGCAGCATCAAGTACTCTGTGTGTTGACTGGAGAAGGGAATCCATCCTGAGGTTGCCCATGGTCCAGAGGGATGTAGAAGATGTGAGAGTGGACAGCTATTGTGGAAGGAACTCCAACTTAGAGTGCAGAAGTCACAGAGTGATTTCCATGGACCTGAGCCCAGACACCCTGGACCTGCAGCCCCTGCCTCCCTCCATTACCATGCAGTCAGGTGAGCTGCTCCTGCTTTTAGGTTCTCCTCAGGGATGAGAGAAGAAGTAGAAGATGAATGAAATCCAAGTCTGTTAAGTAGTTGAACCAGAAAGGCTAAGTTCTAAATAGGTAAGAATAGATTTTTCTACCAAATGAAAAGAGGCTCAGTGGCAAGCAAGACCTGTTCTAGTAATAGTCCTTAGACATTGGGTGCATCAGAGTCACCTGGAGGGCTGGCTAAAATGGAGAGCTGTATCTCACCCCAGAGTTACGGTTCAGCAGGTTCATGGCAGAGTCTGGCAATTTGCTTTTTTTTTTAAATATTTATTTATTTATTTGAAAGTCACAGTTACACAGAGAGGAGAGGCAGAGAGAGAGAGAGAGAGAGAGAGAGAGATAGAGAGGAGAGGAGAGGCAGAGAGAGAGGTCTTCCATCCGATGGTTCACTCCCCAATTGGCCCCAATGGCCGGAGCTGTGCTGATCTGAAGCCAGGAGCTTCTTCTGGGTCTCACCAAGAAGTGGGTATAGGGGCCCAAAGCCTTGGGCCATCTTCTACTGCTTTCCCAGGCCATAGCAGAGAGCTGGATCGGAAGTGGAGCAGTTGGGTCTTGAACCAGCACCCATATGGGTTGCCGGAGCTTCAGGCCAGGGTATTAACCTGCTGTGCCACAGTGCCGGCCCCAAGAGAATTTGCTTTTTTTTTTAAAAAACAAGTTTCTAAGGGATGCTGAGGATGATGCTTTGAAGAGAACTACTGATTTAGAAAGAATAAATAACTATATTTATAGAACTCATAACTGAAATAAATAGGACACATTCTCATGATAGAAATCCAGGAGTGGGCATTTAGCTAGTAGTTCCAATGTTGGTTAAGATGCCCGAGTCTGTGTTGGAGTACCTAGGTTTGATACTTGGCTCTGGCTTCTTACTCCAGCTTCCTGCTAATGCATATTCTGGGAGACAGCAGATGATGGCTCAAGGAATTTGTCTCCGGCTACTCTTGTGGGAGACCTGGATTGAGTTTTTGGCTCATGGCTTCAGGTAGCCTAGTCCTGATCAGTGTGGGTATTTGAGGGGAGTGAACCAGGTGATGGTAGCATGCATGCACACTCTCTCTCTCACCCTTGATTGCATGTTTCAGAATTGCAAAACCTCATGCCTGATATTGAACTTGGGCTACTAATCCAGACTCCCTATTCTTTCCATAAGTCTTCTTTTGAAGGTTATTTTGGGTCCTTTTCTCCCTCTGCAAATGGACAACTCTTTTTGGGGTGGAACTTCAGGAGCTGGGTTCCAAGGACTGAATGAGCTGGGGCAGCCTGGCAAGGTGACGATGGGGCCCATTAAGCTGAGTAATTTCATGTCAAAGTAAGGCACTGGTTGTGATGGAAGTGGAAAGAGCAGAGGTCAGCTTGGTTTGCACCTTAAGATGACGTGTGCAATTGCAGACATGTGTGGTAGAAATTCTTCTCCCATTAATGATGGTGGCAGTAAAATCTGTGATCCCTTTTCCATCTACTGACACGTTATTATGTGCCAATCATTACACTAAAAGCAGCTGATCTTCATGGTGGCCCTGTGAAGTAGGGTCTCTTCTTATTCCCATTTTACAGATGTAGAAGCTGAGGCCTAACGATTTGTGCAAGGCTACACATTTAATGTGTTGGAATCAGATTTTAATCCCCAGAAGTCTGATTCCCCACAGCCCCCTCCTCCCTGGGTCTCCTGTAATCCACTCAGAAGATGGCATGCCGGCACATGTGTGTGTGTGTGTGTGTGTGTGTGTGTGTGTATGTGTGCAGGTGCATGTGTGTGAACATGCTTGAGTGCAGGACTGGGGATGCAGGAGAGTTAGAGCACAGGCAGGAAGGAGAAAGGAAATACGGTCGCTTGGCTGCGTGTGGGCACTGGAGCTGCAGTCAAGCAAAGCGCTGGCCTGTTCTAGCTCATTTTTATGTTTTTATTTAGAAGCTTCAATACAAGAGCTGATGGCAGAAAATGTGCAGTAAAACGCGGGGAGGCCGCTGGGTAATGGCCCCTGTAAAGTGTTAATTGCCTATTGAGACTGCAGACTTTGTCGATGCTCGGGCATCTGAGCTATTGACAGGCCCTTATTTATTTCAGGCCCACAAAGCGGGCTCCTCCTCCGAACAGGCTTCCAATCAGTCACGCTTCCCCAGCCCCGCCAAGAAGCTCCAGTCGATAAGTCTGTTTGCTGCCTTAACCCTTTGAAGCTGGCGGTGTGGTTTCCGGTCTGGCCTAGCCAAATGCTTCAGCACAGGGGAACCTCCAGGCACAAGGATCTTGAATGAGAGTCTGTGGATCAAGCAGTGACCCGGTACTGGACGGCAGGCTGGGTGCTTGACACACGTTATCTCTGATCCTTCCACTTGAGAGGTGGGCAGTACCCGTCTGCCAGGACAGCTGAGGCTCAGAGAGGCTGAGTGAATTGCTTAAGTTATGCCAACGATTACCTTGTGGACTAGTCTAGGCTAAATTGTGTCCCCCTCTTAAATTCATATAGTGAAGCTCTAATCCCCTGTACCCCCGAATGTGACTATATTTGGTGATAGGGCCTTTAAGACCTTAGGGTGGGCCCTAATCCCATCTGACTTGTGTCCTTATGAAAAAGGAGACCTGGACATAGACATTTACAGAGGGAAGCACAGAGAGCAGGCTGCCATCTATAAGCCAAAGAGAGAAGCCTCAGAAGAAACTGACTCACTCTGCTAATACCTCGACCTTGAACTCCAAACCTCTGGAATTGTGAGAAAATAGGTATTCGTTGGTTAAGCCACTTGGTTTGGGGACCTCTGCTAGAGAGCCCTAGACACGCATCCCAGACGTGGGAGGCCTTGAGTCTCTGCACATGACTGCTCTGTGGGCTTGTGGCTCCAGCTGGGATGAGAGGGAGACTCTCTTTGCAGAGAGTTTGTTTTCAGCTTGGATCCTAAAGTGTCTTATGTGCCTAAATATCAGGAAGTAATAGGGAGTCAGATTTGGGATTTGGGATTCTAAGTGCATAAAATAAGCCAGGGGCTATTTCTAAATAGAGACAGTAACAAGATCAGACTTTCCATTTTGGAAGACAAGACTGCTCTCACCCCCAGGTGTGGAGAAGGGGTGGTAGGATGTGAGAAGGAAGCCCAGAGACTCCTGAGGAGCCAAGAGATGAAAGGGGCTTGATTGAGAGTGGTGACAATGGAGCAAGAAAGCAGTGGTCAGATTGGAAGTAGATTTTGGGGATGGAACTGATAGAACTCGCTAATGGATTGGGGGTGGAGGTGACAGGCAGGTGACAAGGATGATGCTGTGGGTTTGGGCTTGAGCAAACAAGTCTTTGCAGAAGCCATGAGGGGGGAAGGTGTGAAGAGGCGTTGACTAGGCAGCAGGTGTTACTTGCTGCAAGTGGGCTGGCCGCTGGAACGTGAGCCCTGAGACACAGGTTTCCCAACTGAGGCTTGCATGAATCTATGCATTCCTCTCCCTGGATCTCGTGTATGCACATGGCTTTCATATGAACCAGAAGCAACCTGATTTCTTTTTCTTTTTTTTTTTTATTTTTTGACAGGCAGAGTGGACAGTGAGAGAGAGAGACAAAGAGAAAGGTCTTCCTTTGCCGTTGGTTCACCCTCCAATGACCGCCGCGGCTAGCACGCTGCGGCCGGCACACCGCGCTGATCCGATGGCAGGAGCCAGGTACTTCTCCTGGTCTCCCATGGGGTGCAGGGTCCAAGCACTTGGGCCATCCTCCACTGCACTCCCGGGCCACAGCAGAGAGCTGGCCTGGAAGAGGGGCAACCGGGACAGAATCCGGCGCCCTGACCGGGACTAGAACCTGGTGTGCTGGCGCCGCAAGGTGGAGGATTAGCCTAGTGAGCTGCGGCACCGGCCTGGTTTCTTTTTCTACATCAGAATCAGATTCCTTTTTAGTCATGAGCAGTGTCTGATTTCACTAGTCCCCACACAGAAAGCCTTAAAGCGAGTCTCACCCTCTCCATGTACGCTGTTCAGGATTTACACTGCACCTGAACTGCTACACGAGGTACGTTTGTATCGGGCAGAGTACATACAACATAAAGTCCACCATTTTAGTCCTTTGAAAGTCAGCAATTCAGTGGCATCGGGTATGTGCACCGTGTTGTAAAACCACTATCCCTGTCTAGTTACAGAACTTTTTTTTTTTTTCTGACAGGCAGAGTGGACAGTGAGAGAGAGAGACAGAGAGAAAGGTCTTCCTTTGCCGTTGGTTCACCCTCCAATGGCCGCCGCGGCCGGCGCGCTGCGGCCGGCGCACCGCGCTGATCCGATGGCAGGAGCCAGGAGCCAGGTGCTTCTCCTGGTCTCCCATGGGGTGCAGGGCCCAAGCACCTGGGCCATCCCCCACTGCACTCCCTGGCCACAGCAGAGGGCTGGCCTGGAAGAGGGACAACCGGGACAGAATCCGGCACCCCGACCGGGACTAGAACCCGGTGTGCCGGCGCCGCTAGGCGGAGGATTAGCCTAGTGAGCCGCGGCGCCGGCTTACAGAACTTTTTAATCACTACCACCTCTGACTTCTCAGTCCCAACTCCGTGCCCCTGGAGACCACTATTTGGTTCTCTGTCTCTGAGTTGCCCATTCTGGACATTTTGTGTGTGTGTGTGTGTGTGTGTGTGTGTGTGTACAGCCACATAATATATGTCTTTTGTGTCTGGCTTCTTTCAATTAGCATAATGTTTTCAAGGCTCATCAACAATGTCATCCTATGATACGTGTTGTAGCATGCATCAGTACTCCATTCTTTTCATTCTTTTTTTTTTTTTTTTTTTTGACAGAGTGGACAGTGAGGGAGACAGATTGAAAGGTCTTCCTTTTCCATTGGTTCACCCACCCAGTGGCCTCTGTGGCTGGCACACTGTGGCTGGTGCACTGTGCTGATCTGAAGCTAGGAGCAGGTGCTTTTCCTGGTCTCCCATGCAGGTGCAGGGCCCAAGGACCTGGGCCATCCTCCACTGCACTCCTGGGCCACAGCAGAGAGCTGGACTGGAAGAGGAGCAACCGGGACAGAATCTGGTGCTCCAACCGGGACTAGAATCCGGTGTGCTGGCGCCACAGGCGGAGGATTAGCCTATTAAGCATGGCACCAGCCTCCATTCTTTTTTATGGCTGAGTAGTATTCCATTGTATCAACAGACCACATTTTATTGATCCATTTTATCAATTTTTGGACATTTGGGTTTTTAATATTTTGGCTATTATGGATAGTGATGCTTTGAATGCTTTCATTTTCTTTTTAAAATTTAATTTTTATTAGTTTTTAACAGATTCAATGTCATTTGTAGATACAATCCTAAGAACATAGTTGTATTTCCTTCCACTCTTCTTCCTTTCTTTCCTTTTTTGGTCTTTGAGAGAATGTTTTTTCAAATTGTATTACAGTAAAAAAGCTTAATACTGTATCAAATAATAAGTTTAACAAATTAAAAAGACCCTAGTTTAGTGGGGATATAGACAATGGTATAAACAATAATTGAATGGAAAAATGACCATTTCACCCATGTACAGTAAATTTTAGAATAATCACAGATCATTAAAACTATAGTAGTATAAGATTCTTAACCACTGATTTGACAAAGATATAAAGCAAAGCTTTATAAAACTATATTTGCGGCCGGCGCCATGGCTCACTAGGCTAATCCTCTGCCTTGCGGCGCCGGCACACTGGGTTCTAGTCCCGGTCGGGGCGCCGGATTCTGTCCCGGTTGTCCCTCTTCCAGGCCAGCTCTCTGCTGTGGCCAGGGAGTGCAGTGGAGGATGGCCCAAGTGCTTGGGTCCTGCACCCCATGGGAGACCAGGAGAAGTACCTGGCTCCTGTCATCGGATCAGCGCGGTGCGCCGGCCGCAGTGCGCCAGCTGCGGCGGCCATTGGAGGGTGAACCAACGGCAAAGGAAGACCTTTCTCTCTGTCTCTCTCTCACTGTCCACTCTGCCTGTCAAAAAAAAAAAACAACAACAACAACAACAACTATATTTGCAGCTGTACTGATATGTACAGACATTTCTTTCTTTTTTATGTGTGTTCTTTAAATTTTATTTCCCACATATTAGGGAGCTCATGAGGTTTGTATATACATTTTGTTTGGACACCAGCTTTCAGTTCTTTGGGAAATATAGCTAGGAGCTGCATTGCTGGGTCATATGGCAATTACATGTTTTTACTTACTGAGGAGTATATGGCATATTGATGATAAATGTTAACTTCCATGTTGGAGAGGAGTAAATGAGGCCCGGAGTGATCTCAGCTACCTCTGAGACATTGCCGACTCTCAGTTCTGTAGCCATGGCCCAAATCTCCACGGTCTTCAGCCTTGTAAGTTTCCTGCCTGGTGGACATTTCCACCTGGATGTCTCACAGCATGTCTGAAATGGAACACATGATCTCCTTCCTCTCATCCTCATAGAAGTCCAATGCTTGGGCCGGCGCCACGGCTCAGTAGGCTAATCCTCCGCCTGCGGTGCTGGCACACTGACTTCTAGTCCCAGGCAGGGCGCTGGATTCTGTCTTGGTTGCCCCTCTTCCAGGCCAGCTCTCTGCTGTGGCCAGGGAGTGCAGTGGAGGATGGCCCAAGTGCTTGGGCCCTGCACCCCATGGGAGACCAGGAGAAGCACCTGGCTCCTGCCTTTGGATCAGCGTGGTGTGCTGAGTGCAGTGCGGTAGCCGTGGCAGCCATTGGAGGGTGAACCAACGGCAAAGGAAGACCTTTCTCTCTGTCTCTCTCTCTCACTGTCCACTCTGCCTGTCAAAAAAAAAAAAAAAGTCCAATGCTTATTTCTATCTCAGTTAATGACACTGCTGGCCAGTATCTTTGGCCCCTTGAGGGGTGGTAGTGTTATTTACTGTATGACCACAGGTGAGCTATCATTCTCCTAGGCCTTGGTTTCCTTATCCAGAAAACGGCAGATGAACTTATTAGGGTTGAGTGTGAGGATCAAGTGATTTCTCTCTCTTTCGTCTCTCCCTTTAGAGAGGGATCTGACATACACAGTGAATTCAACACATATCATTGTTAACATGGACCGTGTTTGGTGAGATGTGCTAGCATCCTGGTGTTTCTGGGAACACAAAGGAAACGGTGAGCTGTAGCAATCATTTCCAAATGCATTCTTGCAACTGCCAGCATCAGCAATACTGCAGTTCTATGGAATCAGAGTGTTGAGGGGTAAAGCCCAGAAATCGGCACAATTAACAAATGCCCCAGGTGATGCTGACGCTCAGCCAAGTTTGGAAACCACTGCATTCAGCTAATTACATTCTGCTATTAGTAAATGCCTTAGAAACGCAGATTGACAATTTCAGTCAAACATGAACTCCAGCATTTCCCTCCCTAAGTCTGATAAGGGCCTCCATTCACTTTCTTTCCACTACTTCTGCTGAATTGGGAGCCTCCCCTGTTGGGTTCCCAGCAGGGTTTGTCTTAAGTTATGTCTTTGCAATCAAGAAAGAAGGATCTGGATGTGAAATTTAAAATACTTGTGTTTGCTATTAATTACAGTGGTGGGCACTTTGTGACTCACCTGTCTCTTCCTTTGCAAAGTGTGGCTCATCCTGACCACATAAAGATCTAATGACCTTTCTGTGCATGGCTTAGATTAGAAAGCCTTAGTGATTGTGTGTGTGTGGGGGGGGAGACACTAATTAGCAGTCTGTGTATGGATAAGGTTAGCAAACACAGGGTTAAAGGATGTGATCCATGTTCCTTTACTGCAGGACTTCTCAGGGCCTTGAATATGGTCATGGACACTAGATAGCCTAAAGTACAAAGGAACTACCATCACAAGTGACACAGGCTGGACAAAGCAGAGGCCTCCCGAGGGGCAGGGTTTCTGAGTGGCTAGCAGCTGAATCCTCACCTATTTTGTCAGGGGAAGCAGCAAAGCTTTGAGTCAGCCTCTCTGAGGACCTGTGCTAAGCAGGGGTCAACGAGAGGTAGTGAGTGTGTGGGGAGGAGGACACTGGACATTAAGATCTACCCATTTTTGATTGATATCTTTATGTCCTAACCACCTGGCTCACCACTTCAGTTGCTGATATCCTGGAGACCTACGAAGCCTTCTAATGCCTGGGCACTGGGTCTGCTCTCACAGATTACACACATGTAACACATGGCACATGTCTCAGTGTACCACCGATTGTGGCCAGTTGTGTGCACATCCATTGGCTCCTTTAAGAGCTGTTGGGGGCAGGTCTTGCATCTTATTTTCTCTCTCTACTCCACCTGTTAGTATAGTACCAGGCACATGGGTTGTGTTGGTTCCATCAAGCCACTGCCATGATGGGCTTTGTAGGAAGGGAAGAGAGAGGCAGCAGGCAACCAGGGTAGGAAGCACAGGAGGCAAGGCAGCTTGGACATTCTCAGGGTCTGGAAGGAATCAGGGAGGTCTGTAAGCCCCTGGGGCTGTGTAGACCATCTCTCTGCAGATTGCCACCGCTAGAGAGCACAGCGCACCAGGGAACAGGGTCGGCTGAGTGCCTGGCGCTGGCCCAGCCCTACTCTGTTCAGCCCCCACCCTCCTGGCAACACTGCAATGGAAAGAGGGGATTTGGATGAGGCTCAGCTCTGCCTCAGACACTCTGCAATCTTAGGCCTAATTAAAACACCACAGACGGTTTGAACCCCACATTAAAATTTGATGAGGAATTGATCAGCCAAGCAAACAGGAAATTTAGCTGTGAGTGAAGGCAGTGTTTGCTCAAATGTGTAATGAGGCCCACGGGGAATATTTGTGGGGACCTCAGTCATGTCTGGAGCTGCTCCTGCTCTTCAACTCCATCTCACCCATGTGCCTGCCTTCCCTTCAAAACATCCCAGGATGCTTCCAGAGGGAGTCGGCACAAAGTTTGGGCTTGACAAAAATTTCCTTTGAAATCCCAAGGAAATCTTCAATCTTCAATAGTGTGCTAGAAAAATAGCATAGGAAGGGGCTAGACTTGCCTGGGGGTCCTGGCTCTGCCATGTGACAGCTGGTGCCCTTACTTTGCAACCTTGATTTATTGGTGAACAGCTACTATGTGCCAGTCAGACAGGCTGGTGTGCTAAATAGTCTTGGTCTTTGCCACTATAGGTGTATGGTGAGTAAGAGATGCTGCGAGTCTCAATTTTCCCATCTGTACAATGGGGGTGTTTGTACGTTATAACCTTGGTGTGGCTGGACAAATTAAATGAGAAAATGTCCATAAAATACAGAGGCCAGAGCCTGAATGTGTTAAGCGACACATGGAGGTTCCACTATGTCTTTCTTCCCTGTGACCTACACCTGAAGTCTGCACATGGTTTTTAAGCTTTTCTCTTACTCACTGACTCTGCAAGTGACATAACTTGGTATTCATTCTCGTACTTGTTCACTTCTGGTGAGTGTGGCTGAGGCTAAGAGTAAAGCCAGTCACAGACTGACTTATTTATCAGAACTGGAATTATTTCAGAAATTTCAACAGAAAGCCCGAATAGCAAGCACTCCTGGGTCGTCTGGGATGAGAGGGGTCCCTGACTTGAGACTGTTGCTCTGGAGCTGGAGGAGGAAAACTGGAAGCTTAAATCTCCCTTTCGGCCACCATGGTACTTTAACTAGGAGAAGAGAGGGGCCAGGAGGAATTTCTCTCCCTTCCGGGCCTTTACGAATACATCGTATTGTAGGAGTGGTGGTGTGTCCCTGCCTTCCCTTCCTCTTCATTGTGCCCGTTATGTCCACCCCTGGTCTAGTGCTCGCGATCACCATCCCTCAATCCCCTTTCCTCCCTATGCCCATGTTCGTGCCCACTCTTCCACCATCATTCTGCACCCACCTCTGATTCTCCCCATCCTTTCCTTTCATTACCGCCAGCATCATCATTTTTATCGCCATCATCGTTATCACAAAATCTCCCCATCATTAATGTGGTAGATGCAACCAGATTGGACTGGTCTTTTCTCCTCTTCATGAGCTTATCTGTAAGTTGATTGTGTTTCTTAGATTTTCAGAATAACCTAATTTCCCTACTTCAAAGATGCACATTCTCCTATTTCTATGTTTTGATGTCTCAATTCAAAATTCACCCTACATAAAATGCCAAAAGACACTTTCCAGCCACAGGGGAAAGGGTGGGTTGTGCTGTTACTGCTGTAACATGGTCTCAGATTTTCAGACAGGAAAGCCTCAGGACCAGATTTCTGTCTTGGAGAAATACCAATATGCAATGAAAGCAATGACTGGTTGCCACATGTTCAGGTTCCATTAATATGGAATTCCACTGAGGGAAAAACAAAGTTTGCATTTAACCAAATAGCAAACTTAGACCAAACTCTGGTATTTATTCTTTGATATGTTTCAGACGATAACGTCAGCTCCAAAGCCGCTGTAACAGCCAGGATGGGGAGTGTAGAATCAGGGAAGTAGCTTGTCGCCCTGGTGCTACCCACAACTGCCTGTCAGTAGGAAGGGTTCATTCAGAAGACTGGGCACTGAGTGAGACTTTCAACTATCTTGTGACAATGAATTGAACATCTTCATTTAATTTTATAAATGTTTATTGGGGGAAGCTATCGATATACATATATTTATTTTGTATCTCGTCATCTGGTAAGTAACTAAATTCTGTTTTGGGGTCTGACCCTGTGGCGTAGTGGGTAAAGCTGCCGCCTGTGGTGCTGGCATTCCATATGTGTACCAGTTTGAGTCCTGGCTGCTCCACTTCCTATCCAGCTCCCTGCCAATTTGCCTGGAAAAGCAGCAGAAGATGGCCCAAGTGTTTGAGCCCCTGCATCCACATGGGAGACCTGGGAGAAGCTCCCGGCTCCTGAATTCAGATTGGCTCAGCACAGGCTGTTGTAGCCATCTGTGGTGTGAGTCAGCAGATGAAAGATCACCCTCTCTCTCTGTAACTCTGCCTTTCAAATAAATGAATACATCTTTAAAAAATAATATCTTTGTCTTTCAAATTCTTGGATTACTTATGTTTTCTAAATTTATAATGACAACATTTGCAAATAACGTCTACTTTGATTTCTTGTTTTCAAAATGAAACAATTATTTCTGCCTCTTACTGCATTGACTAGAACTTCCAGCGGGATCAATGTACTTGAATTTCCTAACATTTATTGAATCAATTTTGGTAATTATAACATTGTGATCTTTCTAGAAAGCTACCTACCGTGTTTTTTCAAGACCCTTAGTATACAGCTATGCAGTCTTTTCTGTATTAAGTAAAAAATCTCCCTCACATTTACTCACATATCCATTTTTTCATTCTTTGATTTGTACAGGCCCAATATTATAGTCTCCTGAGTGTCAAGGTCTCATTAAGAAAAATCTCTTCTCTGTTTCTCCCTATCTTTCTCTGTAACTGCCTTTCAAATAAATAATAAAAAATAAATCTTAAAAAAGAGAAAAATTCTTGCATTGAAGTCTCTGGGTTTCCATCTGACCGGATCCATGTCTTCCTCCTCCTTTATTTCTTGCTGCTAAAACCAGCCAGCATGGGACCTGTAGTCCTATTAATTTTAAGGCCCCAGCTCCCAGGGATAACCACAAAAGCATTTTGCAGTACAAAATGCCAGTCCCTATTTAATGCCTATGCAATATGCTGAAATATAATTTTATGTTTACACATTCTATATTGCTCTGCAACATGTTTTTCCAATGTCGTCTTAAATATGTTCTTCAGTGACTTCATAGGATTCTACAGTGTGGATAAGCCATATGCTATTTGCTCACTTCCTCATTGTTTTATAGGCAGGTTGATTCATTTGTTTGCCATCAGAAGTAATATTATGGTGAACATTTTAGAAAATAAATATTGGTTCGCATTTTCAGTTTCTTCCTTAGGATGAAATCCTTAAGTGGGTATGAATAATTTTCAACGTTCTTGATACAGATTGCCAAATTACCCTTTAGGAATTCATATTAATTTATTCTCCCACCTGCAGCATAAGTTCCTAGCTTGCTCAGTTGTCACCAACTTAATTTTTTCTTAACTTTTTAAAAAATATTTATTTATTTGAAAGGCAGAGTTACAGAGAGGCAGAGGCAGAGGCAGAGAAAGAGGTCTTTCATCTGCTGATGGAGACTACAGGTTTGAGAAGGAGGAAAATGAAGAAACCTTGGAAGATGGTTGATATATATATTTGTTATATATATCTTACATAACAAATACATCTATGTATACAGTAACACAATTGCATATTTGTTATTTCCTTGAAACTTCACAACAGCCTAATGCAGTGAGTAGTGAGTAGGGATAGAATTAATAGAATAGGAAACTGAGTCCCAAGGGGTCAAGGGAACTTATTGAAGAACTCTGCCTTTGGGGTTGACCCAGAACACCTGCCTTGGCTGATCTATTTTTTAAGAAAGTTCAAAAGAATGGTTTTTATTTTTATTTTTCATTTGAAATGTAGACACACACATAAAGAGAGACAGAGACAGACAGAGAGGTATCTTCCATCCCCTCTTTACCTTCCCCAAATGCCTGCAGCAGTTAGGGCTGGGCCATGCTGAAGCCAGGAGCCTGGAACCCCATCCAGGTCTCCCATACGAGTGGCAGGGACCCAGGTATTTGAGCCACCATCTCCTGCTTTCTAGGGTGCACATTAATAGGAAGTGGAGCCAGAACTCCGACCACATACTTACATATAAGATGCAGGTGTCCCAAGTGGCATCTCAACTGCTGTACCAAATGCCCACTCATTAGCTGGTCTGTTGTATGCAGTTATAGCTAAGAGTTACAAAGCTCCAAATTCCCACCTGCTTGATTGTGGGAAGGGCAGTCTTTTCCATGATTCTGTTTCCCAAGTGGCTCAGGAGATTTCTTGAGAAACATACTTGTTCATAAATGAATCCTGTTGCTATTCTTTCTCCTTTATCAGTCAAACTTGGATGATGAAGCATGCTTAACTTTAGGGCATCTTGTCTTCTCCCTCTGAGAGTGCCACCAGCTGTGCCATCCCCAGGGATAGCTATTTTATGTGGATTTTAGCATTGGGTTCTTGCATGCAATTCAGATGCCACTGTCACTCTTTTGGAGTGAGAAGAAAGGCATTCTTGTACTATGAGTTCTAGCTGAATTCTTTTATTAGATATACTTGAACTTTATAATCCAAAGGCTCTGTTGGAGCCACCTATTCATAAAGGATTCATGGGGCGTCTTCTCTAACTATCCAGGTAATAAAGATTCCAAGAACCAAAGAGCACAGGAATACTTCCTTCCGTTGGTTTATGCTCATAAAATGGAGATCTCATTGCAAAACTTCCTGGGTTCCAAAAGTGTTTTATAGCTTGTATTCTTAGATTTAGAACATTTTAAATGGTTAATCACCTATACTCCCTCCCTTCCTCCTGCCCTCCCTCCCTCCCTCCCTCCCTCTCCCTACCCCCCCCCCCCACATATGTACATTTGTAAGTTATTTTCCACCTGAGGTGTTCATACATTGCAAATCACAACTAAGTTTCTAGTTTATGAAAAATAAAAGTCAACTCTTTCTAAAATGAGTCAAAATCTTTTGGAAGGATATTTGAGACTTCAACACTGTTAGAGGTTGAGGGACCAATGTTGTGAGATCTCTTATGAACAAGGAAGCCCAGCTCACAGCAAGAAGGGTCTGGCTGGAATTCACATGCAGCAACAAGAGCACTCTAGCCATTTCCTTCTGTTTCTTCCTTATTCTCATGATCTTTAAAGTCCTTGAGGAAGATATCAGCCTCCTGACCTCAGCCACAGCCTTCCCCAACTCCTGATGAGACTGGACTGGAAACAAGCAGGAGGGTCATTTCTCTTTAGAGCTTCCCAAATGCAAAGTGTGCACAATCAAGAGTGTGCACAATGAAGAGAAGAACTTCCCTCAAAGGAAACTAGAGGGATAATGAACCCTGGGCAGGTGCATTGCACTAGTGAAGGGGAATAAACCTCAGTCAGCTACACTGAGCCACACTCTCTCCACCCCTTAGGCTTTCAAGGCTGTGATGGTCTCTTTAATGTCTTCCTTCCTTCCCAGAATTTATCATCCAATGTACTGTTCCTTCCTGCCATCTCATTCACTCAGGTCTGTCACATATGTTTTTATTACCTTGAACTTCAGGGAGCATCAGAATTCTATTTGTCAGAGGAAGGGTCTTCATTCACATCCTCCTGAGATAAGGACTTGCATGCAAACTTGTTTGTTAATCTGGAAGGTAATCTTAGCAAACAGGGATCCAACTCTCTGCTAATGTACCTGGGAGACAGCAGGTGATGGTCCAAGTATTTGGATTCCTGCCATCCCCTTGGGAGATTCAAATAGAGTTCCTGGCTCCTGGTTTCAGTCTGATCGAGCCCTGGCTGTTGTGGGTGTTTGGAGAGTGAATCACAGGATGAAAGATTCTCATTCTTTCTCTCTCATTTTCTCTCTCTCTCTCTCTCTCTCTTTTATCCTCTCTTTCAAATAAATAAAAACATCATTAGAAAAATATGGAAGAGGGCAAGCAAGGAAGGAAGAAAAGCTAAATAAGTGTTGTGCAATGAGTGTAGGGTTATAGTTGCAGCAGGGGCTCAGTCCTGGGGCCTTCTGAGGTGCTGTGTGATATATGCCTTAAACTCTTCCTACTGGAGTATGGGAGGCTAGGACATTCACTCATCAACTCTTTACCCTATTGTTTGGAAGTCACCTTTGGAGGCGTTTGTGCTTACAGGGGCTGAGCACCTTCACAGAGCGCTAGATAAAATCTTTAGGCAGAGAAGAAGGGATGTGGGAGCATCATTGGATTTGGGGTGGACCAGTGCTGTGGAAATGTCTCCATCTGCTGCTGTGGCTAACTCAGGTGGGCTGAGGGGATGTGGGGTGGAACAGCAGTTGCATCCACTACACAGGAGGTTCCACAGTCACTATGAAATTAGTGGATTCATTTTGGTGGGAAGCTTCCTAAACAGAGGACCACAATATCTCCTTAGCCTTCCAATTCTGATGAACTCTGCCTACTTACTCCATATTGTTCCTTTTTTATTACTTTATATCAAGATCACTATCAGAAGGTCATAAATAGGTAGCTTAAAACATTTGCATTCATACAGATTCCTGGGGGCATATATATTTCATGCACTTCTCACTCGGGTCTTTAATTTCTGTAAGATAAATACATTGCCATAAAATGGTTCCAATGCAATAATAATCATAACAGCCACTGCAAAACATAGTAGAAAATTATATTGATAAAGAATTATTTTGGCCACATAGCAATAGAAGAGTATTTATTGATTTCTTTCTGTTATTATTGCCTTTCCATACTATTTGGGCTGTGGTTAATTGGCAGGATTAGTGGTTAGCAGCCTGTGGATGTATTTGTGAGTTTTGCCTGAGCTTTGGCAATGGGTAGGGCATGGATGATGAATGGGAATGGTCTTTAGTTTTGTACTCTATACAAACGAGCTTTGGGACCTCAGTAGCAACTGCACAACAAGTTTTTTGTCAGTGAGGAATTGTTTGACTTGCACAGGTATTTTCAAATGACTGTTTTCCCAGCATCCACATGCCTTTGCCAGGCTTTGTTGATTAGTCTCATGCAACAAGAGAAGTCTCGCATCCCCAGACTGCTACAGTAGAGAGCATTCTGCATCGTGGCCTGGCTAATTGGTTGGGCGATAGATGATTTTCTAGCAAGAATCCCCATCATGGTTTAGCTCCACTTCTCAGTGAAGATTTAAGAGGTCAGTGGTCTAGAGACTTCTCCAAGGCATTGTTAGTTTGACAAGATATACCAGGGTAATTGACTAGTCTGTGCTTGGTATTATCATAAATAATTAAACTAAAGCTACAGTTATCAAAACAAATGCACAGAGCAGTGAGCCTGTTTCTCTGCACCCCATGTTCAGAGAGTTTAAAAAGATTTAGAAAATGACCAAATCTGTCTTTTAGATGTTGCCTCCAAATGAGTGACTGAGTACTGATCAATATCCTGGAGGAGGTGACATTGCAAAAAGGCACAGTGTAATGAAACAAGATGGGGAAGTGGAGCAGCACCACTGGATTAGAATTCTGACCATTTATTTGTAAATGTACCCTCAGGTAAGCTTTTTGCTTGGGTTTCTGCTACCCTATTGGTGAGGTAAAGTTATAATGCCCATCTTTCAGGAGGACCATAAAGGTAAAATGAAAGAATGTATGAGCAAACACTTTGTAAATTCAATAATGGCATGTAGATGTTCCATGCTCTTTTTGTTAAATATGATGTACAACCTACTTTTCCTTACCCACCTCTTGTTTCTCTCTAAGGCAAGGATCCTAAGCCTCAGCATTATTGATGCTTGGAGTTGGATAACTCTTTGTGAGGTCTGTCCTGTGCATTGTAGGATGCTTAGCAGCATTTGTGGTCTTAACCTACTGGTTAGTAACATCCTGCTGGCCATGATCACCAAAATTATCCCTAGGGATTATCATATGTCCCATGGCCTTGTTTGAAGACTGCTTGAAGTGTAGGGAAATAGTAGCTTAACAGTTTCTGAAAATTCTTGGGATTTCACTTTACTATTTGGTGACATTCTTGTATGCTAAAACACATACATACATTCATCTTTTGCAATTCTCCTTCTTCCAGTTATACTGATGAGTAGACGGGTCAGTCAGCTGTTTACATTCCATTGTGATAACATTCCCAAAATCTCAGGGGCTTAAAATCACAAATGTTTACTCCCTGTTTGCTCTGAAAGCACTTTGCATGTTGGACGTGGCTCTCTTCCACGTGGTCTACATTTTAGTATCTACTGATGAAGAAGCTTCTAGAAGACAATGGGATACACTATGCTGGAGGGAAGGGAAAGACAAGGTATGATACACTGGCTCTTAGAGGGTCCACTCAGTGACATTGGTTGCTCCTGCCTGTGCCATCCTTGATTTCAAGAAGGTGGAGAGGGCAGCACAGCTTACAGAGCCAAAGCCAACTTCAGTGACAAGAAAAACAGTTGATTTCTCCCAAGGAAGGGCAGTGAATGTTTTGGAGAATATTACAATCTACCACAGTCGGTCAATTGTCTGTGCAGAGGTTTTTTGCCCTCTGCAAATGTAGCTGCTTTACTCTCACACTTTCCTTGACCTTCTTCTATGTACCAGCTGGAGGGGGACTAAACTCCCAAGATTTCTGTTCTGCTTAAGTCTCTTGAACGTCTATTCGGACATTTCTAAAGCTCCATGTTGGCATGTAGGAGCCAGCTGGTCATCAAGGGTCACCTGGATGCCTCTTTGCTTTGGTTTACATTTATAACTCATGTGGGAACTCACTGAACTCCCTGAGGAAGCCTCCAAGGGTTTCTTGCACAGTACTAGCTAATCAATCTGTAGTCTGTGCAGAGTGTCACAGCATGCTTGTTTGAAGAGTCAAGTAGTCGGTCAGTCATTTACTTGGTGGTTTAATGTAATGATAGTCACCGGGATGGGTTGATGTTGTCACTTTACTGATGGAGACTGTTTATTGCCTAGCCAGCCAGCATAACCTACTTCCCTGGTAGCACAAATGGAGTGTGTCAGAAATTCCTGCCTTCTAGCAATAAGACTGTGGAAATGAACCCAACCATGACAGTCACACCTGCATGACAATTGAGGGTTTGGAAACCTGGATGCATGGTCTCAACTTGTCTGTTCATGACATGATGTTGGCCAGTCACTGGGGCAAATTGTGTCACATTTTCCTGTTTACAAAGAACTTTGACATCTGCAGTCTTCTTAGAAGTACTTCTTCATCTCTTGTCCACCTGAAGAACTCCTGTTCACCCTTCAAGAGCCTTCTCAGATGTGGTCTGTCCTGACTGCACCCTATTTTCTCCTCTGATGCAGAGTTGGTTGTCTCATCCTCCGTGCTCTCGCAATAACCTCCTCCCGCTATTGGTCAGTGAATTTGCTCCCCGCCCCCACAAAGGAGATTGCTCTGCAGGAACTCACCATTGCATCTGCGTTGGCTAAACATGAAGGAGCGTGGCTGGTTTAGCAGGCAGCTTGCTTTTGTTCTTACCATGACTCTAAGCCATATGGGGAAACAGAGACTTAGCGAGTTTTACTCACAGCTGCCAATAGAGGCCAAGGACACAAAGCCACCTGCTGTGATGACCACTTCTTTCCTCTGCACCAACTTCTAGTTAACAGGCTGTCAGTTCAGGCAGCTGGCAGAACATGGGGTAATCTCAGAACACTTGGGCTTCCTTTTCTTTTCTAGTTAAGTTGGAGTCTTTTAGGTGCTGTTTTTAGTCTTGTACAAGGGACAGTGTGATTGGACAGTTATAACTTCTGTAGAGGATTGTGTGATACGTCTTTGTAACCAGGAATTCAGTTTCTAGTGTCAGAAGAACCTGGGTTTGAGTTCCAGCTGTGTGGCTTTGGCTACTTACCCTCTTTGTGCCTCAGTTTCTGTGTATACAAAATGGATCACATTAGCACTTGTTTTATCAGGTTATTTTCAAGGATTACATAATGTCTATAAAATGTTTATATTGCTAGTCATGTAGTAAACAATAAATAGTTAATAGCTTTCAATTTCTGTTTTATTTCTGCTGGTCTCAAAGACAGGGTATTTTATCTTGATTGTTGGATTCTTCCTACAGTGAACTTTGTGGTGTGTCTTACCTGCAATGTGTTGATATCAAAAATAATCTTTAAAATAACAGGACCCAATTGTATGATTAATATCACTTCTTGAGTGCTTTGAGAAGTATCATATATTGATAAAAAATCAATAACCAATGACAAGCGGTATTTAATTTTATTCTTTATTATGGCTAGATTAGCTAGATCTCATTCTTCCACATTATGGGAGAGAATACTGAGCCTCAGAATCATCCCCTGAGGGATTTGGGTGAAGAGAGGGTGGGTGCTGAGAGTGTTCAGATACCCGGAGAGAAGCAGTGAAGTCCAGCAGCACCCTGAGCCTTGGTCCTGTCCTGGCCACGTTGGGTACAAGAAGGAAGAAGGACCTTCTGGGTGACAGCTACAGGTTTCTGGACCCTGCCTTAGATGCTAAAGGAAAAGAACAAGATATTCTCCGTAGCTGACTCTCCAGGGAAGCGAGGAACTCATGAAAACCAGCAGACCAAGGTCAAGAGCCCTGGAGAGCTGGTCTGCAAGGCATGGGTTTGACTCCTGCCACCAGTTCCCTTCCAGAAAGGGGAGGGAATATTGGGGAGACAGAGAAGGCCAGAAGCCACCAGGGGAGCAGAGTCTAGTTCTGCCTCCTCGATCAGCTAGAGAACTGATCACTAATTACAGAAACCCAGAGGCAGACTGACTCTCCACACTGCCAAAGCAGAAGCAGAAAAGTACAAAAAAATTTCTCTATTGACTCAGTGGGTCCACTGACTTAAAAAATAAGGCAGGGATGCACTATACTCAATTGCTCTAAGAAGTAGGAACTGTAAGTAATTCCAAGTAATTCCATTGCACAAATAGAACAATGTATTCACTTATGCATCCAGCATATTTGTGATTAACCTATGTGCCACATGTGTGCTGGGTTCTGGAATACGACTGTGAACAAGACAGCCAAGGGCTTGTGGCTAAGAGAGGTGAGGTCACTTGCCAAGGTCACGTGGTTACGCAAGCAGTGGAACGGAGATGTATTCCATGCAGCTGTAAGGTCCAGCTGAGCTGCCTGTCCTTGCTGCATCTTGGTTTTCATTTTCCAGGTTTAAGCAGAGTCTTTGGAGACCAGGTGGCAAGGCTGAGACTCCCCTGAAGTTTGTTCAGGCTGATGACCTCAATTCAGCTTTTCTGGCACTAGGGCACGTGTTCTTGGCTCTTGACTTTCTGTTTTGGTTTCTATATGTTGTATTTGTTTCAAGAGAGGCCACTACCACCTGATTTAAAAAAATGCCTTCTGAGTGTCTGCCACTGTGAGTGATGCTCAATTGATAAACAGCCCCAGCCCTGGACAAGGACCAAGAGTCTCTGGGTCCTCCAGTGCAGGTCATGAGCAGGGTTACATATGGAAACCCTGTATCACTAATGTATCTCGTCTTGCCCTGTAGACTTCGTTCTCTGACAAATCACTTAGACTGGCACTTTTCATAATACAGTGTGCATAGGTCACCTGGGATCCAGTTGGTCTGGGATGGGGTCTGCTCATACGCTGTCAGGTGAGACTGATGCTGATGGCCCCTGGGTCCTACTTTGTGTTGCAAGGACACAGGCCAGTCTTCCAAACTGGCTTCCATAGGACTCTGGTGTTCAGCAGAGCATTTGTTTTACCAGGTTAAACACATTTGGCAATCACTAAATTAGGGACAAAGGAGCTTGTTTGGTGTAGGACTTCCTGAACCTTTAATATGTTAAGGTGCATGTATTGCTCCCACACGTGGGTTGAGTATGCTTTCCCAAACTTACTTTATCAGGAAGCCCCCATCCTCACTCACCTCCCTGCCAGGAGTACCTGTTCACGGGTGTTCATTGGCAAACAGTCATCACTGCTCTGGGCCTCCGCATTCTTGAAGCCTTTTGCTCTCCACACCCACGTGCTCCCTTCCACGCTCATCTTCCCCCAGCCGCTGCATATGTTTCTTTTCCCAGCCTGGAGATAATTCATTAAAGCAACTCTCCCACTCCCTGCCTCCCTCTTCTGATACACCTTTCCACCTCCTAACACCCGGACTAAAAAACACCATCAATATTTCATAAACTCACAGTGACAAATTTATTTTAATGTGGTCCACTGAGAGCCGGAGATTGATTGGTCCCTCAGAAGCGCGACACGTTTCAAAGTGGGATATTCATGGCATGTTTTAGTGCCTGCATTAGTCAGAGAGGAGCAGAGCCCGGATTTATCATCGTTATGACTTTCTCGGTATCTATTCTCTTCTAGCCACTGGCAGCAACTCTCTGAATGCTCCCTATTGATTGGTTTTGTGTCTTTAAAATGTGCTGGCCAGGGAGGAGGGGGGCTTGGGTTTCCATCAAAATAAGCCTAGCATGCTGGAGTTTCTGCATATTGGGAGCTCATGTTTGAGGGAAGCCAACTCTCATTCTCTTGGTTTTCACTCACGGGGGTGTTGGAGGGAGGGGCTGTTCTCCTTGATTTCTAAAGGGTTTCACTGATTGGAAAATGGGGCAGAGAGGCCTGGGACTATTCTGCCAGCTGTCACTTTGCAAGCTTGTCCGGGAAAGGCCAAAATAGGACCTTGATGGACCAGTCCTGCAGTTTGAAGATCTCGTGAGATTTTTTTCCTCAACTTTTCAGGGTACTGCAGGATCAAAATTGTCTTCAAATTTAGAGACATCTCTGCTACAGATTAACTGATAATTATTATAAAGGGCAGAAATTTCACTGTGTGCTTACAGTGTGCCTAGGACAGTGAGGTACAGGATTGATGTTCTTTCTTTTCATAACCCCAGAAAGAAGGTATTATTAGCAGAATTTCCATTTTACAGATGAGGAAATTGAAGCCTAGGCAGAGAAGCAGCTGCAATGTGGGTCAGTAAAAGCTAAAGGCCAGGGTCACCTGGTATTTGACACTGACTCCACTAGCCACTAAGTCTGGCCTCCTTTCCAAGTGAAGGAAACCAGGGAACTTACTGTTAGGTAATTGACACAAGATACTCCACACGGATTTGGAAGGCAAGGCCTCGTTTTAACAGTAGTGTTGAACTGATACGATTTTCTCCTGGGCTCCCAGAGTAGCAAGCTGTTATTCCTTTTAAGTTATCCTATTTTCTTTTTTTTTTAAACTTTTATTTAGTAAATATAAATTTCCAAAGTACAGTTAATGGATTAGAATGGTTCCCCACCCCCATAATTTCCCTCCCACTCGCACCCCTCCCATCTCCTGCTCCCTCTCCCATTCCATTCACATCAAAATTCATTTTCAATTATATATAGAAGATCGATTCAGTACATATTAAGTAAAGATTTCATCAGTTTGCACCCACACAGAAACACAAAGTGTAAAATACTGTTTCAGTACTAGTTATAGCATTACTTCACATTGGACAACACATTAAGGACAGATCCCACATGAGAAGTAAGTACACAGTGACTCCTGTTGTTGACTTAACAATTTGACACTCTTGTTTATGGCATCAGTAATCTCTGTAGGCTCTAGTCATGAGTTGCCAAGGCTATGGAAGCCTTTTTTTTTTTTTTTTTTTGACAGGCAGAGTGGACAGTGAGAGAGAGAGACAGAGAGAAAGGTCTTCCTTTTGCCGTTGGTTCACCCTCCAATGGCCACTGTGGCCGGTGCGCTGCGGCTGGCGCACTGCAGTGATCCGATGGCAGGAGCCAGGTACTTCTCCTGGTCTCCCATGGGGTGCAGGGCCCAAGCACTTGGGCCATCCTCCACTTCACTTCCCTGGCCACAGCAGAGAGCTGGCCTGGAAGAGGGGCAACCAGGACAGAATCCGGCGCCCCGACCGGCACTAGAACCCGGTGTGCCAGCGCCTCAAGGCGGAGGATTAGCCTAGTGAGCTGCGGCGCCGGCCCCATGGAAGCCTTTTGAGTTCACCGACTTTGATCTTATTCCGACAGGGTCATAGTCAAAGTGGAAGTTATCTCCTCCCTTCAGAGAAAGGTACCTCCTTCTTTGATGGCCCGCTCTTTCCACTGGGATCTCACTTACAGAGATCTTTCATTTAGGTCTTCTTCTTTCTTCTTTCTTCTTTCTTCTTTCTTCTTTCTTCCTTCTTCCTTCTTCCTTCTTCCTTCTTCCTTCTTCTTCCTCCTTCTTCCTTCTTCCTTCTTCCTTCTTCCTTCTTCCTTTTCCTTCTTCCTTCTTCCTTCTTCCTTCTTTCTTCTTTCTTCTTCTTCTTCTTCTTTTTTTTTCCAGAGTGTGTAGGCTTTCCATGCCTAAAATACTCTCATGGGCTCTTCAGCCAGATATGAATGCCTTAAGGGCTGATTCTGAGGCCTGAGTGCTATTTAGGACATCTGCCATTCTATGAGTCTGCTGTGTATCCTGCTTCCCATGTTGGATCGTTCTTTCCCTTTTGATTCTATCAGTTAGTATTAGCAGACACTAGTCTTGTTTATGTGATCCCTTTGGCTCTTATACCTACCTACCTATTTTCTTATTAATTTAAGTCTCCCTAATAAGATCCTATCCTAATCCCATATCACTAAAAATTGCATTAAGTCATACATGGCAGCTTGCTTACAGCACACGTTTTCTCAGCACCCACCTGGCCTCGGACCCTACCTAGAAGTTTATGGTCCTTCCAAAGGGACAGGCGTGTGCACAGCTGGCCTCCCGCAAAGGCAGAAGGTGGTGGGATAGCTTCTCCTATGTGGACCAGGATGCATTATGTATGACGTCTATGAATCAGTCCTGGTTCCTCTCCACTGCCACTAGGAAGTTAGAGAGATCTATGGGAGGGAGGGAGTGTCCTCAGCGGGTTGAATTGAGGCAGCGCATGCTTCATCCAGGGGGTTGTAGACAGCAGACTTCCCTGCCCAGTTGGGGGGGGGTCGCTGCCTCACAGTCACCCTCCTTCTGAGGCAGGTGGGTTTCGTCAGCTCTAGGTTTTGCCCTGGAGGGAAAGCACTTCATGGCCCTGGACACACTCAGAGAACACTGGACTTCCTGTCATCAGGGTCCATCTTTTGCCAGGTTACACTTGAAGCACATTGTGTTGGAAGCCAGCTAGGGAGGCTTCTGAATTCTTGAGAGTATTTCCATTTTTCTCTTTTTTGGAGAAAGGGATACCAGCTTCTGTCTTGGATTTGCTGTGCATGCCAATCACGACTGTTTCTAGGAGGGTTCCTCGGTGGGTGGTCTACAGATGACCCACATCATAATTACCTGGGAGAGTTATCCAAGTAAAGAGTCCCAGGTACTACCTAAGAACAGTGAAACTCAATCTCTGGGGTGAGCTTAGGAATCTGTGTTAGACCAACAGGCAGACAAACTCAGCCAAGATTCTTACACTCAGCACTGCCATGTGTGATTTGCCTTGTACAGCCCTGGAGGTGCCATTCACATCACAGTCAGTGGGACTGGGCTGCACAGATTTGGGCAGTGCAAAACACATGCAACAGCTCACTGCAACCTTGCCCTGCAAAATCACCATGGTGGGAAGTTCTGGCCCTAGCACACGTCAAATCCAACCTCTTACTCTACATCTCCATCTACAGGGCAAGCCAGAGATCCCTGGAGCCTTGCCCAAGCCTCATTCTCCAGAGGAAGCCCTATCCAAGTCCTCACCTGTGTGTCACCACATAAAAGGTTTTTAACTTCTTTTTTTGCTATTTACTTTTTATACCCAGACAGATAACCATGTAATCGTGAGCCTATTACCACTGAGTTTTCTCACGTGTGGAGTGGGAGGGTGACCCACAACTCTGATATATTGTCATGCAAGTGAAATGTGCTAATATTTATCAAGTACCATCGCCCAGGGCCTGATGCACATTAGCTATTTCCTAAGTATTCCTTCCATCTTTTTTTTCCCTTTGCCTAGCATTTCTGTTAATTGGATTTTATTGTATATAACCTGACTCCAGGACTACACTCCAGAGTCACAGCTGGTCTCTGGACTGTAATCTCTCAAGACTTCATTTTACAGAAATTTTGGATTTACTTTGAACGCAGCATTAGGTACACAAAGATCTAGAGGAGAAACATCCAAGTTATTATTAAAATCTGGATACTCCTGGCGGCGGCCAGCTGCCCCCACAGCCGTGTGCAGCCTTGGGTGTTTTGGTAGCTACAGGTGCTGCTGATTTCCTTGGCAGAAACTGCCCTGAGCTCTCTGGGATGCTGACTCTGAGTCACTGCTGAACTCGGTTCTTGGATTCAGCGGCTCATGGAAGATTTGCACCCTACTGTCTGTCTCTGGAAGTGCTACCAGGGCCAGGATTCCTCAGTGTCAGGTTTGGAAGTGCTGCCCAGTTCTCTGCTGATAAATTTGCCGGAGCTCAGCTAGAAGTGACTGTGATGCAGAGGAGAGTCCACAGGGCTGGAAGGGTAGTGTTTGAGTCATGGCTTGTCACCTGCTTGGCTAAATCATTAAAACTCGAGGAGCCTTGGTTTTGTCATCTGTGAAATGGGCATCTCCATCATGGGCTGATGGGGAGGGTGCAGTGTGCTGACATCTGTGGAGTCACCAGCACTGTAGACATCCTCTGATTTCAAAGTGTAAGGGCCATAACGGGTCAGGCATGTACCAGACATGGGGAAATAAAACGGCCAACAATGCCTGCAGGGATGCCTTCTCAAAGATCTTAGATTCCCGTGGGGAGATTGAAGATAATGAAGTCAACAAAGAATAATATGTACCTCAAGGGTAATTGGGGTTGCTTTAAATTGGATTCTCAGGAAAAGATTCTAGGGGCAGGTATCATTTGATACAAGATCGGTTAAAGAGAAAAATGTAAATGAGGCAGACAGGCACAAAGTAGAGGCTGAACTTTTCAGATAGAGGGAGGTGCATGGGCAAAGTCTCTGAGGCCAGGACAACAGTGATGTCCTGGAAGAACGGAGAGAATGCTGATATGGCTGGAACACATAGAGAGGAGAACGAAATGAATCCAAGAGATCAGGGAAGGGGCTTATATTATACTTGATAGTGCAATTAAATGTAGGTTACAGAGTTAATGCTACTTTTCTCATCTATTAAGTCAGCTGCTGGATTCATGCTTTGTATCTGCTAAGAATATTTTTAGCTGCAAGTACATTCATACATTGCTTAATGATGGGAATTTGAGAAATTCATCTTTAGGTGATTCTATTGTGTGATATGTACTCAGAGTCCAAGATCTCTATAACTTCAACAAGCAATGTAATTTTTAAAATTTTATTTATTTTCTTTCAAAGGTAGAAGGATATATATATATATATAGAGAGAGAGAGAGAGAGAGAGAGAGACAGATAGACACAGAAATATCTTCCATCTGTTGATTCACTACCTCAATGCCTCCAACAGCCAGGGCTGGGCTTGGCCAAAGCCAGGAGCTGTGAACTCAATCCAGGTCTCCCAAGGGAGTGGCAGGCACCCAACCACCTGAGCCATCACTTGCTCTCTCCCAGGACGGACATTAGCAGGAAGCTGGATCAGAAGTGGAGCTGGGATTCAAACGCAGGCATTCTGATATGGGATGCGGGTACCCCAGGTGGCATCTTAACCACTGCACCAAACACTCACTTTCGGCAATATAATTTTGTGGGGCCATTGTTATATATGTGGTCCATTTTTTTTGCCAAAACATTATTCAGCATGTGACTGTAGTGGGAGTTATAATTAACATGTAAGCAAGCATGGGCGTATTTTTCTCACTTAACCATGTCTGCAAGCATGGAGATGCTGGTTCTAGTTCAGTAGCTCAACAGTGTCGCCTCGCTGGTCTCCCATGATTCTCTGCTTCCCCTCATGGTCACCAAAAAGTCCCATAACTTCAAGGATGATACCTCGAAACACATGCAAGGAAAGGAAGCAGGGGCAGTGTGGGAGCTGGCACTTTCTCTTCAAGCGCCTGTTTTTCACAAGGTCGGCGGAACCTTTCCTCCAGCTGATGCCTCTGTGTCTTATTGGTTGGGGAGGAGTGATGTGCTGGTGTCCATCTGAACAAAGTTGGAGTTTTTTTGGCAGGAAAGAAATGTGGGCTAGGTGATCATTGTGGTTGCCGCATTCCCCATATTCTCACCTGCCTCCCTGAATGAAGGCTACGGGATTCTACGTTTTGATTACCACCAAAGCCAGCAGCTACCAGTAGGGTCTTCAGCCCTTGTGGAACCATCTGTTGGATTTTGTTTTGTTTTGTTTTGTTTTCCTCCAGCACAGCACAGGCCATGCGTCCCCTGATGCTCTTTAGCAAGTTGAAGGCACAGGATTTAATTAAAAGCAAAACTTGACATCGGTGTTTTTAATTGTAATAGAAAAATGCTGCCTGTTTTATAAAGGTGACAGTTTGCAAACACAAGTGTGAACGTCGTCCTCCCTCCCCTGTCGGCGGCTCCATCACGGAGTGGCAGGGTGGTGCCAGGAGACAGATCTGGTGTGAATGACTTGTTCCAGCAGTGAAGGATGCGGCCCGGCTTCCTCCTCGGGAGTGCCAGTGACATCTGTCATCAGGTGCACTTAGCTAATGAGATCCGAGGGCAGATTCTGGTACCACTCTTGCACCCCAGCCTGAGCTTGCCTGGAAAGAAGGTGTATTTGCTCTCAGCTCGGAGAAATGGGGCATCCGTGACACACTGCAGAAGCCAGCTCTGTCGTTCCTGTAGGTCTGAGTTTAGTTGTGAAGCAAACTTTTTGTTCGGTCCCTGGGATGCTTTTCAACGTGCGTATTTTTAAAGGCCCATTGTCTAGTTGGGCTAGGTCTGGATTTTTATTCTAGATATTGGGTCACTGCTGATTCAGTCGTGGTGCACTCATAGAGGCCATAGCTCTCCTGGAAGGAAGACGTTGTCTCTCAATGTTGTTTTACAGATATCTGGAGTGTAGAGACACAGGGAACACTCAGCTGCAGAAAAGCAACTCAAATTGGGCCAGGTTTAAAGATAATGTGTGGAAACCAAGGTGGGCTTCTCTCACCTCTGTGACTGCTCCCTTTCTGGAGACCTGCATCCTTTTCAAGGCTCACCACTCCTGCAGCCCTGTGGATTTCTTTCTCAGCTCTCTCTAGTGATAAAGCCTTAACTCTACCTAACCTTGCAGTGCGACTGCTCATTTGTTTATCAATTCAGTGAGTTGTTAATTTATCAAATAATTATGGAAGTATATATGTAATTACAAATGGAGATAACCCCCATGAAAAAAAGTATTCTGATGTTCTACAGCCAACTTCTTCAGCCTCTGTAATGCACTTCTCACACTTCTGGAGGGAGAGTCCAGCCCAGAACACCTGCTCCAATCAGTCATGGCCATGGAGAGATGAACTGCACACAGTCAAGCCTACCTGTGAATGGAAAGTGCTGTCTAAAAACAGGAAACAGGCCGGTGCCGTGGCTCACTAGGCTAATCCTCTGCCTTGCGGCGCCGGCACACCAGGTTCTAGTCCCGGTCGGGGCGCTGGATTCTGTCCTGGTTGCCCCTCTTCCAGGCCAGCTCTCTGCTGTGGCCCGGGAGTGCAGTGGAGGATGGCCCAAGTGCTTGGGCCCTGCACCCAAGGGAGACCAGGTTCCTGCCTTCAGATCAGCGCGGTGCGCTGGCTGCAGCGCGCCGGCCACGGCGGCCATTGGAGGGTGAACCAACGGCAAAGGAAGACCTTTCTCTCTGTCTCTCTCTCTCTCACTGTCCACTCTGCCTGTCAAAAAAATTAAATAAATAAAAACAGGAAACAGCCTGGAGGAAATGCTTGGGCTCTGTTCTACAGAGGAGTTTCAGGCAAGATGTCTGCAGAGCTGTCGTTCATGAATCTGGCACACTTTAGGCTTGGTTCTGAGAAGAGCATACTTGATCACATGGCTGAGGCTCACAGGCTTGTATTCTAGATGCTCAGTTGGATTCTGACCATTCCCAGCCTTGCACATGCTCAGGCTCACTCACGGGTCAGAGAATTCTGGTGTGGTATCCAGCTGCAGACAGGCCTCTGCTGGTGTCCTGGCTGGACTCTAGTGGCTATACTGGAAGGAATATTGCACCTCTGATTTCCCAAGTTCCCTTCTTCACTTATGTAAGATGATTGCCTTAAGAACCCCAGACTGGAAGGCAGTAAGAAGCACTGGAAGTAGCAGTCATGGTCTAGGTTTCCCAACCGAACCTTTGGGTATTGAGTTAGCAGCATAAGAGTAGGTGTAAGGGGGTCTTGCACCTGCTCATTGGCTCAGCGCTGATGGAGATGGACACACTGGGCCCAGTCCCAGGCATGGGGAGTCATGAGAAGAAGTCCACGATGGCCGTCTCTGTCCCCTGTCTCCCCCTCTTTGAAGAACAGCAGTGTCCAGCGACCCCTGAGTCTAAGTGCAGGTGCTCCTGGCATTCAGGGCTGGCTGGAGCTGAGACTGGTAGGAGGGCTTAATGAAGAGGACACAGAGCAGACTCCCAGGGTTTGAGGGCTCTGGAGGGCCTTGCTGGGAGCCCACTTTCAGTAGCCTAGCTGGGCTCCTGGCATTGCTTCATCAACTTCTCTGGGGCCTGTGAAAGGATTTCCTTGATCCACAAGGTCTCCCGGTGCACTACCAGCTAACAGGCTGCGGCTGTATTTCAGAAGAGTTGCTACAAGAGAAACTGAGCCTGTAAGTCAAGCACTTTAGTTCCCCAGACGTGAAAAACAGCGCTCTTTATCTCTGGCCATGCCTGGCTTTGTGAGCTGTGTCTAACGGCCGCTAGAGGAAGATATAGCATGGCACTGTCAGAGCTGTCCCTGGCTTCCTGCTAGTGGGAGGCCCTGTGTCCACGGGAGTCTGAATCTTGCTCTGTGGTTTGTTTGCCCTGAAACAAGTGTCTTGAAGGAAACAGAACACAAACACAAACACAAACAAAAATCCTAACTGGACTTTGAGGGTGATGGCCAAAGCACAGTATGGAAAGGTTCCATCAGTGTTAGTTGTTATTCTTGTTATAACCGTAATATAAACGTCCCCGGGTACCATGCCCTGTTGCTGGCATCTGCCCTGCTTAGCTTTTCTTTGTTGTCTCGTGTAATAACCCAGGGATCCTCCAGAACTGGAGGGTTTCCCCTTGAGCTTCCCCTGCCTGTATCTGGGACATGTTCCCATGTGTAGCTATCTGGATGCGTCCTGCCATGGAGAGGTTTGAATATTACCAAGGCAAGTTTTCCTGGCTCTCATGTGTGAGATTAGCTTCAGCCTAAGTGTCAGCCCTTCAAGGAGACATGCCCGAGAAGATGATTCTCCCTTTCTGCCTCAATCCACTTTTTTTTTTTTTTTTTTTTTGGCCAGGCAGAGTTAGACAGTGAGAGACAGAGACAGAGAGAAAGGACTTCCTTCTGTTGGTTCAACCCCCAAATGGCCGCTATGGCTGGTGCACTGCGCCGATCCAAAGCCAGGAGCCAGGTGCTTCCTCCTGGCCTCCCATGAGGGTGCAGGGCTCAAGCACTTGGGCCGTCCTCCACTGCACTCCCGGGCCACAGCAGAGAGCTGGACTGGAAGAGGGGCAACCGGGACAGAATCTGGTGCCCCAACCGGGACTAGAACCTGGAGTGCCGGCGCCGCAGGTGGAGGATTAACCTAGTGAGCCGTGGCGCCGACCTTCAACCCACTTTTAAAAGCCCCTTTATATGGAATATTGTACTTGCCAAAGAGAAAAGCAATACCACTTTCCTTCCCATTCGTTCTTTCACAAAGCGACATCAGCATTCTTTCCAGTGAGGGGCGGGTGGGATTTCTGTCTTCAATCTTGGTGCATCTTTGTGAGTGCCTTGGCCAGAGGCCTTGCGCCTTCCATCTGGCTCTCTTGGGTGCTTGCCCTCAGTACCACCTGCCTTGCTGAGAGAGAACCCAAATTAACTTCTGTTGAGAGGCCATGGAGAAGACACACGCACTGTTCTGCCTGACAGCTCAGCTGGAGTCCAAACCAACAGTCAGCATCAACTGCCAATCACATGAATGAAATGCTTCTAGATAAAATTTGGCAACTGTTTTCTATAAAGGGTCAGACAGTGAATATTTTGGGTTTTGCAGGCTACACAATTTCTGTCCCAGCTACTCAACTCTGCTGTGGTGATGCAAGAGTAGCTACAGACAACATATAAGGAGAAGGGCATGGTTGGGTTTGTCCCACAGACTATAGCTTGCCTCTCAGATGTTTAAGTCACTCTCGTCTTTCCAAGCCTTTCCAGTTAAGCTCCTGCCTGAATTCCTAACCCACAGACTTACAAGCATAAGCAAATGGCTACTTTCTGTTTTGGTTGGCTTGTGCAAAGCAATTGTACCTGGGTCAATGCATATCTGTTTTGTTTTATGTACGTTCCTGTGTCTGTCTTCTGCCTTCCAAACTCCTCAAAAGTAGGTTATGGATCTTCTTTCTGTTCCTCCATCCCTTGTATTCAGCAGATCTAACCAGGGTGCCAGGTGTTGTGCCTAATACTTTATACAGGTTGTCATCTTTAATCTTCCCAACAGTTGTTACATCTCGGGTTTAAGAGAAACAAAATAGTCTCTATGAAGACAGTAAATTACCCAGGGTCAGGTAGAATCATGGTCTTCTGGATTCCAAGGACTAGGATCTTTATTTATTTGCATGCATTTTGTAAATAAAACTTTAGGAACATAGTGATTCTTCCCTCTGTATCTGCCCTCCTACACACACTCCTACTCCTCTTCCACTTCCCTCTCCTGTTCCAGTCTTGGTTTTTACTAAGATCTATTTTCATTTAACTTTATACACAAAGATTAATTCTATTCTAGGTAGAGTTCAACACTTTGAGGAAGAAAAAGAAAAAAAAAGAAAAAAAAAAGAAACCATGGAAAAACCCAAAAACAAAAACTGTCCCTCAAAAGTCCAGGCAAGGGCTGTTCAAAGTCATTGCATCTTGGAGGCAATTTCACTTTTTTTTTTTTTTTTAGAAACTTCCTTATCTTTAAAGAAGAACCCAAAGATAATATATCTTTTGTGAGCACTTAGACATAATTATAACTTAAGAGACATAAGAATATCTTCCACTTAATACACTAACATGAATTAATTTTTTGAGAACAAATTTTACTATTAAGTCTCATAATACAGCTCTTGAGGACAGAGGTCCTGCATGAGAAGTTAGTGCACAGTGACTCTTGATGTCAGTGATTGCCCAAGGCTCTTGACATGAACTGCATAGGCAATGGATCCACAAACTCTGTCAGTATTTAGAGAAGGCCATAAGGAAAGAGGAAGCTCTCTCCTCCCTTCAGAGGAGAAAGTACATCCTTCTTTGGTAGCCACTTCTTTCCGCTGAGGTCTTTCCCACTGAGGTCCTCCATGTAGAACATATTTTGCCACAGTGTCTTGGCTTTCCATGCCTGGAATGCTCCCCTGGGATTTTCAGGCAGGCCAGAATGCCTTAAGGGTTGATTGTGAGGTCAGAGGGCTACTTAAGATGATTGTCATTCTATGAGTCTGCTCTATGGACTGCTTCCCATGTTGGAGCATTCACTCCTTTTAAATGCTATCTATTATTATTACCAAACACTTAGAAGGACTAGGATCTTTATCATGACAAAAGCACCTCAACTTTCAAGTAGGACTGGCCAGAAATGTAGAATAACAGTCCCAGGGGCAGCCCTCACCCAACGAGGGCAGGAGTTGGTGGTTAAATACCCTAATCTCAGCCTTCACGAGGACAACTCTGCAGTGTGCTTGTAGGAATCTCAGAAAGGAGATCAGGTCAGACTGAGCCACAAGTGTATCTTCATCAGCACCCCCTTTAGTGTCTTTCCTTCCTTCCCATCTCACTTTCCCAACCCTCACCGAAGTTTTTACAGCACTTCCCATGTTAACAACTTGCACCCTAATCCTAGTCTTAAAGTTTGCTTAAAAGCAAATCTAAGAGGTTTCCCCAAACTAATACAAGCATGTTATATGTAGTGGCCAGATGTTGTCTGTATTGTAGCACACCTATGCATGTGAGAACTTGCATCAGAAAAGTCTGAATTAATGTAAAACATAATTTTTGTGGTTGCAGTTTTCCTTTCTTTGAATATATGTAGGAACTGGAATTAGGCCAACCAAAATTTGCTTATTATTTGAATCAATAGATAATAATTTGTAACCAACATATTAATTACATTTAAGTGATTGGTATATCTGCAATACTTGAGGGAGACTCAGAATGGTGCTATGCTGGATGGTTTTAATGATTTCCCTCCTGAATCTTGCTGCCAACAGAACTTTCCATCAAACCTCTTCTTCATGGGTCAACGAAGCAGGAGGGTCCACCCCAGCCAAGCTCTGTCATCTCCAGCTGAGCAGAAGGAGGGTCACATCCCAGATTATTCGGAGTTAGCTGGAGCATCTGGATCAGCATGTGGGGAGTCCAGTAGACTCTACTGGAAAATTATGCTTAGAGAATCTTTGTGGATTAGGCTGTAGGTATATCCCCCAACGTGTTTTTTTGTGTATGATTCTGCCAAGTACCCAGAAGCACATTCAATGTAGGGTCATTGAATGCTAAATTTGCAATTGTGGGTTGTGTTTTTGACCACTGGGGACATTTTCTTTGAGTTACACTGGCAGGTTGGCTTGTGGTCACACCTTTCTACCACTTGTTCCACACCCCACCCCCTCTGCTCAATGCTGAGCAGCTTTTTATTCATATCTCCTGGGCATGGTGGGAGGGTGGCAAAGGACAGTTTGATTCACCCTTTCCCATGCGGTATAGACTTTGGGTCTTGATGAGGCTGAGGAGGGTCTTTAAGTGGTTAGATGGGTAGATTTTAGACTTTGTCATTAGATGATGAAAGTGGAAGCTCAGATGGTCTTGGTTTGTCAAATACCCTCAGGACAAAAGGGTCCCTTGGGGTTCTACACCTCTCTGGGGGCCAACCTTTACTTAGATTTTGGCCTGATAATTTCTTTCAGTTCTTTCATGGTTTCAGGAAGATTTACAAATCTGTTTAATTCACTTTTTAAAAGTCATTTTCTGCAGAGAAGCTAATTCCAATACCAAATGTGCCATATTGCAGAGGTAGACTTAGGTCACATCGGACCCCTCTCAGCTGAGCATTGGGTAGGAAACATGACTCGGACAGGATCCTGGAGTGTGAAGGAGAGTGTAAGGGAGTCTCTAAGCACTACTTTGAACATTAATCTGCTGGTGGCCCAATTGACATGAAACCAGGCGAAAGACCAGCCAGTCAGGGGCTTACATGCACTGTGGATCTACAGGGATTGGAACAAACTTAAAATGTCTGATAATGGAGGGCTGACATCCTGATTCAGTGCAAACATTCTGCTATGGATTCTTAAACATGGATAACGGTTGCCCCTGCCTTCTTACTCTGGGAACAAAGGGGTTTTCTGGACCATCGTGACCTTCAGACAGGGCTGGGGTGGCAAGTTTTACCCTGTGTCCTGGAGGTCGATTGGGACCTTTTCTATTCTACTTGTACTCAGAAAGACTCCCAAGGATAACCTAAAAAATAGGACATGCATCCATCCACCTATCCATCTGGTATGGCCATAGTGGAATCTTATTCTGCAAACTTATTCTGAGACAAACTCAGGGAGGAAAATCAAAGAGGAGAGCTCACATATTTTTACAAGTCTCCCCCAAAGGATTTAAGGTATCAGTGTGTCCCTTCACAAACTGCTTCCTTCGCAAAGTGTTGGATCCAAAATCCTGTTACAAATCCTGGGCAAATTACTGACAAATATTTTATATAAAATTAGAATAAGGGATGAGAGTGAATGAGAAGAGCAGACGGAAGTCTAAATGAGGATAAAGATTTGTTGACTGCTAATTTTCACTTGACCTTCAAGACTAATTCTGACCACTGCTAATTTTATAGCATTCTGGTGGTAAAGGTGCTTTTTTCCTATCTCGTGGTTCACTGTGTTTTCCACTGGAGGGAGGGAGATATTAGAATGATGCCTTTTGGTAGTGAGACTCTTTATCAGAGTAGACCAAGCTGTGAGGCCATAGCAAATCAAACCCCAGATCTCAATGGTATAGGGGAATCAAAGCTTACTTCTCATATATGCCCAGTCCAGTGATGGTGCTCCTGTGGCTTTCCTGGTAATATTTCCTCCAAGTGTGACCGAGTTTGCAGTTTGGGGATGCTACTATAGTTAACGCTACCAACAAGCTTGAATGAATTGCCATTTGTAGAACATTCCAACCAACAACAGCAGGAGTCACATGAACTATTTACCAAGATAGACCAAATCTGGGGACAGATAGCTCACCTGTTAGTCTTTAAAAATTTGAGAGGATTCCAGTCACACATAGCATGTTCTCCGACTACAGTGGAATTAAATGAGATGTCCACAACAAAGTGATCTCTGGAAAATTTCCAAATATTTGGAAACAAAATGCACATTTCTGAATCAGTATCAAAGGAGGAAGTAAAAAAAATGTGGAATTTGTGCAGTGAGGTTAAAGTGCTACTGAAATGGAAATTGGTTTCTAGTGTCTATATTAGAACAGAAGCAGCATCTCAACCCAATGCTCTACATTTTACTTGAAGAAAATGAAAAAGGAAGATCAAATTTAACCCAAATTAAACAGATAAAAGGAAGTAATAAAGTTCAAAATGGAAATCAGTGACATAGAGATTAGAGATATAACAGAGAAAAATAAGTGAAATCTGAATACACCTATATCAAAGAAACTGAATTTATAGTTAAAATCTTTTCCATAAGGAAAATTTCAAGCCCAGATGGTTTTGTTGTGAAATTTACCAAACAACACCAAGTACAGGGAAACTCTCCCAGAAAATTCAAGAGACTTGAATGTTTTCCCATGGATGTGTGTCTTCCCCACTTTTATTCAGCATTGTCCTGCAAGCTCTGGACAGTATGATTAGGCAGAAAGGAATAAAAGGCATCTGGATTGGGAAGGAAGAAGTGAAACTATCTTTTTTTCCATAGATGATTTTCCACATAGAAAATCCAAATAGCATAAAAAAGCTATTGGAACTAAGAAATGAGTTTAGTAAGGCTTTTGTATTAAAGATCAGAAAATATATTTCATCCATATATTAATAATGTCTAATTATTAATTGAAATAAAAAAACTATATCTACTATAGACTAAAAAATAAAGATACTTATGGATAAATCTGACAAAAGACATGAAAGATCTATACTCTAGAAATTATCACTGAGAGAAATAGCAGAAAGCCTAAATAGAATATATGCTTTATTCTTGGATTAGAAGACTTAATATTATGAGGAAGTGAATTCTCTCCAAAATGATAGATTTAACACAATTCTAATAAAAATTGACACACTTGTTCTAAAATTCAAGTGAGAGTGCTAAGGATCTCGTATATACAAAATGACTTTGAATAATCGAAAATGAATCTTGATGTGAATGGAAGGGGAGAGGGAGTGGGAAAGGGGAGGGTTGTGGGTGGGAGGGACGGTATGGGGGGGGAAGCCATTGTAACACATGAGTCGTACTTTGGAAATTTATATTCATTAAATAAAAGATTAAAAAAAAAAAACAAAATGACTTTGAAATAAAAGTGTGAAGTCTTACACTCCCTGATTTCAAGATTTGTTCTAAAGCCACAGTAATCAACTGAGTGAGTCTTGGCATCAAGATAGACAGAAAAAGGTACCAGAAATAGTGCAGAAATAGATCCACACCTGTTAGGACACCTAATTTTTGAAAAAGATGTAAAGACAATTCAGTGGAGAAAGGATAGTCTTTTTAACAAACAACACTGGAGCATTTAGATATCCATGTGCACAAAATGAAAACTTGGTATTTTCTACCATATACCAAAATTTGTTTAAGATGAATCATGAATCTAAATGTAAAATGCAAACCCATAAAAATTCTGCAACAAATAGAAAACCTTTTTGACTTTGGATTAGGCAAAGATATGGTAGGTAAGATATTGAAAGCATGAATCATAAAAAAGATGACTAAATTGCATGTCATCAAAATTAAACATGTTTGGTCTTCAATAGATATTGTCAAGAGGGTGAAAAGAGAAAATATTGGTAGAACATCTAGCTGCTAAAGACTTATATCCAGCATGTGTAAGTAGCTCTTAAAATTCCTTGCTAAGAGAACAGAGACCCAACAAAACACAAGCAAAATATTTGAACCAAGACTTCATCAATGAAAATAAATGGACAGTGAATAAGTACATGAGACTCAACAGTGTTAGTTATTAGAGAAATGCAAATTAAAATCACAAGGGGATATCACCACATACCAATTTGAAGACTCACCATACCAAGTGTGGGTGAAGACATGAAGGAAATGAAAATGAAAATGTTAATAAAAATGATAATCACTCAAAATTTTGGGCAGTTTCTTACAAATTTATACATACATATAAGCTATTCCATTCCCAAGCATTTAACTAAGAGGAAAGAAAATGTGTCTATGAAAAGACTTTTACACAAATGTTCCTAACAACTATTCATAGTAGCCAAAAATTTGAAACAATCCAAACGCTCAACAGGTGAATGAATGAATTGTGCATACAGCCACATAATGGAATACTGTTCAGCCATAAAGAGGAATGAATTATTGATACATGTAACAACACTGATGAATCTCAAAATAATTACACTGATGAAAGAAGTCAGATGAAACAGTTAAAACTACAAGTGTCCATTTACATAAAATTCTAGGAAATGCAAACCAATCTACAGTGGCAGTAAATCAGTGGCTGGCTGGGGTTGGGAGGGGCTTGGGGCAGGATTACAAAGGGGCATGAGGAGGCTTTCCAGGATGATGGATCTGTTTTCTGTCTTGATTGTGGTGATGGTTTCATGAGTGTATCCCTAACTACACTTTAAAGATAAATCTATATATAAATAAAGCTCTTAAAATCAGCTATTTGGTGGCAGGTGTTTTGGTGCGGTGGTTAATTTGCAATTTGGGGCACCCACACTCACCTCCCATATTGGAGTGCCTGGGTGAGTCCAGCCTCTTCTTCTGATCCAGGTTACTCCTCATGTGCACCCTGGGAGGCAGCAGGTGATGGCTCAACTGCTTGGGTCCATGCCACCCACATGGAAGAGCCACATGGAGTTCCTGGCTCTGGGCTTTGCCCTGGCCCAACTCCAGTCATTGTGGGCATTTTGTGAACCAGTGGATCAAAGATCTCTCTTCTCATCTCCTTCTGTCTGTCTCTATATCATCCCTCTCTTTCAAATAAATAAAAATTAAAAACTATTTTTTTTAAATGGGCTCTTTGAAGCCCACACTGTGGCATAATGGGTAAAACCATTGCCTGCAGTGCCAGCATCTCGTATGGGTGCCAGTTCGAGTCCCGGTTGCTCCACTTCTGATCCAGCTCCCTGCTAATAGCCTCGGAAAGCAGTGAAAGATGGCCCAAGTCCTTGGGCCCCTGCACCCACATGAGAGACTTGGAGGAAGCTCCTGGCTTTGGCCTGGCCCAACTCCAGCCATTGTGGCTATTTGGAGAGAACCAGTGAATGAAAGATCCTCTCTCTCTCCTCCCCTCCCCCCCAACTCTGCTTTTCAAATAGATAAATAATTCTTTTAAAAAAGGACTCTCTGGCTGCTTGGCTGAGAGCAGCCTGCAGGGGACAAGTGTTGAGAAGAGGCTACTGCCACAGAGCAGGTGCGCGATAAGTGGCTGGGAGCGGGGCGATGGGAGGGGAGCAGTGCAGTTTGGTTGGGAGTGAGCTGGGCTTCCAGACGCACCAGATGTGGGCTGTGAGCGAAAGGGGCCAATGTTTGCATCACACTCTTCCGCAAGGGGACAGCTTTGCTGGACTTAAAGGTTTTCCTCCATCGTGCTGCCCACCCAGGGCTGTGCTGGGATTGAGAACCAGGTCACGAAACTCCAGGGAGGTCTTGGAGAGTGAGGGTTCCCTCCCTGCTCCCTGCTTCTGATCTGTCAGGTGAGGAGGGACAGACATGGCAGACAGGCCCTGCCTGAGAAATAGCCTCGTGTGGAAGGTTCCTGCTTTATTGAACCACAGGGGCCAATGGCCTCAGTCCACTCCAAGCTTCCTTGGACCTGGGAAAAAGCACGGTAGGCCAGGGCAGGGGAGAAGGGCCAATAGTCTTCAACTGAAGTCTGAAAAGCACTGTTCCTCCCTTCTTCAACTTCAAACCCCACTAAACCCAGGAGAACCTGAGCTTTTTTGAGTTTTGGGGGTGTAGGCCCAGCACACAGGGGTGCCTGTGAGTGCACTGGTCTGTGGGCTGACCTCTCTCCCTAGTTTGTCTCAGAATACCTCTCAGTCCTGGGAAAATCAGGAAGGTTGGTCACCCTACCTGGATGCAGGAATGAGCGTGTGTGTGTATATGCACAACTATTTGCCACTGTGCTATTGGGTAGAGCTAACTGCATGATACACAACCATGTAAAACCACGATGTGTCAGGAAGTGTGTGTGCTGACAAGTGAGGGTGTCGTGGGGACTTTGTTTATCCCTTCCCCTGTACCCTGGGTGCTTTCACAAAGGACCTGAGGTGGCTCTGTGGTACAGTTTCTCTGCCAAAAAGGAATGCTTTCAGAGAGTGAGGCATGGAGGACCTGAGTTCAAATCCTGCCACAGCCACCACTTGTTATGTGCCCTCTGGGGAGGTGAGGCAACTTTCTATACTCTCCTCTATGCACAGTGGATGTAGGGACCCTTTATCTCCTGATAAAGAGATAAATGAATATAAAGAGATAAAGACTATAAATGAGACAATGCTACTTGGTGAACGGTAGTGGTTATCATCATTGTTCTTGCAAGTGTAGCGTGTGAGGTTGAGCACCGCTTCTGGATTGAGTGGGGGAGTGTACATGTAGGTGGGCATGCCTGTGTGAATGCACACACACATGTGCCAGGGTGTATACATAGGCATGTGAGTGTGAGCATGTGTGCACACACGTGTGAGTGTGGGCACTGTTAGGAGGGTAGAGTGGGGGGAATCCAGGGTGCCCAGAGAGGCACCCTTTCACAGGGCCAGGGTCTCAGCTCCCAGAGGCACTCAGGCCCAAGTTCTCAGCTGACTGCCATGTGCAACACCGGGTTTGGTAGTGTACAACCTGCCTTATTAAAATGTATGTTGTGCCTCTATGAATGTTTAATGTGAAGCACTTAGTGAGGAGTCTGTAATCTCCACAGTGGAGCTGTATCCAGGGTGCCCACTGGAGAGATGAACGGGGTCTGCAGAGGCTGCCAAAGGGGGGCTGCTGGGGGTTCCCACAGGCAGAGGGGGTGGGGGAGGTTCCCCAGGTAGAGGTGGGCAGTTCCTCCCAATGCGGAGGGCAGAAGGGAGCAGGTTCAGGCATGGGGAGTGGTCACTGGGTAAGATCCAGCAAGACTGTGGAGTCTGGGCCTCAAGTTTCCCTTGCAAAGAGGCAGACTACTACTTTTTTTTTTTTTAATCTTACTGGCACCTGCTCAGGCTGGCAGGAGGGTTGGGATCACCCCTGGAGGCTTGGGCTGTTGTGGGACCAGAGAAACGCTTCCTGGAGCCAGAGGCCTGTGGCTTCTCCAGCTCCAGCTCCCAACCAGCTCCTGGTTGGCCTGGCTGCAAGCCTTGCCAGAGAAGCCTCCCCACTGGCTCCCCAGCGCCCCGGATTCTGTCCTCCTGGAAGGCCATAACTAGTGGGAAAAGGGGCACCTGCCAAGGTCTGCTCACCTGCTGTGAGATAAACCAGTCAGATCCTCTTTTGAGGCTTTGACTCAGAGATGTAGACAGGAGCTGGGTGGTGGCAGGCCTTTATGCTTAAAGTTCATGTACAGTTGGAGCTGGAGGTATTATCTTGATTACCTAATTTATTTGAATTATTGGGTAGCAAGTGGAAGGGATAAATGAATAAAAAAATACAACCTGAAAGAGAGGCATAAAGTATACTGCAGAGGGAAGTGAGGACCAATGGCCAGAGACAGAGTTAGAGAGAGAGGGAGAAGAAAGGGTAGATTCCCCCCTTGCCCAAACTGGAGTGGGTTTGTGTACATTCCAGGCCCTCCCCGGCTGGGTTTCCAGCTGGGATGTCTCTGGAGCAGAAAGAGATGGACATCCCCAGTTTGGCTCTTACCCACAGCCCTGTGTTTTGATCCCATTTTATGGTTGAGGAAACTGAGGCTCCAACTGATGAGCAATGCCACAGTGGCAGGCATTTGGGAGGATTCAGGGACAGGATGGAAGACAGCTCTTTCCCAGCCCACCGCTCTCCAGCAACGCTGGCCTGGGAGGCACAGTTCTGCCTTGGAGTCTGGGTCTTGCTGTTCTTCTCTGCCTGAAACACTTTTTTTCTAAATCCCAAGTGTCTGATCCCTTAGGTCCAGGCCCAGGGTCACCTTGATGAGAAAGTCCTCCTGGCTGCCCTGTCTAAAGTAGCCCCCACAGCCCCTAGGCTGCAGCTGAGACCAGGGATGCTGTGACGGGCTAGTCCTAGCCTACACTGCAGTGACCACAATATGCAGTTATTCTGTTTTTATGCAATGAGTTGGTGACGTCTTGACTGCTGGCTCTGTGAGGAGAGGACCGGACTGTGTCTTTGCCTTGAGACACCTGTGCATATCGCAGAAGCTGGCATGTACATGGTGTTCAGTAAGTGTTTGTTGGATGCGTGGGAGGAACCCCCATTTTACCTATGAAGAAATGGAAGTGTGGAAACATGAGGAAATGTACCCAGTGCCTGAAAAAACAAATAGTCAGGGCAGGGTTGAAGCAGGCTGACCCAACGCCAGCATCCCCACTTGTCCTGAAATGTTGGGGCCCTCTTACACTTATGTGGAAAGGGTCATTTTTTTTCTGGGCTGGAAGCTGTGGTAGAAAAGGCTGCCCCCTACTGGGTTGAGCTGTGAGCCCACCCCTGCTGACACCTCTGCAGACCCAGTTGCCACTACTTTGCAGTGGGACCTCAGGCAGGTCTGCGTTCTGTGTGTGTCTTGTCTCCTGCCCGCCATGTGGCTGAGGTTCTGGCGTGCCTTGTGTGAGTCAAGACTGTGCCAGATGTGTCCAGGAGCAAAGTGGAGGTCAGATAGCTGACACCCCTTCCCTGGCCATACCCCATTGTCACAGCCATCAAGGTTCCTCAGTTTATTATTTGAGAGGCAGACACACACACACACACACACACACACACACACACACACAGCGAGAGCATGCACATAAGCTGGTTCACTCCCCAGATGCCTGCAATGGCTGGGCCTGGCTGAAGCTAGGAGTTGGGAACTCAGTCTAAGTCTCTCCTACGTGGGTGGCAGGGAACCAATTACTTGAGCCATCACTGCTGCCTCTTAGGGTCTGTATTATCAGGAAACTGTAGTCAGGAGTTGGAGATGGGGATTAAATCCAAGTACTCTGATGAGAGTCTTAGGCATCTTAACTGCGAGGCTAAACGCCTGCTCCCAAGGTTCTTTGTTTTCAAAGGTGAATTTGAGCATGGCTGTGGCTGTGTGTTAGTCGGTTAAATCTCTGGCTGCAGCACCAGCATCCAATAAGCATGCCGATTTGAGTCCTGGCCATTCCACTTCCTATCTAGCTCCCTGCTAATGCACCTGGGAAAGTAGCTGAAGGTGGGCTAAGTCCTTGGGTCCCTGCACCCGTGTGGGAGACCTGGAAGAAGCTCCTGGCTTCTGTATGGCCCAGCCCTGGCTGGTGCAGCCATTTGGGGAGTGAACCAGCAGATGGAAAATCTCACCCCCTCCCCCCCTCTCTCTAACTCTGCCTTTTAAATAAATAAATAAATAAATAAATAAACAAACAAATCTTTAAAAAGCCACCTAGAGTTCTAAGCTAGTATAGCCTCAAGATGTCTCACCTGGCATGAATAAAAGATTTTAAAAGGTGAGTTTGAGCACCTGGGGCTGTGGGTTCTTGGAGCTTGGGCCTGGAAGGGGAGCCTGACCACCGTGCCCCTGCCACCCGAGGCAGGGAGAGCCATGTGGCCACTCCAGGGCGATGATCCCCTGCACCCTGGCTCAGCTGTGGTGGAGGAGGATGTCCCTGGAGATGGGGTCCTGGGGTGCCACCTGAGAGGAGGTGGCCGAGAAGCTGTCCTGCCATGCTTACGCAGAAACAGCCCCGGCACACACGCAATTATAAGACAGTGGGCAGATGACAGAGTTAGTTAATGTAACAAGCCCTTTAAGCATTTAGCCACATTCGAGTGTTTAATCAGCTGTGTAAAGTGCAATATCTATCTTTCAATTTTATGCCATTAGGGAAGACAAGATTTTGATTAGGTACTTAATCTGTGCACGGAAAAAAACAGGTCCACAGCAAGCCCACGATGGGGAGGGAAAGGGACATTGGACGGGGGATTCGATAAAGGGGAAAGACAGAAATTTAACATAAAAGAGAATTAGTGCAGCTCCTTTCAATTTAGTGCCCAGGCTTTATGGCCTAATCAATTAGAGGGCTGGCCGGGGCTGCTGGGAAGCTGCTCGGCTGGGCTGGAGGCTCGGCCATATTAATTCCCTTCATTATGTGGGGGTCAGGCCGAGGGCTCTGCGGGGGCTCTGCGCGGAGTGGGTCACTTCTCGGGCACTGGCTCAGGAAGCAGAGGGAGGGGGTCAAAGGGCACCAGGCTGGCCAGTATGGGTCCTGGGGCCTCTGACAGGGCTGGGCACCCAATAGGGTGGGCCTGGGAGGGATCTGGGTGGGTGCAGGCCCATGTAGTAGTGTAGAGAGGTGGACCGGCCCTGTAGCTGTGGAACTGGTGTGGGGTGGGGCTGGATTTGTGGGCCTGTTTTGTGCCTTTCACTGTGTGATCTTCAGCAAATTGTTTGGCCTCTCTGTGCTGCAGTTTCCTTTGGAGTCACAACTGTGGCCACCCCCATAGAGTTCCATGGAGAGAAAAAGAGAAAATAGCATTTACAGGAGTTAATGTAGTGGATGTTCACTCAGTATTAGCTGTTATTATTTTTCTTTCTAATATGGTTATGGGTGTCACTGAGGTAAATGTTTAACAGAGCATGAATTTTCACCAGTACCATCACCACCACTACCAGCACCAGCACCACCATCACTGCCACTACCACCACCCCTACCACCACTACCACCACCAACACCATCACCTCCACCACTACCACCACCACCACCACCAGCACCGACACCATCACCACCACCACTACCACCACCACCACCATTACCACCACCACTACCAGCACCAGCACCACCATCACTGCCACTACCACCACCACCATTACCACCACTATCACCACCAACACCATCACCACCACCACTACCACCACTACCACCACCAGCACCGACACCATCACCACCACCACCAACACCATCACCTCCATCACTACCACCACTACCACCACCAGCACCGACACCATCACCACCACCACTACCACCACCAGCACCGACACCATTACCACCACCAGCACCATCACCACCACCACTACCACCACCACCATTACCACCACTATCACCACCACCACCACTACCACCACCACCACCACCACCATCACTACCACCACTACCACCACCAGCACCATCATGGCTTCTTTTCTGCACAAGGCAGTGTGCTCAGTGCCCTATCACCAACAGTGGTTTTCCAGGTTGGTGCGATTGTCTGAAGATTGTAAGTGAGGGAAGCGAGGCACAGTGAGGTCAACAGCTTGCCCTGCGTCACAAAGTGCTGGAGGCTCGAGGATCAGCACTTTCTCGGGGGTGCTCACTCTCTGCTAACGGGGCTGGGTTCAGTGGGACTGCTTTCCATGGTGAGGAGGGTGGCATCTCTGAAGGTACTCAAGGGCTCCAGATCTTAACAAATCATGTTCCAGGATCTGAGAGCATGGTAGGCCAGTGATCTTTACAGAAAGCTCAGGCAAGGAGTTGCCATCCTACAGGGATTCTGAAAGAGAGACAGAGAAAATGGAGAAGGCAGGGCTGCCTGGAATGAGCTGGAGACGAGCCTCTATGGCTCCATGGTGTCCCCAGAGGCACTCGGGTAAGACTTCAGGGTCCGGAGAAGCCAGGTGGAAATTATTGGAGCTGTGAGCAAGCCAGATGTGGGGTCTGGGGAAGCTCCAGATGTATAAAGAAAGGCCCTTAGGGGAGTGGGGACAGGGAACCAGCAGCCATGTCTGTTTAAGGAGGTAAGGGAAGGGGCAGAGGGAGCAAGCAAAGATTTGTTGGGTACTTATGGGCTGGCTTCTCGCTTAGTAGCTGTGGGACTTTGGACCAGTTACTCAACCTTTCTTTGCTAGTTTCTTCATGGTTCCTACCTCACAATCTGGTTGCCGGATCGGTATGCTAATACAGGCGAAGTGCCAAGAACCACACACGGCACTGACTTGGCATTCGGCAAGTGTTTGCTCTTGCTGTTCCTGGCAGTTACCTGGGCATTTTCTGAATTCCAGGCCCAGTGCTGGAGACTCTGCCCACAGCATCATCCCATATCATCCCTGTGCATCTGTGTGGATTGTTGATGTGGTGTTGATTACACAGGTGAAACATTCAAGATTAGAGAGATTAATTGACTTGTCCGCAATCACATAGCTGGTGTGTGATGGTGCAAAACCATTTTCCCTGATACCTGGTTGCTTCTGAAGGTCTCCTGCCATGCAGTGCTGCCTTGGCAGGTGAACAGCCTGGTCAAAGCAGGTCTAAATTCCAGCAGGACACTCGGGAAGTCAGTTTGTTCCACACATGTGTGTTGAACACCTACTATGCATCACACACTACAAGCCCTGAGAAGGCAGAGATTCTACTGTTGTCACTGCTGCCAAGTGATCGCTTCACGTGTGTTTGTGTAGTTAATGAATGGAGTGAGGCCAGTGCTGTGGCTCACTAGGCTAATCCTCTGCCTTGCGGCGCCGGCACACCGGGTTCTAGTCCCGGTCGGGGCGCTGGATTCTGTCCCGGTTGCCCCTCTTCCAGGCCAGCTCTCTGCTGTGGCCCGGGAGTGCAGTGGAGGATGGCCCAAGTGCTTGGGTCCTGCACCCCATGGGAGACCAGGAGAAGTACCTGGCTCCTGCCATCGGATCAGTGCGGTGTGCCGGCCGCGGTGGCCATTGGAGGGTGAACCAACGGCAAAAGGAAGACCTTTCTCTCTGTCTCTCTCTCTCACTGTCCACTCTGCCTGTCAAAAAAAAAAAAAAATCCAAAAAAAAAAAAAAATGGAGTGAGTGAATGAATGGTGTGCTGTGTCAGGTCCTCAGTATCCCAGAGGAAGGAGTGGAGGAGAATTGTGGGGTCTTACCAGGCCAAGTGGCAGGCGATGTGATGGAGGGCTCAGAGAAGTGAATGTTCGACTACATCCTTATGATGAGTAAGCTGTGTAAACTCTCTGAGCCACCTTCTTGTGCATGGCAGAGATGTGGCAACAGTCTCCCTCTTCCTCCATTTCTCTGGGCTAAGGTGATTGAGGGAAATTTCTTAGTACAGGATCTGGTGCTGGAAAGGTGCCCAGTGAATGTTACTTCTCATCCATCCTTTGTTCTTCCCTTGAATGATCAGGAGATCAGCGAAGTCATCGTTTATATCAGCCAGGAAGGAGTCTTCTAATGCAGTATCATTAGGGTTTGTCCTTGACCCCTTGACTTCTCCATGTTGCCATGATTGGGATGTTCCCAATAAAGGGAGGGCAGTGGTCCCGTTTCCCCTCTCAGAGCACCCCGTGCTTCCTCAAAGCACGGTTCTTGGTTTTACTTCTTGTGCAATGTCTGTCTGTTTCACCTGTTAGACTGGGTTGCTCTGGGCTAGGGAGTCAGTCTTATTCACTGCAGCACAATGGGCGCTCAGCACTTGTCTGTCAGATGAGCAAACAAGTGAATGGATGAGTGGTGGGATGGTCTGGCAGCCACATTGTGGATGGGACACAGACTAACAGGGCAGATGTCATTGCTGGATAGTCCCAGGACTTAAGAAATGTTGCAGGTGGTAGAACTGGGCTTAATCTTTTTTTTTCTCCCCAGAAATCTTTTATTTAAGGAATACAAACTTCATACATTTCACAATTACAACTTTAGGAACATAGCAATTCTTCCAACCATACCCACCCTCCCATCCACTCTCTCACCCCTCTTCCTCCTCCCTCTCCTATTCCCATTCTTATTTTTTACTAATATCTATTTTCAATTAACTCTATACACATATGATTAACTCTATGTTAAGTAAAGAGTTCAGCAAATAGTATGGAAAAAAAAAACCTGTTCCTCAACAGTTGAGATAAGGGCTGTTCAAAATCATCGCTTCTCAAAGTGCCAATTTCACTTCTGTAGATTGCCTTTTAGGTGCTATGTTAGTTATCAAAGGCCAGGGAGAACATGCAGTATTTGTCCTTTTGGGCCTGGCTTATTTCACTAAGTATGATGTTTTCCAATTGCATTAATTTTGTTACAAATGACCAGATTTTTTGTTTACTGTTGTGTAGTATTCCATGGTGTACATATCCCATAATTTCTTTATCCAGTCTTCAGTTGATGGGCAGTTGGGTTGATTCCATATCTTAGCTATTGTGAACTGAGTTGCAATAAACATGGGGATACAAATAACTTCCATATGCTGGTTTTATTTCCCATTGGTAAGTTCTGAGGAGTGGGATGGCTGGGTCATATAGTAGGTCTATATTCAGGTTTCTGGGGTATTCCCACACTGTCTTCCATGGTGGCTTTACCAGTTTATATTCCCACCACTTTTTTCCCCCACATCCTCACCAGCGTTTTTTGTTTGTTGATTTCTGTATGAAAGCCATTCTAATTGGGGTGAGGTGAAACCTCATCGTGGTTTTGATTTGCATTTCCCTAATGGCTAGTGATCCTGAGTATTTTTTTCATGTGTCTGTTGGTCATTTGGATTTCCTCTTTTGAAAAGTGCTTGTTGAAGTCCTTTGCCCATTTAATAACTGGATAGTTTCTTTTGTTGTTGAGTTTCTTGATCTCTTTATATATTCTGGTTATTAATCCTTTCTCTGCTGCATAGTTTGCAAATAATTTCTCCCATTCTGTCAGTTGCCTTGGACTTAATCTTACAAAATAAAATTTAACAGATAAAACCGTGTTTCTGCATTTGGATCCACAACCTGCTATTACAAACAGGCTTGGGAAAGAAGGAATTGAATTGTATCCTTTCTGATTCCTTAGTCATTTGGAGCAGAGGTTGGCAAAATTTTCTGTAAAAAGGCAGAGTCAATATTTTAGGCTTTGAGGACCCTACTGTCTCTGTCACTGCCACCTGTTCCCCGGAGAGCGAAAGCAGTCACACGCTATTTTCAAGCCAATGCATGTGGCTGTGCTCCAAAAAGACTTTATTTACAAAAACAAGTGGCCAGCAGATTGGGCCTGTGGGTGGGTGGTTGCCAGTTCCTGATTTAGAGGGAACAGCCCTGGGCGGTGTTCTTTCTCTCATGCAACTTCACATCTACCTTAACTGACACTGACTCTGAGCAGCTGTGCCCCATTTTACAACCGAGAACCCTGAGCCTTGGGTGGGCAGAGAGAGGGCTGTAGACCTGCACTCGCTAGGCTGTTGCTCCGGGCATGGCAAAAAGTACCGACTGCCACTTCTAATAAGAACACTTATTAGATGTCACACCCTTGACATGCTTGTCCCAATAGGCGTCCTTAACAACCAGAATGGGTGGCCCTCATTGTACAACTGAATGAGGCTTAAGGAGGTTGAGTGACTTACTCATGGTCACACAACCAAGGATTCAGCATTTATTTGTTAGAGGAGCTTTTTGAGCATCCATGCTGTTCCAGTGTGCTCACATTATGCTTGGGGAAGGTCGGCAATAAATGGGCTAAATGAATAAATGACACTGGATGGTGGAAGAGGATAAGAGCCCATCAGTCAGCTCAGGCATGGCTTAAAGCAAGGGTCAGTGAACTATGACCTATGGGTCAAAACCTGTCCACTGCCTGTTTTTGTCAATCAAGTTTTATATTCATCTGTTTATGTCTTATCTATGAGGAGTGTGCAAAAATTACATGTGTGTTATGAAAAAAAGGCTTAAAAATTTTGCACGAAAATAAGTTCATTTAATTCCATTTTCCATGAACTTTTTGAAGTCACCTCCTAGGCTTGCTTTTGTGCTAAAATGGTGGAATCAAGTAGTTGCAACAGAAAAGATCTGCTTCTCACAGCCGGAACAGCTTGTGACCCCCGGCTTAAAACTACCCAGCTTTGGTTCTTGCCCACGCTTCATGTCCTCCTGGGTTGGCCCCATGAGCACTGCTGTTGGTCACTCAGGCATGCAGGCCACTTTCAACCACTGTCTTGAAAGACTGAGAGGTAAAGGAGGATTCTGGGGAGTCTCGAGGGGCCGTTCAAGGCCTGACCCAACAGTGACAGTCACTTCTGCTCGGAATTTACTGTCCCCATCCAATTATGCCACAGGCTTGGGAGGCGGAGACCTGGGGGCTATTCACTGAGTTGTTCTGATGACCGAGTGTGCTATGGGGAAGAACCAGGGTAAGCTGATGGGGACTGACAGGGGCTTTTCAACTGTAGACGAAACAGCCATGGCGAGCCTGGGTGAGCACTTGGCTAGGATTGAGCCCAGGTCTGGCCCCTTGAAAGAATGTCCTCTCTATCTCCATGCTGTGATAGTGCAGCCGCGATGGCCTGTGAAAAGGGGGGATGAGGAAGGTCACTGCCTGTCCTAACAGAGGGGCGGGCCTCTTGGTGAACCCCCACCTGCGGTCCTGCTGGCCTGCCCCTCACTGCTGAGCTCTGATCATGGGGCTTCTGTCCCACAGTGACCACAGCCAGAGAGCTTTGCTGGCCAGTCCTGGGAGGGCCGGGCCGGGGAGGAGGGTGAGAGGCTCTCTCCGTGAAGCTGCGACTCTGTGAGGCACTACATTAACGTTATTAATAACCCTCCCCGCCGTTATTGAAAAGATGCTCTCCGTGCCTGAATTTGCCACTATGGCAACCCATTTATTAAGGCTGTAAGAGCTGGAGTTGCTTCAGACCGTATTTATTACTGTGATTTGCTGAGGGAAGCTCTGCTCCGAGCTGGGGCACCTGGGGGAGAGAAGGCGCTGCTGCCTGGGGGGAGGCCTGGGCTCACCTTGCCCGGAGGTCGGCGAGGGGTGCCGTTTTCTGTCTCTTCCAGCTGGGTCAGGACCCAAATTGCAGATGGGGAGTTTGGGACTTGACACATTGGTGATCCCTTGTCTTAATGTGTATGTGAGGCTGGCAAGACTCAAAGACAAGTGAGTCCCCAAGGTCACAGAGCAAGTGGCCAAGTGAGAGGCAGCAGTGGCCCTGGGAGTCACATCTCATTTTTTTGTAAACATATGAACTAGTGTTCTTGGGGGTGGGCCTGTCTCTCCTCATTTCATCCTTCTCTCCCTACCCTTTTCCTTGCATCTTTTTTTTTTTCCAAAGATTTATTTATTTATTTGAAAGTCAGAGTTACACAGAGAGAGAAAGAGAGGCAGAGAGATAGAGAGAGACAGAGAGGGGGGAGATCTTCCATCCGCTGGTTCACTCCCCAGTTGGCAGCAATGGCTGGAGCTGCACTGATCTGAAGCCAGGAGCCAGGAGCTTCTTTTGGGTCTCCCATGTGGGTACAGGGGCCCAAGGACTTGGGCCATCTTCTACTGCTTTCCCAGGCCATAGCAGAGAGCTGGATTGGAAGTGGAGCAGCCAGGACTTGAACTGGCGCTCATATTGGATGCCGGCACTGCAGGCAGTGGCTTTGCCCACTATGCCACAGTGCCAGCCCCTCTCCTTGCATCTTCTTCCTCCTTTTAATAATATATAATAAAGTCTTTTATCATTAGAACAAAGTCACTCCCAATGATGGCAACACCACCATGAGCTAATGCAATCAGCACTGGGCTACAAGATTCCTGTTCACAGAGCTGTGTGAATTCTCAACAGCATTCCTGTCTGGCTATAATTATGACCCACTTTACAGATGAGGCATCTGAGTCCTGGAGAGCCTGGTCCACTTGACTGAAGTTATACAGCAAGGAAGTGGCGGAGCTGGGGGCGCAGGCCCAGTTAGCCTGATTCCAGAGATGTGCTCTTATTCCTGATCTCTTACCACCTTCTTTCTTCTTGTTGCTCCACTTTCAGAGACCAGGGAGGGACATGGCCACGAACCAGGACACCTCCCCCAGCGACTGTTCCTTTTTCTCTGAGGCTCCCTCTTCCAGGACAGCCTCAATATACAGCACTGGTCAATGGGTTGGGATTCATTTTAGTCTTCCTGGCTGCTGTAGCGAAGACCAGGTGGCTTAAACAACAGCAGTCCATCCGTTTTCTCACCATTCTGGAGGCTCCGAGTCTGAGAGCAGGTTTGATTTCTTCTGAGGCCTGTGCCCTCACTTGATCTTCCCTTTGTGTGTGTCTGTGTTCTTATCTCCTCTTGAAAGGATGACAGCCATATTGGGCTGGGTCCCTCCAAAGAACCTCATTTAACTTGAGTTACCTCTGCAAGGACCCTAACTCCAAATACCGTCACATTCCAAAGAACAGGGGGTCAGGATTCTCAACATCTGAAATTTGGAGGAAACACAAGCTAGCCCATAACAGGATTCAGAGCCAGCCTGCTGATCCCTGAGTGCTGTGGGTTCTGCATGGAGCGCCCCAGGCTGCTGGGTCTCGTTTACACTGACAGACGTCGGTTCCCCCAGCCTCTGCTCTCGGAGTCTGGATCATGTTGGTTCTACTCTGACTCCCCTCTCAAAGCACGTGAACCATCAGTCATTCTCATGACTTAGGCCTTCTTGTCTGCTTCCAGGCTTTGGGTGCACTTGGCCGATAGCTGCTCCTTTCTTCACACTCTTCCTGCTGTTGCCCTTTTGAGGTTTTCTTCCAGATGAAGCTGGAATCTTGGGGCCTGGGATGCTTCATGTCTCTCTAGCATAGTGTTTTGCTATCTTATCTGTCCCCTCCCCAAGACTAGCTGCCTGTTTCCTTCTATCTTTCCTTGCCTGCCTACATCCTTTTTTCTCACTCTTTTCCTCACCCTCCATTCTCTGCACCTCTGCACCTTTGCTCTATTGTGGACACCGTATTAGATAAAAAAGTGGAACCTCCTTGAGGTAGGCTCTTCCCAGACAATTTCAGGCTGGGAGAGGAGTAACCAAAAACTCTGATAAATCAAAGCATATGAAATTGCACCTGGGAAAAGTGGCAAAGAGAGGCATGTGCTGTGAGAACCCAAAACAGGAACACTCAGTGTTTGCCAGTGAGGTCAGAAGGTGAGGAGGAGCCAAACTTTGGAGGAAGCATGGACATTAACTGGGCGAGGTGACAGATGGGGCAGAGGCTCTGTATATTAGACAGAAGGTGTGACTGTGCAAAGGACAAGGATTAACACATTTGAGGAACGAAATTAAGACAAGGCAAGTGGAGCAATGAGAGCAAGACGCACCATGTGAGACGAAGTTAGCAGAGGCCATGTTTTTGTGGGAAGGATAGGTAGCTAAGGGAGGCGCTGGGGTCTGGCAGCTCCAGCTGAACAGCTGCTGGACAGCTCCTGGCCTGCCTGCCTGGTCAGTGATGGACAGTTCTAGGTGATTCACATTTTGAGAACCTCCACCCATCTACCTGGGGACAGCTATGGCCAGGCCACATGACAGCCTAACCTGGTCCACATTGACAAGTCCCCTTCTGTGCACTGCCCAAAATCCCTTTGCTTTCTGTGTACCACCTAAGCCCCTTTTCTGTGCACTGTTCAGGCCCCCCTCCCATGTACCAGCAGGCCCCCACCCCTTTCCCAGTAGTGGAAACTACAAGTTCCACGCTGTTGCAAACGTGGAACTGGCTCTACCTGGAAATACCAACATGCTGTAGGGTGTGTACCCTCTCCCCCATGAGCATTATGATGTCATTTTAATAAAATTACCATGAGGGGCAGGCCCACTCCAATCATTCACCTGATGCCTCCACACTTCCTGTATTTCCTAAAATGGGGTATGAAAATGGGCAATGCTTGAGCCCCGCTCTTTTTTTTTTCTTTTTCGACAGGCAGAGTGGACAGTGAGAGAGAGAGACAGAGAGAAAGGTCTTCCTTTGCCGTTGGTTCACCTTCCAATGGCTGCCGCGGCCGGCACACCGCGATGATCCGAAGGCAGGAGCCAGGTGCTTCCTGGTCTCCTATGTGGGTGCAGGGCCCAAGGACTTGGGCCATCCTCCACTGCACTCCCTGGCCACAGCAGAGAGCTGGCCTGGAAGAGGGGCAACCAGGACAGAATCTGAGCCCCATTCTTTTGAATATTCAGTTGGGCTCCATCCCACCCATCAGCCACTGGAGAGGACAAACGGAAGGTCTAAACTTGTTGGGGGACATTTCTTGGTTGGGGGCTTTTTCCTTTTGTTGGGGGCTTTTTTCTTTGTTTATGGCTTTTTCATGGTTAGATGTTTTCCCTTAGAGAAAACATTTTGGATCATGCACTACTTGGTTCTTGGACTTGTACTTTTGTGTTGTTGTGAATAAACTCTTCATGCCCCCACCTTTGAATTCCTCCATTCATGGAGGGAAGAGCCTGCACTAAGCCTCACTGGGAGCCCCCAAGCCTACAATGAAGTCATGAGGAGCATTAAAGCTTTGCCAGACATCTGGTGGTTTAGTCTAAGTGGATCCACTGAAGGAGATTGAGCAGGGGGCAGCAGTGGGAAAAAGGATCAGATCCGTGAGTGGGAAGCTCACCCCCGGTGCAGAGAGAAAATTCACTGGGTTGGGGAGGCACAAGCAAGTGACTGGGTGAGGCTGGGGTGCATCAACAGCAAGATGTCTTTCCTCATATGCGTCCTTCAGCTCTTCCTTTGTTCTCAAAAGCAGCTTTCATTTGTAGGTGCAGAAAACAAAGATACCAAATCAGTGTGTTTTCATTTGTTCAATATTTTTCTTAATTTTGAACTAATTTTACACTCTCATTGAAGTTGAAAAATAAAATGGAGACTCACCATTCTCACATCTTCCCCATTTTCCTCCCATTGATAACATCTTTCAAAACTGTAGAACAATGATCAAAACCAGGAAGCTGATGTTGATTCAATCCTATTAACTGCAGTTCTTATTCCACCAGTTTTTATAACTGTGCATGTGTGTGTGTGTGTGTAAACGGTTGACTTTCAAGTGTTGAGAGGTGTGTGACAGAGAAGGGAATGTCCTTGTCAAGCTACTGCCCTCTTACCCAAATATGCAAAGAACTGCTGGGTTGGAGAGGAAATTAAGGAGAAAGCGTGGGAGAGTATTGGATGATGTGGTCCTGGCAAGGACATTTCTGGAACACTGTCAGTGTGCTTTCCTTGGGTGGTTAAGCAGGTTTCTAATGGATGTTTCTCCATTCACCCTGGCTCTTCCAGACACCTGGGCCATAGCGGCCCAATATCCTTAATGGCCCCCTCTTCTCCTCTCGCTATGAAGTGCAGTGTAGTACTTCAAGTCTGTAGGTCATCCTGCTGGTCCTTCTACATGATCCCCAGGCCACTTGACCTTTCTGGTCTCTTCTTTCAAAGCTTAACTGTGACACTTCAGTCTCTGACCTTGTCCTACCACTGGTATTGGTGCGAATCTGTTTCCCTCCTTTTGAAAAACTCTTTTTCTGCAATTCTGGGGAACAAATTCTACCCGTCTTTTAAGGTCTAAGCAAAGTCCTTTCCACTCTCCTCAGGTATGTCCCACTAGACATACCATAGCGTTGTTCCCTCCCCAGAGAGGACAAACCTCCCCCCCCCCCCCCCCAATTCCCCTCTCCTCTGCCCTGGCTGTTTGCTTGTTAGTGCTCTCGGTCTCTGGACTGTTTTGCTGGCTGACCGGTTTCCTGTCTTCCCCACAAACAGGGCTGAGACCCAGTCTGTCTTAGCCTCCACTCCAGGTCCAGCACCTGGAACAGAGCATGGTAGGGAGCAGATACTCAATGTCTGTTTGTGGGCAGACTGGTTGACACTTAGGTGGTAGTAGTTGTGTTCAGTTAAAATCATGACAACAACAACAGAGTTTTATGGCTGGGGTAGCCTCATTCTCCTCTGAAAGCAACAGCTCACAGTCCTGGCTCCTGCTGCTGACTGCTCTATGTCGTTACAGTTACATTTGGTGAGACTACCGTCATGTGATGGAGAGTCCTCAAAAGGCCTGGACTTTTTCACCCTGGATCCCCTTTATCCCCCAGCCCTGGAGGCAGCGCTGTCACAGGAAATATTCCAAATGAACAAATGTTTGATCAGATGAGAAAGAGCAGCTATCATTGCTTCTGTTTTGTAACCGAGTAACCGACTAGTTCAGTGCTCTGATCCACGTCACAGCGGAGCTGGGCAGAGGAGCCAGGCGTTTCCCCCTCCCTCTCCTCCCACCCCATCTTCATGCTCTTGGCCTCTCTGTCTCCTACTCTTGGGGCTCTTAGGACAATAAGTACAAACCCATAAAGCTCTCTCCACTGTATCTTGCTTACCCGCTCTTATCAGAACAGAGGGGAACTGAAAGGGCTTTCACGAGAGCCATCTGTTAGTTTTCATAAAGACATTATCTGCTTCCCATCACAGGGTTTTTGCTGTCTCTGACATGTGTCTGCCCTCCCTCCACTGTCTGAGTGAGCAGAGCGCTCGGTGCCTCTCCACTCTCCTGTCTGTGCATGGCTGCTGGAGGTGGGCTGCAGACGGAGTATTTATCTAAAAGTGAAGAGATCGGACTTATAAGCAAGCCAGATATTAAATGTATAAATAATGCATCTTGTGGCATTATTTATAATGCAATAACATCCCTATAATGTAATAAAAGTATGCAGGTTCCCAGAGCTTTTCTTAACCCCTTCATGCATTGAAAGGAGCTGTGGGTCTATCAGCTTCCTCAGTCCTGCAGGGATTTGGAACAGGTGCCATGTGGCCAGCCCTGTCCGGGTGCTGCTTCTGCACAGAGGAAGCCTTTTGACAACCACCTGCAGGTTAGGCTCAGCCCCAGGATCTCAGGTAGCGACTCCCAAACTTTGATGAGAGTCAGAATTCAAATTCTCTCTCTCTTCAGTCTACTGATTTGAACTCTTAAAGCCAGGACATGTAACTAGCTTCCTAGATAGAATCTCAGGCATGTAGTGAGTCAATCTCGACTTGTTGTAGGATAGACCAATTAGAAGCCCCTACTCATCCCTGTGGGACACAGAATCAAGCCAGTCTTGCTAGGATTGTGCACAGGCTCTGTGTTTCTGTTCCAGGTGTTGCCCCTCTGTGTGTATCCACATCCCTCATGCTACTGGATACCAACTGTGTGTCTGGACCCAGTAACCTTCTTACTAACCTCCATGATGCCAACTGTGCCTACATGAGTGTCTGTGTCTTGCCTGCTCTGGTACCTCCTTCCTTACCAGAGGGCAGAAAATTCCGGGTAGACCATGGGAGACCAGTGTTTAATTGGATATTTGGGTACCTATGCCTGTCCTGGTCTCTAGGCTGGCCTGGGTTCCCAATGCCACACTAAAATCTGCCTCTCTTTTGTGTTCTCTTTCCTATTCTCTAAAGTGCTGGTCTTAATGGTGTCTGTGTCTTCAGATTTCCAATCTCTCTCTTATTTTTGAATGAAAAGACAACCTTGTTTACTAAATCACTGAGACAAATAGAATCAGAAGTATGGATCCTCTGAGCTTTCTGTCCTTGCCCTGGCTGCCCATCTAGTCAAGTGCACCCCTGCCTGCATCCATCCTGTCGCCCTTCCTACCATGTAGAAGGGGTTTGCTGCTTCCAACATTAGGCTGATTCCCCCACTTTGGCCCTGGATTGCAGCTCCACACCATGGACAGGTAACTATCTCCATCAAGCTTTGCTCTTCCTCCTGAATCTTCAAACTCTTTCCACACTGGGTTTCCATCAGTTTTAAACATTTTCAACCAATCATCGTCTGATCCAATACTTTTAGCTATGACTTTATTTCTTTCTCTGTATTTCATAATAATAGCAGTGTGCATTTATTGACTCTTGTCAACATGGTGACAATATTAGTATGTAGGAAATGTGCTAACTCACCTAGCATTTATTGAATCTTCACAATAACCCTATGATCAATCAATAGTAGTTAACACCTAGTTAAGGGATAGAGAGATTAGGTGGCTTATCCAGAGGCACACACTAGTGTAGGATTTGATCCCAGCAGCCTGACTTCAAAGCGCTACACCTGTCCATGCGACCTTTTCTTACCTCAGTTACTCCTCCATAACTTCATTCTGAGGCTCAGGTTGGTAATGTTCTCTGTATTGTTACACCCAGTGGGAATGTTGGGGACCTCATTTCACCCAAGTGAGCACCAGATAGTACTAACCTCTCCATGCATCTTTGGAATTCTCCCTTTTTCCTTCTTGGGTAATGCATTCTCTCCCCCCACCCCCTTCACATCTAAGGCAAATTTGCAAGTCCATATCTTTTGGGCCAAGACCAAAGATATTTATATTTGAGGGTGCCCCAGGGTTCCATTCTTTGCCCTTTTTCTGCCCTATGCTTTGTCTGGACCTTCATTTGCTAGCTATACCCTAACACTTCCAAGTCTTGGCTCCAATCACTCAACCAATGGTTCATTCATTGGCTGATATCTCAAAAACACACACATCTCTTTAATTGTTTTTTGCTCACCAAGTCGATTCTTTCTCTGCTGGTTCCTCACTTAGTCCATGTCCACCAACCATTTATCCAAATCTCATCTATGCCCTAGTCAAAATTTGCATAACACTTTAACTCTTCTGCCTTTCACCCACTCTAATTGATCATCACATTCTCTCAATTTTGCTTACTAAGTTGCCCCCACCCTCTACTCAATCCACTGACGCACTCTGGGTCTTTGCTGCCTTTATTTCCTTCTTGCATTATTGCCGCTGGTTTCTAACTGGCTTCCTGACTCCAGTCTTATGGCCTTATTTCCTTGTTCCTTCTAAAAAATTAGTTATAAATCCTTTAAAGTGTGTAAGAAGTTACAGAGAATGATGTCACAGGTACCCGTTTACCTCCTAGATTTAGCTAGCATTAATATTTTGTCATATTTGGATTAGTTGAAAATTAAATGTTTCAGATACAGTTAAAGAAAAGAGCACCCTATTTTTGTCTTCTCTATCTTTCCACCCCAGAGGTAATTACCAACTACAGATGTTAAATAGCCTTTCTTTCCTTGTTTTAAAAATTTATGTGTGAATATGTATTAACAACAGTCTCACTGTTTTGAGTATTTAAAGTCTCTATAAATCTTATTGTATGGCAAGTATGATTCTGAAACACTTTAGTGAATATTGAATTTTGAGATTTCTCCACGTTGATACCTGGAGATCGGGTTCATTCATTTGAGCTGCAGAGAATACTCTGTTCGCATGCGTATCCATTTTCCTAACTTTATGGTCAGGCATTTACTATGACAAAGAGTGCTGCCACGAGCATCCTTGTTTATGCATCTCTATACACTCACATGATTTTCTCCCCTCCAAGGTGCAGATCTAAAACGAGAGTAGCTGAGTATCATGGTGTGAGCCTATAGCTTAACGTGTTCAGGTGCTGTAACACAGTTCCACAGACTGAGTGGTTCGCAAACAGCAGAATTTATTTCTGACAGTTCCAGGTCCTGAGAAGTCCAGGATCAAAGTGCTGGCCTATGTGAGGCCCAGCCAGGGCCCCATTCCTCATTCTGACCTCACATGGAGGGGGTCTCTCTCCGCCCTGTTTTATCTCTTTTATCAAGTCCTTCGTGCCCTCTCCACCTCCCATAGGCTCACAGCTCCTCCTACAATCACTGGAGGGGCAAGGATTTCAGTGTATGAGCTTGGAGGGGATATAAACGTTCAAACCATTGTGGCATCTTTACAAGATTCTGCCAATTCCCCCCCCCCCCCCACAGTGATTGTATCAATTTATACTTCCATCAAGAATTTTTTAGAGTTTCCATTTCCTTACATCTTCAGAGCAACTCGTATACACGTAAAATAGGAAGGGCAGGAAGCGGTGCATCATTGTTTTAATTTGTGCTGCTCTGGTTGCAGGTGTTTTGAGAACCTTTCATGTTTGTCATTGGTATTTTCTGTCAATTGCTGGTTCCCATTCCTTGTGCATTTTATATGATTGCATTATTTGCTTGTCTTTTTAATTGTTTGTTTATTTTATTGTTAGAGAGCGGGAGAGTGCCCCTCTGGTAGCTCACTCCCTGGAGGCCTGCAGTATCAGGGCTGGGCCAGGTGTAACACAGTTTGTGTCTCCCATGTGGCTGGCAGAGACCCAACCACTGCTGCTTCTCAGGACACACGTTAGTAGGAATCAGGAATCAGAAGTGGAGCCAAGACTCAACCCAAGCATTCTGGAGGATGCAAACATTGCTTGTTCTCTTTTAAAATAATTACTTTTGGGAGTTCTTCATACATTTCAGAAACCAATCTTTTGTTAGCACTTCTCATCTCATTTACTTTATTTATACTATCACATTTTCTTCCAGAGCTTTAAACTTTCATGTAGAAAAATGTAACCGTCTTTCTCATTTTGCTTAGTGCTTTTTTAATTTAAAAATAAGATTTATTTATTTACTTGAAAGGAAGAGTTATAGAGAGAGGGATTGAGGGGGAGAGAGAGGGAGATGGATTGATTTTCCATCTGCTGGTTCACTTCCCAAATGGATACGACAGCTGGTTCTGGGCCAGGCTGAAGCCAGGAGCTGGAGCCTTCTTCTAGGTCTCCCATGTGAGTGCAGAAGCCCTTGCACTTGGGTCATCTTCGACTGCTTCTCCAAGCCATTGGCAGGGAGGTGGATTGAAAGGGGGAGCAGCTAGGACTTGAATCGGCACCCATATGGAATACTGGCCTCACAGACAGTGTGGCTTAACACACTATGCCCCTACTTTTTTTTTTTTTTTTTTTTTTGTGATTTCAAAAAAATCTCACTTGATGTCATAAAATTGTTTTCCCTTATTTTCCTCTGGGAGTTTTAGAGATTTTTGTTTTTGTTTTTGTTTTTCTTTTCTTTCTTTCTTTTCTTTTTTCTTTTTTTTTTTTTTTTTTTACATTTATGTGTGTAAGTGTTGTAGGTATGAGATTTATTTGTTCTTTAGTTTTCACGTAATTAGCCAATTGTATAACACTCTTAATTGGCCAAACCATTTCTCCGGTGATCTGCGACACCGGCTCTACCACAGTCCAAGTTTCCTTATGTGTGTATGCTTTGCCTTTGCTCCCATTGTTGACCCTTACATCAGCACTGCACGTTCTAGTTGCTGCAGCTTTGAAATGACTTTAACAACTGAGGCACAAGTAGTACATCACGAAGTTCCACCTTTTAAAATGTGCTATATGATGGCTTTTTGTGTATTTATGGTTGTGCAAACTTCAGCCCATTCAGTTTTAGATGATTTTCATCACTCCCTAAGAAACTTTAAACTCCTTTTTTTTTTAATGTTGTTTATTTTTTCCAAAGTAGTGTTTATTTCACCATTTAAAGAAGATATTTACTGAGTTAGATTTTTTTTTAACATGGAAAGAAAGTAAGTCCTTGAGAACAAGTTTTATTGTTAATTAAGGAAGCACCTAAGAAAACAAGCAATGGAGTTGGACACGTAGGCATAACTAAAACTTATGAGACATAAGGATATCCTCCACTTAATACACTAAAATGAAATAAATCTTTGAGAGTAAGTTATACTATTAACTCTCATAATACAACTCTTTGAGGACAGAGGTCCTGCATGGGAAGTTAGTGCACAGTGAGTCCTGTTGTTAATTTAACAACTAATACCTTTATGTATGAAGTCAGTGATCACCTGAGGCTCTTGACATGAATTGCCTAGGCTATTGAAACCTTTTTTTTTTAAAGGATTTATTTATTTATTATTTGAAAGGCAGATTTACATAGAGGGAGAGGGAGGGAGAGAGGGAGAGAGGGAGAAAGGGAGAGAGGGAGAGAGGGAGAGAGAGAGATTAATCCATTGGTTCACTCCCCAGATGGCTGCAACAGCCAGAGCTGGACTGATTTGGAGCCAGGAGCCAAGAGCCAGGAGCTTCTTCTGGGTCTCCCATGTGGGTGCAGGGGCCCAAACACTTGGGCCATCTTCTGCTTTCCCAGGCCATAAGAGGAGCAGCTGGGACACGAAGTGGCACACATATGGGACGCTGGCACTGCAGGTGGCAGCTTTACGCACTGTGCCGCAGTGTTGGTCCCTATGGAAGCCTTTTGAATCCACAAACTCCGTCAGTATTTAGATAAGGCCATAAGCAAAGCGGAAGTTTTCTGATCTCTTCAGATAACTGTGAATCCTTTGATGACCACTTGTTTCCGCTGGTGTCTCACTCTAAACTCTTTTAAGTATCACCCCTATGCTGCCCATCAACCCCCATCCCCAGGCAACACTAATTTATATCTTCACAGATTCACCTATTCTGGTATGTGTTACACTTGGTATAATGTTTTCAAGCCTTATCCATGTTATAGCATGTAATAGTACTATATTTCTTTTTATGGCTGAGTGATATTCTACTCTGTAGATATATAACACAACTTGTTTATCCACTCATCAATTAATGGACATTTGAATTTTTCCACATTTTGACTGCTATGAATAATACTGCTATGGATTTTTGTGTAAAGCTTTTTATGAACATATGTTTTTCATTTCCTTGGCTATATAATTCAGAGTGGAATCACTGGTCCATTCGTTAACTCTGTTTGACTTTTTGAAGAGTTTTACATTGTCTATCAAAGTGGGGACACCATTTTACCTTCCTACCAGCAATGCATGAGGATTCTTGTTTTTTCACATCCTCACCAGCACCTAGATCTGTTTTTTTAAGCTATAACATCCTCATAGGTGTGAAGTACTGTTTCATTGTGATTTTGATGTGCATTTCTTTAATGATGTGGAGAACTTTTCTATGTGCTTATTGCTGTTGAGTATTTTCTTGGGGGAAATCACTGCCCTAGTCCTTTGCCCATTCTTACCATGGATGCATTACCATTGAGTTGTAAACAAATTTATTCTTTATAGCTAATAAGGAATGTTATCTTTCTCATGCTTTATTCTCTTCCTTCTCCTCCTCCTTCAAAATCATGATGACTGTCCGTTGTTCTCTACTTATCTTTATGAATTTTAGTATCAGTTTACTATCTGTCACTTTTTTTTATTTTGGTAGATTTTTCATGGAATTTAGGGACAGATTACTTTGGGGAAGAATTTCTATCATCAGATTATTGTCTTAGCATCTATGACCATCGTATATTTCTCCATTTGTTCAGGTCTTTATGTCAGATTCTGATAAGCTTCCGCTGCACTTCTTGTGGAGCAATTCTCCACTGTTAAGTTCCACACGTGACTTTCCTCTGCCCTTGTCCCTAGGGTTGAAGTGCTGGGTCAGTTTCCCATCACTCTCAATATCTTTGTGTTGGTTCTCTCCTCATGTGCTCTCTGAAGTCTTCTCATTCAGATTTTAGCCCTTTAGGAAGCCCCAACGGTACTCAGACACCTGAACTTGGAAGAGGATAGAGAGGTAGTGTCAGCTTCCCTGAAATGTGCTGATTTTCAGGAAAAAGCTTTGGTGGAAACTTAGACTATAAGAAGTGATGAGATGGACTTTGCCTTCAACGACTCTTGACATGTTCTTGAAGGGTGCTAGCTTATTTATTAGTTAGCTTTTCATCACATGAACAAATACCTCAATAGGGCTACTAGGAAGGAAGAAGGTTTACTGCAGCTCATGGTTTGGGAGGAGAGTAACCCAAAATTACAGGGACCTCATTTGTTTGGGCATCTGGTGAGGCTGGAGTATGGCAGAGGAGTGATTACATGGTGGTCCATGGAGCAGGGATATGTGGAACATACTTACCCTCCATGTCCATATGGTCTCTCCCTAAAAAGCCATGATAATGTATTTATAGGGGTGCCACTCCAACCACTCCAGCAACCCAATCCAATCCAATCACTTCCAAAAGGCCCTGCCTGCAGATGCCACAATTGGATCAATCTCCACCCTTAATCAATTAACCATTAATGTAAGACTTTGGGGACCAAGCCCCCAACACATGGGCCTTTGGGAACTAATATATAAATTATAGCAACTATAAACAAGTAATTGTGTAGCTGGTTCCAGGTATGTGTAATATTTTGTGTAATATTTTGTTGTGAATGAAAAGCTGCACCTTCAATGCTGACCATTGCTATGCTACAAGGAGGGTTGAGAAGTCATTGTTGAGAATACCTCTGGGAAGCAGGACCTAAGTAGGGGCTTTTTTTTTTTGACAGGCAGAGTTAGACAGTGAGAGACAGAGACAGAGAGAAAGGTCTTCCTTTTCCGTTGGTTCACCCCACAATGGCCACTGCGGCCGGCATACCGCGCTGATCCGAAGGCAGGAGCCAGGTGCTTCTCCTGGTCTTCCATGCGGGTGCAGGGCCCAAGCATTTGGGCCATCCTCCACTGCCCTCCCGGGCTACAGCAGAGAGCTAGATTGGAAGAGGAGCAACTGGGACAGAATCCGGTGCCCCGACTGGAACTAGAACCCGGGGTGCCGGCACCGCAGGTGGAGGATTAGCCTATTGAGCCACAGCGCTGGTGGGGCTTTTGTTTTTGAGACCTAAGGTGAGGAGTCACCACTAGGTTTGGGAGACATGGTATTGAAAGACAAATTGTTACGGTCTCACAAACTCCATATTGTTTAGTATCTGGACTTGAAAGCTACTAGGTAGAAGATGAACAAATATTCATATGGGGCTATGTTACATCAGAAAAGGAACAAAATTGTTAACTTTCTAGGTTTTGACAGCCTCTCTTATTGAATAAGGTGAGTAGGTCAGGAATTAGTTGAGCAGAAATGGAGCACAGGGAGAAATGGTAGGAAGGGGTCAGGTAGGGGGCCTGGACTTCTGGCCGGGACCTGGAATACACCTGTGTCGGTGACTGGTCTTGGGTGTGTCTCCTGAGCTGGCTCATCCTCTGATGGAAGTACACTGGAAGTAATGGCTGCGAGGGTTGCGTTCTGCATCCCGTGAAGGAAGCTGCTGAGTTGTTTCACTGTGCAGCCTCTAGGTGGTGCACCTGAGTTCCAGCTGCTCCTGCCAGTAGAGAGAGCAAGAACTGATTCAATAAAAGAACTGGGAGTTCCCAAAGAGCTAGGAAGACTAGAAGACATCCTCAGAATACGTGAAAGGGGCTCAGTCTGTTTGATAATGAAAACACCCTAGTCTCCAGGGAGTGAAACACAGCATATCAGTTACAGTGATAATATGAAGGATTGAGCAGTATCATGAAGCTGTTAACTTTTCCTTCAGCATGGATTTATTGAAAGTCTCATGTGCCGACAACTGTTGTAGGCACTCGATGTACATAGACCAAACTCAAACAAAGTGAGGCCCCTGCCTGCAGCCTCATGGGGGAGTGAGTTGGGCAATAAACAACAAAAATGCTTGGGTAGAAAGAACAGAGGAAGACAAGAGGAGGAATTTGTAATAAGCTAGAGGCACTGGGGATGGTTTTTCAGAGCAGGGGTTTGCAAGATGAAATAGGAGCTCAACATGCAGTCCCACCAGAGGAGCATGAATAGTAAGGAGAGGGCACTGGGGACCGAGGACAAATGTGTGCCAGACCCACAGATGTGGGCCAGCTAAAGGATGGGTTCGGGAAAGTGCCCAGGAGTCGCCCCTTGTGCAGAATATGAAGTGCAGGACGAGGCGGCTGCAAAGGCACTCAGGGGCTGGGCCATGATGGCACAAACTGCAGGTCTGAGCTTCACTCAGCAGCAAGGGGGAAATCAGTGCAGGATTTTCAGGGGCGGATACCAATGGCATCTTGGGGGATGGTTTGGAGAAGGAGCAGACTTAGATCTGGGGGACCAGTGGGGAGCCAGCATAGGCAGCCCTCCAGTGAGGCTGTCGGGGATGAGAGGCAGGCTGAACTGGCATGGTGTTAATGGATGTGGAGGGAAGGAGATAGGCTTGACAGAATTAGGTGACTGATTGAATATGGGAGGAACAGGGAGAGGCCATCACCAACGCCATGACCTGAGGTGGCTCCCTTAGCCCCATGCCAGAGTCTGCCTGACCCCAAAGGTGTTTTTATGACTTTCAGGTGTGTGGAGTAACCAGCACGCACTGAACCAATAAAGTGCAGCAGCTTTGCTTTAACAAGCAGGAAAGAGTAATTTGTAATTAGCATATACATTATTTGTACATAATAAGTGCTTCCAAAGTCCTTGTAGGGGTCATCTGTCTTCCTAAGCGTTTATAACCCCCTCTCTTCCCAACCCTCTTGTTTATGCTGTTTATTTGAACTATCTGCTCCTAAAAATACACACAAGTACATATGCACGCGTTTGTACATTCATTCACCTGCAGCCATCTGCACATTGGCTGCAGCCACACTGCTTCCCCAGTCGAGTGTGACCTCTTGTGTCATGTATCAGCTCAGTGCACAGATACTCGGGCCTATACATAAGTGCATGCATACACGCACAGGCTATTTCAAACAATTGGTGGGAAAATGGAATTAAAAGATGAGTTTATTCTGGTGCAAAACAATTATGAACTCTCTGTGACCCACAATCTGATGCAGCGGGTTGTCACCGCTTGCAATGCTGGCTTCCCATAGGAGCTCTGGGTTCAAGTCCTGCCTGCTCTGCTCCTGATCCAGCTCCCTGATGATGCATCTGGGAAAACAGTGGAATAAGGTCCAAGTGCTTGAACCCCTGCCACCCATGTGGGAGACCCGGCTGGGGTTCTGGGCTCCTGGCTTTGGCCTGACCCAGCCCTGGGCACTGTAGCCATTTGGTGAATGAATCAGTGGGTGGAGGATCTGTATTTCTTTCTCCCTCGCTGTAATTTTTTCAATTAAGTACGTAAATCTTTTTTTTTTTTTAGATTTAATCTGAAAGGCAGAGCTACAGAGAGGCAGAGGCAGAGGTAGAGAGATCCTCCATCTGCGGGTCTACCCCCTCAAATGGCTGCAATGACCAGAGCTGGGCTGATCTGAAGCTGGGGGCTAGGAGCCTCCTCCAGGTCCCCCAAGTGGATACAGGGACCCAAGGACCCTGGCCATCCTCCACTGTCTCCCCAGGCCAGAGCAGAGAGCCAGATCAAAAGTGGAGCAGCTGGGCTCCAAACCAGCACCCACACGGGACACTGGCACCACAGGCGGCTGCCCCACCTGTCATGCCACAGTGCTGGACCCAAGTACATGAATCTTTTAAAAAATCATGCACTCTGTGCACATGTTTTGCAATACTTATTTTCCATGAACTTTCTGAGAATATCTCATGTATGCACATGCCCATATACACATTTCCTTAAGCACATGTTCCTAGGAAGTATAAGTACAGAGAACATGTGCACTTCTGAGAAGTCATAGGTGCTACCTTGCATCCAAGTCTGCCCAAGCACATACTGTGCATCCATACAGTAGACAAGCACACATGTCTACACAGGGATTCACAGATAAGCTGGGAAGGCTTGGAGACTTAGCTGCTCCATGTCTGCTCAAGTCACAATATCAGGCCTTTGTTAATTTGATCTTGTCCAGAGATGTGTCTGAGGCTTTGAGGCCTGTTCACAGCACCTGTCCTTGTGTGGATCAGCTACGGCATGTAATGTTTCCTCCCTGTTCTGCTGTTTGTGATCTGGGCTTCTAGAAGATCTGCAGGCTAGAGGCCCTATGTCTACCATAGCAACAGGCTTGAATGAGTAGCAGGGAAGAGTACTTTTGTCTCCTTAGGCCCTGAATTCTGCTTGGGCAACAAGCACTTAACAGTCTGCATGGTGATAAGGAAGACTGTAAACAAACGCTGCTAGGTACTAATTACGCACAAGGGTTTTTCATCTGCATTACCAGGTGGACTCTTTCTACCCCACTTTTATAAAGATTTATTTATTTATTTATTTATTTGAAAGTCAGAGTTACACAGAGAGAGGAGAGACATAGAAAGAGAGAGAGAGAAAGACAGAGAGAGAGAGAGAGAATCTTCCATCTGATGGTTCACTCCCCAATTGGCCGCAACAGCTGGAGCTGTGACGATCCGAAGCCAGAAGCCAGGAGCCTTCTCCAGGTCTCCCACATGGGTGCAGGGGCCCAAGGACTTGGGCCATTCTCACTGCTTTCCCAGGCCAAGCAGAGAGCTGGATCAGAAGTAGAGCAGCTGGGTCTCGAACCAGCACCCATGTGGGATGCTGGCACTTCAGGCTAGGGCATTAACCCTCTGTGCCACAGTGCCTGCCCCCCTCTGCCCCACTTTTAAAATATAATTGATCTTTACAATTTTTTCATTTTATTTGAGATGATGGGGGAGCGGACGGGGAGAGAGAGAAAGAGAGAGAGAGAAAGAGAGAGCGAGCGAGCAGACTGGTTTACTCCCCACATGTCCACAAGAGCTGAGACTGGGCTAGGCCAAAGTCAGGAGCTGGGAACTTAATTCAGGTCTCCCATTTGAGAAGCATGGGCCCAAGTACTTGAGTTGTCACCTGCTGCTTCTCAGGGTACACTCCAACAGGAAGCTGGAATTGGGACTTGAACCCAGGCACTCTGATAAGGGATGCAGGTATTCCAAGTGGCATCTTAATTGTTGCACCAAATGCCTGCCCTCCTGAAGGATTTTGAAATCAAAACTATTATCCTTGTTTTGCAAAGCATGGAACAAAGGATTGAAGAAATGATAGCATTTTCTCATCATTGCACAGAAATGGCCTGAGCCCAAATGGATGTCTCACGTTATTATAGTCTATGTGTCTCCTTAGCTCGTCACCCTCTGGCCTTCTCCAACCACAGGGTCTGCTGGAACGGATATGAGAGGGTGATAGCTGACAGTGGTCCTTGGGGTCTCTGAATTTCTATGAGATGTTCTTTGGTGACTGAAGAGCAAAGATGAGATGCTCCACTCACCCAAGGGTCATCCTTTCTGACTATCAAGTTTGTGTTTGACCTGACTCCAGAGAAGCACCTGGAAAAACCCTCTTTTCTCTGAGGATTTGAGTGGTCATCTCAAATCCTCCCTGGGTGCTATGACCCTCAAACTAAGAAAATGTGGTTTGCAACCACATATTTTCCCACTTGAAAGGGAAAATGGCCAAGACTTTGTTATGTCAAAAATGTCATATTTCTTAACATTTCTACATTGAATGTTTGGTCACCTGCCATTCATTGATCATTAACTATTTGCTAAGCATTGTAGTTGGACCTGGGTACAGGAAGTTGGAAGAGACCCCAGGCCACTTTTGGTTTACACTATTGGACACATTTTAAAGGAAAAAGGTAGGGGGCAGGTGTTTTTGCAGCAATTCAGACACTTCTTGGAACGCCTACATCCCATGTCAGAGTACTTGGGTTCGAGTCCCAGCTCCACTCCTAATTTTAGCTCCCTGCTAATGTTCACCCACGGGAGGCAGCAAGTGGTGACTCAAGTACTTGGGTCCCTGTCACTCACATTGAACCAAATGGAGTTTCTGGCTTGTGGTTATGGCCTGGCCCATTCCGGGCCATTGTGGGCATTTGGGGGAGTGAACCTGTGGATAGGAACACACACGCACACACACACACTCTTTCTCATCTCTTCCTTTGGTTTAAAAATAAAAATAAATAAAATTTAAAAAGTAACACAATTGTATTTACCACTGTTTCATTTTGGCTTTAAAATGCCTTAGGAGGAAAGTAATGGTACGAACAGTAATTTAGTTACAATAGCTGGTACTTATTGAATGGTTATTATCAACCAGGTCCCATGTTGGTCTCAAATGCTTCATGTGTAATAATCCATTCAATTCTCAAAACAATCCAGAAAGTTGTCATTCTACAATGAGATAGCATTGCTCCTATTTTACCATTGAAAAATGAAGGCCCAGAGAGGTGCAGTTATATGGACGGTAGCTGCAGGCAGAATGCGGGTCTCCAGATTCTTGGAACAGATCTCCTTGTCCTGTACTGTCCGGGGTTAGAGATGGCAGGGCCAAATTGAGTGGGATTAAGGTGCTGAGAACTATGTGTCTATGTGTATTCCAGGTCTCTGTGGTCAAGAGTGATGATTTCCAAACAACTCATTGGGGTATCTGATTTCCAGCCCAGGAACAGGGAAGGGGAGACCTAAGCCTACCTTACTGCTCTGTTTTATGGTGCCTGCCAATTTCTGTAGTGTAATTGCACAGGCCATGGCCAGTTTTGAGCTTCTAATAGTTTAAAAATTGGGATAGAAGGAGAAAAGGGAGAAAAGAGAGGGAGAGAGGGGTACTTCATGGTGCATGTTTAACAGTTGGCTCTCTCACTCCAGCCCACTACTGAGCCTGAGTTGCTAGCAATTAAGCTTTGCTCCTCTGGGGCCCCAAGGAGGCCAGGCCGTGGGAACAGAGCACAGAAGAGTATTTCAAGGCGGTTTCTCCATTGCCTCAGCCTGGATGAGGCCGCTGGTGTTTTACCTCTTCCTTTGCCTCCCTCAAGGGAAAACAAAGAGTGGATCTCAGAAAGGCCAGGGCCTCTAATCTCTCAATAAAAGGCTTTGAAAGGGGAGGAAGGTGGCTGAGCTGCCACAGAGAGTTGGCAAGGCTGGGTCTCCGGAGGCCAGAGCCAAGGGCTTGGTAAGTGGAGTTCAGAGCAGACCCTCAGGCTGGGAGGAAACAGCTGGTGGAAGGCCTCCCAGACCTTCTATCCTGTCTCCGTCACTCCCATACAGATTAACGAGCCCCAGGATGCCCTTGGTGTTGGCCAGCCATGCTCGGGGCCTCCCCGAAATAGACAGGACGCCTGGTGCCTCTTGCCACTGTCCCAGCCATTGTCTTTATGAGGCTGGAGGGTTCAGGGATCACATCCTAACACTTCCTCTTTGTGCTTAATCACCACCCTGATGGATGGACACTGGCAGGGAGGCAGGGGTTGTAGAGTACAGTGCATTCTGCACAGCCAGGCCTCCATCGTGGGGTGTCTGCTGCTGGGCAGGGGAAACTGGGGCTATGGTGGGACTTTTGCTAGGACTTAGGGGTCTTTTCTTGGTTGAGGCTGACTGAGGGAGGCACCGGCTCAGAGTTGGTGCCACAGGGTGGGGGCAGTGCATGGGCCAGAGTCAACCACTAGGGGGCAGGCACTGACAGCAACTTGGCCATCCCTAAGCAGCTCACAATGCTTTGGGAAGACTGACTGAGCCACACAAAGAGGCCAGAGGTGGGTCTTGGGGGCCATCCCCAGCGTCTGTAAAGCCGCAGAGAGAGCCAAGACCCTGGAGCCATCTGGAAAGTGAGTTCAGTGGACAGGAAGTCTCTTGGCGATTCTCCTCATGACCAGGGAGGATGATGAGCTGCTACAGCTGGTGATATGTGTGGACCAGTGGCTTTCTCCTGTGGTGCACAGGGTCAGGGGAAGGAAGAGTGTTGAGAAAGAGAAAGGCAGGCGGGGATGGAGTCAGGAGCTGGCAGCTGCAGCCCAAGGGCATAAACCAGAGGCGGGAGCCCTGGCTGAGAGTACATAAGCCCCTCAGGGGCCCCAGATTCCCATTCACTTGACAATGAGCTGGTTTTTCTTAAGCATCTCCTGAGGAGCCCTGGCTTTTAGTTTCGCAGTGTTTCGCCTTGGTTATTCTGGCTACTTCTGAGCTCTCTGAGCTTGCTGCCTTGTCCAAGATGAAGTTCACTGAGCATGCGTTATAGAGCTGATGCTGAAGGGCAGAGCAGCTTGACATTCACGTTGAAGAGAGAAGACTGGGGAGCCCACCAACTACTGGAGGCCTCATAGTCCCAGGGGCCTGCAGCCATCATTTCACTCATCCATTCTCCCACCCATCCACCTGTCTGTTCCCTCATCCATCCATCTCTCCATCCCTCCACCAGCCCTGCACACGTTCATCCACCCTGCTGTCTCTCCCCTCATTGTTATCCATCCGTTCACTAATTTATTCTATCAACACATGTTACTGAAGCTGACTTTGGGCCAGACTGTCTGCTGAGTACTGAGAATACAGCAATAATCACAGCAGAAAAAGCCTCAGACCTCACAAGAACTACATTTGAGTGTCAGCATCCAGTGACAAGGCAAATTACTCACTATGATACAAAAAGGAAATAGATAGGCCTGATTTTTTTTTATTTGACAGGTGGAGTTAGAGACAGAGAGAAAGGTCTTCCTTCTGTTGGTTCACTCCCCAAATGGCCACCACAGCCGGCGCTGTGCCAATCCAAAGCCAGTAGCCAGGTGCTTCCTCCTGGTCTCCCATGCAGGTGCAGGGCCCAAGCACTTGGGCCATCCTCCACTGCACTCCCAGCCACAGCAGAGAGCTGGACTGGAAGAGGAGCAACTGGGACTAGAACCCGGCACCCATCTGGGATGCCGGCACCACAGGCGGAGGATTAACCAAGTGAGCCACGGCGCCAGCCCCGATAGACCTGATTTTAATCTATTGAGGGAGCAAATTTGATTCATCTCTTGCCCTGATATGTATAAATGCATTCACAACATATGAATGCACCATAAATGTATGTGCCTGTGTATACTCACAGAGCACCTCCTTACGTGGCAACAAATTTTCAGAATTATTTGTATGCGTACACACATACCTGCATACATGATTGTACAACTATCTAAAATATTTGGATCCACATGTGTGTAATTTCACATATGCAACACACATGCACATGCATGACACATGAGGCACTTGCACATATTTTCTGTTTGCACATGTGCACATATACCCAGGAACACACAGACCCACACACACATACTTGTGTGTATAGTCACTCAGGCACACTGCCTTGTGCATATAACTGCATACAAATATGTTGGGAATTTTGGATATGCATGCAAGACACGTGAGCCACATACACACCTGTCCATGTATGTAACTTACATGCATATGAACATACATAGCGCACACGTGTGCATGTAAATACCTTCTGGCTTTGACCTTTTCCCCAAGGCCCCCATACCTACCATTTCCCTATCCTATCCTGGGGAATTATCCATATCTCTGACAACAGAATGGGTTACTAATGCAGCCACAGAACTGTTTTGACACTTTTGATGAATAACATTCAATACTATTAATTGGAACAATTGCTTTTCATTTAACTAAATCACGGGAATTGCTAAACTAAATTGAAACGGAATGTAATTTTGCCTCGCACTGCTTTAATATGGGCCTCTAAATGTCTTCTCCCTGAAGGATTAGTAACTTAATCACCCACCAGTGATAACTGCTTCCCAGGCTCAGCTGGAAGGCTTCCTGCTCACCAGCAGCCTGGCTGGGAACAGGCTAGGGCCCAGCAGCAGCGCCTCCCTCCCTGGCTCCCTCTCCCTGCATTATTCATCACGGGTGAGCACCAGTCTTTCTCCTCTCTGAGCCCAGCCGGATCCTCAGAGACGTCTCCATTTCCCCTTGGCTCTGCCCCTTGTTGCAGTGTGGCTGGGGTCTGCCTCCCTGGGAACATGCGTGTGGGCCCGAATTCCCTCCCTGAGCTTGTCTGAACCTGGATGAGCCCTTTTTGTCCTGAGAATGAACACTGGCCCTGAGCCACTTAGATCTTGGGGGCAGCTCAGAGCCAAGCTTCACTTCCACTGGCAGGTTGACACAGTCCAGAGATTCTCCCTGCATGGCCCTGGGGGAGCAAGGTAGGCCCCAGCCAGGTGGGCTGTTGCAGTTGCCCAGGATGGAGGGGTCTCCAGGACATGCTAAAACCGGACAGTCCCTTGCAAATCAGGATAGCTGATCACCGAACTGGGGGGCCATTTGCAACTCCAGCTAGAGCCCAATCTTAACATTTACTGAGAGCGTACTGTATGCGTAACACTTAACATTCAGTGAGCTCTTACTGCATGCTATGCTCTTGACACTTGATGGATCTTAACCTTACCTATGATAATGCTAACAAGGACATTAGCAGCTAATATTAATAAGAACTTGCTTTGTGATAGGCACTTCTGCAAGGGCTCAACATGCAGCTGCACCTCAGCCTTGAAGCTGGGTACGATACTTATCATTCCCATTTTCCAGAGGAGAAAACTGAAGTGCACAGAAGTGAAGGGTATTGCTAGTGAGTGCTAGCACTGTGATTCTGGACCAGAAGGGTCTCCCTCCTGAGCCCCTGTGTTCTTGGCTTGTCTGTAGGGCCATGTGGGAGCCTCCTGAGTTCTTTTCCTCTGGGTGGTCGTAGGAGACCACAGGCAGAGGGCTTCAGCAGGCTGAGGCACTCGGCACACTGGAGTTGCTGAGCTGAGTGTGGCATCCCCTACGTACAGTCCTGCCGTGGTGTGGGAACCAGGCATGGCCACCCTTCGCATGAGGGTTTCCAGGACAGCCACCACTCTCCCTTTCCAGGGCCACGTTCCTGGCACTGGAGTCTTTGAGGGGACGCTGCGAGTGTCTCTGGGGCCTGCAAGGTCTGTGGCTCATCCTGCTGCTCACCCCTGCTGCTGTAGGCCTCGCTGGGACCTCAGGAACACCTCTTCACAGGTCTTTGTGTCTTCCTCCTTCTCCATCCCAAGATTGCCTGGCCAAATTTCTAAATTCAGCTTGGAGCTGTCACTGTGAAATGCATCCTGGAAGAGGAAGGTGCCCATTTCCAAAGGAGCTTCTACTGGGTCACTCCGCAGGAGCAGGTGCTGGGCCAGGCATTTTGCATTCACTCCCTTTTAATCCAGCAGCCTTCCAACAGGTCAGAAATCAGTCTTCCCATTCCTAGTTCAGGGAACTGAGGGGCTGGGGGTAAAGAGAGCTGCCAAGATCGTGCATCTAGCAAACAGCAGGCTGAGTTTAGGCACCAGGCTGAGACCCAATCCTCTTTTCATCAGGGACTTCCATTCCCCCCACGGATGGCTGCTTGTGACTTCGACTGGCTCCAGCTCTTTGCGGGAGGCCCCACCTCAGCATGGTGGTGAAGCTCAGGGCCTCTGAAGACAAACGTGGCCTGGAGGTTCATGGGCTCTAGGGCTGGGCTCGGTGGGCCAATCAGAGTCTTCCTGGAGAAAGCAGGAAGTCACAATCACCAGTTCCCAGCCCCGTTGGGATGGCTGCACTGTGCGCTCAGCCCAGGCCTGGCAGAGAGCCTGGGCTTCATCAGCGGGCACTGCCGTGACTTCTATGATTTGACAGTTTGAAAGGGGAGTCTCCAAATTCAACCCTGCAGGTTGTCAAGCCTTGCCTCTCCTCCACATCTGATGCTGCCTGTGTCCTTGAGTTTGCCATTACCTTAATAGGTTTGGACATAAAGGAGCCGGTTGTTTGTGGGATCCCAGAGTCAATCAACAATCTACCCTTCACTGCTTCCATTCAGTACAATCGATATGTATTGATTGAACACGGACTCTGCAGGGGGCTCCTAGGCTGCCTGTGTGGAGGTTTCAACCTCTCTCTGAGCTGGGGAAGAGCTAAGAGGGTGTTTCTCTGCACAAGGACCTCCGACGGCACCATCCAACGAAGGTGCCCTTTCCTCTGGGGGGATGCGCTGAGGGGTGTCTGCGTGGGCTGATTTCTGTCTTCATTCACCTTCCTGACATGGAAACTCAGGCAAGCTCAGTGACGGGCCAGGGAGGACCTGGGAGGGCAAGGACACCCCGTGGCATCCTCACCCTGGGGGTCTGGCTCGCAAAGTGCTCGACAGCAGCCACTGGGCATCCCCTGCTGTGTGGATCCTACTGGACCCCCTGCCTCACTGTCCTTTAAGTGCAGGTTATGCAGACAGCATGCCGTGCCGTGCTGTGCCGTGTCATGCCGGGGACTGGAGGAGACATCCCTGCCTGCACTGGTGCTGGAGGAAACAGCAAGCATCTGGAAGCCTCTTGGTGTGCAGGTCCCTCTAGAGCACCGGGCTCTCGGCAGACACAGTCTGCCAGACACCAGCGCTGAAGCCAAACAAACCGCTGAGCATGGCCGAGAGGAAGGAGCGCTCCTGGTCCCGGCCTGTCCTAATGAGCACCACACAGTGAGCTTTCTCATGCCCTCCCTCTCCCTCGGGAGCCCTCTAAGGTTGGCAGCCTGAGCTCAGCTGCCTCCTGTCCATTGTCCTGACACGGGCTTCCTCATGCTTCACCACCCCTGGGTGCTAGCCTACAGGAGCACCCTGCCCTGCTAAGCACTCTCTCTTCTCTCACTTCACCCTGAAAGCCTTCCTAGGTTTTGTCTTCTCTCGGTCACCCAGGACACTGCCTTAATTGTTCTTGGGGCTGCAATGGGGGCTATGCCCTCTTCAATATCCCTCTGTGTCTCAAAAGGTGACTTCCCGGAGGTGGGGCTGCCTGGTTCTCCTCCTTTGCTCCTTTTCCTTCCCCCAGATGAAGAGCTTTTCATAGGAAGACTATGTCCTTTCCTGCCTCACAACCAGTCCCTCTCTGCCTCCATGTGCTGCCACTGATTTTGCACATAGTAGAGGGAAAGGGAGCCTGCCCAAGACCTGCCTCACCAGCGCAGTCTGTGGCCCAGGGAACCCACAGAGGTGACAGGTGACCCTGGTGCTGTGACTCATTCCATTGTCCCAAACAATGATCTGTGCCTCTGTGTTTCCAACACATGCAAGCCGGTACACTCACCTAGCCAGCTGAAGCTCACAGCTTCAGATTTTGGATATTTTCAAAATAAATAATTGTTACATGCTTAAAGAGATAAAATATATTTGCCCTGATTGGACACCAGCCAATGTGTACATGTACTATAACGTTACATAATATCATACCAATCTGTACAACTTTTAGATGTCTGTTAAAATTTTTTTAAAAAATTAAGTCTCTGGTTCTGCCATTAAATGAGCCCACAAGGAGAGTGAACAGCTCTCAAGAAATATGATTTACCCAAGTACAAGCAATTTTAGTTTTCATAATAACTTGCTCATATATCTCTCTTTGTATCTAGTTATTTTATAAATTTGTATTTATTTACTTTTACTTTATTTGAAAGGAGAGAGAGTGAGAGCAAGAGGGAGAAAGAGATATCTTTCACCTACTGGTTCACTACCCAAATGCCTGTAAGATCTAGGACTGGGCCAGGCCAAAGTCAGACCCAGTTGAGGTCTCTTGCGTGGGTGGCAGGGACTCAAGTGCTTGAACCATCATCTGCTGCCTCCCATGGTGCAGATCAGCAGGCAACTGGATTGGAAGCAGAGGAGCCAGGACTTGAACCAGGCACTCCAGTTTGGGGTTTGGATGTCCAAGCAGTGTCATCTTTTTTTTTTTTCCCAAAGAAACCAGTTATTTAATGAGTATGAATTTCATAAGTACAACTTTAAGAATATAGTGATTCTTCCCATCATACCCCCCCTTCCATCCCAACTCTGAACCCTCCTCCTCCTCCCTCTCCCATTCCCAATCCCATTCTCCATTTAAAAAGAAAAAAACTTTCTTGACAGTCAAGACAACGGTGGTTCAAGTCATTGCTTCTCAAAGTGTCAATTTAACTTCTACAGATTTCTTTTTAGGTACTCTATTAGTTATCACAGATCAGGGAGAACATATGATATTTGTCCATTTGGGACTGACTTATTTCACTAAGTATGATGTCTTCCAGATTCATCCATTTTGTTGGAAATGACCGTATTTCTTTTTTATTTTTTACTGATGTGTAGTATTCCATAGAGTACATAACCTGTAATTTTTTTAAAAAAGATTTATTTTATTTATTTGAAAGACAGAGTTATAGAGAGAGGTAGAGGTAGAGAGAGAGAGAGAGAGAGAGAGGTCTTTTATCCACTGGTTCACTCCCCAGATGGCCGCAATAGCTGGAGCTGCGCCGATCTGAAGCCGGGAGCCAGGAGCTTCTTCCGGATCTCCCAGGTGGGTGCAGGGGCCCAAGGATTTGGGCAATCCTCTACTGCTTTCCCAGGCCATAGCAGAGAGCTGGATCAGAAGAGGAGCAGCTGGGACTAGAACTGGCACCCATATGGGATGTTGGCACTTCAGGCTGGAGCTTTAACCCACTGCGCCACAGTGCCAGCCCCTCCCATAATTTCTTTATCCAGTCTTCAGTTAACAGTGCCTTAACTTCTGTGTCAAATGGTTGCCTCTGTATTTGGCTATTTATAGGTCTTTTCTTTTTACTAATTTCTTAAGAAGAACTGACTTGGGCAAATTAAAAACATTTATAAATTTAGATCACATAAACCCATAGTCTTAGTAGGCAAAGCTGTAATCAGATGTCAGTTTTTAGCTATCAGTACTTTCATTTGTACATGCAGAGGAGACAGCTACTGAATGTGAAAACCTGTCTGCTTTTCCCTCTGTGTTGTAATACTAGTGATTAGTACATGGTTACTCAGCTACACTTCAGTTTTAATTCTCCCTTGAAGTTAAATGTGATTATGTAATTCATGTTTCTGATAGAATATGAGCAGAAGTGCTTTGTGTCAATTCCCATAAGATATCCCATACCTGCTTCTCTGTGTCCTTTCCCTTTTTAATGCTTGGATTGACAGTAAGTAAGGTGCTCTTGGAAGCCATGCACTGAAGGTGACAAGGCCCCCATCAAGCTCGAGTCCTGAATTACTGCATGGAACAGAATTCCACTGACTTGGAGGCTCTGCCCTGGAGAGTTCTGTGGGAGTGAACATAGTTCACAATTCTAAGCTGCTGAAATTTTGGTGTCTGCTTGTTACCTGACCAGATGTGTGACTTACTCTCCAGAGTAGGCAGAATTCCTGAAATGGCCTTCCAAAGACATCTCACTCCAATTCCCAGAACCCATGAGGGCATGTGATGAGACAACAGTCCCATGATTAGGTTCTGTTCTGTGGCAAGTTGACCTTGAATTTGGGAGATTATCCTGGTTTATTCATTGGGTTCCACGTAACTACACGAACTGGTGGACTTTAAAGCAGTGCGCTATCTGTAGCAGCTGGCAGAGGGGATGTCCCGGGAGCAGGACTCAGTGTGATGCTGATGGGTTGAAGATGCGAGGGTGGTGTGGGCAAGAATGCGGAGTCCTGCAGCAGCAGAGAGTGGGCCCTGGGTGATGGGCAGGGAATGAAGACTTCAGATCTAGAGCTGCAAGGGACTGGGTTCTGCCATCGATGAGCTTGGAATCAATTTTTTGCCCTGAGCCTCAGAGAGGAGCTCAGTTGGGCCAACACCTTAATTTTTCCTTGTGAGACACTAGGCAGAGGCCCCAGTTAGGCCCCCCTGGAACACTGACCTACACAATTTGGAATTAATAAATGGGTGCTGTTTTAAACCACTATGCATGTGGTCATTTGCTGTGCAACAGTAGGAAACCGATTTAGTTCCTTAAAAGGTTGGGGCTCAGATCTCCCTAGAGTCTCAAGGAACTGGCTGGCATGTGAGAGCTTACGAAGTTTTTTCTGAATGGACAAATGAGTTTGTATGGAAGCTGAGTGAGAATCCTCAAGGTACATATTGGAAGTCTGTCGACCTTTTCTGTAAAGGACCAGAGAGTAAATGTTCAGGATTTTATAGGTGTCTGTTATAGCTATTTAACTTTGTCATCATAGACAATACGAAAACAAATGCTCATGACTGTGTCCCAATAAAACTTTATTTAAAAACAGGTGATGGGCCACTTATGGTCTGCAGTGTGCTGATCCCTCCTACAGGTGACTGAGATTTTCTGTCTGGTATTTCCACCCATCTTTTGCAAAGAACCATATGAGATAAGTAAATATTTTGTGGACAGAATAGTTTCTTTCACCAGTTTGAGAGTCAGGTTAGATTATTCCAGAACACATAGGGTGTCTCGATTTTTAGGAAGGGGAATCTCACAGAAGAAGTCTCTCGCTTTCTTTGGCTTTTGAGAATTTTCCCACCAGCACACCCTGACCCGGCTTGTCCCTGTTTCAGTGAGGCAGGACTGGCTTTGTGGGCCAGCAGAAGGACCCAGCCTGCCACAGTCTGTGGGGCGGAAGGTTTGCTGGGCCGGGGTTCTGCTGAGCGTCGACCCCGGGCCTGAAGCCCGAGTGAGCGTCCCCAGTCATCCGCTGGCAGAACTGGTACTTTGCTGATGGGCCTGCCTGCCCATCCTTCATGAATTTTTATTAAACAAAACTGTAAGCAGATTGATTTTGTCCTCTTTTATTGCATTTTTATTTAATTCCCTTCCATGGTGGAGGCTCCATCATGTTACCGCAGAGTAAATCACTCCAGGGCATCAGGCCAAAGCCGTGGAGAAGGGCAGGATCTGGCTTCCCAAGAGCACATTTACCGCATAAGAACCTTTATCAGCGGAGAGTCATTGATTTTTTTTTTTTTTCAGGTCATAGCCCCTTCACCATCTTTTAAATAAGAGAGAATCACAAGTTATAGTGGAAGAAATTCTGTGAGGCCAGGGTCGTGGGTGCTGGCTTGTGTCTAGGGCTGGCAATGTCGGCCTCAACTTAGCACCTACTGTGTGCTGTGCGTGATCACAGGAGAGGCTGGAGGGAGAGTAGTTTGGGTGGAGAATTGGGTGGTGGATGTAGATGGAGGGGAAGATGAAGCCCGGGGAAATGAGTAGTTTCATCCAGTTTTCTAAAAACTAAGGGTGGTTATATTTTAGCCTCAGAATTTTATACATATAAAATCAATGCTGTGATTGCCATAATCCAAATCTTCTTTCTTTGGCAGATCCTACTTTTACACTCCAGATAAAGGACTCTGGGAGTTTATTCTTAGGAACTGTAGAGACACTGAAGGTTTAGGGGCAGAGACATAAGAGCATATTTTCTTTGTTATAAGGGGATTAGTCTATGTACAGCAAAAATGCAAACAGAATTTGAGGAGGGCTTGGGGGTTGGGGTGGGAGCTGGAAACCAGGACATTAGGAGATAGGTAAGGCCATGGTCCAGCCACAGACAAGAAGCTGAAGTGAAGCAGTGAATTGGTACAGATAGCAAGGTGGGGGCAGATTAAACAAGAAGGAAGCAGTCAGAGGTGATGCTGTTTTCTTGTCAATTGCAGAAAGGAGTTAAAGGGGAGAAGCAGGTTTGAGCCAAGAAAATGGAGAGCTGAATTTTGTTTGTCATATTAATTTTAAACATAAAAGAGGGTCCAGCATTGTGGCATAGGGGGTAGGGCCGCCACCTACAGAGCAGACATCCCAGATGGTGGAGATGTGAGTCCCGGCTGCTCCACTTCTGATCCAGCTCCCTGCTAATGTGCCTGGGCAAGAGGATGGCCCAAGTGCTGAGACCCCTGCACCCATGTGCAAGATCCTGAAGAAGCTCCTGGCTTTGGACTGGCACAGCTACAGCTGTTGCACCATTGTGGCCATTTAGGGGGTGAACCAGCAGGTGGAAGATTCTCTCTCTCTCTCTCTCTCTCTCTCTCTCCCCCTCCCTCCCTCTCTCCCTCCTTCCCTTTCTCTGTAACTCTGCCTTTCAAATAAATCATTTTTTAAAATAAAAGGAATACATACTTACTTGTTATTGCAAATGCAATGCAGATAAATTGCACAAAAATGTTTGTGGAAAATGGAATTAAAAAATACATTTATTTTGGTGGGAAAAATTTTGAAATCCACCTGTATCAGAGTCTTCAAAAATTCATGGGAAATGTGTTATAAAAAAACTGCATGAGTTTCAATTTTTTTGCAACAAACTAGCTTATCTTTTTTTGTTTGTTTGTTTTTTGACAGGCAGAGTGGACAGTGAGAGAGAGACAGGGAAAAAGGTCTTCCTTTTCCTTTGGTTCACCCCCAATGGCAGCTGCAGCTGGCGTGCTGTAGCCGGCGCACCGCACTGATCCGAAGCAAGGAGCCATGTGTTTCCCCTGGTCTTCCATGCGGGTTCAGGGCCCAAGCACTTGGGCCATCTTCCACTGCACTCCCGGGCCACAGCAGAGAGCTGGACTGGAAGAGGGGTAACCAGGACAGAATCCGGCGCCCTGACTGGGACTAGAACCTGGTGTGCCAGCGCCGCAAGGAGGAGGATTAGCCTGTTGAGCCGTGGTGCCAGCCAAACTAGCTTATCTTTAAATTTCATTTTTCATGACCATTTTGGCATAATCTTAAATAAAGAGAATAAAATCATAATTAATCCCACTACTACAGTTTGTCTTTCAAATAGTGTATTTTGGTATATTTCCTTCTAGACATATAAATAAATAGGTGGATCATGCTTCTCAAAGGTCTTCAAAAATATGGTTTTTGATGACTGTATAGTAACGTCCAGCTGCATAAAATTGATTTCATTGTCCACCTATTGTTAAACTTGAACATGATTTGTAGTTTTTCCATGCCATAAATAATGCTGTGATGAACATCTTACTATACGTATCTTTGTTTGCATTTCTGATAGATTTCTAAAGTAAAATTATTGATTGAAAGGTTATAAGTTTTTAGAGGCTCTTAATTCATATTGTCAAATGCTAACTAGACACTTCCTGATATAGGGTGTATGTATATTTGTTTCATAGCACATTCATCAACATCAGGATTCTTTTTTTAATTTTTGACAATTTCATCATGAAAAAGCATAACATCCCACTGTTTCTGAAATTATTTGCCTTTTTTGATTACTAATACTTTAATAATAATTTTGGGTGTGTGTATTGGCCATTTTCATTTCTTCTGTTGAAAATTGTGTCTTTTTTGTTTCTGTTGGACAAAAATCTCTTTTTTAATGTACTAATTTATAACAACTTTTTAGCAGATGCTGTTTAACTTTTTCCTATTGCACAAATTGTAGATACCTTTGCCATTTCTCACTTATCTTTCAAGGCTTTATATGGTGTTTTTGACAAGTGGAAATTTTGATTTTTAATGTAGTATTGTATCAATTTTCTCCTTCTTGATGCTTTCCTTTCTTTCTTATACTTTGGAAAATTCTTCTAGGAACAAGATCAAGAAAATATTTATTTATGGTTTCTTTTCATGCTTTGATTTTATTTCCTTAATTTACTTCCTTAATTGAAACATCAGATACTGGGAATCTGGAGTTATATGGAGTTGAACTAGGTCTAATAGGTTCTTTCCTAACTAGGTGAGTGACCTGAGAAAAGTTGCTTAGCCTCTCTGAAACTCACTTTTTAAGCCCAAAATGGGGCTGGGAATTGTATGTATAGTGTTTAGTACAAGGTTTTACTGATAGCAGACACTCAGTGTTAAATATGGTCATGTTAGATCCCTGTTAAGTGTCTACAACTTGGATCTCCATGAAGGCAGAGGCCATGTCATAATTATCTGTATATCACATGTCTAACTAGGGGCATATTCTCAAGGAATAGGTCATAAATAAGTCAATGTATGAAATGAGACTAACAGATTGCATTTTGTAAGTTGTAAGGATAAAAAAGGTCCACTTCTGGGAATCTACTTTAAGATGATGAACTCATTTAGAAATAACCAGAATAGTAAAGTGTGCCTAGAGAATGTGGAGAAAAACAGACAGTACAAAAAATAAGTGAGCATTGTTCTTTCCTTAACTACAGCTCACCATTCAGGATTGTGGGTCTGGTCAGTCGCTTCTGACCCCCTGACCTTTGGTCCTAACCAGGGCATATCAGCCAGTGCTCTACTCTCTCGAGTCTATATATGGAGAGATTTTAGGGCCTGATAGGGCTCTCCAGGGACATTTGGTTGGCTCATCTTCCAGGTTTGTGTTTTAGTTGCTAAACACTTGTTTTCTAAAGGAATGTCATGCTGGAATCCCAGTGTACAGAAACAGACTGAGGCAGAGCTTCTGTGATCAAGATAGGGTCAGGAGGTGATGCTTCCGCTGCTGGGGCTTTATGGATGCTGTTTCTTCCACTTGCAATGCAATTCTGTCCTCTCCTGTTCTAATTTCCTAGTTAAGTATTAAGTGTCAGCTTAAATGAGGTCTCCTCTAGGGAGTCTTCCCTGGCCTTTGTCTGACTAGGTCAGTTTGCCGGCTGTACATTCACAGTCGGGTACTTCTGCTTGCTATTATACACTTCAGACTACCTCAATAAATTTGCATCTTCTAATATTTATTTCTTCCTGCTGGATTATGAGTGAAATAGAGGTAAAGCTATGATGAATTTGTTCACCATTGTATCCCCAGCACCAACTGATGGCCTGGTACACAATTGTTGTCCACTGAATATTTGATGCCTTATGAAGGTGCGGCTCATCCAGCTCCTTCCTTTTCCCAATGGGATAATATTTGCTATGTCTACTACTTGTAGATACCTTCTGGCATGTAGGTCTCATGGAAAAGCTATATTCTATACCTTGAGCAGTATGCATCTGGTCAGGATGACAGAAAACAGGGGAATCATTAATTTCAATGGTGATAAGTCCATTTTATACTTTGGAGTTTTAAGTAAGATTTCACCGGAAGATAGGGTTCCCTTATTGAAAAATAATCTGCAAGCCTCTAGGCCAGCACATTTTAATGGTGATGCAATTAGCTCTAAGAGTGGATCTTGGCTCACAGAATGGCAATCGTTTTAAGTAGCACTCCCACCTCAGAATCAGCTCTTAAGGCATTCCAATCTGGCTGGAAAGCCCAGGGGGAGCATTTCAGGCATGGAAAACCAAGACACTTCAGAAAAATTTCCTACAAAAAAGACTCCTGTGGGTGAGACCGCAGCGGAAAGAAGTGGCCACCAAAGAAGGAGGTACTTTACTCTGAATGGGGGAGACAACTTCCACTTGCTTATGGCTTTGTTGAGCTACTGGATTCAAAAGGCTTCCACAGCTGAGGCAGCTCATGTCAAGAGCCTTGGATGATCACTGATGTCATATATATGAGAGTTATTAAATAAACAACAAGAGTTACTGTGCAATAACTTCCTCTGCAGGACCTCTGATCAAAAAGAGTTGTACCATGAGACTTAATAGTAAAACTTGTTCTCAAGAATCGCTTTATTTTAGTGTATTAAAAGAAGGATGTTATTCTGTCTCATAAGTTATAGTCATGTATAAGAGATCATAAAAGATCTATCATCCTTGGGTTCTTCATTAAAGACAATTAAGTTTCAAAAAGGAGAGAAGAGGGAGGAAGGAAGGGAAAAGAAGAAGGGGGCAAAAAGTAGAAATACCTTTGAGAAGCAATAACAAAGAACAGCCCTTGTTTAGACTGTTGAGGAACAGTTCTGTTAGAGTTTTTTTACTCTATTATTTTTTTCCTTTCTTTCTTTGTTTCCTTTTCTTTCTAAGACCAAACAGGAGAGGGGGAAGGAAAAGGGGGAGTGGATGGGAGTGTGGGGGCTGTGGGAAGAATTACTATGTTCCTAATCTTGTATTTATGAGATACATACAAATAAATAAAAATGTAAAAAAAAAAACAAAAAAACTTATAGTAACCTAGATATTCATTATGGTTATAGAGAAAAAAGGTGCATTTATGTGAATTTTTGTTTACCAAAAATGTCTACACAAGCATAAAGATATAGCAAAAAGGGTACAAAGACGAATAACAACAACAACAAAAAAGAGTAGGTCTTGGAATCCTGTGTTGGCAGTTGGTTTAGATTGTCTTCAGGGCCCAACCCTCCCATTAGAATGGAATTTTCATCATCTTCCATGGAGTGGTAGACTGTGACTCAGAGCCTCTCAGCCTTGCCAACCTGCCCACCTACTGGGGCTCGCCTTAATAAAGATAGAAGAGCTTGTGCTCCTCCTTGTGAGCCCCTGAGAAGGAAGTTCTAATCAGCGGCTTCATGCCCCTTCCATGCTGTGTGTGCTTCTAGGAGAAAACAACCCCTGCAGTGACTGCCCTGGGGAACTGGGAAGGAAATCCAGACCCCTCCTCATAACCTAGGAGGTCTGGGTTGATCTGGATCCTGTCTTGTTGCCCCATCTTTTTTTTTTTTTTAATTTGACAGAGTTAGAGAGTCAGAAAGGTCTTCCTTCCATTGGTTCACCCCCGCAAATGGCTGCTACAGCCGCAACTACTCTGATCTGAAGCCAGGAGCCATGTGCTTCCTCCTGATCTCCCATGTGGGTGCAGGGGCCCAAGCACCTGGGCCATCCTCCACTGCCTTCCCGTTCTTGCCCCATCTTAATATTGTTCCTTGCCCTGCCTCTCAGGTTGCAGATGTCAATCTGAAGTCCATTTAGATTATTCCCAGCTGCACCTGAGGGGGTTATTCATTGATGTCTGGCCCTTCACTGCTGTGAGAATTGGACCTCGTGGGCCTGCTGACATGGGACTGGTGGCAGCGCTTTCCCTAGCCACCCCCTAGAGAAGAAATTGCTCAGCTGATGTTTGTGCTTGGCCGTCTCTGCTGGGCTACCCTGGAGCCCACTCGCATAGGTTGCTGAGGGTGGGAGAACCTCTGCAGACAGCTCCCTCTACCTCCTTTGCTGTGCCAGGCTGCCAGTGCCAGCTGAGGAGGAGGCCCCCTCCTGCCTCTGCTTGTTTCCCTTGATTGTTATGTAATGTTCGGCAGCAGGAGGTAAATTCCTCTCCAATTTCCAGGCCCGTTACAGCGCATGAACCCCACCATGGGGAGCCACAGTGATTGAGCTCCGCAGCCAGGTCCCATGCTGAGTGTCATAAATCAGGCCTATTACCCGCTCCTCCTGGCAGATGCCACAGCCAAGAACCTGCCCACTCTGCTTGCTGGAGACCAGCCGTCTCCACACACAGTGAAATCAGCATTGGCACATCACTGGGGATTTGGGGCCTTTTTGTGATTCCCTGGATGGAGGTCACCAGGAACTTTGTTCTCAAGGCACAACTGGTTACATTGCCCTTGCCAAGGCATCTCAGGCCTGACTTCCTGCAGCCCGATGTATGAGAAGCATAATCAAGGCGTGCACACCTGCTGCCTGTGTTTCTTGGTGTGGTGGCCTTTTGCATACCCTCCTGTAGACGTAAGAACCTCCAGAGGCCTTGCTAAAACCACACATTTCCCAAGTCTGTCCTCAGAGAGTCTGACGTGGTTAGGTCCGCACTGGGATGCGAGAAGCAGCATTTTTACAAGTTCCCAGGTGACTCTGGTGCAGGTGGTTCCTAGACCACCCTTTGAGAAGTGCTGCTTTGAGACCAGCTGTATCCCTAAAGCGATGCCTGTAAAATGAACGCCTATAAATCGAATCCTTCTTTTCCATTTCCTCTATCATTTTGCTGAAGATGTGTTTCCCTCGGGAAGAAGATGTGGGCTTCAAAAATCAATGGCAATCACACTGAAGAATGAAGCAGATCTTTGACTATGACATATTTAAAGGGCAATAATAATGCTAATAGTTGGGGGAGAGTCCCATAGTAGGATGTTCTGGTAGGTGAAGTGCTGCAGCGGGAGCTCTGCTCGGGGGTCTCCTGTGCTCCTTCTGCGTGATGGGTGCTGCAGGCCCTGCTCAGCCTGTGTCTGTCCTAGCTGTGCAGGTGGTCTCAGTACAATTTCAATAGCTCCCTCTTTGACTCTCCCAAGTCCCAGTGTGGTTAACAAATTGTAATTCTAACAGTAACCCATAGGGATGCTTCCCTTAAGAGCTCTACTTTTTTCTTCCAAATAGATCTGTCCTGTGGGTGTCTATGATGGATTTTTTGAACTGATCTCAATTCTGGCTTCCTGATTCTGGGCTGGGATGAGTGGCAAAATTACCCGATTGGGTAAGGGACTCCTCCTCTTTAACATGAACCCCCTTTTCCAGGAAAAGGAGAGAGAAGTTCCTCTCAGTAACCAGAACAGCAGTGGTGGAGAATTCGGGGGTCAGGGCAGCCTTCAGGGAGCCCATTCGCCACATCTGCTATCTGAGATACAACTGTGTTGTCTTCTTAAACACTGAAGCTTGACTCCCAGGGATGATGTACCCTAGTCACTCATGAGGCATGGGAAGCAGGAGCCAGGGAGCTCTAGAGTTGGACAGGCCTGATTCGACTCCACACTGACTCTTGTTGGATGTACAGTGTTCCATGAAGCAGGTTCACCATGTGGAACTCATCTTCTTCATCTCGAAGATGGGGACACAAATCTCCAACCTAGCAGAGGACCTGAGAAAATGTTTGTAAGGAATGAACACTCTGGTTGGCAGTCAACAATAATTAATATAATTACAATAACAATTGCAGCACACAACCATGTCAATATAATCACAGTAATCAGGAGTTACTATAATCATGATAACTATTATTAAGAGATTTGTATTTTAAGAATGTTTCCCGATGTGTTTCATTTTCTTGGTATAGCTTTATTTATTGATTTCATCTCCTAGACCTTTTTGCCATGAAGACTAAGCTGGGCATAGAAAACCCAGTGTGTGTTAGATGCAAGCAGACGTTTCTAGCAGAACTCAAGGAACACAATGATTTGGTCTTCAAGGTCTTAGTGTTGTGTGGGAATTTCCCAGCCTCTGGGACAAGTCCTTAATTCTGCAAGGTATGGGCCATGTGTGGAATTACAAAGGGGGTAGATTTGAAGTGGGAGAGGCAAGATTTCAGGGGGATATACTCAGGATAGCCACTCACACTCTTGCGACATCCAAGAGGAGGACAGATGGCTGACTTCAGTCCCATGATCAAGGATTCATTCAACTCACAATGGAACCCTAGTGAAGACCCTGGAGACTAGCACTTGGGTGAGCATCCCTGATGGTGATACACAAGGATGTGCCAGGAGCCCTAGCAGACTGTACCCTGTGGGTCTTTGCTTTTGGTTGGTCTTCATTTGTATCTCTTGTACCAAATCTATAGCCATAAGTACAGCCCTTCCCTGATGTCTGTGAGTCATCTTAGTGAATGGTTGGACCTGCAGAAGTGGAGGGAAGCTCTCAGCTCATAGCCAGTTGTTCAGAAATGTGGGTAGTCTGGGGAGCACTGAGTTTGAAGTGAGGGTGGTCTTTTGGTTGGACTGTGTCCCTGTTGTGTGACATCTGATTCCAAGTAGCTAGTGTCAGAACTGCACCATGACACCCTTCTGGGTGATCTGGGTCTACGAGGGCTGTCTTACTCTTTTCTGGTGCTGTTACAAAACACTGCAGATTGGGCAATTTATAAAGAAACGGAATTTACTTCTCACTGTTCTGGAGGTGGAAATCCAATTTCAAGGTGCTGGGACCCAGTGAGGCCCTTCTTGCTGCATTACAACATGGCAGAGGGCATCACCTGTGCGAACACACTTGAGAGAGACAGCTCGTTTTATTTTATTTTATTTTTAAAGATTTTATGTATTTATTTATTTGACAGAGTTACAGACAGTGTGTGAGAGAGGAACAGAAATAAAGGTCTTCCTTCCGTTGGTTCACTCCCCAAATGGCCGCAACAGCCGGAGCTGTGCTGATCCAAAGCCAGGAGCCTGGAGCTTCCTCCTGGTCTCCCATGCGGGTGCAGGGGCCCAGGGGCCTGGGCCATCCTCCACTGCTATCCCAGTCCACAGCAGAGAGTTGGATGGGAAGAGGAGCAGCCGGGACTAGAACCAGTGCCCACATGGGATGCCGGCGCAGCAGGCAGAGGATCAACCTACTGTGCCACTGCACCGGCCCCGACAGCTTGTTTTATGACAAAGCTATGCTGATCACAACCAAGCCTCTCCTGGTAACTTCTATAAGCCATTCACCCCACGATCAGTTCACCTCTTTAGAGGACCCATCATCCAATATCTGACATTGGCAACGAAATTTCAATAAGAGTTTTGGAGGGGATATGCAAGCCCTAGCAGGGGTTCAGTGCCTTTTACTGTCTTCAAACTCTTCTACACCTCTGTCAGTTGTAGTGAATGGAGAGCTATGCAACTGAGACTTGTTCACAGGCACTTGTAGTTTCTCTCTGGTGGTGGAGGGGCAAATGATTCCTCTCCCGCACTGTCAAAGCTAGCATTACACCTACTTGTAAATTCTTTTCAGCTTGCACTGAACCAATGACAAGAATGTAGTGCTTTGATTTCTCTGAATTCCTTATAACATCTTTTTTTTTTTTTTTTTGACAGGCAGAGTTAGACAGTGAGAGAGAGAGACAGAGAGAAAGGTCTTCCTTTTTCCATTGGTTCACCCCCCCCAAGTAGCCACTACGGCTGGCGCGCTGCACTGATCCCAAGCCAGGAGCCAGGTGCTTCCTCCTGGTCTCCCATGCAGGTGCAGGGCCCAAGGACCTGGGCCATCCTCCACTGCACTCCTGGGCCACAGCAGAGAGCTGGCCTGGAAGAGGAGCAACCGGGACAGAATCCGGCGCCCCGACCGGGACTAGAACCCGGTGTGCCGGCGCCGCAAAGCAGAGGATTAGCCTAGTGAGCCGCGGTGCTGGCCTTCCTTATAACATCTTACTGATTCCTTAGTTCATTACTGAGTTAAATAAAATCTTTAGTACATTTTCATTTTATATATTTTGTATTTGGATGAAAGTCATGGTTCTGTTTTTTAAAGCATACTCTTTAACAATATGCTATACTTCAATAGGAGTTTTTTTAAATGTCTTTTCGAGCCCTCTATAAACTCCTTGGACTCCTGATCTCCAGGAATCTGCATTTTAGCAAATTTCCAGGTGACTCTGCCGATGTTACACGTGGCCTTGCAGTTGGGACTGTGCACCAGGCAGTTGCACAGTCACCGTGTAGCTTTGACAGGCCAGGCTTGGGGAGCATATCTGAAGCGTCACGGCTATCACTCGGCACCACTTATGATCTCCCAGTGTTGGGTTTTCCTTCAGGAAGAAGTTCCTGGCTGAGATGTGCAAAGGAAAGAAAAGATCAAGCCCCTGCCAAGGAGTGTTTGGAAAGCCTTCGAGCCAAGATTTCTCCCCATTCTGCTCTGAAGTACAACAGTGGGGCCCAACAAAGACCCAGACAGTGCTGGGCCATAGCTCAGACCAGTGTAGACAGCCCTGCAGAGCTCTTACTCGCTCCTGTAGTACTTTCTTATTGAGCTGCAGTCTCAGAATCACAAATGGAATTATTATTTTTTTTTGGTTTTCTTCTCTTCGATTCCTAATGCAAACAGCAATCCTCAGAAAAGCAACATTTATTAAATCAGGAGGATTACAATATCAATGGGAAGTTATCATGCAATAACCTTCTATTGATTTGTGTATTGCCAGTAATGAAATCAACTGGAATATTATTTATTAAACATATTGATTAGCAAAAAAATAATTTGCAGAGACGGAAGTCTGACTCTGCAGGGGATCCCGCTGAGCTCTCTGTGTATTTGTACAATTTCCTTCTTCTCTGGGGGAAGAAGCCTCAGTGGGTGCCTGACCTCACCCAGAACTAGCCCCAAGGTGCAGAGTCCTCTGGAGCAGCCAAAAGGGAGGCAGATCTGCAGCCTGCTGTGCTGGTTCCTGGGACTGGGCATGTGAGCAGTCTACTGATGTTTTCCCATGAAAGGATGGATGAACTCTTGCTTGGGTGGAGTGATTCCTCGCTCCTGCTCATCCTAGGGAGAGAGGTAACGTAGGGATCCAGGGGGATGGCTGGAGGGTGGGGAAAGGATAAGACACACATTATCTCGAGTTAGGTTCCCCCAAAAGCAGTCACTGAAGCAAGGGTTGGGTACAGGTGGTTTGTTTGGAAGGTGATCTCAAGAATCACAGTGAACAGGAAGGAAAGGTGAAAGAGGGGTGCCACCGGTGAGCAGCTGGGGCTGTTTTGCTGGGACCTGCTGAGAATGTGTCTGACACACCCTAGAACTGCTCGGCCAGGAGCCGTGGCCTTTCCCACCGGCTCCTGCCTCTCATTGTTGAGGGCTACTTCTTGCTGTCTTAACTCTCTGGCCTCTCTGGCATGTCTAGACTATGCCACATACTGGCTGGACATGTTGCTAAGACAACGTGTAGCCTCAGGTTGAAAGAGACAGGTGCATGAGGAGCGGATCTTCCCAGGGGATGAGAACCATCCAGTGCAGCTGTAGGATTTCTGGGAGTGCCAGAAGAGTGTGGAGAGTCCCAGGCAGTGTCTGCCACAGACACACCAAGCAATAGTCTTAGGGCAGGTTCTCTTTTCAGTCATCTTTGCTCTTTAACCCCCACCTACAAGTTCCTTGCTGTGTTGAGTTCTGTCTCCCTTGGACAGGATCTGGAATTTTTACAGATGAATCCAGGAGCAGCAGTAACTGGAAGAACAAAACACACTTCTGAGTGCTTACCAGAGGTGGTTTATCTCATTCATCCTTTGCAACAGTGAAGTAATTGTTACCCCTATTCCGTAGCTGAGCAAACAGAGAACATAAGAACCTGCAGAGTGGAAAATGAGAGCTCCGGGGTGGAAGCCAGTGTTTCTGACTCCACACACATCATTTGGCTCCAAACACAGTGGTTCTGAGCTTGGGATCTGGGCTGGATGGTGTAGTATGGTATCCTGGTTTCATTCCCATTAGTTCTGTGAACTTTAATAAAGATGTTCATCTCTCTAACCTCAGTTTGCTCATCTGCTGTGGGGATGGCAGTTGTCCCTATAGGAAGTTGTGAGGGTCAAAAGACATCGCAGAACTTGGTTATTACATAGTGATTTTAGCCACAGTGAAGGCACCTGTCACTCCTGGACTTTGTGGCCTTTAAACAGTGGCTGTTGTGCCAGCGTGACCTGTTTGCTCCCTGTCTCATCCCAAATCCTCTGCTCTAGGCTATGTTGCAGGGATGGGGGTGGGGAATGACACCTGCAGACTTCTGTACCAAATAGCTTCTGGCTGGATGCAGCCAGTAGGAGGCAGTGGTGGGCAGGTGGAGGGTGGGAGGAAGTGGTGCCAGGGTGCTCCACCCCCTCTCTGGCCTGATAGTAGCGTCACTTCCTTCTTGGCTCCTTTTCTCAGGGGGATTCGTTTTATCCAATGAGCACGGCCCTGGGCTCTGATACCCATACCTTTTCCCTTTGTGCCTCAGGATGGGGGCAGCTTCTTGGCGTTTTCATTCTCTGACTTGCCCCATGGCTTGGTTCTCAGCACTTTGATCACCAGTAGAGCCAGTGCACCAGGGTAAACTCTGCCCAAAGCCCTCACGTGGTTTGTTTTCCTCGTTAGGTCCTCACTGATCCCTTCAGCATGCCTGTGCCTCGTCCACCGCTGAACTGATCTTGTCCCTCGTGCAGAGCAGGGACGCGGGAAAACCGGATTGAGGAGATGGATAAAAAATACTGAGACCCAACCTCATATCCTCTCTCCTCCTCATGTCTCATTTCAGGCTTGGCCCATTTTGTTTTTTACAATAAAAGAGTAAAAGGTCAGCATTACTGTTCCCATTTTACAGATGAAGAAAATAAGATGCTCAAGAAAGAGCTGTTTCGGGTTCTTGATGGAAGAGGTGTAGCAGGGATTTGCAGGCGACGTGTCCAAATTCAGACACCTGCCACTGACCCCCAAGGTGAGAAGACTTCCTCTCCATCATCATTTTTTTAAAAAAAGCCCTGAGTCTCTGACTTGCTCCATGTGACAGCTGATGACTAATGCGATAGGCTGGGAAGAAGAAGAAGAAGAAAAAAAAAGCGAGGCTGCCGGTGCCTCCCTAATTGGCCTTGTGGTGAGGAAGGAAGCAGGGCGGTTCCTTGGAGTGCCAAGGCCCTGCTCAGAAGTTTGGATGTTCTCCTCCTGTCCAGATGCTCACAGGCACAGCCAGCTCCACTGATGCACGCAGTCGCTGGAACACACGTAACCCATGACCAACATGGACATCCTCTTAGTATTTTGGGGACAGCTGCCTCAGTGCAGGCTGCAGCATGGAGAAGGAGTCGGCCTGCCCATGCCCAGGACAGTGATTTGAGGGTGTGGTGGTTGGAGAACATGTGTCAGGCAGGAGAAGCTTCTGTCTCTCCCCTGGAATATGGGCCGGGCTTGCTGATTCACTTCTGATAAACAGCAGCCCCGGGAACTGAGGCTGTGTGACAGTTGAGGCTGGATGCTGAGAGACACAGCTTCTGCCCGGCTCTCCTGGGGCACTCATGCAAGGGGCCGTGTTTCTCTCTGGGCAAAGTCTGGCCACTTCAGACACCATGTGGTGGAGGTAGAGAGGCCCACGGAGTCCTGGGGTGCCCAGGCCCCATCCATGTGAGTGTTCCCAGTGTGGACACCTGGTGTGTTCTGACTTTGTGAAGGAGGGCTGGGACTGGAGTGAGCCTGCTGAGTCAGCAGCCACCTGGGGCTGAAGGTCCTTCTGTAAAATTTTGATATTTTGCTCATCATGGCTATTGCACTAATTTTGATTTTTAAAAAATATTAAATTAAAATATTAAATATTTACCTTGATTACTGACTTTTTTGACACCTTGTAAAATGGTCCTGGCCCATAAGAGACCTTAACCAGGTGTAGGTAGCGTAGTTGATCCCACTCAGCACCCAGGAGAAACACGTGCAATCGTAATACCAGGCTGCCTTGTTCTGCAGTGATAGCTGACTGACACTGGGAACACTGAAGGTGTAGGGTCAGCTTATCTCAGTTTCCACACTGATTCTGCTTCCAGACAGCTGAGCCATTGGACTGCACTTCAGTCTCATCATCTGTAAAATGGGCATAATCACAGTGCTGTCTTCATAGGCCTGTTGAGAAAGGGAAACGAAATTTTCAGTAGAACCGTGGACTTTGCTCTTGCTCAGGGTACTCTGTCCGTGACTCTGCAGATGGCTGCACACTCTCAGAGGCCAATTTATATTCGTCACTGTGTCCAATAAATGTGAGTTATCAGGAATTCCATTTTTGCTGCTGTTAGATTAAACTTGAAGAGAAAACCTGGGGTAATTCTGCCTGGGTAATTCCAAAGATCTGATGTCCCTGTGTCATTCCACATAGAGCAGAGAAGGTGATTGCCCTGGGAGCTACAGTTCCACTTCCAGGTGCCTTATCACTATGGTATTTAATCCCACGTGGGGGATATGAACAACTGAAAGTTAAGTATACAGCTGCCGACTAGACAAACCCAAGGCCAACCAAGCTCTTGTTGAGAGCAATGATAGCGGGCTGAGAACCTCTGAGTTAAAAGGGAGCCATGTTTTCAGAATTAAAACGCAACCAGACAGCTCACCTGCTCATTATCTGCTGCTGCATTTTATTTGTGAGTATTGTGTACGGGGTGTGTGTGTGTGTATGTGTGTGTGTGTGTGTGAGGGGGACTGGAGCGTGGCTATCTGAGCTTGTCAGACACATTTATGTGTGACTTGTCTATGTACTGGTGCGTGCACCTGTGTCCGTATGTATAACGAGTTTGCCTAGGTGTATACAAGCATGTGTGTGCTACAATACGTGTGTGAAGGCAAACTCCAAGAAGACAGGAGACATATGCTTAGCATAATTTCAGGCACTCACTATCTGTTGAATGAGTGAATATGTATGAGAGTGTGTGTGTGGCGCATGTGCATGTGTGGGTGCAGGTGTTTGGGTTTCTGGGAGCGAGGGATGAATGCTTGAGCAGGAGTAGGGTTCCTGGTTGTGTGTGTAGATTTCTGTAAGTCTGGAACTTGACTCTACAGGGATAGTGAGCTTTCTTGCACTCCCCTGGCCCTCAAGAATGCTCTCATCCCCTTCGTGGAGGTCTCCCCTGCCTGGGGAGCCGTCCTTCCCACCAGCTTGAAGACAGCCTCTCATTCGGACCTTTGCTTCTGCGTGTCTTCCGGAGGACACAGATGGTAGGAGCCGGGAATCGGAAGCACTTGGCAATGAAGCAGCAATTCACTCTGCAATCCCTTCGTATTCATTGCAACAATGCCCGCTCTGATGGGCTGCGCGAGCTGAATGCAGCTTTCAATGTGCAATCCGGCAGGAATTATGGCGCTGGTGGTCCTCATCACGTCCACTTATTGTCGAGTGTTGCTGAGAATTCTCCCACTCGGGATGAGGGAACCACTTGTTTTAGCAACTGATTTCCGAAAACGCCTCTGGGCTGGGGTTTCTGTGATGCTCCCGGTGATGCGTTATTGTTCCTGGTTTGTGTTTTGGACACTCGTGTGCTCTGCTGAAGTATGTAAATTGCCATAATGCGAGGAAATGAGAGATAAAAATAACTGTGGAGCAGCCAGCGGAGCTCTGAGATCCGTACAGCCTTTCCAGGTCCGCCTTGGGGCTTAGGAACATCTCGTTAACAGCACTGGGAGAGAAGACCTGAGGTGCCCTTCTGCGGTGGACTGACCCCTGCCCCCTCACTGCCCAGTGGAAGGGTGGAGGGAGTCCACCCTCAGGAAGGCAGGGTTGCAGGCTGGCTGTTGACTGCCTTGTTTTTTCCCAGCTGCCTTCGGTCGGCTGTGAATGGAGTTGTAGGCTTGCTATTGCTGCCATTGCTGGGGGGACTCTATCGCTGGCTCTTCTGATGGCTGCACACTCTCAGGGGCAAATCTGCATCGTGGTTGGCCCATGGCCCCCTTTGTTCATCCTGTTGACAGGGACTGACTTTGGAAGGCTGGTGCATTCCCAAGGCGCCTAGGTCGGCTGGTTCTACTAGGATTTGCTGATGGGATGTCCTCGGGATGGGGTGGGGAAACTGGAAGGCAGTAGAGGAGAGGATGGAGAAGGGTGAGCTGTTCTCTGTCTCCTTCACTCTGACCCAGATGATGTCTGAGGAGTAGCTGGTCTCCTCCAGAGATCCAGACCCTGCAGGCAGGCCGGTCCTATGGTCCTAACTTCTGGCTGATGATCCTTGCTCTAGCCATGCTGCTCTTCCCTCTGATCCTATGGCCTAGGGGATGGTGGTGGTCTGCTGTTGATTGACCCATGCCCCTTTTTGGCTTCTCAGCTCCTCCATCACCAGGGTGACAAACTTCTGGCATTACTGTCCCTCTGGGTTAAATGCTTGGTGCTTTCTGATTGTTGTTTAGGATCACCTGATGTACTCATGAAAGACACCCTAAATCCCAGATCCTCCTCCAGGGCCTGTGGAGGGAATTGCATCAAAGCACAAATGAGGCACCAAGGAAGCAGGCTGATTCTCTTCAAGGTTGGAACTGAAGGGGTTTCATAATAATAATGAAAATATCTAATATTGGCTGAATCCCAGTGATGCTGGACAGGGTGGTTGGTGCTTTATACTCATTAATGCAGTAATGCTTTGTGGTGGGTATTACTCCATTCTGCATGAGAAAGCTAAGGCTCATGGAAATAAGACAATGCACCTTGGCCGGTGCCATGGCTCAATAGGCTAATCCTCCGCCTTGCGATGCCAGCACACTGGGTTCTCGTCCCGGTCGGAGCGCCGGATTCTGTCCCGGTTACTCCTCTTCCAGGCCAGCTCTCTGCTATGGCCCGGGAGTGCAGTGGAGGATGGCCCAAGTCCTTGGGCCCTGCACCCCATGGGAGACCAGGAGAAGTACCTGGCTCCTGCCATCAGATCAGTGCAGTGCGCCAGCCACAGGGCGCCGGCCACGGCGGCCATTGGAGGGCGAACCAACAGAAAAGGAAGACCTTTCTCTCTGTCTCTCTATCTCACTGTACACTCTGCCTGTCAAAAAAAAAAAAAAAAAAAAAAAAAAAAGACAATGCACCTGCTGGGGTCTGCATGCTGGGGTCAGGGTTTGAACCTAGACACTTTGTTGCAGGGCCCAAACTATAGATCAGATCACACTGTATTTCTGTTTCCTTTGGTAATGCCTAACTACTATTGTTGGTGGTGCTGTAGTTCCATTAAATGCGGCACAGAGAAAGCATGGGTTTTATGGTGAAATAAACTTGGGGAACATGGTATGTTGGTATGTTTGAGCCACATCCTGTCTTTGAGATTTGCCTTATCTACTGACATATTAAAGGCTCTGACAAGCCCTGCCTCAAAGAGTCATCTGTTTCTCTTGATCTACCACCAACTCTTGTGTGTAGCCCTTTCTAGCATCTTCCAGCATGGGTGATCCATGGAATAACGCGGTTTTGCAAATATTGCTCTAGAGAAGGAATTTACCTTGGGGATCTCTCTCTCTCTCTCTCTCTCTCACACACACACACACACACACACACACACACGAAGGTACTTCAGGAGTTTGTGGAAAGTAGAATTTAAAGATAAGTTTATATTGGTGCAGACATTGAAATCCATACAAGTTTTTTTCATAATGTGCATTTCCCATGAACTTTTTGAAGACTCCTAGTATGCATGGATTCCAAAACGTTTTTGTACTAAAATAAAATTATCTTGAAAAAACTATTTTCACTTATTTGAGAGAATGAGAATGAGAGATACGTCTCATCTGCTGGTTTACTCCTCAAATGCCTGCAATAATTAGGGTTGGGCAGGCAGAAACCAGGAGTTAGGAACTCAGTCCAGGTCTCCTACGTGGATGGTGGGGACCCAACTGCTTGAGCCATCAACTGGTGCCTCCCAGGGTGCATTTTAGCAAGAACTTGGAATAAGAGTGGAGCTGGGACTTGAATCCAGGTGCTCTGAAATGGGATGTGAGCATCCCAAGCAGAACTTTAACTGCTTCACCAAATGCTCATCTCTAAACATCATTTAATTCTATTTTCTATCAATTTTTGACATACTCTCACATATATGACTCCATGAATGTGAGGGATCTCCAAAAATGTTCATGGAAAATGCCTATTATTAAAAATACTGCATAAACTGTTGAAATCTTTACTTAATATATACTAAATTGATCTTCTATATATAAAGATAATTGAAAATGATTCTTGATGTGAATGGAAGGGGAGAGGGAGTGGGAGATGGGAGAGTTGCTGGTGGGAGGGAAGTTATGGGGGGGGAAGCCATTGTAATCCATAAGCTGTACTTTGGAAATTTATATTTGCTAAATAAAAGTTAAAAAAATACTGCATAGATTTCAAACATTTTTGGCACCAAAAATAAACTTGTTTTAATTCAATTTTCCATTAATTTTTGGAAATTCTTTCTCTCTCTCTCTCTCTCTGTGTGTGTGTGTGTGTGTGTGTGTAACCAATTAGTATCTCCCCCTTACTATGCTTTTGCAAATGTGCAAGTGATTTTGGGGTACTATTGCAGGACTTGGCAAATGTCTATCAACTGCTACTTTGTTAGGTGACCCTTTATCCTTATGTGTAATTGTATTTTGTATCCTCATTCATTATTTACTTTGACTTCACATCTACAGTCTATATTTTCATCCAAAATCACTGATAAAACATACTGTATTGGGCCGACGCCGTGGCTCACTAGGCTAATCCTCTGCCTAGCGGCGCCGGCACACCAGGCTCTAGTCCTGGTTGGGGCGCCGGATTCTGTCCCGGTTGCCCCTCTTCCAGGCCAGCTCTCTGCTGTGGCCAGGGAGTACAGTGGAGGATGGCCCAGGTGCTTGGGCCCTGCACCCCATGGGAGACCAGGAAAAGCACCTGGCTCCTGGCTCCTGCCATCGGATCAGCGCGGTGCGCCGGCCACAGCGCGGCGGCCATTGGAGGGTGAACCAACGGCAAAAGGAAGACCTTTCTCTCTGTCTCTCTCTCTCACTGTCCACTCTGCCTGTCCAAAAAAAAAAAAAAAAAAATACTGCATTGGCCTAACTCCGTCACAGGGATCTGAGACTTACCCAAATCTTCTATGCACAATTTCTACTGGAGAAAAACTCCTTCTGAACACGTAAATGGTGATGCCCTCCAGTCGCTTCCAATGCAGCATGTCTTAAATCACACAATCCTTCCTCCCTAGGCCCACTCCTCCTCTGTTCCTACCTCATGGGATGATACAACTTTCCGTCCAGTGCCCAGGTAACTTCTGATATTGGAAGGCATCTAGTCACTAGATAGATCTGCTGATTCTCTCTTAAAAACCCAGTCTTCTCCCCCTTCCAGGTACTGTCACCTAGGGCTGGGCTGCCAGCTTCATTTGCCAAGATGATGTCAACAGCTTCCTTTCAAATGCCAGCTTCCCTCCAGCCCATTCTATAGAGCGGGCACAGCAATCTTTTTAATCAAATCTGGTCACTTTTTAGTTTAATCTGATCACTCTCTTGCTGAAGACCCTTCGATAGCCCCTCAGTGCTTTCTGGGTAGTGTGCCTGCCTACACCTTAGCTAAGTAGTTTTAGAAGGACTTTCATGATTTGGTCCTTCTGGTTTCATATTGATCCATTCTGCCCCATGTCACCCATTCTCTGTATACAGACTTAGTGAGCATCCTGAACATGCTCTCTGCATTGGGTTCTTTCGTTTGGCTTCATCAGCACCATTTGCCCCTTTAGGACTCAGCTCTGATTTCATCCTCTCCAGGAAGCTTTTTCTGACTCTCCAAGACTGACTGGATTAGAGGCTCCTCCTCTGTACTCCTAGAGTCACTTATGCTCAGTAAGGATTGAAATGAGGTTGGAAAGACCTGGCTGCCTCTTGAACCAAGCAATCAGAGACTAGGATAGCATCTAAAACCGGAGAGGGTTCTGGGATGCTTTGAGGGTTTTATGGCTTGTTTGATGAAATTGGCTCTGTTGTTAATGTAGTCTGTTAATGACTACATTAATGTTCGGTGTGTCAGGAGTGGGCCGAATTCTGTAGTGGAAAGAAATTCCTGTTGTCAAACTATTGACAATTGCATGGAGGTCACAGAGTGGTGTAAAGCAACTCTTTACTTTTCTAGCTGAACCTGTGATATGTACTATGCCATTCTTGGATGGAAAAGAGAAAGGCAATTTCCTTTGTTTTCTTTCCTCAGCTATAATTTTTTTGACTCTTTCCTCACCTCCAGACACTAAGTCTCATTCACTTTATCTCAGTGGATAAAGGCCTGGGATGCGGATTTTGGGTCTTTTAGGTTCTTCCACTGAGAAGGAAATTGCCTCATCTGAAGCTGGCCTTGATGAGACTTCTACAAAAATGCATAAACCCTTTTATTCCTTATACTGATTCTGGTTGTTACACTAGACAATACTCTGTCTTTGTGCTTATCTTTAGCAAAGGTAGTTTATATGTTCTTATCTTAGGTACCCCAAGAGGATCATTAAATTCTCCAGCCAGGAAGAAGATTAAAAGGCTGTGAAAACCCCATTTCTCATGCTGAGAAAAAGAGAATGGCAACAATAACTTCAGAAAAACCAAAACTTGTAAGACTATTATGTTCAAAGCCCTGCCATAGGCATTCCCACATTGCTACTTTCCTTATTACCAAACTGATGCTTAGTTATACATTGAAAATTGCCTAAAGATGGACCAGGAGAATGAAGCAGGGGTTGGGCTGGTACCTGAGGCTCATGCTTAATCCAAGAAAATTTATCCTTCTACAATAGGAATGTGCTCTGTCTAACCAAGGCCACTGGGAAAACATGGTCTGTGAACATCTTACAGAGGCAGGCTCACCCCTTGGTTGTATAATGGCAGACAGTGATTCTTAAGTCATGTTAGACTCTACACAAGGATGATGGTGCTCCTGGCATCCTCACAGCTGCATCTGTTCAGGTGGTGTCCATGTGGATACCCACCTCCTAACTCATTCTCTGTTCCCTTGCAGACATTCCTACCTGACATGCCCGACCCTAAAGAGGACAGAAGGAGAGAGGGCCAGGGTAGTGCCAGCATCAAGAAGTTCCTGTGGACACCTCTGGAACTGCTCATTAGCATATTAATGCACAGCCTCCCCACTGAGAGCCTAGCAAAGTTAGGGCTCATTTAATTGGAAATCTAAAGGACAGCACCTGCCACAGCCTACCCAGAATTTATGCATGCCTGTCTTGATGAGCTTGGAGGGGAATGGATGATTCATGATGGGACTGCCTGCCTCCTGATTTACAACCCATCATTTACATGTCGCTAAAGTCAAGTGGCACGGGCAGAAGGTCATACTCAACTAGAATCATGCTTACTAAATCTCTGGGGGTCTGATCTTCTGCTTTGGATATGCCCAGATCACAGGTTCTGAGAACCAAAGAAAAAGACAAAGATTTTGGCTAAAGAGGCTAGGCAAGGCCAACCCCATTGCTTCCTCATTGGAGAGGCATAGTTGGGAGACTTCGGACCCTGGGCCATTGTTAAGAGTGTAAAATCTGGAGTGTGATAGTGATAGTATACTTGGTAGCCCTATAACTTTGAGGAAACCACTCAACCTTTCCTAGCTTTGGGTTTTTTTTTTTTTTTTTAATCTATAAAATGACAATGATAAAAATACCAATGTCAAAGAATTGTGAAAATAAAAATGAGCTGCATGAAGCATTTGGAATGGGATCTAGTATATGGCCTCATTCTTGGCCAGTGGTAGTTATGAGACTTTAGAGACTAGTAGTTAAGTCATCCATTTTTGCAATCAAGATTGCTTGTGCTCAAATCCTGGTTCTGGCGTTTAATAGCTGTGTGATCCAGGGAAAGTATGAAGTCTCTGAGGCTCAGTGTTTTCAGAAGTAATGCTTGGATAACGATAGATGATGGTGCACTACGTTTTCAGGCTTGTGCAGAGGCTGAGTTAAAGGAGGACATGTGAGTAGAGTGCCCAGCAGGATGCGGCCCTGCCGTTCGGTAAGGAAGAAGGGGGGTTTGGATTTAGTCCCAGTTTGAGAAAGTCTTGGTTCATATCTTATCAGGTATGAACTGCCAGCTGGCCTGTTGTCTCTTTTCTTATGCATTTATAAAAATTTCATTTTAGTTTGAATTGACATAATAATTATTTGTATGGGCACAATGTAGTGTGTGGACATATCCATATACTATGAAATTATTGACAATAGCCACATTTCTCAACCATAGGAGCAAAGATTCTCAGGGCATCTATAGTCCTTGCTCACTTCATTGGGCTCTCCTCATTTTACCTCTTCAAAGTTGCCTTCTCAGAATCCACCATTAGCTCAAAAACATTTTAACACTCCTTTGGTTAAGGAATTGGTTTTTTTTTTTCCTTAAACTCCTTTAAGCTTGAAACATCAATGTGCTTGCAAGTGGATTCTTTCCATTCTCTAAGTGGTGGAGGCTGTATTGACATTCTCAGTTGGACTTTACCCACACCTATGTCTGGGGCATAGAGAGCAAAGGTTCCAGGAACAACTTGTGACCATGGGCTTATAGCTCCTGTTCTACTGACTGATAACCTTGGGCAGAGCCCTACTTACCACCTGCTCTGACCACTGGGCTCAGGACTATGGCTGAATTAGCAGACAGCCCAAGGCACATGGACAGACCTGTTTAGAAATCTTGGGCTAAATAGAGAAAATGATGAATAGAGATGCAAAAATTAAAGGGTATTTTTCCTTCTTCCTTCCTACTCTTAAAGAGAGTTAATAAGTGATGTCTTTTTTTGAGGTAGGATGTATAGAATCAGCATTTTCCTTATCAAAATGTCATTTTGAACATTTCAAAAAGATTCCTAGTGTGTTGGTGTCTTTTGACAAAGTCAGTTGACTTATTTCCAGTGAAGTTCCAGAATTTTCTCCTTAAAAACACCATCAACCACCTGTTATGTACTTTATAATCAATTAATTATGATTGCTAATGTGTGTCGAGTGCCTTTTCTGTGTCAGGTCCTGGGTTTGGTGCCTGATGTATCAGTCTCCTTTCCTTCTCACAAAGACTCTTGGACATAGGCATTTGTATTAGGGTCATTGATCTAGCTGTCCCTCTACGTACAAACTCTGAAATCTCAGCGACTCAATACAGGAAAGTTTGATTTCTCACTTTTGCTCAGCTTGGTGGGGTTGGGTGGCCCTCTTCCGTGTTGTAGCTGCACCATCTGGAACACATGGCATCTGATATCACTACCATAGGGGAAGGGAGGACATGAGACTGTCATAGCCAGGCCTGGAGGTGGCTGACATCACTTTCACCCACATCCTGTGGACCAGAATTCAGTCCATGTCCCCACCCAGCAGCAAGAGGGGAATGGGAGTGCCAGAAGATCATGTGGACATTTGGTGCTCACTAGCACTATCTGCCACATGTCATTTTTATTTTATAAACAAGGAAACAAATCACGCATATGGAAAGAAGAAGAGCCAGCAATTGAAGTCAGGCCTCCTGACCTCAAAGCCTGTGTTCTACACCAGGGGCTGACAAACTAGGGCTCATGGGACAAACCTAACACTTGTCCATTTTTGTAAATAAAGATTTATTAGAACACAGCCATACACATTCATTTTGTGTTGTCTATGGTTGTTTTCATATTAGGACAGTAGCACTGAGTACTTTTAACAGAGACTGTATGGCTAAAAGGTCCAAAATATTTACAATCTGACCTTTTGTAGGAAAAAAAAAACTTGCCAATCTCTACTGTGTGTCTATATACATATGCATAAAATATATTTATGTAAGAATACATATATAGGCCGGTGCTGTGGCTCAATAGGCTAATCCTCCGCCTGCAGCACTGCCACACTGGGTTCTAGTGCTGGTCAGGGAGCCGGATTCTGTCCCGGTTGCTCCTCTTCCAGTCCAGCTCTCTGCTGTGGCCCAGGTGTGCAGTGGAGGATGGCCCAGGTCCTTGGGCCCTGCACCTACATGGGAGACCAGGAGGAAGCACCTGGCTCCTGGCTTTGGATCAGCGTGGTGCACCAGCCGCAGTGGCCATTGTGGGGTGAACCAACGGAAAAGGAAGACCTTTCTCTCTGTCTCTCTCTCTCTTACTGTCCACTCTGCCTGTCAAAAAAAAAAAAAAAAGAATACATATATAGCTTATTTTGCATCTCTCCAAGTAGTAGGAAACTTAGAGACTGGAGGTTCTGATTTCTGGCTTTATGAGATGTAGCCCTAAATGAACTAGAATCTTATTTCTACTTTTTCTTTACTTCCTTGAGCTTCTTTCAGCAAAGTCATGATGAGGAAGATAGTCTGGTCTTGGATTTCCCAGTTATTGACTAGAGGGACTGTTTAGCTGGTATATTTGCTCTTTTCAAATGCCTGTGTGTGTGTGTGTGTGTGTATGTATGCACATTTAATTGAATTTGAGTGCCTCTAGGCTGGGCATGCCAGAGTTATCATCATTCCTTATTGACTCATAAGTGGATGCTTTATTCATTTATATTTCCTGGATCACTGCTAAAGGCATTGGAATTGGTGGATCCTTGACTGTGACCTCTGTTCATTCCTTCTAAGTCTTGCCCCTTAGAAGGGAAAGGTGTGTCTTTGAATGCTATAATGACCCAGATATGAGGTTAGTTTTAGACTTTGTCCATCTGCAGACCAGGGGAGTTGAGGGAGGTGGTCATGTCAGATCCTTAAGTAAATTTTGTGTAGTCCGAGATAAATAAGTCATCCGCTCTGAAGCTGATTTTCTGTCTGAATAGGTGGATAATTGTACTTCAATTGGCTACATTGAGATGACACCCAAGATTCTCACTTCCTGATGGATAAGCCATACACAATCTTCTTTCCAGGAGTGCAGATAGAGCCCACGAGCAGAACAGCATGTCAATTCCTTGATTACACGATAAAAAGGATTTTACAGATGAAATTATGGTTCCTAACCACTTGACTTCAAGTTAATAATAAAAAACCTTTCTGTTAGTGGACCTGACCTAACCAGGTGAATCTTAAAAATGAAGCACTTTTGACCACTGGGGGACAAGGAGTTGCCATGGTTGGGCCCTATGTATACTTTCTGAAAGGCATTTCCCATAGTTCCTTTGAGGGTCCCTGCAGGATTGAGCCCCAGTTGCCCCTTGCTGTGGAATATATCTTAGAACTGATTTAACCTCCTTCTCATTTCATTATTCCTAATACTCTTCTACTGTTCCTTGGAATTGCTTCTCCAAATGAGCCAGCTTCATGCAAGCCTTGTCTCAGATATTACTTTCAGGAGAAACTCAGGATGTGACTGGGGCTCTTAAGGCACTTAATGTGCTACCTGCCATGAGTCCAGGTGCATACAGAAAAGTGTCCTAACCTGAAATAATAAATAAGTTGAGTATTGGAAGATGGATCTGAGAGGAAGTGTGGTGGTGAAGGGGATGTGTTCTAGTTCTGGGGGGAAGTACTCTCTCCTCTTCCTGGAACCTCCTTGCTCCTTGTACACCTGGAGGTCTCTCACTTATCCACCAGAACACAATGTTCTCTCTCTTAAAGGCTTCCTAGGATGTTCTAAACACTTAGTCTTCTGTTATAACACTTTCCACAATGCATTGCAGCCATTCTGAACCTGGAATGTCCCTGAGAACCATCTGGTGAGCTAATTACAGGATTCTCAGACCCTCTATTAGATGTCTATTGATGCTTATCACATTATCCCCAAACTTAATCGATTAAAACAACACGTTTATTGTCTCAGTTTCTGTGGGTTAGGGAGCTAGGCATGACTGGATTCTCTGCCACACCGTCTTTCATAAACTGCAATCAAGTTATTGTACGGGGTTGAGATCTCATCCGAAGGCTTGACTGGGGAAGGATTTACTTCCGAGTTTGTCCATGTGGTTAATGGAAAAACCAGTTCCTTACTATGGAGACATCTCCACAGAGTGACATGACATTTTGCTTTGTCAGAGCAAGGAGTGGAGAGCAGCCAGTGGGGGCCAAGGTGAGACAGGAAGTCAGTCCTTTGTAACGTGGTCACAGTAGTGAGCGCTCCTCACCTTTGTAGTATTCTGTTTGTCAGAGGCAGGTCCTTAGGGGCTTCCCAGTCTCCAGGGGAAAGTGTCACAAGAGCATGAATTCTGGGAGGGAGGGAGGGAGAGAGAGATATTGATTGATTGATTTTCTTCCTCTGTTTTAACTTTTCAAATGCCCTGGTTTAAGTCAGAAGAATGGAACTCCATCTGAGTCTCCCATGTGGGTGGCAGGAACCCAAGGACTTGAGCCATCATCTGTTGCCTTCCAGGATGTACAGTAACAAGAAGCTGTACCAGAAGCAGAAGTGGGCATCGTAAGTGGAGGTTCAACCTGCTGTCCCACAACGCCAGATCCATAAATCAATAAAGTACTGTGGAAGTGTGACACTGTGCCTGCACCTAAGACATGCCTGGATACTTCCCCCTTTGCACTCTTGGGAGCCCTGAGCTACTGCATAAGAAGTCCAGCTCTCTCCTGGAGAGAAAATAAGGGGAAAGACCACATGGAAATGCAGAGACCTCGTGGCTGCTTGGTTATTGTTTCAGACAATTAAGTCTTAGGGCAGTTTTACAGCAATTTCTGCTTTAGTTACTCTCTTTACTTTTGGGACAACTCTGAGCTGGCTGGACTTGGCTGTGCATTTCTTGGCAGAGGTCACTAACATGGTTACATCTAGCATGTGGGATGGCTGCAGCTGGCTCAGCTAGGCCTTTCTTTCTTGCTCTCCCTCTTCCTCCCTCCCTGTGTGTAGTCTCCCTCTCTTCCCCCTCCCCCAGTATAGTCTCAAAACTCTAAGAATGCAAAGCAGAAGCTGCTTGAGTTGGCACAGCATCACCTGCCCTGGGAGGGCTGGCTCACAGTGGCAGCTGCCACGGGAACCAGTGCTTCTCCAATGTTCCTGTGCACCAAGGGCCCCCAGGAGTTGTGTTAGAGAAGACTCTGGTTTACCAGGTCTGGAGGGGGTGCACAGAAGCTGCATTTCTGCCAAGCTCGTGCTTGATGCTGATGCTGCTGGTTGGGGGCCTCACTGGGAAGCCTGCGGCCCACGGACTGTGTTACTCATGGTCCACAGAACGCACCTTGAGCAACATGGAGCTCTGTGGCGACCATCTGTTCCTGTACTTATTTCTTCACCTGTGGACTCTCAAACGTCTTTGGGTTAGGGACCCCAGAGCAGAGAGGTTTGCAGTCATTTTGGAGCACCGCAGACCTCCACTAACAATTGCCAGGGAGCCTCTACGGTCCCTGCGACTCAGGAGACCCAGTGCTCACCTGGGAGCTCCTTAATCTGTACTATTCTTCGGCTTTCTCAAATGGTAGGAACTTAAGACATGTGTTCTAAAAATAAATGGATGGGTGAATGGTTGACTACTCGGCCAATGCACATACACACACATACAAACATACACACTTCCTCTCAATTTGACTCAGAGAGAAGGGCCTTTTTGCTAATTGACCACTGAAGTTATTGGCCTCAGCCTCTCTTGAGTACCTGGCAAACTGAGAGTGAAGGTGGGTAATCAGCTGTCCAGTTGGCCTGGGACAAAGGGCCTTCCCTGGTGCAAGACATTCAGCACTAAAGCTATGCTAGTTCCTGGCAAACCAGGATGAGTTCCCCCTGAGGATAAAGCCACTCTCTCCTGAGATCCAGGAACCAGGGACCCCGACACTTGCCCTCGTGGCCATTCTTTTTTGCTACATCAGCACTTTGTGCATTTCAAAACCCCATCTGTGCCCACAAAGGAGTGACTTCCTGTGTGCAGGGGCGGCCCTGGGAGGCTGGGTCTCTGAGAGCCCGTTTTGGATTATAAGCCTTTGAAGACATCTGCAGGGAGGGGATAATTCATTCCAGGAAAAAAAAAAAAAACGACTCTCTTTGCCATGCAAACCAGAGACCAGGAATGGAAATGAGATTTCTAATTACATGGGGCATTTTCAGAGCCACCTGCTGGCTCTGGCATCTCGCTGAGTTGCTTCGATGTGGATGTGGAGGTGTTGGGGAGCGAGCCTGGTCTCTGAGGTTGGACTGTGGGAGGCCTCCTGGGTCAGGGCATGAGTCGCTGTCTTCAAAGTCCTCTTGCAGCTGCATCCAGCTGGGCCTGCGGGCAACTGATGCCAGGAAAGGTCTTCTCTGAACTTGGCAGCAACGCCCTCCCACTGCTCAGAAAGTCCTGGACTTGGGACTTGTCTTATAATTTGTGTCTCAGTGTGCGTGAGCTCCTGATCCTAGGTCTCCTCAGCACTGGGCTGGGGGAGCAGCTTGTGTGCTGAACACTTAACGACTTAGTGACTTAGAAGGAGCCCCTTCTCCCACGCTCTTCCTAGCAGGCTCAGGCTACACATTCAGGCAGATCCTGGCAAATTGCAGTTTACCCATCTTGGGTGGGGTTCCCCACAACGCGATGCTGGATGAAGGTTGGGATGCAATGCGTTTTCTTGGGATCAACAGAAAAGGCAAGAGAGATAGCAGAATTGGGCAGAAGGCAGTGTCAAATTGAGATACAGGTCCAACAAAGGCTGGGTCAACACCAGAGAGAGTTCTGGAATGAATATCAGACATCAGAGTTGTGCTAGGTGAAACTGCAATGGCTGGGCCTTTATAGTGTTGCCTTGCTCAGTCACTGGCTTCCCTGAAAGGATGTGGTGTGCGTGAGGTGACACTCTGCAGCTGAGACACACACTGATGGACCTGACTGCTGGAACCTGTTTCTGGCTCGTACCTCCTACAGGTGGGCAGTGAGAAATTAACTGGACAGGAGTCTGGGCATCTGCCATACCCTGCTTAGTAAGCTGGTCGGCCCAAGGAGTGTAATTTTACTTATGTGAGTTCCAGGTTTCAAGGACATACATGTGACAAGCAGTCATAATTATCTGTTTTTTTTTTTCTTTTCAAACTTCTTAAATGGAGAGTTTTAAGCAAGTACAAAACTTACGTAAAAGTAAGGAGCACACATAATAAACTCCCTTGTATCAGTCATCCAGCTTCAACAGTTACCAGCTCATGGCTACTTTCATTCAAACATTGTCCTGTTACTACTATTGGACTGTTAGGAAGCAAATCTCATAGAGATAGTGTGTTTCAGCCAGTAACATTCCTGATATAGCTCTAGAAGATAAGGGCTTAATAAAGCCCCCAAACCATAACCACAGTATACCTGACTATGTTTTTTTTAGCAGATTAAATAAACTCATTGAAATGAAGCATTTACCATAGCAGTTGGCACACATCAGTGATTTAGAATGTGAGTCACATCAGGACTGGCGCCGCGGCTCACTAGGCTAATCCTCCGCCTAGCGGCACCGGCACACCGGGTTCTAGTCCCGGTTGGGGCGCCGGATTCTGGCCTGGTTGCCCCTCTTCCAGGCTAGCTCTCTGCTGTGACCAGGGAGTGCAGTGGAGGATGGCCCAAGTGCTTGGGCCCTGCACCCCATGGGAGACCAGGAGAAGCACCTGGCTCCTGCCATTGGATCAGCGCAGTGCGCTGGCCGCAGCGCGCCGGCTGCGGCTGCCATTGGAGGGTGAACCAACGTCAAAGGAAGACCTTTCTCTCTCTCTCTCTCTCACTCTCACTCTCACTCTCACTGTCCACTTTGCTTGTCAAAAAAAAAAAATGTGAGTCACATCAGAACATGGCATTTGAAGATGACACTGGGAAGAAGAGAGAAGGAGACTTGATTTTACTAGTGTAGGTTCTCGACCGTGTAGCAAGGACACCACTCACCGCTGTCCTTTGCCCATAACCAGAGATCACTCATCAACCATGGAGCCAGACTGCAACACAGTATTTCAGCATCACCACCTATCAGTTAATTTTTCCTTTGAGACGAAGTCTATTTGTCCACAGCATGCAAGTCTGATATACCTTTCTCATCTGGACCAGGGGCCAAACACAGAATCAGCCTTGCTGTCCTCCAGAACATCTGACCTCTGATACCCTAGAGCTGCACAGTTCAGGACCTGGGTTGGGTCATGATGATTCTGTGCAATAGTTGCCGGTTAGAGGCCTTTTGATATTTCCAGTGTGGGCAGTGTACATACCCTACAACTAGGGAAAACTGGTGAGGAAAAGCAGCCCCTAGACACTTAAGAGCTGCCCAATCTCGGCACGTTCACGGCTGCTTCTGTAGCATTGTTCTCTCTCACTCTTTGCTGTCTTCTACTCTTTGCCCATCTTTGCCAGATCTTCCTTGGGCTTCCTTCCCCAGAAAGTTGCCTGCTGGGTCTTCATCTCCTCCTGTCTTCTTTACTCTGTCACATCTCTCTTGACAATGTGGGTGTGTTCCTGGGAGAGGAGGGTATTGGGCTGAAAGGAGCCAAAGTCATTGTTGTGTACCAATTTGTTTGAAATTATTCTTCATAACCACACATGTTTCCACAGTGCTCTTTTTGAACTGTCATCAAGGTAGCCAAGGAGGCAGACTGGGACTCCTGACTCTGAGTGACATTGATATGTTTTAAGCTGGGCACCCTTTTCTTTACTGAAGGTTTATATTGATACCCACTGTCCAAAATTTGATTGAATTGAGGTTGAGAAGTTTGGTGTTCTGTCTACCTAATTAGTGTGTGGTAGGAGAAAAGAGAAGGCTGGTATGTGGAATCCCTGGACCTGGGGAGCTCAGTTTAAATACCACTGTGTTAGACAAGCACACACAGGGTATAATTTTACTAGACTTGGGTATAATTCTCCTCTTGAGAGTTTTGACATAATGTCTGGGAATCATTGGTTATGAGTTCTGTATTTTCAAACCATGTTTTTTATCTTATAAAAATGTGGGGCTTTCTACTACATGCTGGGAGCAGCTGGTAGTACGAACTGTGCTATCTTCTGGAATAAAACTGAGGCCAATATACACATGTCAAGACTGCCTTGTCCTCATCCTATCTGGCTTGGGCCAAGACAATAGTGAAGGGAAGGGGATTCTGAGCCCTGCTTGGTTCTGTGCTGAGGCTTTCACCCAAACGAGGATAATGTGGTAGCAACAGGAACAAATCATGACTATTTGCTCTTCCTGTGATAATCACTATGCTAAAGACACTGCCATTCAATTCCCACAACAACTTCAGTTAAGTATGTTTATATTACTTTTACAAACCTTAGATACTTAGGGCAAACAACTGGAAAGCTATGGAACCAACCTAAGTGTCCATTAATGGACATGGAATGTTCCATTTCTTAAAACTTTTTGGAGCCAATATGATAAAAGTATATTTGTCAGATCTTGGTGGTGAGCATATAGTTTTCTTTTTATTTATTTTATTTATTTGAAAGAGTTACACAGAGAGAGGAGAGGTGGAGAGAGAGAGAGAGAGAGAGAGAGAGAGAGAGAGAGAGAGAGAGAGAGAGAGAGAGAGAGAGAGAGAGAGTCTTCCATTAGATGGTTCACTCTCCAATTGACTGCAATGGCCAGAGCTGTGCCGATCTGAAGTCAGGAGTCAGGAACTTCTTCTGAGTCTCCCACATGGGTGCTGGGGCCCAAGGACTTGCGCTGTCTTCTACTGCTTTCCCAGGCCATAGCAGAGTGCTTAATCGGAAGTGGAGCAGCCGGCTCTTGAACTGGCGCGTATGGGGTGCCGGAGCTTCAGGCCAGGGTGTTAACCCACTGTGCCACAGCACTGGCCCCATGTATAGTTTTCTTATATTATTCCTTGTATTTATATAACTATTTGGGACATTTCATAATTAAAAAGCCGAATTAATTCACTTTAAAGTAACATGCTCATAGTAAAAACTTAACACTAAGAAAAGCACAAAGTTGAAAATAAAAATTTCCATTACCCATGGATAACAGATATATATGTTATATATACAATTTAGCAAAAATACTATATTTTGTGATGTGCACATCTCAAAATAAAAAACTGACATACAATTACAGATGTGCGTCAGTTAACCACAGGGATAAGTTCTGAGAAATGTGTCATTAGGCAATTTCTGTGTTGTGTGAATTTCATAGAGTATATTTAAGCACACTAAGATGGCTATGATATCACTAGGTGATTAATCTCTAAAGGCAACTGTCATATATATGGTCTATTATTGGCTAGAATGTTGTTCTGTGGTATATAACTATACATACAATTTAGTGGTTGAGAGCATAGATTCCCTGGAAAACATCATGCTGAGTGAAATAAGCCAGTCCCAAAGGGACAAATATCGTGTTCTCCCTGATCTGTGACATCTAACTGAGCACTTAAAAGGAAACCTGTAGAAATGAAACTGACACCATGAGGCGCAATGACTTGAACAGCCCTTGTCCTGACTGTCGAGGAACAGCTTACTATTTTATTCTTTTTAGTATTTTCTTCTTCTACTTAATGCCATTGGTTGAACTCTTTACTTAACACACAATTATTCTTAGGTGTTTAAATCCAATTGAAAATTGATCCCTGTTAAAAATAAGAGTGGGAATGAGAGAGGTAGGAGATGTACAGTTTGGCACACACTCCCTCGGACTTACCCCTAAGGGTAAAGCTAAAAACCTGCTATGGGAGTCCAAATCCCATTAAATTGGCATGTACCAATGCCAACTCACCAGTTAAAGTGATCAGTTTAAGTTCATAACTGATCATAAAGATAGGATTAAGTTTCAAAGGGATCACATAAATAAGACCAGTGTCTGCTAATAATTGATATAATTAAAAAGGAGAGACTGATCCAACATGGGAAGCGGGATACATAGCAGATACGTAGAATGACAAATGCCCTAAACAGCCCTCTGGCCTCAGAATCAGCCCTTAAGGCATTCAGATCTGGCTAAAAAGTCCATGAGAGTATTTCAGGCTTGGAAAGCCAAGACATTGTGGCAAAAAATGACCTAAATGAAAGATCTCTGTGAGTGAGATCTGGGTGAAAAGAGGGGCCATCAAAGAAGGAGGTACCTTTCTCTGAAGGGAGGAGAGAACTTCCACTTTGATTATGGCCTTCTGTAAACAAGGTCAGAGTTTGTGAACTCAAGAGGCTTCCATAGCCTTGGCAGCTCATGACAAGAGCCTCGGGTGATTACTGACATCATAAATAAGAGTGTCAATTGTTAAATCAACAATAGAAATCACTGTGCACTTACTCCCCAAGTAGGACCTCTGTCCTTAATGTGTTGTACTACAAGAATTAACGATAAAACTAGTCTTCTAACAGTACTTTATACTTTGTGTGTGTGGGTGCAAACTGTTGAAATCTTTACTTAGTATAGAGTTGATCTTCTGTATATAAAGATAATTAAAAATGAATCTTAATGAAGAATGGGATGGTTTGCAGGTGGGAGGGTCATTAAGGGGGGAAGAACTGATATAATTCAAAAATTGTACTTTTGAAATTTATATTTATTAAATCTTTTCTATAAAAAAGAGCATATACTCCAGGAGATGGGCATTTAGCTTAGTGGTTGAGATGCCCTTGTCTCACATCTGAATAACGGCCTGGTTCCTGGCTCCATCTCTTGACTGTAGATTCCTGCTATGCAGACTGTGAGAGGCAGCTCTAATGGTTCAAACAGTTGGGTTCCTGCCACCCACAGGCAAGACCTGGATTGAGTTCCTAGTTCCTAGCTTTGCCCTAGCCCAGCCATAGCTATTATGGGCATATGAGGAGGGAACTAGCAGATGAGAGCTCTCTCTCCACTCCCTGTATCCATCCATCTATCTTTCTCTCTCTACCTCTCTCTTTACCTACCTACTTACCTACCCACCTACCTATTAAATAAAATATAAAATTAAAAAGAGCTTAGCTTCTGGAATCAAAGTGCATAGTTCAAACTCTATCTCCATTACTTACTGCATTTGACTCCTCTCTGATTCTCAGCTTTTCCATCTACAAAATTGTAGTAATGATAGTAATGATAGTAATTATTATGTGAATTTAATAATTCAACAAAGTACAAAGCATACCTGTGCCTAGGAAGAACTCAACATAAGATAGTTATGATTATGTTTGTGCCATCTCATACCATCTTAGACATAAGGCATTGTACAAATATTTTGGGAGAAAGTAGAGCTTTTACCAGTGTTTGAGCAGGAGAATACAATGGACCAGATTGAAAGGCTTCTTAACACAGAGAAACCATATATGGATCATCCATCAGCTCTCATTGAAATCCCAGTGCTGGGCTTCTACAAATAAAAAGTGTGCCAGTGACCTACCATAGGACCTCCATACATCATTCTATGATTGATAGTCATTGCAGCAGGCTCTTGGAACCCACTGGGAGAGATTGAGCTTTCTAAGTGAATGAGTTAAAAGGTGAGAGATAGACTGGAGATGATCTCTGTAGAACCATTCTCATTTGCTTGTCATATGATAAAATTCTTGGAGACATTAGCACTGTCCTATGGCTTTGCTAACAAGGAAAGCTGGCCTGTCTTCCTGGTATGAAGATGTGTTCAGGGTTGGGAGCAGGGGGAAAGGGCCCTGGCGCACATTCTCTGAGTTCTCCTGTGCCTTATTTTTCTTACCTATGGTAACATTAGTTGAACAACCAAAAAATGAGGAAACGAAGAGGGAACTATGTGTCTAGGCTGGTGGCTTAGAGCAGTTACCACCAAGGGGCTAGTGACTTCTAAGTCCACAGCCAGCCCAGACTTTTCCTTAGGTTCCAGGCTGCAGGGGGAGATGAGGACTAAGGGAAAGCTTCACATTGGCCCAGTTGACCAAGTTTACCCAATGGGCCATCTCTTGGATGTCCCACAGGCTTCTTAAGCTCAACATGTCTGAAGTTGGATTCACAGCCTTCCTCCCTGAACTTGATCTTCTGGTTCCTTCCTTTCCATACTGCTTATGGTATAAATGTAGACTACGGGCTTCAAGTGATCACAGGAATCCAAGATCACAGGATAGCATTCACCAAGAGTAAAAGTAGTTCCAGGGCAGAGAGAGGACATGAAGGGTGAAGGGGAAAGAGTCAGCGACTTCTTCATAAAAAGACCACAAATTAGACATGTGAGGAGGGGGTCAAAGCATGCCTAATGAAAGGGAGCAGAGTCCCAGAGGAAAGTGTTCCAATTCCTAAACTCCTTGCTTCCTTGAGTTACCTCTTGCCTCAGTTTCTGCAAGCTCCCCCAGCACTGTCACAGTTCCCAGAATTCCTGAGCACAGTGCTAGCATTTTCCTTGGTTGCTTGCCATAAATTCACATTACTTACAGATTATTTGAATAGACTGAGACTCTCAGTTCTCATTACCCAAAGAGCCCAATTGAACCTTTTTTCTTCCACACAGCTGCAGAACTATGGTATGGCTCCAGCTTCTTAAGAGAATTCATAAAAGGGCTTGATCCAGAATTTCACTGGAATGGTCCTATTTCTGCTGTCTCCCCTACTCCTTCTCAAGGTGGTGAAGTGGAAGTGGAAAGCACCTGGGCTTGAATCCCAGCATCACCATGTCAAATTGCTTGGCCTTAAATAAGTTGCTTATTCTCCTGTGGTGTCTGTTTTCTTGTTTATAAAATGTGGGTCATGATATCTTGCTCAGGTTTAATGTGAGAACTCAAGATAATGGTTACATAGCAACTGAGAAAAAAACCTTTCTCTTACTCACTGTTCCTCTGTCTTCTTTGTATCTTTTGAAAATCTTTTTTTTTTTGCATACAATCTTTTCCCTTTTTATCCTTCTGCTTCCCCTTGAGGCATACCTGAAGAATTTACACATAAACAACAAAATTTTGAGAAACAACTTGGGATTAGGGGAGGCACAGGACAGAAGATGTCTCAAACGCATGCGTTATGCACATATGGGTATAGTTTGAGAACAAATAGTTTCATTTTGGTCCCTACTGGGATGAGTGGGGTACACAAGCTGAGGGCAGAGGTATGATTGCATGTGGTCGTAGAGTGGCTTTGGAGAGACCACAGCCACAGACATAGAGTGAGAGACAGGACCAAGGTTGGTGAAAGGACCACAGTGCCGTAAAAGTGGGGTGGTGGGCAGGACAGGGCATTTGTTTGATTTACCTGCGGGGTAAGCAATGTGGTGCTTTCCATCCATTTCCTTAGGAAATCTTTAGTAAGACATCAGTTTCACCCTCACATATTGTGCATGTGGGTCTCCAGTGAGGGAGTACCTGATGAAGGACTAAATATGGCCTTAGGTGGGGTGGGATGAAAAGCAAGGGCACATGAAGACCCACTCTGTCTGGATCTCATACAAGTACCCGGCATTCAGTAAGGGTTCAGTAAATAGTGGTGCTAATGGTACCTGTAGTTATAGTTTTTTCTTGGATCCTCTATCTTTTCTACATTAAGATCTTTAATAGCCCAGGGTGGTGCACCTGCTTTATCCACTTTGGGATTCTTGCCATTGATTGTGCCTGGCCAAAGGTCAGTTCAGATAAACACTAGCTTTTATGACTAGTAAGTCCATCTAGACTTTATTATCCACAAAGTTTTATTCTCAGCTCTATTCTCTTTTTGCTTCACATTCTCCACCTTCAGAGAGCAAACTCATTCTGATAGGTCAACTCTCACTTCTCACTGCACCACAACACTGGCCCCTCAGTGGCATCTTTTACCAACGAATTCACATAGGGTAAGTGACTTGCCTAAGGTCACACCAAAACAACAGTGGAGGTAGGAATAAACTTAGTCTTCTGTCTCCTTTCCTAGTTATAGCTCTGTCAAGTGCTGGAATTCTCTACATTCTCACAACTGAAACTTCTAGATGTCTCTTCCTTCCCAAGTTGTCAAGTCCAGGAATGTCCTCCTCCAAGTATCTCTGTGTTTATTCACTTTCCACCATCTATGGCTGCCGTGGTAGCTCAGGCCAATCTCTCCTCTCACTTGAATGCCCGCAGAATAAGTTAATAATCAGAGCTCTCTCCTGTTTTCTTAGATAAGATCTGCCTAAAGGCATATATTAAACTTGAGGTTTCCAAAGTTACCCACTAGATTTAAAAGTCTGAGTAGTGTTTTGCCCAGAGGGAAAAGTGATTTCTAAAAATTAAAATAGTATCATGTCATTTTGACATAATTTTTGATAATACATTTTTATGATTTAAGATTATTTTATTCACTAATTTCAGACATACATAAAAATTTAAAAATAATGCAAATAATTCCTATATATCTTCACTCAAATCCCTCCAATGTACATTTTTAATATTTACTTTGTTATGTCTCTTTTTTTAAAGATTTATTTATTTACTTGAAAGTCAGAGTTACACAGAGAAAGGAGAGGCAGAGAGAGAGGGAGAGAGAGAGAGAGAGAGAGAGGTCCTCCATCCTCTGGTTCACTCCCCATATGGCTGCAATGGACAGAGCTGTGTCAATCTGAAGCCAGGAGCCAGGAGCTTCTTTCGGGTCTCCCATGCAGGTGCAGGGGCCCAAGGACTTGGGCCATCTTCTACTGCTTTCCCAGGCTATAGCAGAGAGCTGGATCGGAAGTGGAGCTGGGTCTTGAACCGGCGCCTATATGGGATGCTGGCACTTCAGGCCAGGGTGTTAACCCGCTGTGCCACAGCGCCGGCCCCTATATTATCTCTCTATACATGTTTTGTGAACCATTTTTCTGAGAAGGATGCAAACATGGTACCCCTTAGCCATAAATATATTACTGTACATTTCCTAAAAAAGGATGTCCTTTAATATAAATATATAAACATTATCATAGTCAGAAAATTAACCAGCACTAATGCAGTATTATTAAGTAATCTACAGACCCTATTCATATTTTGCTAATTTTCACTTTAAGTCCCTTCTAGCAAAGGAAAAACAGCTTGTGATCTGGGATTCAAACAGTGCAGTGACATTACATTTTTGCTATTATTCTCTTTAGTCTCCTTTAATCTTGAATAGTTCTTAGTTTTTATTTTTAATTGCCTTTTTTTTTAAAGAGAAGTCCTTTTTTGTAGACTATTCTTCAATTTATGGTTATCAGATGATTCCTCAAGATTCTTATTTGTTTCCTTAATTTCTATGAGTCTGTTTTATTTTTGAATGTGTTAATACTGGTAGATTGCTTTAAACAGTATGTGGTACACAGCTCTATTTAGCTAGTTGTTAGTATGTTTAATGTGTGTTGGTTCTTTTTTTCACAGTTGAGTATACAAATGACTAATTCAAGGCCAATGAATACTTAAATTGAAAGACTGGCCATTTTGGAAATGCCTAAATATTTCCATCTTTATTTCAATTAATCTACCTTTCTGAAACCTGTGTTTGTTATAGTTAGCATCAATATTTTCATTCCCCCCTTTCTGCACTCAGTAGTACAATATAATAAAAACAAAATGAAATCTTCCATGAGCCCATCATACAGATCCTGGTGAATGGGTAAAGATGACCATGTTGTTGAATTGTTGGCTGCTCAGCAAGGCCTCCTTGCTCTAGCGTTAGCCCAAAGCTGCTATCTGAAAGGCAGTTAGGAGGATGTAGCACATGGACTAAAAATGTGAACCATCCAACTATCTTAGGAATGAAACTTGAAGATGTTCTGCAAATGACAACAGCAGGGTTGGTCAGGGATTCCATGAGATGATTAACTGAACGCTTCTCACAGAACAGGGTTTCACTCTGCTTTTCTGGTTGACTTACCCTTTTACCCCTCACACAAACCCTGTGGATCAGCAGAGTAGACTTCTCATTCCCTTCTGGAAAATGATGCTCATACCCCTGCTTCTTGGCTTTTGCTTCTCTGGTCTTGTCTGGATGCCCCTCCCTCTTGCTCACCTCCACCTTCCCTCCTTCCTGGTGCCCATAGGACGGGCCAGTCCCACCTCTTCTGGGTCCTTGCTTCCATCACTGCTGTCTTTGTCTTCTCAGACCGATGCAGCATTTGCACTTTGTATTCACCCAACAAGAGAGGAATTAGCTATTCCCTACCTCCAGCCCCATTCTCCCAGATAGGCTGGGAACTCTTTGTGGTAGGTATAATTGAAAGAAGATTAATTTTTTAAAAAATTGAATTTCCAGGACAGTTGTGAAGATGTTATATTTAAAGATCAAATATGAATAAAGTTGTTTTTCCTAATCACCTTAAACAAGAGCCCCATAAAACCTAGTATTTATGTAAAGTTTACTTCCAATTGTTATGCTAAGTATTTCCATGTTTGTTTCATTTAGTTCTTATTTATTTATTTGTTCATTTATTTGAAAGACAGCGTGAGAGAGAGAGAGAGAGAAATTTCCCATCTGCTGGTTCTCTCTCCAAATGGCTGCAACAGCCAAGGCTGGGCCAGGCTGAAGCCAGCGGCAGGAACTCCAACTTGGCCTCCCAAGTGGATGGCAGAGTTCAACTAATCTGTTGCCTTCTCAGGTATGTCATTAGGGAGCTGGATCAGAAGTACAGCAGCAGGGATTTGAACCAGCGTTCTGATATGGAATGCTGGTGTCACAGTGGCAGCTTAATCCACTGTGCCACAAGGCCAGCCCCTCATTTTGTGCTTTCAGGGACTCTGTGCAGTATCTAGTGGATACTGCTAATATTCTCATTTTGTGGAGTAGGGAGCTGTAGCTTGTCCAAAGCCCCACAGTAATTGAGTGGTACAGTCAGAATTTGATTCAAATTAGCCTAACTGTAGAGTCTCTGCTTTAACTGCATGCTATTTGGCCTCCTTTCATCACCAAAGGGAAAAAAGAACATTCTGATGAAGGTAGAGGAAAATGGTGGATTTATTTAGAATGACATTTGCCAGTTACCTCATAGGTATGATCTCAGAGTATCTTTGGTACAGGGTAGGTGTTTGTCGTAGTGGCTAAGACGCTTCTTGAGATGTCTGCTTCAGATATTGGCGTGCCTGGGTTCAATTCCTGGCTCCACTCCTGACTCCAGCACTCCAGCTATTCTGCTCATGCACCTCTGGGAGGCAGTGAGTGATGATCCAAATAGTTGTGTCCTTGCCAATTAGGAGACCCGGATTGAATTTGTTGCTTCTGGCTTTGGCATGGCCTAGCCCAAGCAAGTTGTGGGCATCTGCAGAGTGAATTTGTGGGTGAGAGGATCTCTCTCTACCTTATAATAAATACATAAATAAATAAATCATAAATAAATAAAAATAGAATAAAAAGGATTGTGTTCAGCGTAACCCTGGGAGGTTATGTATCATCATCTCTCTTTCATGAGTGAGGGAATCAGGGAGCAGCGAGATTCAGCTACATACTGAAGGATACACAGCTCAGAGGTGAGGGCTTTTCTGGTGCATTAAGCTTCCTCTAGGAACACAAAGCTCGGCCCCACCTACTTATCTTGCAGCAGTGCCTCTACTCTAAAGTCGACTTTACCTCCACACTGCAATTATTCTTGCTCTGAATTCTCAGTGCCTTATGGTGTTGTTTAGCTTCAGTATCTCCTGGAAGAACCTCCCAGGAGAGGCTGTGGGGTAAGGCAGCGAGTAAATCAAGGAGCACATGTATTCTACCTGTCCTCTCCTCTGAGTGGCCCTTCTGGATGGAAATCCTCGGTTAAGATGTTCCACTGGGGCTCTCAGCAGCCTTCTTGGAGAGTGATGTTCTGCTCAGGAGTGACAGAGAGCTCTGTGGCTGGCCCAGCAGAGGTATCGGAGAAAGATCCATCACCCCTGAGTGATCGGTGACCCACAGGTACTGTGCATGGAACCTAATGACCAGTCACTCAATTACCAGCTCAGTGACATGTTTATAAGGGTGAACTTTAGAGTGCTATTAGGGAGCAGACAGATGAGCTATAGTTGTGCCTGCAGGGCAGAGCTCACCCAGATCAGCTGCCTCTGTGGACCCATTACCCAGTAATTAGGGGGATTTTTAAGTAGGAAGTAAGGAGTTAAATTATTGCTTAGATTATTGCTTCACTTGTCACAGTGGAAAGTGCTGTTTTGGTGAAGAAGGAAGGATGGGGAAAGGAAGAGAGGGAGAGAGGGAACAAGAGAGAAAGGAAAGGGCAGACAGAGAGAGGGCTGTGGAAAGTCAAGGTCTCGACTGTAGCAGGAAGGTGCCAAGGAGGACCCATGAGACATGCAGACTGCTCCAGGGTCTGAGCCACCAGCGAGGGTCATCTGAATACCACGCCCTCAGCATCTGCCTGGGCCATGGTAGGCACGGGGAAGATGAAGGTTAGAGTACAACAAGAATTGCCAGTGACCACTTGCAGCTTGTGAGCTAGGAGCCAGGAACATATACCATCCATGTGTCAGCCTGTCTGATCCTCTCCACCCTCAGTGAGGGCCTCCCCACCCCCATGATGGCTGAGATGAGAACTTTGAAAGCCTTAACTGTAACTTAGCAGCAGAGCTGAGGGGACCTGATGCCAAGGCCCAGCCTCCTGCACCCCTCCCATGAAGCTCTGTGATGTCTTCACAGTGTCAGGGAGCTCCAGACATGAGCCCTAGCTTCGTGTTCTGGGGAGGCAGAGTGCACCTTGGGTTTGTTTTTTTTTTTTTTTTAAGATTTATTTATTTATTTGAAAGTCAGAGTTGCAGCGGCAGAGAAAGAGAGAGGTCTTCCATTCACTGGTTTACTCTCTAAATGGTTGCAACTGCTGGAGCTGTGCCAATTCGAAGCCAGGAGCCAGGAGCTTCTTCCAGGTTTCCCACATGCATGCAGGGGTCCAAGGACTTGGGCCATCTTCTACTGCTTTCCCAGGCCATAGCAGAGAGCTGGATTGGAAGTGGAGCTGCTGGGTCTCGAACCCATGTAGATATGGGGGGGTGTGTCCATATGGGATGCCGGCGCTGCAAACGGTGGCTTTACCTGCTATGCCACAGTGCCGGCCCCGGGTTTGTTCTTGATTTGCTCCAGGCTTCCCTTTGCTGAGTTCAGCTGTGCCCCTAACTTCAACTCTAGAGCAAAATTGGCCCCTGCTATTCACTTTTACACTCGTTGTATGCATTTAATGTTAAATTTATTATGAAAAATATTAAGCAGAGATCAAGTAGACAGGATTTATCAAACATATGCTCATCACCTGTTTTTAAAAATTGGTAATTACTGATCAATCTTGTTTGCATCCCCATCCCCATTTTATTTTGAAGCAAATTTCAAGTATGTGCCCTTAATGCAGGAGTCATAGTGGCAGATACAGTCTACCACTCTTACAAACACAGTACCTTCAAAAGAACATAGTTTTTAATGGTAGAAAGGTAGACCTTGTATTAGATCTGAGGAAATGCTTCGAGAAGCCAATGGTCTCACCATGTAGACACCAAAGACTCATCCGTGATGGATATTCTAGTTGTGAAATTTGGACCAGCATGTCAAAATGGAACAAGAGACACTGCGACTTCTCCCCAAAGCTATGCCACATCTGTATCCTTTCTGAAAGTATTTTATGAATCGTTTCATCCACATTTCTCTTCAACTCAGACTTCAAATTTTGATTTCCTCTGGTATTTATAGCAACATTTGTGGTTTCCTGAAGTGCAAAAGGCACGTTTTAGGATGATGATATTTTCATAGAGGCTCTTTCATAGAGGCTCACCAAATATCTGAGATTCATGAAAAGGCTGTTGACTCAAGTGAAATGAAGCCAAAGGGAGACCAAGCTTTTCTGTTTTTTTATTTTTTTTTCTTGCACAGAGAGGAATATCACTGATCAATTTCAATTTATGCCTTTTCTCCCTTAGTCATTCATAGACTTGATCAATGGTTATTTATGGAGCCCTACCAGGAACCAGATCATGAACTTGGTTCTGAGGATACAAAATAAGATGTGGCCTCCACTTTCCTGGAGCTCTCTGAGAAAGGTACATAGATAGATGGATAGATGGGTAGATGGGTAGATGGGTAGATGGATAGATTAATTAAATAATCCTGTAACAACATGTGAAATCACATTTAGAGAAGTGTAGGGTATTAGGAAAACTTATGATAGGGATTTGACATTGTGAAGGAAGGCATCCAGAGTGAATGAAGAGTTAGGCTAAAGGTGAACCTGAAGGAGTTAGTGGAATGAAAAGAGTTATGTAGTAACTGGAAGGGAATTCCAGGCAGGCAATGTGGCCTGTGCAAAAGCCTGACAATGGGAAGAGAACGTGAACGTCGGCTGAAATGAAGGAAGGTGGTGTCTGGAAAAGATCAAATGCTAGGCACTGAGCTGGGAGGGGTACCCAGGGACTGCTAAGCTCTTACCTTGGCATTCAGATGTGGATTCACCTTCGGGACCTCTCACTTGCATGGGGCCCTTCCAAGGCCCTGGAGCAAGGATGGTGTCAATCCAAACAGCATTTAAGCATATTTATTGCCTAAGAAAACTTTTGAAAATGTGCTGAAATCTTACAGCTCATGAAGTGAACTTGATAGAAGATTTCTCAAATTTGTCAACAATCTTGCAAATTTAGGTGGCAGTGCCAATTCTTTCAGCTATGAAGCTGAGACAAGTTTTGCTCCACCATGCCAAAGGGAAAATAGTTCAGAAAGTCTTAATTCCCTTTCTTTTCTTTCTATATAAAATGACATTACCAGCTTATTACCATATCGAAAGGAGATCAAAGAGTATGTGGCAAAAATTTAGGAAAAATTATTATAAAGTTGCATCAGTGTGATAATTGCGTTATTTTTAAGAATTCTATTTTGTGATTTCAGTTGTATCTGCCACTCTAAAAAATTCTAGTTTTTTGATTTGTCATTTATTCTAAATACATATTCATATGTAACCAAATTTTGAAAATAGACTTTCATAATCTTTATGATCTACCCACTGTTAGTCATTGGTAACTGCTATCAATCCCTGATCAATCTCCAGGGTTATAACATCAAAGTAAATCTTCCCCAGTCCTCACCACCTCTTAAAATCCTTCTCTGGTGGGTATAGGTTTTATCAGGCTTCCAAGGATGGTTTGTCTGTTGTCAGCTCTCAACACTGTGGATTCAGTCATGTTGAGGTTAAGAGGTGTGGTGAACAGAGCAGCTGGGGCACAATGTGTCTCTGACCCACATCCTCATTAGAGGATCTTCCCCGTGCATTTGGCTTCAGCTTATTAACAAAGATTCTGCACAGTGTCTGGGAGAGGGCACTGGACAGCAGATTGCAAGTTGAAATCTGACTCTCTCACTTACTACGTGGTCAAGTTTCTGACTATGTAAACCAGACCGAAGACTGAAAGATCCTCATGAAGACAGATTGGCAGCAAGACAGCAGCACGCTGCGTGCAAGGTACAAGACTGCCTTGACAGCAAGGGAGATGGAAGTGTCTCTGTGCTGAGACGAGAGACACAAAGCAGGAGATGATACACATGGCTGTCATGGAGACACGCAGCTTTTTATTTTTTAAATAAAGGGGCGTTTAAAAATTCAATGCATAAATAGAAGTCCCATTATTAGAGAAATTATGTATATTGGAAAATATGGTCAATGGTCACATCTATCAGTTTTTTTTTGAAATGTTTAATTTTATTTATTTTTAAGGCAGAGTTAACACAGAGAGAGGGAGAGACAGAACAGAGAGAGAAATCTTCCATCCACTGGTCTATTCCTTAAATGGCCGCAATGGCCAGAGCTGTGCCAATTCAAAGCCAGGAGCCAAGAGCTTCCTCCAGGTCTCCCACAGGGGTACAGGGGCCCCAGGGACTTGCATCACCTGCTGCTGCTTTTCCCAGGTTCATCAGCAGGGAGCTGGATCAGAAGCTGAGCAGCTGGGACTCAAACTGGTGCCCATATGGGATGCTGGCACTGTAAGCAATGGCTTTACCTGCTATGCCACAGTGCCAGCCCATGGGTCAGTTCTTCACAGATAAGAAGTAGGAGAGGGCATTTAGCCTATTGGTTAAGATGGTTTTTCAGAAGCCCACATCCCATATCAAAGTGCCTGAATTCTAGTCTCAGCACAGATCCTTATTCCAGCTTCCTGCCAAACGTGTACTCTGAGAGGCAGCAGAGAGGGTAGGTCAAGTAGTTGGGTCCCTGACACCCAGGTAGGAGTTCTGGACTGAGTTCTTGGCTTCTGGTTTGACCTGGCTCAGCCCTAGCTGTTTCAGGCGTTTGGGGAGTAAATCAGTGGATGGGGATCTCTTTCCTGCTGCCTTTATAAATACATAAATAAGAGCCAAAATTAGGATAGATTCTATGCTGTTTTTGTTACACTGAGAAAGGTCTTGTGGTGTTGCATTTGGGTGCTGGAATGGCAGTGCGGGCATATTTCAAGAAGCTCAGAAGATACACATGAATGCCAGGTTTGCCCCTCTCTCTGTCATGGTTTCAATGATTTTCATTACTTTAGGGAGGTAATGGGAGACGGCGGTGACTTTCAGTAGCTACTGTTTTCTTCAGATGATCCCTACTACTGTCTGCACACATGTGGTCAGCTGTTAGAGGCTGACATTGCTTGTCATAGTCAAGTGACCATGGTCATGACATCTGATGTTTATTGTAAGTGATGCAAAGGTCACTTGTTCTGATTTGTGAAATAGCATCTTCACCTCCAATATCAGTTATAAATGTACAAGCTTCTACTATTTTCCTTGCATCTGGAATGTCTTCATCTTTTTCAATAATCCATTTTTTAAAAAATATTTTTCCTTCTTTGCAGCTTTGCCTACATCTTCCTCATCACCTAAGGCTGTGTAATCCTTGAGCTCTGGGTTGTCTTTTCTTTTTGTCATAAGCTCCTTAATTGCTTCTGTTGTTCCTGCAATACCATGTTGTGGTCCATATCTAGCCATCTCCCACCACCATCATCTTCTTTAGTGATAACTTCTAATTCATCTGAATATTCAATATGTTTGTAGCATGGCACATTTTTGGTTGCCAGAAATTGTTTGCATGTTGGTAGCCATGCTTCACTTTATTTTTATTTATTTATTTATTTTAAGATTTATGTATTTTTATTTGGAAGTCAGAGTTACACAGAGAAGAGAGGCAGAGTGAGAGAAAGAGGTCTTCCATCCGATGGTTCATTACCCAATTGGCTGCAACGGCTGGAGCTCTGCTGATCCAAAGCCAGGAGCCAGGGGCTTCTTCTGGGTCTCCCACATGGGTGCAGGGGCCCAACAACTTGGGCCATCTTCTACTGCTTTCCCAGGCCATAGCAGAGAGCTGGATCGGAAGTGGAGCAGCTGGGACTTGAACTGGCGCCCATATGGGATGCAGGCACTTCAGTCCAGGGCGTTACCCCGCTGCGCCACGGCGCCGGCCCCGCCATGCTTCACTTTAAATTCTTCCCATGTGGCCCATTGCTATGTTGGATGGCAATGGTTTAGTGACTATCTCCAGATGCCACAAATCCTTTTGGGGTGATAGCACCAGTTTCCTTTAACATTGAGTCTCGAAGAGCTAGGTAAGGTACTTTGTCAGTTCCAGTGCCTTTTTTTCACTGTCAACCACATTCTGTATCCTGATTGCTGGAGTACCCTGATGATAGGCTAGGAAGAGCAGCTGAAACAGACACCGGGAAGTCAGAAAACTTCCTTACTGCTGCCAACATTCATCATGTGGCATACTCATATAGGGTGATGACTCTACAGGTTTTTGAAGGATCTTCTGCTATTCTCAAGGGGTACAAAAAATAGTGAAATGTACAAAATAGTCAAATTCCTAAACCAAAGCATTCTAGTTAAGAAAATCTGTCTATTTCAGTTGGATGGGGAAGTGAAACTCCCTAAGAACCAAAATAGTTGAATACAAATTTCAATCCCCAGGACTGTAGATTCTTAAAGTTGAGAAATGAGAAAGTCACTTAGGATGCCCATATAAATTCAGTCCAAACAGGAAAGGACAATTTTAGGAGTGACAGTGGAAGTTCCTAATGATTATGTCAGGGCAGTAGACAAATTGGAAGTGCTCTGGATACACCAGAATTAATGTTCACGTATTAGATCTCATGTTTGAGGGAAGCTGTTTTTGGTTGGCAAGCATATCTGGTGTTCCATGAGGATTTCTTATATAACCCATGGTCCAGGGCTGCAGAGCAGGTCAAATCAATACCAGTCTCAATCTTACCTTGCTGTCATGTAGAATCAATATGTCCAACCAGTAATTCACCTGGAAGACCTGATTTGGGGAACCCACTTGATCCTTTCTATTTCTAGAAATTTCGGCAATGTGTTTGCTATACTGAAACTCAGTATATTCCAAGATGTTTATTGCAAGGCCAAATAAGTCAACGATCACTTCTCAGGGATATTAGGTATTTTACCTGGACATCCCTGAAAGTCTGTTTCTCTATACCCACTGGTACCTTTCACTCTGGGTAGTTCTAACACTGAGCTAAATCCTAAATGCCAACTCTATTTTCCCTAGATGTATATCCGACTTGAAATTCCTTAGAATCAGTTTTATTTGAGGTTTAGACACCCACAAGTTTATCAAAGAACTTTGTTTAAGCCAATGGTTTTCAGGGCAGGAGGGGGCAATTTGCTGTTCCTATTACCGTGCTGAACACCAGACAGGTCACAGAAGTCATGTAACTGACCAGAGGCTGATCATGGTGTGTGAAATATCCCAACAGAGGTCATCAGAAAAACTGCCCAAATTCAGTTCAGTTTGTTGATCCACAGGATTGTAAGCAGAGATTTGGAGTAGTCTGTTACATGGAAAGAGGTAACTGACATAGCCTTTTTGCAATTTTTAGGATCTCAGACTCAGGAGAAAAGCATGCCAATGTTTTAGGGTGAAATATCATAAATGTTTTGCATACATGTCCTGGGAGTTTGGGGATCATAGAAGGCCAGTCCAAGTTATGGTGGTTTTAAAACATAATCCCATAATTATTTGACACTGGTTTGATTGAAATGGGAGATTTCTCAACTTTGGATCTGATTGCTGTGATTGGTTGACCAATAGAATTTGGTCAGTTACATTGTCTCAGTTTCTGGGCCCAGGTCTTTAGAAACTGAGAGTTTATGCTTCCTTTTTCTTGGGTACTCATTCTTGGAACCCAAGCAGGTTATTATGAGGAAGCCCAAGTAGCCCATGAAGTGGCCCATGTGATGAGAATCATGTGGAGAGGACCTGGGAACCCTGGATGGCCCTCAGCTTTGCCTAAGCTTCCAGCTGACAGCCAAGTGAGTGAGTTCTCTTAGAAGTAGCATCAGTCAAACTGCTGAGCTGATGTCTCAAGGAGCAGAGCTTGGCTCTCTGTGCTCAAATGTAATTTGTGAACTAAATAAATGATTGCTGCTTTAATCCATTCAGGAGTGGTTTGTTACATGGCAATAAATAATATAATGGAGTCTAGGGATATAGGCTCCTTTACAGCTGTGGTTGTGAATCCGTTGTATGGGGACGAGAGCAGTAAGGGACAACCCAGAGGCCCTTCTCCAAGAAGAGGGCCTGAGGGACAGTGGATGGGTGATGATAGTCAGAGTTGGGCTACACTTTTCTGATGGTCATTCAGATGACACTAGGTGCTTGGTGTGTGTGTGTGCCTGGCCTAGTATCCCCACTTAGTCCTAGTGGAGAGAGATTAATTTATGCCCACTTTGAGGGGAATGAATTACTCCATAATCCACGGGACTCACCCACCTTGTGTGATGAGAGCATCAGAAAGACCTATTCTGTTCCCCAACATGCCAAGCGTGTTCCCACATCAGGGCCTCTACTTTCGCTCCTCCATCTCTATCAAGAATGATTTCCCAGGTTTCTGAATGGAGCCCTTCCTCACCTCTTTCAGGTTCCTGCTCAGAATCCCCCAGGGATGCCCTCCCAGGCCTCTCCCTATGGAATAGCAGCCTCAGTCTGTTCTGGCACTCCAGGTCTTGCCTTGCTTTATCTTTTCTGTAGCACTTGCTGTCACCTGTCACCTGTCACAGGTGTTCTGGTTTATGCCTGTCTTTGCCTACAAGATTCCAAGCAATGAAAGGGTGGGGGCTATGTTCTCATAAACATGGTATCCCAGGGCCTAGGACAGTGCCTGCCACACAGGAGGTGCTGAATCAGTAGGTGTGGGAGAAAGTGAGAGAACAGAGTGGAGCCACTGCTTGAGTTTGAGTTTTTGGGCCAGGATTTTTATTTATAGGTTCTCACATGATCTTCTCAACCTTGAAGGAAGAGTACCTTTCCACTTTATAAATGAGAAAACTCTGGCAGTAAGAATGGAGATAATTTGCAAGGTTGGACAACCAGTAGGTGTCTGAACCTACGTCTCAACTCAGGCTTTCTGAGTCTCTTTCTTGTACTCCTTCTGCAATAGAATGATTCTTTGTGGTACTGGTATCCTAATAAGGGCCTAATAAGGATATTTCCCATGCATATCTATGTACACATGCATGTGTACACACCCATGTGCACACACACTCATATGCATGTTTGTATGCAATCTAGAACTCATAGAGTCCCCCCTCGTGCCTGCCATAAGAACCCTTTCCACACACTGGATGGAGTCACAGATATCTCAAGTTCTAGCGCAAGGTCACTATGAACAAACACCTCATTCTTCAGACTTTTGTGTCTTTTCTTCAACTTCATTGAGTTGTGAACTAATTACTCCATTTGAGGACCTCAGGAAATGCCAAAGACTCGTTTAATGCTAAATATGAGTATTAGCGAAGAGTTGATTCTAGAGTATGGCCAGGGAGTCCTGAAATAATCAGCTAACAGTTGTGTCGGGTAGCTGGCTGCCCATGAGCATGCCACGTAATCAGACTGCACATCTCAGGTGCTTCAGCTCGCTGTTCTTACTGGGAATGTGCACATCTTCAGAAAAAGGATTAACTGTTGATTCATTTTCTGAAGTTCTCATGTTTTCTTTATTTATCTTATTTTTAAAAACACTTTATTCCAAAGAAGCTCTAACTCACAAAAGAAAAATTGTAATCATACAAAGAGTTCCCGTGTACTCCATATACCATTTCCCCTATTAACATCTCATGTTAGGCTGTTTGTCCTGATGAGTGAACCATACCCAGTTTCCTCCAGTCTTTAAAATATAAACTCTTCTTATCCTTCCTACCCTTCTCAGAATTTGGTAATCAACATTTTGTGCTCAGATTGGATTGGATCTTTTTTTTTTTCAACTTTACTTTCCACATATAAGGGAGCAAATTCTGTGTCTGGCTTGTTTCTCTCTCTCTCTCTCTCTCTCTCTCTCTCTCTCTCTTTGCCAAGCAGAGTTAGTGAGAGAGAGTTATAGACAGTGAGAGAGAGAGAGACAAAGGTTTTCTTCCGTTGGTTCACTCCCCTAATGGCCGCTATAGCCCGCACTGGGCCGATCCGAAGCCAGGAGCCGGGTACTTCCTCCAGGTCTCCCATGCGGGTACAGGGACCCAAGCACTTGGGCCATCCTCTGCTGCCCTCCTGGGCCACAGCAGAGAGCTGGACTGGAAGAGGAACAACAGGGACTAGTACCCAGCGCAACAACCTGGACTAGAACCCAGGGTGCCGGCGCCACAGGCGGAGGATTAACCATGTGAGTCACGGCGCCAGCCTGGTTTGTTTCTCTTAACATGATGTCCTCCATCAATTTTGTCCCCTTGGTTTTGCTGCAAATGATAGGATCTCATTCTTTTTTATAATTGAAGAGTATTTCAATCTTATAGTTGAAGGGTATTTCATATCGTATTTTCCATATCCATTCATCTAATGTCGAACACCTTGGTTGATTCCATTTTGGCTATTGTGAAAAGTGCTGCTATAAACACGATGGAGCAGGTATCTCTTTCATACACTGATTTCATATCTATACCCAGCAGTGTGGTTGCTGGATCATGTGGAATTTCCGTTTCTTGTTTTTAAAGAAATCTTCATACTGTTTTCCACAATGGGTGCACTAATTTACATTCCCACCAACACTGTATAAGCGTCCTCTTTCTCCACATCTTCACCAGTATTTGTTAATTTCTGTAAGCAGAGATGGCATCTCATTGTGGTTTTGATTTGCATTTCCCTTTTGGCTAGATGTTGTGCATTTCTTCATTTATTTTTTGGCCATTTGTATTTCTTCTTTTGAGAATTGTCTGTTCAGATCCTTCACCCATTTCTTTTTTTTTTTAACTTTTATTTAATGAATATAAATTTCCAAAGTACGACTTATGGATTACAATGGCTTCCCCCCCATACCGTCCCTCCCACCCATAACCCTCCCCTTTCCCGCTCCCTCTCCCCTTCCATTCACATCAAGATTCATTTTCGATTATCTTAATATACAGAAGATCAGGTTAGTATACATTAAGTAAGGATTTCAACAGTTTGCTCCCACACAGAAACAAAAAGTGAAAAATAATAGATTTTTTTTTAAATGATGATGAAATCAGATCAGACCTATTGTCATGTTTAATCCCATTTAGAGTCAAGTTGGGAATTGATAATTTCTTTCTTTCTTTTTTTTTTTTTTTTTTTTTTTTACAGAAGATCAGTTTAGTATGCATTAAGTAAAGATTTCAACAGTTTGCACCCCCATAGAAACACAAAATGAAATATATTGTTTGAGTACTCGTTATAGCATTAAGTCTCAATGCACAGCACATTAAGGACAGAGATCCTACATGAGGAGTAAGTGCACAGTGACTCCTGTTGTTGACTTTACCAATTGACACTCCTGTCTATGGCATCAGTAATCTCCCTATGCTCCAGTCATGAGTTTCCAAGGCTATGGAAGCCCTCTGAGTTCTCCGACTCTTATCTTGTTTAGACAAGGTCATAGTCAAAGTGGAGGTTCTCTCCTCCCTTCAGAGAAAGGTACCTCCTTCTTTGATGACCAAATGGTAGAGTTAGAAACATACCAGGGGATTCCAATTCAATCCCATCAAGGTGGCATGTACCAATGGCATCTCACTATTCCAAGTGATCAATTTCAGTTCACAATTGATCATAATGAAAGGACTAAGAGTCAAAGGGAGCACATAAACAAGTCTAGTACCTGCTAATACTAACCGATAGAATAAATAAAGGGGAGAGTGATCCAACATGGGAAGTGAGATACTCAGCAGACTCATAGAATGGCAGATGTCCTAAATAGCACTCTGGCCTCAGAATCAGCCCTAAAGGCATTCGGATCTGGCTGAAAAGCCCATGAGAGTATTTCAGGCATGGAAAGCCAAGACACTCTGGCAAAAGATCTCTGTGAGTGAGATCCCAGTGGAAAGAACAGGTCATCAAAGAAGGAGGTACCTTCACCCATTTCTTAACAGAATGGTTGTTTTTTTTTTTTTTTTTTTGAGTTGCTGATATATTCTGGATACTAATCTTTCATCAGGTATGTAGCTTCCAAATATTTTCTCCTTTTCTGTCTGATGTGTTTTTACACTATTTTTTTTTTTTTCTGTGCAGGAGCTTTTAAATTTGAGAAGATTCCATTTATGGAGACTTGCTTTTGTTGACTGTGCTTCTGGAGTCTTATCCAAGAAGTTATCATCAACACCAGTGTCTTAAAGTGTTTCCCCTATGTTCAGCTCTGGCAATTTTATAGTTCCTGGAATTGCATGTGGACCTCGGTCTGTCTTGAGTTTGAAGGTGGTTAAGAGGTAACAATCTAATTTTATTCTTCTATATATGTACATCCAGTTTTGCCAGTACCATTTACTGAAAAAACTATTCTTTTTCCAATATACGTTCTTGACACCTTAGTCAAAATTCAGTTAGCTGTGTGTATGTGGATTAATTTCTGGGCCCTCTATTCTGTTCCACTGATCTATGTGCTGGCTTTTATGTTACGACCATGCTTTTAAAATTACTATTGCTTTGGAATCAGGTATTTTGATGTCTCCTGCTTGATTCTTTTTTTGTTTGTTTTGGTTTTGCTCAGTATTTCTTTGACTATTTTGGGTCTTTTTTGATTCCATATGAATTTTAGGATTTTTTTCCTAGTTCTATAAGGAATGAAGTTGGTATTTTGATAGATTTCATTGAATCTGTAGTTTGCTGTATAGTATAGACATCTTAATAATAATTATTCCAATCTGCAAGCAAGGAACATCTTTACTTTTTTTGTGCCTTTGATTTTTTTAAAGATTTTATTTATTTATTTGAAAGAGTTACACAGAGAGAAAAGGAGAGGCAGACAGAGAGAGAGAGAGAGAGAGAGAGAAAGAGAGAGAGAGAGAGAGAGAGAGCTCTTCCATTGTTGGTTCATTCCCTAATTGGCCGTAACGGATGGAGCTGCGCCCGTCTGAAGCCAGGAGCCAGGAGCCTCTTCCAGGTCTCCCACACGGGTGCAGGGGCCCAGGGACCTGGACCATTTTCTACCACTTTCCCAAGCCATAGCAGAGAGCTGGATTTTTATTTTTTTAAAACAGTAAATGATACAATGGAAATTTCTTTTCCTTTTTAAAATAATTTATTTATTTGAGAGGTAGAGTTACAGACAGTGAGAGGGAGAGACAGAGAGAAAGGTGTTCCATCCACTGTTTCACTCCCTAAATAGCCACAACAGCTAGAGCTGAGCTGATCTGAAGCAGGAGCCAGGAGCTTTTTCTGGGTCTCCCACATAGGTGTAAGGGCCCAAGGACTTGGGCCATCTTCTACTGCTTTCCTAGGCCATGGCAGAGAGCTGGATCAGAAGAGGAACAGCTCGGACTAGAACCTGCATCCATATGGGATGCCGGCACTGCAGGTGGAGGATTAACCTATTGCACCACAGCACTGACCCTATAATACCTTTATAATTTTGAGATATATTCCTTCTATATCTAATTTGATGAAGTGTTTTTTTTTTTATCATGAAGGAATGCCATTATCAAATGCTTTTTCTGACTATTGAGATAATCATGTTGATACTATTTATGACATTTATTGTTTTTTAAATGTAGAACCATACTTGCATCTCTGGGATAAGTCCCACCTGATAATGATATATGATCTATTTGATGGAGAGCTTGAATCAGTTTTTAGATATTTTGTTGAGAATTTATGCATCTATGTTCATCAAGGATATTGGTCTATAGTTTTTCTGTGTGTGTTGTATCTTTGTGTGGTTTTGGTATTGGAGTTATGCTGGCCTCATAAAAAGAGTTTGGCAGAGTTCTATATTTTTCAGTATCTTGGAAGAGTTTGAAAAATATTTGAGGTAGTTCCTTCTTAAATGTTTTGTAGAGTTCTTTAGTAAAGCTATCAAGTCCTGGACTTTTCATTGATGAGGGACTTTAATTACTGCCATAATCTTGATATTTATTTATTTATTTTTATTTAATAAATATAAATTTACAAAGTACAACTTTTGAATTGTTGCAGCTTTTTCCCCCATAACCTCCCTCCCACCCGCAACCATCTCATCTCTCACTCCCTCTCCCATCCCATTCTTCATCTTGATATTTATTATGAGTCTGTTTATTTCTTCTATACCTTAATTGAGTCTTCATAGGTTATATGTATCTAGGGATTTGTCCGTTTCTTCAAGGTTTTTCAGTTTGTTAGCATATAGTTTCTTATGAGCCTTCGTATTTCTGTGGTATTGGTTGTAATGTCTCCTTTTCCATGTACAATTTTATTTAATTGAATTTTCCTCATTTTTCTTTGTTAGTCTGGCTAAAAGTTTGTCTATTTTGTTTATTTTCTCAAAAACACATCTCTTCATTTTGCTGAGGCATTTTTTGGTTGACTCTCGTTGAGTCTCTTTGAGCTTCCCATATCTGGATGGCCATATATCTTTTAAGACTTGGGAACTTTACAAGATTATTTCATTCAGCAGGTTCTCAATACCTTCCTTCTCTTCCCCTTCAGACATCCCTATAATATATATATTTATTTCCTTAATGATATCCAATATTTTGCATAGATTTCCTTTTTTTTTTTATTTGACAGATTTATAGACAGTGAGAGAGAGACAGATAGAAAGGTCTTCCTTCCGTTGGTTCACTCCCCTAATGGCTGCTACGGCCGGTGCTGCACCGATCCGAAGCCAGGAGCTGGGTGCTTCCTCCCGGTCTCCCATGTGGGTGCAGGGACCCAAGAACTTGGGCCATCCTCCGCTGCCCTCCTGGGCCACAGCAGAGAGCTGGACTGGAAGAGGAGCAACCGGGACTAGTACCCGGCGCCCCAACCGGGACTAGAAACCGGGGTGCCGGAACTGCAGGCGGAGGATTAGCCAAGTGAGCCACGGTACCAGCCTCCTTCATTCTTTTAAAACTTTTTTTCTCCTTATTTTTGTCTGAGTTATTTCAAAAGTTTTGCCTTCCTAATCAAAGCTTATTTTCTTGCTTGGTCTATTCTATATTGAAGCTCTCAATTGTATTTTTTTAAAATTTTGTTAATTTAAATGTTCAGCTCCACAACTTCTGTTTTATTCTTTTGAAGATTTCTTTTATTGAATTTCTCATTCATGTCCTCTATTGTTTTTATCATATCTTATATATATATATGCATATATATGGATTTATTTTTTGAAAGGCAGAGAAAGAGAAAGAGACAGACAGACAGACAGAGAGACAGAGGAAGAGAGAGAGAGAGAGAGAGAATGAATGAGACCCTTCCATTTGCTGGTTTGCTCCCCAGATCCCTACAACTGCCAGGGCTGAGCCAGACAGAAGCCAGGAGCCAGGAACTTCTTTCAGAACCCCCACATGGGTCCAGGGGCCGAAGTACTTGGTCCATCTTCTGCTGTTTCTCCAGGTGCATTAGCAGGGAGCTGGATTAGAAGTGGAGCACCCAGTACTTGAGTCGATGCCCACATAGGATGCCGGCCTCGCAGGCAGCAGCTTAATCTGCTATGCCACACAATGCTGGCCCCTTTATCACTTCTTTAAAAGGTTTATCTCTGTTGTCTTGCATCTCATTGAGTTTCCCTAGGTTCATTATTTTGAATTCTTTTTCAACATTCCACAGGTTTTCTTCAGATCAGGGTCTACTTCAGAAGAACTAGTGTGTTCTCTTGGAATTGTCATGCTTCCTTGCTTTTTCATAGTTTCCATGTCCTTATGTTGATATTTCTATACCTGGCATAATAATTCCTTTTTACTGAACAGGTTTTGTTGGAAAGACATTTTTCTTTAGATGGAATGTGGGGTATCACTTAGATTTGTTGATTTAGCTTTGCTTCTAGATCAGCTCAGAAATATAACCTCTGAGTAATTTCTTCAGTGGTAATTGGTGTCAGCAGTGTCTACAAGAGCCAGCGGGACACCAGCATGTCCCCATGAGTGATGCTGGGGCTTGTAGCACCAATAACTATGGCCCTTGGACTATCAGATATTCATAGGTCCTTCCCCAGGTCCTGCTGCGTGGGCATGACTAGTTTTAGGGATTATAGTGCCGAGATTGCAAGCCCCAGCACTGGGAGATGTTAAGGGGGTGTTGCACAGTCCTGCATGGTGAACAGAGGTTATGCTGAGGATTACACATTGGCAGGTGCATGTCTGGAGCACATAGGTACTTCCCATCATCCCCAGGATATTATTCAGATGACTCTGAGAAATATAGTATTAACAGTCACAGTCATGGAGCTGTAGGATACAGTGGGGTCCTTCCCCAGTTCTCTCAGGGTGAGTTCTAGTGACTGTGGACTGGCAGTCACCAGTCTGAAGCAGAGGAATCCACGCAGAGCCCTCTACAGCCCACAGGTGAGTACGCACTACTCCGGGTGTTACAGTACTAGCAGCGACAGCTCCAGAGTTGCAGGTTACCGAGGAGACCGCCCTCAGCTCCTGCAGGTCATTCAAAGGCGATGCTAGAACTGGCACTCTGGCCTCCCATGGCAGGGAGGCGGAGGCGCTCTGGCCTCCTATGCTAAGAACTGAGAAGAGGCTTCCTTAGGTCTGGTTCTCTGGGATTGTGTGTGTGTGCTGTTGCTGGCAACTAGCCCCAAGGAGCCAAGGGGAACTTCCCTAGACTGTGCAGAGCCGCATTGTAGCTGCAGGGCTTGTACCCTAAACTTGCACAGCTGCAGGTTCACAGGTGCCTGCTCTCTGTCTTGGAACGTGCCGCTGCTGTCTCTGGGGCTTTTGTTTGCTTCCTCCTGAGACAGGTGGAGTGAGTGCTGCAGTTTCTCCACAGCAGCTTGGGTCGGCTACTCTGGGTGTGGAGGGAGGCAGCGTGGGTTCCTTTTTTGGAGCAAAGAAGTCGCTCAGACCCCAGTCTGCCCCTTGGACCTGATGTAAAGTAGGTGCAGATTGTGGGGTTCTCCTGTGGTTGGGGCTGTCTATCTGAGACGGTGGTGGGGGATCGCAACACTTTCTGCTTACTTCTGGGCAAGATGCGCACACTTCCCCCCCTCCCCCCCAGCAGGAGAGCTGGGGAGTGAGTGGTGCGTGGTGACAGCAGGCACTGGGCTTTGCTCCCCTCTCTATATTGGCCGTCAGAGTCTCTGTGCTGATTGCAGATCTTGTCACACACTTACTGAAGTTTTCCCCTCAGCCTTCTTAGTTCCAGTATTTTATAAATAGAATCCTATTCCTGGTAAGATGGTGTTCCCCGGCTGCTACAGTGTAGGAGCCGTGGAAGCAGCAGCAGTGGCAACAGCAGCGTGGTTTGTTTTTCTCTCTCCCTGCTAGTTTTCAGAGTCTCTGAGCTATTTGTATTTCCGGTCACTTCTTTACTATGAAACTTTTCCTCAGACAATCTTCTGGAAATGTGGTGCCTCCCTCATGGCTCTGAAACTTTTCCTGGCTGAGGAGGGTGCAGGTCCTGTCTCATCAGCAGCTTTGGGAGTCCCCGTGTTTTCTTTCTCGTGTCTGTTTACCTTTCTTTTTCTTCTCCCTAATGCAGCCGCTTTACTCACAGCAGCTAAGTCTACCTCTCCTTAAGGAAAGCAGAGGCTCCACTTGATCCCTGCCACCCCCAATGCTGTGTCGCGTATCACCCATCCCTTCTGCCCTGGCGTCACAGGAAGGATGCCTTCTGCTGGGCATGGCTTCGTGGGCGTGGGACTTGAATGTCCTCAGTTGGCGTGAACTTGGTAGCAGTGGTGTGGTTGTTATGGGAGCCAGTGCAGCACAGTGGCTATGAGTCATACCGGAGTTCAAATATCAGATCCTTCCTTTACCAGCTGTGGGACCTTGGGCTGGTCAACAAAGCTTTCTGAGTCTGTTTTGCCATAAGTAAAAAAGGAGGAAAGTAATATCCCACTTAGAGTATGTTAGAAGAATTCAATGACATATGTACACAATCCATTTCAGCTATGCTGTTGATGACTTTGACATTTGTTGCCAAAACCACAGGTTAGGCCAAGCACAGTAACTGTCTGTGGCCATGACCCACTTCACAGTGGATCTGAGTCAGCCTCTGTATGCTTAGCCTGCCTGTCATCTCTCTTGGAACTTAGACACACCTGTTGTGCTCAATGATGAAAGACTACTGAAAAACATACCCTACAGAAAGCAGCTCATCCCTTAATATGCAAACCTGCACTGGGCTTTCCAGCAAAACTGCTTGTTGCTAATGTAATTGCAGCCTGGGTATAAAACTCTTAAACTCGAGTCTTGGCGCTCATGTGGCCAAGATGTCACAGGACCTGTGCTTGCATGGTGTTATGTTCAGGGGCCCGATGATAAAGCGTTCTGTTAATCACAAGATTCACGGGGGCTCTGGGGGTGAGGGAGCCTGACATCGAGGCTTGCAGTGGGCCCCAGGGTTCTTGTTAAAGGAGTGAGCTTTCCTAGAGGTGGGCCGTGAATGGTAAAGGAGTCACATGAGCAGATTCAGAGCTTTACCACGTAGTGATGCCTGCAGCCCCCCGTGCCTGCTGAGCATGGGAATTATGGTTAATCTGAATCATGTGTGCTGTAGGTTAAACATATACACTGGATTTTGGAGCCTTAGCATGATAAATGTAAAACATCTCATTAATTTTATGTTGATTGCACCTTGACATGATACTATTTTGGATATATTGGGTTAAATAAAACACACTATTGGAGTTAATTTTGCTAATTTCTTTTTACATTTTAAAATGTACTAGAAAATTTAAAAGTACACATGTTGCTTGCCTTATATTTCTGCTGGACAGTGCTACTGTAGAGAACTCAGGAAGGTGGTAGACACTGTCAGTTTTAGAAGCTCTGGGTTCTCCTGGGGAACAGGGTGAGGTTGTACATACCACAGCAAGAGGATGAGATCAAAGTTGACCTCTGTTGAAAACATTGGGGAGAGAAAGGAGCTCAGATACAGGACACCAAGCCAAGGCCCTATCCTGTCCCATCCTGCAATTGGATGCTTCCCACAGTGTCCTCCTGCTTCCATGTCTGTCCCCTAAGAATTTATTTTCCTGCTGCTTCTAGCAGGCAGAGTGATTTTTATTTATTTTATTTTTTATACCTAAGAAGTTTATTTGTGTGTTTGTGTGTGTGTGTGTGAGGGGGGGGGGGAGAGAAGAGGAGAGGAGAAGAGAGGAAAGGAGGGTAGGGTAGGGGAGAGGAGAGGAGAGGTGAGGCAAAGAGAGAACAACCTTCCTTGCCCAAATGCCTACAGCATCTGGGACAAGGCCAGGCCAAGAATGAAATCTGGGTTTCCCACATGGGTGGCAGGAACTGAACCATCACCTGTATCTCCTTGGGTACAAGCTAGCAGGAAGCTGAAATCAGAAGCAGAGTTGGGACTTGAACCCCAGAGCTCCAATATAGGATGCAATTACCTAAGTGGTGTGTTAACCACTGTGCCAAATGCCCACCCCTTATTTTATTTTATAGACACACACACACACACACACACACACACACAGAGTGAGAGTGAGAGTGAGAGAGAAAGATCTCCCATCCAGTGGCTGACATTAGCAGGAATGGGAAGCAGGGCAGGGATTTGAACCTAGGAACTCTAATAGGGAATGCAGGCATTGTAAGTGACATCTTTTTTTTTTTTTAAGATTTATTTATTTTACTTAAAAGAGTTACACAGAGGGAGAAGGAGAGGCAGAGAGAGAGAGAGAGAGCGAGCGAGCTTCCATCCGCTGGTTTACTCCCCAATTTGCAATGGCTGGAGCTGTGCCAATCCGAAGCCAGGAGCTTCTTCCCAGTTTCCCATGCAGTGCAGGGGCCCAAGGACTTGGGCCATCTTGTACTGCTTTCCCAGCCATAGCAGAGAGATGGATTGGAAGTGGAGCAGCCAGGACTTGACTCAGCACCCATATGGATGCCCGCACTGCAGGTGGTGGCTTTACCTGCTACGCCACAGCACCGGCCCCCCAAGTGACATCTTAACCTTGCCCCCAAATGCTTGCCCCCAGAGAGAGTTTTTAACTACTGGAGTTCAGTTAGAGGAACTCGCTTGAATCACCTCCATGGCTCCCAAAGCTTTTGTAATTACGTCCAAGGAAACTTTAAGCATGGCGGTTCTGGATGTTCTGCTTACCTGCCTTACCTTCCACCATTCTCTGCTCACTGGGATATTCCAGACTCATGAGTCTCCCTTTAGTTCTTATAGTATGGTAGCTATTTGCTTGCCTCAGGGCCTTTGCACTTGTTATTTCTTCTGCTTGCAACATTCTTGTCTCAGTGCCTGATCAGTATTGTGTCTTCCCATGTTTCAGGTCTCAGCCTAACACCATCCGCTTTCTCTAATAAACAGCCCACTTCCTCCATTGCCATGCTCTTTGCACTCAGCCCATTATTGCTGCTTGACAATCATGCGGTTACTTCCGTTTTTCAGTACATCACTAGGCTGTAAGTTCCATGTGACAGATGGGTCCCTGCCTGGTGTGTCCCATAGCACAGAGACTGTCGCACAGGATCCCTTGGGAACTATTTGCTAAAATAAGAATAAATGAATGCAGGTTTGTTGTCTGAACCAAGACACACAAGTTCAATGCAAGCCTTAGCAATGATGACTTGAAGGGGAGAGACTGAGGCTGTGGGATGGGGTGGGAAGGAAACAGCAACCCCAAGGGAGGAACAAAGAAAGATACAGCAGGGCCCAGCCTGGGCTGGACAGGGGCAGCTTTGCTCTGTGTGACTTCAAAGCTCTTCAAAGGCAGCGATTCAAGATGTGTCGGTCCCCGGAGGTGTCACTGGCCCGCGGAAGGCCTTTGCCAGGGTTTGATGAAGCACCTTCCGTGGCAGGTCTCGTAATTAACTGTGGCCATGCGGTGTGTTCATGCAGATGTAAATCATCTGCAGATACTTTGGGGCTTATCTACTAATGAAAACTCCTTGGCATTTCTGTAAGCATATTATGGTCAATTACAATTAATTCAGTTTGCATCGACTGCCTTTTTCCTTATGCAAAGATTGTGCAAATTGAGTGTGTGAGCCGAGGGCTCCGAGGCCTGTAAAATCCATAATGGTTAGCTTTCAGGGGTGGTGAGGAAAGAATAAAACCATGGGCTATTTGAAATTTAAATCAGAGCAAGGCTGGTCAATAGAAGCAGGCTTGCTGCACTTGGAATATCTGGGTTGGGCATGGGGGTGGGGGTGGGGATTGGGGCATTTCCCCACTGCCCAAGGTTACAGGGTCACAGATGGTTGTTACCTCTCCCTGTCAGCTGCTCCTATGGGCTCCATCTCTGCATTCCTGCCTGCAGCCTCCCAGGGCTCAGGGGACCTGACTTCCTGTCTGAGGACTCAAGGCCACATGACTCATTCCCTCTTGCTTGAAGAGAGATGAGGTTTCCTCTTTGTTTCTTTCCCACACCTCTAGGAGCAAAGTTGGGGAAAAAAAAAAGTAAGTGTTAAATATACCTTTAAAAATCTCAGTTTCTGGATGAGCTGACGTTTGTTGAATATTCGCTATGTGCCAAGAATTGTGTTCAATGCTTTCTGCATGCCTTGGATGTGCATATCACAAAAAGCTATGCAGCAAGAAGGGTAAATGTTAGACAAGGCTCGCAAGGCTTGGGGAGGTGACCTGTCTACACCATGCAATAAGGACAAGTTTTGTTTGAATCTAGATTTTTAAGTCACTGTCTTGAATAGTCACTTGAATGGCTGAATTGTATAGGAAGTGGCCTCTGGCTTTGTAAGTTTTGTCAGCAAAGTAAGTGACAGCCAATGCCGGAAGAAGAGACCCATTCTGTCTCTGTCTTTTCTCCTTTTCTGTGAGAGAAGTGGAGACCGAGGGCTTCCTGTGTGTCACTCCCCCTCTTCGTGGAGGAATGACACAGGACCCTGCGCTGTTCTTTCGTCTGCTCGGCCCTCCCCGGGTTTGCTGCTGGTTCTTCCTGGGTTGGCTACTGGTCCTTCCCGGGTTGGCTGCTGGTCCTTCCCGGGTTGGCTACCGTCCCTTCCACCTCCGTGGAAGGGCGGTTCCCCCTGCCACATTCCCCACTTCCGCGGGGGAGTGGCACACCGCCGGCCGGCTCTCTCGGGGGCTGCACAGGTGTTCCTTCAGATAGATGTTCCTGGTGCATGTTGTCTCTCTCCTCCTTTATAGTCCTCTTCCACCAATCCCAACTCTGCTACCCACACGCCGAGCATGCTGCTCTCCTCCAATCAGGAGCAGGTCCTGCTGTTTATTGGTTGAACTGGAGGCAGCTGTGTAGAAGCTGTTTCCTCCTCTCCCAGCGCCATATTGTGGGAGAGCAGATGCATAGAATAAGTCTTAATTCCAGTAACTGTCTAGTCCGAGTTGCTCCCCACACCTGTGAAACTCGGGGAAGTTGGCCGACTGGGTTTTCCAAGGCAAGGAGATGATGGCCATGTGGGCCTCTAGTCATGAGGAGAGTTGGGGACTTCCTTCCAAGGGGTGTCACTGCTCCTGGGAGGTTTTACCCAGCTCCAGAGAGGATCCCAGCACTGCCTGAACGTTGCTGGCTTACAGTGGGGTTTAGGTATGGTTCTGTACATGTTGTATGAAATGTCGTCTTGTTCAGATCTTCTCATTTTTGCCATTGGAGTGCATGCCACCATGACTTCTGACTGTCAGCCTCTCCGTTTCTTCACTGAAAGCTTTTCTCTGGTCAACATGAAGCACTTGGCCCCTCTGTGGGGCAGGCCAGAGTGCCAGGGAATTAATGTTCCTTAGGAGCAGCCCTCAACCAATGAGCAGTGGAATTGGGTGATGTAAATACCCCAGCTCCCTTGCCACTACGGTGGAGTAACTCTGAGTGTGTGTGCCACTCTGGTTCCCAGAGTCCCCCAGAAGGATAGCATTCAGCTGGCTAGAGAGGTAACTTGCTTGATATCACACATTTTATTGATTGATTTCTCTTCCCTGGCTCATTTCTCTACTCCCTTATTGATATTTCCTGAAGTCATCTCCCATTAAATCAAACAACTGCACTTGAATCTATGTTCTTAGGGTTTGCTTTTACAAAGACCACACTAGAACAGTTCTTAGCTTTAAGGCCTAAGCCTGTTGCAGAAGATCCTTTGTGACTTTAAAAATTGTTTATTTTGGATTAGGTAAATAGATGTGAATATATTTAAACCATGAGAAAACCCAAACTCTATGGATACTCTCCAAATTCCCCTTGACCATTCTCCCTGATGTCTTTCCTGATCAGGAATGATTAATTATCATTATTGTGGTGTTTTCCTTCTAGACACTTCCTATGTATTTATGCATACACACATACTCCATGACACCTATTGACCTACAATATACTTTATTATTTTTTTATTTTTATTTTTTAAAAGATTTATTTTACTTGAAAGTCAGAGTTACCTAAAGCCAGAGGTGCAGAGAGAGAGAGAGAGAGAGAGAGAAAGAGAGAAAGAGAGAGAGATGTGTTCCATCTGCTGGTTCACTCCCCAAATGGCTGCAATGGTTGGAGCTTGGTTGATCTGAAGCCAGGATTCAGGAGTTTCTTCTGGATCTCTCACATGGGTGCAGAGGCCCAAGGGCTTGGGCCATCTTCTACTACTTTCCCAGGCCATAGCAGAGAGCTGGATCAGAAGTGGAGCAGTTGGGACTTGAACCGGCGCCCAAATGGGGTGCCAACACTTCAGGCAGCAGCTTTACTTGCTATGCCACAGTGCTGGCCCCTACAGTATACTTTAAAAAAATCCTACAAGATGTTTCAGAATTCCTTTCTTATAAGTACATATAACTTTCCCGTACTTCTTTTAAATCTTGCATAACATTGCACTATATGAATTTAACATAGTTTATTTTTTTCCTTTTTGGTGAATATTTAGTGTGTTTTCAGGTTATGCTAGCTTCAGTTGAGGCTTCCACTGTCGAGCTTGGACTGTGTCTCTGAGGGTCAATTCCACCAAAGTAAGGGCTCTTGTTTGTGATAACTCTCTTGTGAACCTTAAAACAGCTGCAAAACTGGTTATAAAATGAAGACATTATTAAAACTAGAAAAAATGCCTGGGGAATTCCAGACAATATAATAGGACTCCCCCACATCCCCAGAGAGACAGAGGTAGACTCTGAAGAGGTGGATTGGAACTGGATGCTGGAGAGAGAAGAAGGGGAGGGAAGAAAACAGGCGGCAGAAGGGCTGAGGAAGAGGAGTCTTTTCTGGTCCCAGACTCTTGATTTTCCATTTACTAATTTATCACAAGACCACAGAAAAATTGATCCCTCCTGCTCCATCCAGATGTTGCTTTCTTGAGTCCTGGCCTTGCCCTCAAAGCTTTTACCACATCAAGGAGAAGGGTAGCAATAATAATAAAAAAATCTTTGACTTTAGTATAGTAGGGTTGAAATTCTCTATTATATTCTTTTGCACCATCTCAGTCAAAAAGCATAGTCTGGGATGCATAAATTATTAGTTTTAGCCCTATGAAAGTAACAGTTTTGAAGGTCAAAAATGGTCAAATACTCTCAGTTTAGTGTAGTTCAACTGAAAACATTTTGGGAGCAATTCGACTATTTCAGGTGATAGGATTGGGTGACAGTTTAGGGACTTTGCCTATGGCCTCTCAAAATTAGAGAGTAGGGCTTTGGATGCTAATTGCTATACAAGTTAGAGTTGCAACTTGAGCTTAAGTTGGTTAGAGGTATGTTTGGGAATAATGTTGAGGAACACCTAACATAGGTTCTGCCCTCCTCTAATCCTTCATCTGTGACAGCCATCGCTAATTGATTAGAGTGCTATTGCTTACTGAGCCCAGAAGTGAGTGTAGGATACTTCCTACTGCATCACTTTAAACAGCTCTACCTGTTGATCAGAGCCAGTGTTAATGACAGAGCCCAGGGCCATCTCTGAGGATAGGGGGTTGGGATGGGAGAGCTTCATTTGATGAAGGGATAGATATTTTGGTTTTAAGATCAATTAAGAATGAAGGAAAACTCTTGACTCTTGCTTAGAATGAAGGTTAGTTTTAAGTTCTGAGTGAGGGTGATTTAGTGCTCTTTTTGATTAGTTTTAATTTACAAGTTAACAGGTTCTATGAGAGTGAGATTTCCCTCACTTAATAAAGACACTAATTCTTTCATGAGGTTAGACATATTATGACCCTGCACGTCTCTTAAAAGCCATAGAACTTCCCAACTCTGCTCCGCTGGGGATTGAGTCTCAACAGGAATGTTGTGGGACAAACCATATTTAAGCCATATCATACACCTATTAAAATAGATGTGTGTATGTATACATATGTGTATATATATACATATACATGTACATATAAATACATATATACATATATACATATACATGTACATATATATATATATATAGAGAGAGAGAGAGAGAGAGACATAAATTAACCTAAAAGGCTGAAAATGCTCAAAAGGAAATTATCAAACTGAAAACACAAATAAATGAAACTAATAACTCAAAACATGTGCTTTAAAGCAGACTGGACCCAGCTGAGGGAAAGGTAAATGAACAGAAAGGTGGAAACAAAGCAGGTGGAAAGTATAGGAAGAGTGAGAGCTGCATGAGACAGTGTGCAAACCTATGTTCACCAGAGCATTGGGGAATTGGGGCAGAATCAACATTTGAGCAGATTAATGGCCAAGACTTTTCCAAATATGATGAGAGACACAAGGTGTGTGATGAAGTTAAGAAGCTAAAACCAAATTAAAACATAGATGGCTCATCACAATAAAACCACTGAAAATAAGATTAAACAGAAGAACTTGTCAAAGCAACAAAAGGAAAAAAGGCACAATGTCTTCCCATGTGCAAAAATAAGCCTTAAAGCTAAACTTTTAGCAGAAGTTCTGCAACCTATAACACAATGAAGCAAAAACTTTAATGTATTCAAGAAAATAATTGCCAACCTAGACTTACATACCTAGAAAAATATTCTTTAGAAGTGAAGTTCATATAAGTGAATTTCACATAAAAAAGCGTGGCATAATTTGTATTAGTGGGCTTGCACTAAGGGCTTTCCCTTACTTAAAGAAGTTCATTAGGTAGAAGAAAACCTCAGATGATAACAGGGAAATTATGAAATAATGAAGAACCTCAGAAGGGATAAATACGTGGGCACAACTAATGGAAGATAAGGAATATTGAGCAATGGTACTAATCATTTGTCACTGCAATATTTTTTTAAAAGATTTTATTTATTTGAGAGGTAGAATTACAGACGGTGAGAGGGAGAGACAGAGAGAAAGGTCTTCTTTCCATTGATTCACTCCCCAAATGGCTGCAATGGCTGGAGCTTAGCTGATCCAAAGCCAGGAGCCAGGAGCTTATTCTGGGTCTCCCATGTGGGTGCAGGAGCCCAAGAACTTGGACCATCTTCTACTGCTTTCCCAGGCAGAGAGCTGAACTGGAAGAGGGGCAGCCGGGACTAGAGCCTGTGCCCATATGGGATGCCAGCACCGCAGGCGGAGGATTAACCTACTGCACCATGACGCTGGCCCCCACTGCAGCATTTAAAAACAAGTAGACAGAGATAGAAATAGAGTTGGAGTGTTGTAGAATTTTCATGGGCCAGTGCTGTGGTGTGGCAGGTAAAGCTGCTGCCTACAGTGCCGGCATCCCACATGGGTGCTGGTTTGAGTCCCGCTGTTCCACTTCCAATCCAGCTCTCTGTTGTGGCCTGGGAAAGCAGTAGAAGGTGGACCAAGTCCTTGAGCCCCTGCACCTGTGTGGGAGACCCAGCAGAAGCTCCTGGATTAGCACAGTTCCAGTCGTGCGGCCATCTGGGGAGTGGACGGAAGACCTCCCTCTCTCTGTAGCTCTGCCTTTCAAATAGATAGATAGATAGATAGATCTTTTTTTTTTTTTTTTAAAAAAACCACCATCTGCACAAATATCCAAACATCACAGAATGCAATTATAAACAATGTTAAATTATCAGAAAGGTAACTGTAAAGAACAAAACTTTCAAAATATCTGGGAATTAGTAAAAGTACTAACTTGTACTTTGATAAGACTGATAATTTAAAGCTGCTGTAACCTCTAGGATAACTTGTAAAAAAAAGAGTAAAGAATAGATAGCTGAGAGCTTCAGCAGTAGAGTTGATGAAGCAGAAGGAAGGACTGGTGGGCGTGAAGACTGGTCTTTGGAAATCACTCAGTCAGAGGAACACGCCAGGAAAAGCATGAGATGAAGAAAGCCCAAGGAACTGTGGGACACCGTCAAGTGAGCCAATGCAAGTATGCATGGATTAAAACCTTTTTACACCAAAATGAATATATCTTATATTCTATTTTCCATGAACTTTGGAAGTACTCTTATAAGTGCATTATGGGAATGTCAGAGAAGCAGAAAATGGGGCAGAACGCTTTGTAAATGTGGAGAGGAAAACACCCAGATTCATTAGCCTAAATACATTAAATACAAAGAAATTTTCCCCAGGATACAGTATAATCAGATTTTCAGGAGTAAAAAAAAGGGGGGGGAGGAAAGGGAGGAATAGAATTTTGAAACCAACAAACAATCAACAAACAAGGAAAAGAACTTGTCACATACAGGGGAACTCTCTCAGCATAAACTTTTCAGAACAGGAGAGAGAACAGAATGGTATATTCAAAATGCTTAACAAAGAAACAGCCTAGGAGATTAGCCCTTGAAGCCTGACTTCAGAAATGAAGGGGAGATAAAGACTTTCTCAGACAAACAAAAGCTGTGAGGTTTATCACCACTAGACCTAGATTACAAAGGATTTCTTCAAATTAAAACACAAGGACACTAATGACAAGAAAATATATGGGAGGATAAAACTCATTGTAAGGCCATGAAAATAGCCAAATTCAAAATACCCTAATGCTGTACTAGTGGTGAATAAATCACTTTTACTTGTACTATTAAATCATAATACAAAAGTGTTAAAATATCTAATGCTACAATAATTTTGGTAATGAATGCATAATGTATAAAAGATGTAAATTGTGCCACCAATAACATAAATGTGAAAGAAGAAGTTAAAATGTAGGTCGAGGTCAGGGTTAAGTCATTATCAGCTTAAAATAAATTGTTATAACTGTAAGGCATTTAATGTAAGTAATAATGAAAAAACCTGTGCTATATTCACAAAAATCAAAGAGAAAGGAATTAAAGCACACCACTGCTGAAAATCATCACATTACAATGGAAGGCAGTCAGAGAAGAAGAATGGAACAAAGGAAATTCAGAAAATGATTTTAAGATGTAGCAGTAAATTCTTCCCTCACAATAACTACTTTCTTTTTTTTTAAAAGATTTATTTATTTATTTGAAAGTCAGAGTTATACAGAGAGAGAAGGAGAGGCAGAGAGAGAGAGAGAGAGGTCTTCCATCCACCAGTTCACTCTCCAATTGGCTGCAACAGCCGGAGCTGCGCTGATCCAAAGCCAGGAGCCAGGAGCTTCTTCTGGGTCTCCCATGTGGGGGCAGGGGTCCAAGGACTTGGGCCATCTTCTACTGGTTTCCCAAGCCAGAGCAGAGAGCTGGATTGGAAGTAGAGCATCCGGGACTCAACTGGTGCCCATATGGGATGCCAACACTGTAGGCAGCAGCTTTACAGGCTACGCCACAGTGCTGGCCCCACAATAACTACTTTCAGTGTAAATGGATTAAATTTCTTAACCTAAGGACATAGAGAGGATGAATAGGTTAAAAACATCAAATTATATTCTCCCTACAAGATACTCTTTTTACCTTTAAGGATACACAAAGTTGAAAATAAAGGGATTGAAAAAGATATTTATGCAAGTATTCACTAAAGGAGAACAAAGGGCAGTTATACCTATATCAGAAGAAATATACTTTAAATATTTTTGGAAAGTGAAAGAAGGTCAGAATATAATGATAAAGGGGCTAATTAAGAGGATATGGTAATTGCACAAATATATGCACTCAAAATTAGGGTCTGTAAACATACAAAGTACATATTAACAGAAGTAAAATGAGAAATATACAGCAACACAATATTAGTAAGAGACAACAATAGCCTACTTTCAATAGTGGATAGATCATTCAGACAGAAAATCAATAAGAAAATAGTAGATTTGAACACATTTGACCAAATGGACCACATAGATATGCAGAACATCTCATTCAACAGTAGAAGAAAAACTCATTCTTTTAAAGCTCACACAGAACACTCTCCAGGATAGATCATATGTAGACCACAGAAGAAGCCTTAACACATTTAAGAAGACTGAAATCATAGCAAGTGTCTTTTCTAACCACATTAACATAGAACTATACATCAGTCGCAGGAGGAATATAGAACATTCAGAAAAATGTGGAAGTGAAACAACACACTCCTATACAACTAGTGAGTCAAAGAAGAAATCAAAAGACAGGCCAAAAATATCCTGAGGGATGGGCATTGTGGTGCACACAGTGGGTTAAACCACTATTTAATATGCCCACATCCCATATCAGAGTGTGGGTTCAAATCCCAGCTCCTCCACTTCTTATCCAGCTTTCTGTTAATGTGTCTGAGTAGACAGCAGATGATGGCTCAAGTACTTGGGACTCTATTACCCATGTGGGTGACCTGGAAGGAATTCTCATCTCCTGGCTTTGGCCTGACTCAGAACTGGCTGCTGCAGGCATTTGGGGAGTGAATCAGCAGATGGAAGATCTCTCTCTTTCTATCTCTCTCTCTTATTCACTTTGTCTTCCCCACCCTGCCCAGTCACTCTGCTTTTTAAAGAAACAAAATAAACAAGGCTTAAAAAAAGTTGAGTTCATGATAGTGGAAACAGAGCATACCAAAACACATGGGACGAAGCAAGAACCATTCTAACAGTGGAGTTTGGAGTGGTGAAGGCTTACACTTTTATTTATTTATTTATTTATTTGACAGGCAGAGTGGACAGTGAGAGAGAGACAGAAAGGTCTTCCTTTGCAGTTGGTTCACCCTCCAATGGCCGCCACGGCCAGCGCGCCGTGCTGATCTGAAGCCAGGAGCCAGGTGCTTCCTCCTGGTCTCCCATGCGGGTGCAGGGCCCAAGCACCTGGGCTATCCTCCATTGTACTCCCGGGCCACAGCAGAGAGCTGGCCTGGAAGAGTGGCAACCGGAACAGAATCCAGCGCCCCGACCAGGACTAGAACCCGGTGTGCTGGCACTGCAAAAGGCTTACACTTTTAAGAAAATAACTGAAAAGTGATCCCTGTTAGGAATTTGGAAAACATTATGCTGAGTGAAATAAGCCAATCCCAAAGGGACAAATACCACTTGTTCTCCCTGATAGGTGACAACTAACTGAGCACCAAAAAGGAAACCTGTTAAAGTGAAATGAACACTAGGAGAAACGGTGACTTGCTCAGCCCTCACCCTGACTGTTGATGAGCAACTTAATACATTATCCCTCTTAGTATTTTTTTTTGTTTGTTCTACTTAATACTTTTGGTTGAATCTGTAATCAATACACAATTATTCTTAAGTGCTGAAACTTAACTGAAAAGTGATCGCTGTTAAATATAAGAGTGGGAATAAGAGAGGGAAGAGATGTGCAATTCGGGACATGCTCAAGCTGACTTACCTCAAACGGTAGAGTTAGAAACATACCAGGGGATTCCAATTCAATCCCATCAAGGTGGCATGTACCAATGCCATCTCACTAGTCCCAGTGATCAATTTCTGTTCACAATTGATCATAATGATAGGACTAAGAACCAAAGGGATCACATAAACAAGAATAGTGTCTGCAAATACTAGCTGATAGAATAAAAAAGGGAAAGAATGATCCAACATGGGAAGTGAGATACACAGCAGATCCATAGAATGGAAGATGTCCTAAACAGCACTCTGGCCTCAGAATCAGCCCTTAAGGCATGTGGATCAGGCTGAAATGCCCATGAGAGTATTTCAGGCATGGAAAGCCAAGACACTCTGGGGGGGAAAAAAAAACCTAAATGAAAGATCTCCACGAGTGAGATTCCAGTGGAAAGAATGGGTCATCAAAGTAGGAGGTACCTTTCTCTGAAGGGAGGAGAGAACTTCCACTTTGACCATGGCCTTGTCTAAATATTATCAGAGTCGGTGAACTCAGGGGGCTTCCATAGCCTTGGCAGCTCATGACAAGAGCCTAGGGTGATTACTGATGTCATAAACAAGAGTGTCAATTTGTTAAGTCAACAACAGGAGTCACTGTGCACTTACTCCTCATGTAGGATCTTTGTCCTTAGTGTGCTATACATTGAGATTTAATGCTATAACTAGTACTCAAACAGTATTTTTCACTTTATGTTTCTGTGTGGGAGCAAACTGTTGAAATCTTTACTTAATGTATGCTAAACCGATCTTATGTATTATAAAGAGAATCGAAAATGAATCATGATGTGAATGGAAGGGGAGAGGGAGTGGAAAAGGGGAGGGTTGCAGGTGGGAGGGACGTTTTTTGGGGGAAGCCATTGTAATCCATAAGCTGTACTTTTGAAATTTATATTCATTAAATAAAAGTTAAAAAAAAGAAAATAAAAAATCTAAAATGAAAATCCTAACCTTGTACCTCAAGAAACTAGAAAAAGAAGAAGAAACAACTGAGTCACACTTAGCAGCAAGAAGGAAACAAAAAAGAGCAGAAATGAAGGAAGGAAGAGACTAGAAAAGGTTAATGAAACTAATTGGTTTTTTGAAAATGTATGTTTCTTAAGCCAGATTAACAAATAATGAAAGACATAAGAGTCAAATTAATAAAATTACAAATGAAAAGGACACATTGCAATTGATGTCACAAGAGTACAAAGGATCATTAGAAAATGTTATCAGCAATTAAATGCCAAGAAATGAGATATCTCAGAAGAAATGGACAAATTTCTAGAAATACGCAACTTATAGAATGAATCATGAAGAAATATAAAACCCAAGCAGACCAATAATCAATAGGAAGTTGAATCAGTAGTAAAATGCTGCCTAACACAGAAAAATCCAGAACCTGATGACTTCACCAATCCTTTTCCAACATTTCCAAAAAGTTGAATAGGATGAAACACTTCTCAACTCATTTTATGAGGCCAGCATTAACTTGATACCAAAGTCAGACAAGGACACTACAATAAAAGAAAATTAAGGGCCAATATCCCTGATGAACATAGGTGTAAGGATACTCAACATTTTAGCAAACTGAATTCAATGGTACATTAAAAGGATCACACAACATGGTCAAGTTATATATAACTATAGGCTGCAAGGATGGTTTGACATACATGAATCATTATGATTATCTCAACACATACAGAAAAGGCATTTGACAAAATTCAACATCCATTTTAATAGATTCTCAATACATATAGAAAGAATGTACCTCAACATAATAAAAGTCATGTATGACAAACCTACAGCTAACATTTATTCAACAGTGAAATGCTGAGAGCTTTTCTTCTAAGATCATGAGAATACCCATTGTTACCACTGCTAGTTAGTACGGTACCAGAACACTCGAGCAATTGTGCAAGGCAAAAAATAAAAAAGTATCTAAATTAATAATGAAGAAATTACATCATTCTTGTTTGTAGATAATGTGATAGGAAAAACCCTAAAAATGTATGAAAATAACTACTAGAACTAATAAACAAACTTAGTAAAATTACAAGACACAAAATCAAAATACAAAAATCAGTAGCATTTCTACATACTAATAATGAACTATCTTATAAGAATCAAGAAAACAATCCGATAGATTAAAATAAAAACTTTTGAATACTTAGTATCAAATTTAACTAAGCAGGTGAAAGATTTGTACACAAAAAATTGAAATATTAATGAAAGGAATTAAAGGCTCAAATAAACAAAGATATTCCACATTCATGTACTGAAAGAATCAATATTGTAAAATGTCTGTACTATCCATAGCTACAGTTCAGTGCAATTCTTAACAAAATCCAATGACATTTCTTCTCATAAATAGAAAACCCAATCCTAAAATTCACATAAAGCTACAAAAGACTGTAAATAGCCAAAGAAATCTTTGTGAAAAAGAACAAAGCTTGAGGCATCACACTATTGGATTTTAAAATCTTTCACAAAGCTATTATAAAATAAATATAATAAAATAACTGGAATAAGAGCAGATATGAAAGTCAGTGCAACAGAACAGACTAAGTGAAGTGATGGCTATTTATTAGCATGATTGCAGTAATCATTTCACCATGTATACATACATCATGTTGTAAACCATAAATATATAGAATTTCTATTCATCAATTACAGGTGAATAAAGCTGGAAATAAGAGGGAAAACGATTTACTTCAAAGCTACAGTAATTAATATGGTATGGCATTGGTACAAGACAAGGTATAGATGGACCAACTAGGGAACCAAAAATAGATGCAGACATAGATGTTTACTTGATTTATGACAGTGGTGACATCACATTGCAGTGCAGAAAGGTTGTCTCTTCAGTAAATCACATAGGTCCACATGTATATTCACATGAAAAAACTGAATATAGCACTGTGCAACACATCATGCACAAAAATCAAATCCACATGTGTTACTGTTCTAAATGTAATAGGTAAAACAATAAATCTTTATAAAAATAAATTCAGAGATATTTCCATGACCTTAGGGTAGTTCAATATCACCAGGAAAGACACACACTACCTATAAAAGGAGAGATCGTTAACTTGGTCTTACTTAAAATTAAGAACTTATGTTTATAAAAATATGTCATCAAGTGAGTGAAAATGCAAGCAATAGAGTAGATGATATGCAAAATACAGATATTCAACAAGGGGACTTTATCCATAATATACGGGAAATGCTTCTACAGATCAATAAGAAAAGGACAGAGAATCCAATGGGAAATGGGCGTAAAACTTGAACAGACCTTTCACAAATGAAAAATGATCTGCAAATAGCCAACAACCAAATGAAATGATGTCTAATCTTCTCAGTTATTAGTAAAATGCACATCGTAGTCACAATAATATGCACCAAGTGTTGGCAAGGATGTAGATTATCTGGAACTCTTGTGTTGCTTCTGTTTGCAGTGACCCTTGAATGTAATACTAAGTAAAGGAGCACAGATACAAAGATTTGTTTCCTATGAATTTTTGAAACAGGTAAAACTAATTGAGGTAGAAGATATAAAAATTGTTGCTATTTATTATACTGGATTTAAGAGGGGGGACCATGAAGCTTCAGGAGTGGTAGCCATATTTTGTATCTTGATCTGCTTAGGGATTACATGGGTTTATGGGTATTTATTTTGTGATCTGTGCACATTACTCTGTACTTGTTATTCTGCATTAAATGCTTATTTGAAATAAAATTATTAACCACTAAGCTGAGAATTATTTCATACTGTTATGGAAAGGGAGCTGCCTCAGCCTCACAAGGTTCAGGTCTTTTCCTGGTATGTATAACCCCGTGGACATTCAACAGTGTGTCTGGGAGGGGCAGTCATATCTTCTAGACTTGTGAACACTTTTCCCTTCCTAATAAAGTCTAACTGATTCGTACATAAAATTCTGAATGTAACATCCTTGAAAATTTGACAAGACTCAACTTCTGTTTATTCCAGGATGGCTGCATTTTTGAGGGATGAGGAGTTGAGGAAGCTGGGGATTCAGACTAGAGCAGTGTTTCTCCGATTGCAGCACACAGCACTATCATCTGGAGAGTCTGTTAAAGCATGGGTAGTGCCCCTCCCCAAGTTTCTGATTCAAGATCTGGAGTGGGTCTCCCAATTTTGCGTTTCTACCAGTTCCCAGGCGATGCTGATGCGAATGCTGCTGACACCATGCTTGGAGAATCACCATCTGGAACTCCCATCGTGAGAACTTTGCTGGGGTGGCAGGCTGCTGCTGGTGTTGGTGTGGGAGAAAGTTGATCATAGTTCTGAAACATTCAGTCACAAGACCCAGACTTCATTATTCATAGCAGTTTCTACAGAAGACCTCTCCTCCTCCCAGGACTGAATTTCCCACACAACTGGATTTGCATGAGTTTATATGAGGGAGTTAAACTATAGTATAGCAATGGTTTGTTCCTACTCATGGAAAGTAAATATGCGTAGAGGAATCTTTCTTAAGTGAGTGCACTTTCCAACATGTGATCTCATTAGGAGCTGGGTATTTTTGAATAGTTCAGCTTGTTAACCTGAGACATCCATACATGTGACTAGTCTGTGGCCCTGGTGTCAACTGTATCACAGCAGAGTGAGACATGATGTCTATCTCTGTTTTAAAAAAACCAGACTTTATGCTCAGCATCAATAGTAGTGTTGGAGGCGGGGGCTGTGGTGAATGAATAGGGAACAAAGAGGCAGCAGACACAGCTGCCTGCTTCCCTGTCATGAGGTTTACTTTACAGTACATCATGTGTCTCAAAAAGACCAGCTGAGCCTGTTACATTTTCCATCCCCAAATGACTCTTGCTTTGCACATGTATTTCAAAGGCTTAGAGTTGTTTTCAAAACACTGTGCCAACCACAAGACTTCCCATCCTGCATCTGGTAGGTCTTATATTCGAGAAGGCCTGGGACTTTCCCAGTGTGATGTCATATTCTTAGCAATTCTCCCTCTCATCTGTTGAGATTGACTTAGCACCCTGAGCTGGAGACCAGCCATAATGGTTTCATCTAATTGGCCTGGATGCTGCTATTATCTTTGGCACTGTAGCACCCAGGTCTGTTTACCTTAGGCAGTATTGCCAGCTAAAGAATTGCCTTCCTATGTTCCTACTTTCTTATTTAATTTTATGTTATTTTATTTTTATTTGAGAGGCAGAGTTACAGACAGAGGGAGAGACAGAGAGAAAGGTCTTCCATCCGCTGGTTCACTCCCCAAATGGCTGCAATGGCTGGATCTGGGCTGAGCCGAAGCCAGGAGCCAGGAGTTTCTTCAGGGTCTCCCATGGGGATACAGGGGCCCAAGCACTTGTTCCATCTTCCACTGCTTTTCCAGGCCATAAAAAGAGAGGTGGATTGAAAAGAGGAGCAGCCTGGACGCTAACTGCTGCCCTTATAGGATGCCAGCGCTGCAGGCAGTGGCTCAGCCTACTATGCCACAGTCCTGGCCCCTCCTGTTCCTACTTTCATCCACAGTCACTATCAGCCTCTCCTTTCCCTATGCCAGTTCTCTGTTGGTTTCATCAGTTAAGATAATCTACCTTGGAGGTTGTTAGTAGAGATTATTAGTGCACTTCCCATACACTCAATTTCTAGCAAGCTCTGACTGACTTCCTTCTGATCTGTACTTAAAGTCTTTTGCATCCCTGCTCCAGAAACCTGAAAGTTTTCTTTGCCTGTTTGCACAGTAGACCAGATGTTCTAGGATAAGCCCTCAATCAATGACTCTCACGCACGTATATAAATATCCCAGCTCATTTACTCCTAAGGTGAGAGGATTTCCTCTTAGGGTGGGATAATCCTGTTGTGCTTCGCACTGCTTCCTGGAATCTTCCCAAGGTAGCTGGCTTAGTACACAACATGGGCTTAAAAGGATTTCTTCCAAGTATTTTGTGTCTTTAATAACCATTTATTCAGTGCTCATTCTTTGCCAGGTACTGTGTTAGACTCAGGATATGAATGATGACATGGTTTTTGCAGAATAGTGGGAGGAGCAGACAGTAAATAATCATGCAAAAATGTATATAGTACCTCGAAATTGTGGTAAGTGCTATAAGGATACAATGTGCTTAAAGGAGGAACTAAGTGACTTACCTACACAATGCCATGGTTGGGAAGGTGCCCTTGAGATGATGGTATGGAACCCAATGCTGAAAAATGAAAGTGTCAGACTTGTGAACAGCTGGGGAAAGGAAGGTGCAAAGGCATTGGAACAAGAGAGAATCCAGGTTGTTCTTAGGATGGGAGGAGAGCTTAGAAGGAACTCAATGAAGTTGGAGAAGTAGATAGAGAGTAGCTCATCTATGGCCTTGTAGAGTGCCCAGGCAGATGTGTGTGTGTGTGTATGTGCATACGGGTCTGCACACGTGAGTGCCGCAACGTCTGTTGTATCTCTGTCTCTTTGTATTCACTCAATAGTTGGTGATTGGGTTGTGTTTGCCTCTTAACTATGTGAGCATCCATGAGATTGTGCCTCTGGACACATGAGCTTGTGTGTGTAGAAGGGCCTCTGTATTGCTGTTTTCAAATGTACTTACTTGTATTTTTCTATAAGTATGTAATCCCATACTTTTACCATAGTGACACCTGGGTTAAAGGGTCTGATTATTAATTGTGAAAATGTTTGAATGATTGTATCATTGTGTGTGAGTGCATGGGTACTGTTCTGCACATTTTTATATGACTATATCGGCATTATGCTATTGTGTATATGAATTTTTATGTGCCTCTGTGTGTGTGTTTACATGTATGTGACTGTATGTCTCACTATGCAAAGCTCTGGAAATAGTCTTGGCCTCAAGCAGAACACAAAAACTTGAAATTTTTATAGCCCACATTTGCTAGCAAGATCCAAACTATATTTGCAGTTATAGTTATGGCTGGTTTTATTTTATATTTTCAATATTCTGGTCTTTTTTTAAAAGATTTTTATTTACTTATTTGACAGGTAGAGTTACAGACAGTGAAAGAGAGACAGAGAGAAAAGTCTTCCTTTCATTGGTTCACTCCCCAAATGGCTGCAACGGCTGGAGCTACGCTGATCTGAAGCCAGGAGCCAGGTGATTCTTCCTGGTATCCCGTGCGGGTGCAGGGGCCCAAGCACTTGGGCCATCCTCCACTGCTTTCCCAGGCCACAGCAGAGAGTTGAACTGGAAGAGGAGCAACCGGGACTAGAACCGGCACCCATATGGGATGCTGGCGTTGTAGGTGGAGGATTAACCTAGTGCGCCATGTCGCTGGCCCCAAAATTCTAGCTTTTTAAAATCTGAATTCTAAATACTTTATGTGACTGTGTGAATATGTATGCATGTGTTTGTCTTGGTTTCGGCTTCAGCTGGGCCAGAATCCTTGCCCCTGTCTTTATGAGTGAATATCTTTATTTGGAAATGAGTTTTAGACCTGGAGCAGAGTACTTTCCTTAGGCAAATTTTTCTCCCTTAATTAATATCCCAGTTCTAAGATGATCCACCACCTGAGTGTTGGTGAATCAAACACAATGAGGCCATTCCTGAGCCCCTTGGATGTCATCACAGATGGATGTTGTCAGAGAAATGGAGGCAGTAACTCCCAGGAAAAGAAATTGAGCAGGCTGGGCCTAGGCAATGACTTCCTCAGGGGGTGGGAGGGTTCAGGAAAGTCCTGGATTTTCCTTCAACTCCCTGATCCCAGCAACACACCAGAAATGATTTCTGTAGAGTCACACAGCAAGGCCCTGGCGTGACTCTGCCTTTATGCAGCATTTTATGTTTAGTGTGCTACTTATTCTTCCAACTAGAATTGTAGGTGTGATGAGGCCTTGTAACCATGATGCATTGTAGTTTGTCCTACAGACTCTTCTCTCATTAGTGGTGATTTAGCTTTTCTTCCATCACACCTACAATACGTTGATTGATGGATGGCCTTCAGGTTCCATGCTCTTTGAACTTTCACTTTGTAATTCCCTCTCACTTTGTCTTTAGTCTATGTGGTTGACTTTGGCTAATAAGGTGTTAGCAAACATGATACAAGTAGTAGAGTGAAAAAGCACTTGTGAGTTTTTACTTCATCTCTCTGACTGTTTGCAATCACTTAAATAATAAGCTCACCCTAGCCTGCAGGAGAATGAGTATGAAACCACATAGGAAAGAGTTGAGTGGCCCCAGTCAAGGCCATTTTAGACCAGCCATCCTTTAGCAAACCTACAGGTTGAGGATAGACACATGGCACTAAGCCTGCCAAGATCAATCCAGCCTAGCCGAGATGAGCAGGATCACTTAGACTCATAAGAAACAATAGACAGTTGTAGTTTTAAGCCACTCAGTTTAGAGATGATTTGTTTCACATAGCTAACTGATGCACTTAAATTAAAACCAAATTCTATTATGTGCACCATCCAATACCTGCTTGTCTCAACTTCATTCTGAAATAGGCAGGCATTCCTTTGCTCTCGATGCTCTCATCATGTCTGCTTTCTTTATGTTTCTTGACAGTGCTAAGCTTTTTATCTCCTGGTGGATTTTTCTTATTCTAGTCTCCCCTGCCTAGGAATAAATACAAGCTGACTTGACACTCCTAAAATATTATCTTTTTTGAGCCAAACATCAGCAGAATGTGTCATTATTCTTCAGTTGATATTGAGTGAAGTCTTCTCACCATTCTGATTTTTTGACAGTGTCTTGGTGCCCCACTTTGAATATGATGCCTAGAACTGATCACACCTCTTGGGTAGGACTATAGCAGGAAGTTGATTTTGTTTTCTGTGGAAGAGGTCTACACACACCAGAGGGATAGTGCCTGTAAGAACAGAAAGAGCCAAGCACATTCACTTCTGGTGGGTTAGTCAGATGAGTAGAATAAGGCATGCCTGTTCTGACTCTGGGTTCCACCAGGTCAGTGGCAAAGGCCTGTAACCTCCTGGGATAGAAGAAGTTGAGGTGTGCACAGACTGACAGGTCAGGCCGGAAAAGTCACCAACAATTTGTCAGTGGTTGCCCTTGAGCCTTGTCCAAGAAATTAGCTCTAATCTAGAGAGGGTTGGAAGAGGCTATTTTGTGTCTCTGATCATGAACAGGCTAGACTCCTTTTTAGTTTTGTTCTAAATATAGGTAGTCCAGTGATAGAGTAGTAAAAGTCAAGTAATAGTGACTTGTAATTATGGAGCATGTACTCTGAAACATGCTATTCTTCGTTAAGATTTATTTTTCTTTATTTGAAAGGCAGAGTGATGGGAAGAAAGGAAAAGAGAGAGGGAAAGTGGGAGGGGAGAGAGAGAGTGAGAGAGAGCGAGTGGAAGCAAGAGAGCTCTTCCATTTGCTGATTCACTCCCTAGATGGCTGCAACTCCCCCAATGGCTGGAGCAGGTTGAAGCCAGGAGCCCCATGCTCCACCTACATCTCCCATGTGGTTGGTAGAGGCTCAAGTACTTGGGCCATCATCTGCTGCTTTCCCAGGGGCATTAGCAGGGAGCTGGATTGGAAGCAGAGCAGCCAGGACTCAAACTGGCTCTTGGATATGGAATGGAAGCATCATAATAGGTAGCTTAGCCTGCTCACTGCAATGCTGTCCCCAACGTGCTCTTTCTAAGCATTTAGTTTTATCTAATTAAATCCTCAAAAAAGCATGTTTAAGTAGAACTGGACTAAGGCTAACTGCATACCAGAGTCACCAGAGAACTTTGTTGAAAAATAGAAAAACAAAGAAGTAAGAAAATACTACTTGGTTCTACTCAGTGCTAAAAATCGGACTTTTTCTGGGTGGGGCCAGACAATCTATGTTTTGTAAATAGCTTTGTAGATGTTCCTTTGATGATGAACCTGGCATCTGTGGGCTAGCACTTGGAACTAGAGAATTTGCAGCTCTTGCCGTAGTGTAGTTCACAAGATGATTATAGGTAGCACACAGTAAGCTGATTTTTAAAAATAAATTTTAATAATTATATATTCCATTAAAATGTGCATTAGAAAAAGGTGAAGTGCTGAGTCTATGTCTTTATAGATATTGTTGAAGAAAGGCTAAAATGAGTGTGCACTTTTTTAAAAAAAGTTGATTTACAGAAAATTAACTGGTGAAACAAGCATTCCGATAAGTCAACATACAAAGATAGGAAACAGTTGTGCAAAATTTAGGATACTCTGAATGAGAGAACTCTGAGATCCCATTGACTCAGAATTTCTTTGATTCCATGTTGTATATGACTTTGGGTAAGTACAGCTTTGTACTTGGGGTTTTCTTTCTGTTTTTGAGTTTGTATGAACATTTTGCTAGTAGTTTTCAAACTTTCAATAGCAGAATTCTTTGTTCAAATAAAACTGCTCACCTCTGAACTAAACTATTCTACCCCAAGCTTTCCCCCAGCCCTACTTACTAAAACCTTTTACCTAGGGTAAATCCCAGCTTTTGCTTGTCTTGGGCAAGGAAATAGAGGCTTGTGTGACTTTACCACCAAAGTGCCCTTAATAATCAATCAGCTTTTTTTTTTTTTGTAAAGACATATTTATTTGGAAGTCAGAGTTACAAAGAGAGGCAGAGAGAGAGTGAACGAACGAGCGAGCAAGCAGGGTCTTCCATCCACTGGTTCACTCCCCAATTGGCTGCAACAGCCGGAGCTGTGCTGATCTGAAGCCAGGAGCCAGGAGCTTCTTCTGGGTCTCCCATGCCAGTGCAGGGGTCCAAGGACTTGGGCCATCTTCTACTGCTTTCCCAGGCCATAGCAGAGAGCTGGATCAGAAGTGGAGCAGCTGGGTCTCAAACTGGCCCATATGGTATGCCAGCACTTCAGGCCAGGGTGTAAACCTGTTGCGCCACAGTGCTGGTCCCTAATCAATCAGCTTTTTAAGGCCATGACACAGGATTGCATTTCAGAAGTTGACATGAAGTCAAGGTGAGCTTGTGGAGAGAGAGGAATTGGAGTTTAGAAGGGAATAGAGTAGGTCTGGAAGATCTTTTCTCTTTCTAGTAGTGACTCACCTCTCTTCTTCCCATCCTTAGTCTTGCATTTCTAGCATCAACTTTATCAGATGCAAGATTTCCACCACTTTCGTAATATGACTATGGCTTCATCTTCAAATGGATTTTATTATTTTGGCCAGCTCAGGGTTGCTATGTGTGTTGAGTGAACTATGTTGATGATGATCTTAGCTCAGGCCCTAGTCTATGGCAAATGTTTGTTAAGCGCTAGCTATTCCAATTCAGTCATTTTTCACTCTAAAGATAAATGCACACTAATTGTTCAACGTGTAGCAAATATAATTTAAAACATTTAAGATGTAATTATCTATTTCATATATCGCTTTGGATATTGCATTTTTATGGATATAAAAATCTATGTAAGAGCTTCCATGGGCTTAATAATTTCTTTCCTTAACCTTATTTTCCTCACAAGGCATTCGGTCCTTCTGTCATGAATTCTCTGACCGCAGAGAGTTTTCAGGAAACCAATTCTGGCACTTAGGAAAGCTTCCTATGCAATTCATCACATTTGCTGAGCACTCTGCGGTTCTCTCACAAGCTCTCTCACTACTTTATCTCATTTGAGCCAGAGACTATTCCTGTGAAGTAGGTAAGGCAGACCTTATCATTCCCATTTTACAGGTGATTAAACCAAATAAGCTTCGGAGCCATCTCCTTTGGAAACAAAGTGAACTCACAATGGGCCAAACACATTGAGAAAATGGAGAAGAAAATTGAGACAAATTCACACTTTGCCTCAATTCCCTGGTTCTTTCAAAGTAAATTACCTTGTTTCGTTTTACTGCTGTAACGTGGGCTTTGCTAGAGCAGCCCTGACCTGGATCTGTCCGCGCTTTTGCATAGAAGATGACCTTAATGTCTTTGCCGAATCTACATGCTCTCCACTAACGGCCATCCAGCAAATGCAAGTGCAGCAAATGGAAAATGCATTTCAGGTGTAGATCAAAAACTGTCCCAGCAAGAAAAGTAACTGCCATGACAGGGACTTTCGCTGTCCAGATACCTGCTGAACGTCTCTTTGGATTTAAGTTGCGTGTTTGACAATTTCATGCTTTTGCATCTGAAATGTAGTCATCCATGGAGTAGGGGACGAGGTCTAGGTCATTGATGTGCACTGCTGCATTCTCACTGGGGAAAAAAAAGGCATTGGTTGAGTGAGTGAGTGGAAGTGACGAGGGCCTTGTGAGGAGTGACAAGGTGAGAAGCTGAAAATGGCACAGTTAGAAGACAGGAAAGTAGATTTCAAACAATGGAGAGGAAAAAAAAATCTCAAATTTGTAGGGTGGAGCTTCAAAAAGCAGGTTTACAGTGGCTGGAAATCTCCCTAAAGAGCAATTTTGCCTGCACAACTTTTTCCAGTGACGAAGATCATGGAGAGGTAACCAGAGAAACCCATGTGGTGAGCTGGGGAGCTCTGTGATGAACTCCAGTGCAAGTGAGAGATGGAAATAAGAACTCAAGATCAAGAATGAAATAGGAGGGTGTCAGGGAACAAGACTGTGGCATGGAGGGTAAAGCTCTCCAGGAGACGAGATTTGAAATGTATTGAGTAAAGAAGAACAAACAGGCTCCCAAAAGTCACCTTTAGAAGAGGCAGTAGGTTTTATGGTACTGAGGGGGCAGAAACTGGAGAGAAGGTACAAAACACAAAACTGGAGAGAGATCTAGAAGACATTTCCCTCAGCCATCTCACTTCTCATGGTCTCCTTGGGTTTTGAGGATAGGGATGAGATCCTTGTGAACTATGAAAGAATTGGTAGAGAAAAAGTAAGTGTTAGAAGACTGGAAGGAGATAAATGTCATCCCAAATTTCAATAGAAGAGGAGCGTGGCTTCCAAGGACCATTAGTTGATGGGTTTCTTGTTGATTCAAAATACAGTTCTGGAGTAGACTATTGAGGGAGTTTGTGAACATGTGAAAGAGAAGAGAATGATCCCAGGTGCTCAGTGTGTGTTGTCTCAGAAGTCCTATCGTGTCAACCTCGAGCCTCCTTTTTTCCACCGTGATGTACTGACATGGACGCAGGAGTGAGTTTGATGCTAGGATCTGGGAGGTCAACTGGACACCTGAAAGGGTGTCACATAGAACTCCTTGGATAAATAAAGATGGATAAATAAAGATCAGAAGATAAATAGCAATACTAACAATGGCAATAATAACACTTAGTGTGTTAACAATAAGTTAACACTCACTGAGTGTTGACTAAAAATTCATGTAAAATGTGCATTGTGTAGTAACTCTTTATGGATTTCAAATTAATTTTTTCCACCAAAGTAAATTTCTCTTTTAACTCCATATTTCCCACAAAACTGTTGAAGAGCCCTTGTATATCAGATACTATCGAGTCTTTGGTATTTTTAGAACTATCAATCATAAAATGACTGTTGTCCAGTGGGAGAGAGGTCTCTAAGGGATGCCTCTCACCATTGTGTCCTTGATCCTATTTCAACAGCATGTTGATTCCTAACTCGGAGAAGGATACAGAGGACATATGAGTGACATAAAGGTGGGAGGAAAAGCAAACACAATGAGTAAGAATCAGAATTCAGCAAGGAAAGGATGGTGGACTGAATCTGCTGTGTCAGAAAGTACCAGGAATAAATGTTCAGCTGAAAAGATCCTGCTGTTCAGTGTAGAGTAAGAGAGGTACGGTTATGCAGTTACTCAGGTCAACAAGGTCACAATTTCAGAAAGTAGCCCAATGTGAGTAAAAAATGAGAAGTCTTGCTGGTAAAAACTGTTATTGATATTCCAAGCCATAATTAATAGAGGTATAGTATCTGTGGTATGGAGCTGATCGTTCTGTGTTTGACTCTCATCACTCCTTATCTAGAGTACCATTTGGGTTTTAGTGATGTTACATATGGAAGTGGAATTATCACCTGTTCATGTGATTCTTTGCTCCCAGTTTTTTTTTTTTTTTTTTTAGGTTTCCAAAGTCCAATATTTTATTTGTAGAGTTACACTTTGGTCTAGTAGTTAATCTGCTTATTTGCAATCATGTCTGAACAGAAAATATTTAAATACAAGAACATTTTTAAAATTTTTTTTCTAAAATGTATTCAGTAATATATGCATATGCATAGAAGTGGTGTGGGATGGGAGAGAGAGTAAGAGTGGAAGATAAAATCCAATCGGTTCCTCTGGCTCATTCCCCAAATGCCCACAAAGGCCTGGTCTTGCTCCCAGTTTTTAAGTGGTTTCGCTTACATTTAAGACTACATGAATTCCATTCCTTGAGCTATGAGGCACTTATTCTCTTTCCTTCCCATCCTCCATTTGCCACATTTTCTACTCCTCCACTCATTAACTTCTATTGCTGATCTTCAAACAAGCTGCATGCATTCTCACCTCAGACATTTCCCCCTTACTCTCTCCCCTCCCTGGGCACATATCCTCTAGAACATTCCTTGGCCTTACTCTGCACTTAATTCATGTGTCTGCTGAATGCTACCTTCTCAAAAAGACCTGTTCCTGACCACGCTATCTAAAATAAGTGCCTCTTCATGCTGTTTCATTTTTCCCAAAACACATAGCAGCATCTGACATTATTGTACATATTTAAGTGTTTGTTATTGTTTGGTTCCTGCATTAGCACATATGCTCCGAATGAGTCGGGATTCAATTGTTTTTGTCACAGCCTAGCATAGTGTCTGGTATAGTCAAGGGTCATAGCAGGTACATAATTAAACAAAAGCATTGAATGATGAATGGAAAATGAAATGAATGAATGCTCGAAAGAATGAAGGAAGGAAGCAACATATTATAGAAGTCATGCTTGATGGAACACCTTTTGGCAAATCTATGAGTTTTTTGTTAACATCTGCTGGCAAAATAAGAAGTGGAAGCATAGCAAAGTTTGGGGGTATCCCTGCATTTGTATACATTGTACATGGCTATAGTTTCTGATCCCATCTCTTAGATATACCTAAAAATCCCCCTGTTCGGAATCTTCTCTCACTTGGGGCTTAGAGGTAGTCTTGGGGACACTCCTGCTGCCTCTCACCTTCCTGCAGCTCTTCCAAACCTTGAGCCCAGAAGGCGCATTGTCCCACACTGTATCTTTAGGACTACATCAACTAACTGATTGTCCTTTGGGAGAACCAGCACATTATTGTCTAAACAGCCCTGTTAAGTCTCCTAGCTTGGTGATGCCAGAGATTCACTTAAAGGCACATTTAAAAATATAGCACTTTGGTTGCAAGAATTTTTGCTTTCCTGTATGAATGTCCATCTCGGAATGTTTAACAAAAAATCCTGGACTCTAGCAAGAATTGAGGATGCATAAGGATACCTAGAACAACTGAATTATAAACTAAGCTTACTTTGGCACAAAAAATTAAAATCCATGCAGTTTTTTCCATATATTGCATTTCCCATGAGTTTTTGAAGACTTCCTCATATTCTGATTTTTAGGATGGTCTGAGCAGGTTTTTTGACTCAAAAGATGATGTAAGTATACAAAGGCGTCCAGAGATACTCATTCACAAATGGATCCCTGTAGCAGAGGCATCCATCCATCCATCCATCCAGTTATTTAACAAATATTTCCTGAATGTCCCCACATGCTTTCATGCTGTGTGTCCTCAGAACATCCTACTCATGGCCTATCCTCACAACTTTTCTTCATATCAGTTTGGCGAGAAAGGGGCAGTTCTTGAAGGATCATCTGCGTCTAGTCATCGTTCCAGTGGACACTTCTCAGAGAAGGCATCTTCTTTCCTAATCCCCTGACATTATCATCCCTGATGACTATTTGCTGCCAGTCACCAATAACTACTTCCACGGTGCTATTGGCTCTCAGGGTTAGACCGATGAGTTCAAATCTTAGTTTGGTTCATAAATCCTGCTTTTTGTTATGCATTCCTTTTTTTTTTAAGGATAAGAGAGGATAATTGGGTCTCACTGTGGTCCCAGTAAGAGCAAAGTGCTCATGATCTGTCGTTGTCTGAGAGATTATGCTCCTTGATTGTTTACTTATTTATTTGGCCAGGAGACAGATTCCTCTTGTTCCTTCAGCCTTGAAATCATCAAGGAGAGCACGACTGGACTCACAAGAGGGGCTCTGAGAGCAGCTGAGGCCCAAGGAGAAGCTGGCTACTCTGAACCCAGCAATTCCACTGCCACAAATTCTAGCCGAAGCCCTGTTCTTGGCCTGTTCCCACCTGCCCATCTATAATTAAGGTCGTGTCTACAGTTGTTCAGATTATAAGGAAAGAGAAAAAGAATGTCATCAAGTCATAATTTCCAGAGTCAAAGCTCCCTTTTCCCATCTTTTTTTTTTTCTCCCTATTTTGGATTTGGCAGAAGGTTTCCTCAAAAGTAGGCCATGGTGTCCTCTCCTACAGTTCACTGCAAGTGGGCAAGGAGGGCCCGTCAGGCTGCCAAGGCCTTGATTCTGGTTTTCTCAGGCAGTGGGAAGGGAGCCTTTCCTGGATGCACACCTCCAGCCAGGAGGCAAACATTTGTCATGGAAGATTTTTTTTTCTAAACAAGAGGTTGTAATAAATAAGGAATCATTTTCAAATGTTTGCATATCCAACCCAATTTTATTTTTAATTGTATAGTACATGTGTGCTGATGCATTTTTGATGTAGGAAATTGTTACAGATGTCAAGTTGGAAAAGATCTTTTATTTTAGGATCTTGGGATTTGACAATTGCTTTGAAACTGTCAGTTTCAGCCCTTTTGTTGTGAAGTTCAGGAAAGGAGAACATTTCTAAGAGAAGGAGTAAATGAAGAGTGTTTGATTGAGGCTATGATTCTATTGTAACCTTACTTTCCTTAAAATAATCACGTACCTGACCTGACAGTTCATGAACACAGAATTGTTTTCCAGCTGGAGGTCACCAGCATCAAGAGGGAGTTTGTCCACATGATGCCCTAAGAGATGTGCTGAGCATGCAACTTGCTGATTGATTGTGACTTTGTTGTCTGAATGCATGCTTGTGCGTATTCCTGAAATCATTTGGATAAAGACTCAGACTTAAAAGTTATAAGGCTGGGGCCAGCACTGTGACGCAGTGGGTTAAAGTAGTGCTAGCATCCCATATGGATGCCAGTTCTAGTCCCAGCTGCTCCTCTTCCGATCCAGTTCTCTGTTATGGGCTGGGAAAGCAGTAGAAGATGACCCAAGTCCTCTGGCCCCTGCACCCATGTGGGAGACTTGGAAGAAGCTCCTGGCTCCTGGCTTCGGATCAGCACAGCCATTGTGGCCATCTGGGGAGTGAACCAGCGGATAGAAGATCTCTCTCTCTCTTTCTCTACCTCTCTCTGTAACTCTGTCTTTCAAATAAATAAATCTTTAAAAAAAGTTATAAGGCTAAGTTTGAGAGAAATCAGAATGATAAGTACATATTCCATGAAATCTCCTTGAGTAAGTTACAAGTCCAGTCTAAGAACTATAGGTGGTCTTCTTTCCCATGTCCACTCGGATTGGTTGATAATGGCCGGTTGAAAGAGATCATTTCAGTATGCCTGCTGTGGAGATGGGCAAGGGCAGACATGGCTCATGTATTGTGTGCTGGGACACTCTACATGGAAAGAGTCCCCAAGTGCAGGCTGGAACACTTCCTAAGATGTGTGGAGCCCTCACTCCAACCAAAGGATGGCCTTGCTACTGCTGCCTCCTTGACATCATCTTCCCCTTTGCTCCTCTCTTTGTCCTCTTCCCCACCCCGTCTCCTCCTTCTCTTACTTTTCCTCCTCCTGTACTTTTTCTTCTTCTTTCCTCTCCTTCTCTCCCTGTCTTGTCCTAGAAAGGAAACTCAGTTTGTGCTAAACACTTGCTAAATCCTTTTACATACCAGGGGCCTTCAAAAAGTTCATGGATTGTATACGTTATATTTTAATTCTACTTCCCATGAATGTCTTGAAGTCTTCTCACATGTCATCTTATTTAATCCTCAAACAGCCCTAGTAATTATAATCCCATTTTTAGAGATTAGGAACCCACAGAGGAACCTGTCAAGGTGACATGGGGTAGGACCTGAGGTTTTCTGAGGCAGAGGTTTTGCTGTCCTCTATGACATCCGTGGCACTGCCAGATGTCCTCTCTCCTCCCCCAGGGCGGTTTCTTTCCTTCTGCCCCGTAACTGTCAGCAACGCTTGGATCTAGAGTGCCATGGCTCATCAAGAGAGTTAGTCAATTGATTAGGACTATGAGAGTGGAAGTTTATTTATTTGTTTTTCAAATTAAAAAAAATTCCCCCCTTATGTCACTTTTGCTGCTATATCAAAGGTACTGCTCCCTCGTGGGAGCTTCTAAGAAGATGATTCTGGAGCAACATTTAAGCCTCTGACAATTCTCTGGTCAGCACAGCTGGATCATGACATTAACCAGAACCACCAGAGCTCAAATTCCCAAAACCTAGCATGTAGGGGAAGGCTGGGGGAGGTGTCTGGGAGGGAGCTGACATTTGAGCTGATCTCTTCCAGGCCTGCCGGTGGGCTAGAGGCTTTGCCCTTACATAAGCTTGCTCTGTGTCAGGGTATATTTTGGGCCAGGGGTGGGCAGGCTGGGAATTCTGCCTGCTGGGAAGAAAAGGGCAAATTGACTGAACTCTGCTGTAAAGTCCTCATGGCAAGCATGATCCTCTTACTAAAGGTTCTGTGTTGGCCCCATGGCTCTAGCCCTCTTGCCTGGCAGCTTGGTTTCCAGCTGTTCCAGGTGGAGCTAAATTACTGCACAATTTTCCTCCAAGAGTGGAGAGAACACATTGGTTTCTCCTTTCCAGCATTCTGATGTGTAAGAGGCACCAGCCCAGCATCTGAGCCCATGGTGCAAATGCATGCATGTTCCCATCTTTGCTCACCCTGCTGGCAACACAGCAAGGTTTTATGCGAAGGTCAGAGCACAATGGGAAGGGGCTGTAAGATAAAGGGGCAGGAAGGACGGGAAGCAACGGATCAAGATGTGCACATCAGACCTTTGTTGTGCATTTGCTTGTTGGTGTTTCAATTTTTAACCACAAATCAATGATTCTTTTCCAACATTCTATGTTCAGGAAGGTAGACTCACAGAGAAGAAAACCTTGAGACACTAGTTCCATGAGTTTTTCAGGGATTCTCAATCTTAGATATGTATTGAATTTCCTAGAGAGCTTTAAACATTTTTGATGTTGGGGTCTCATCCCTAGAGATTCTGGTTTCATTGCTTAGGTTGCAGACTGTGCATCATGATACCCGAAAGCTTCACAGGTGATTCTAAGACTCAGCTAAGTTTGAGAACCCCATCAACCTATATGAAAATCTCATATTTGGATGCAAGTAGAAGGCTTGAGTGCTGTGGTCTCATGTTCCTACCTGTACTCACAACAACTTGAATAGCTGTTCTCTGAATGCTATTTCACCAGACACTGGGTGAGGTACTTAGCTTCCATCATCTCATTGAGTCCTTAAACTATGCATATTAAATCATGGTGGGTGTATTAAAATGTAGGAGTCTGGTTTCCACTCCCAGAGTTTCTAATCCAGTAGGTATGGTGGGCAGCCTTTGAGATGGTCCTCCTTCCTGAGAGCCATGCTGTTGTATAATTCTTCCCCCTTAGTGTGAGCTGGTCTTGTTGACTTGCTTCTACAGAGTAGATGATGTTACAAGAGATGGGATGTCACTTCAGAAATGAAGTTATAAAAGTGCTCAGGCGTCTAGCTTGGATATCCTCTCCTTGCTCTCTGATGGGTCATTTGTCTAAGGATGAGCAGTTACCATGTCACAAGGAAGCCCCGTGGAGAATGCGTTTTGCAAGGACTTTCAGTGTGCCCAAAGCCAAGTAAATGAGCTTGGAAGCAGATCTTCCCCAGCTGAGTGTTCACAGGAGCCTGTAGCCCCATCTAACACCCGGACTGTGACCTCATGGAAGACCTATGGCCAGAGGCACACAGGTAATTGGAGTCTAAATTTCTGTTGCAAAGCTGTGAGATAGTCTAAGTGTTTGCTGCTTTTAGCTGCTAAAATTTGGGAAAATTTGTTAGACAATATTAGATAATATAGTTGGATGGGGGACCTGAGAACCCACATTTCTTTCTTTTTTTTTTTTTTTAACAGGCAGAGTTAGACAATGAGAGAGAGAGAGAGAGAGAGAGAGAGAGAGAGAAAAGTCTTCCTTTTCTGTTGGTTCACCCCCCAAATGGCCGCTACGGTTGGCGTGCTGCGGCTGTTGGGCTGTGCCGATCTGAAGCCAGGAGCCAGGTGCTTCCTCCTGGTCTCCCATGTGGGTGCAGGGGCCCAAGTACTTGGGCCATCCTCCACTGCCTTCCTGGGCCACAACAGAGAGCCGGACTGGAAGAGGAGCAACCGGGACAGAATCTGGTGCCCCAACCGGGACTAGAACCCGGGGTGCCAGTGCCGCAGGTGGAGGATTAGCCAAGTGAGCTGCGGTGCTGGCCAAGAACCCACATTTCTAACAAGTTCCTAGGTGATGCTGATAATCCTGGTCCAGGCACTACATTTGAGGACCACGGCCTCACATCAGCACTAAGATGTTCTATATCTATTACAAAAGGGGAGAAACAGTTTTAGAAGTCTTCAGTAACTTTCTCAAAGTCATATACAGGTAGTGCCAGGGGTCACATGAAGCAATCTGATTCCAAATGCCCACACTCTTAACTGCTATCCTCTGCTGCCTCTTCTCCTTGTGAAATAAGTCTATTGTTTTCTGTGTTGAATGATGCTGATAGAATTGTACCTAATGGCGATGGTTGATGATGAGGAATCTGGAAATTCACTGGGATCATACTTGAAGTGGCTTTTCTCGATGATATAAGTACTCTCTCAAATTAGGACTGATACTAGAGTAAATCTAAAGGCAGTTTTCTTTTTAGTATAGTGGTTCTCAAATGTTAGTATGCAGCAGAATTACTTGGAATGCTTGTTAAAACACAGAATGATGAAATCTACCTTCAGTTTCTGATATAATATGCCTGGGGAACAGCTTGGGAATTTGCATTTCTAATAATTTCCAAGTCAAGGCTGATGTTGTAGGTCCAGGGACCACACTTAGAGGGCCGTGATGCTCACTGTATGTTGTAAGTGCTGTTTTGGCCATATCGTCTGAGCTGTTGAGTGCAGAGAGGAGCCCGGCAAATTCAGAGTCCTGGAGCTTCTCCCAGTGCTCATTTGTACCTCCATGCCTTTCTGTTATGGCTGGGACATATGGTTGGAGGAACCATGGGGCTGGGATGTTTCTGCACGTCCCGTGCATTCCAGGGTGAGCTCAGATTCCATTCTAATGATTGAGGGCAGAGTGTGGTCACAGGCAGCCAACAGTGCTGCTTTGTGGGAGGCGTTGCTGTTTGGGTTAGGTCTTGAGAAAGTGAAATGGGAATGTTGACAAGCGACGGCTTGGGCATGTCTATCTGTATTATCTGTTGCTGTGAACAGAATGAAGATGGGGCACAACTTGGCTGGGTGGAAGTAATGAATGGATCCAGGTTAAGCCAAAACTAGATTTTTTTTTTTTTAAATAAGGAAGCCAAGACTAACTCTGGAAGAAGTGTTTCACATTTTGGATGCCAAGCAACAGTTCCTTTGCCAATGAGACCTGTGTTTTTCTTTCTTTTTTCCTCTCTTCCCCTCCATCTCTGATGATCCCCTTCATCCAAACTATAGCTTCATGGCCAAATTTAGCCTGTCCAGGGTAGGGGCCAGACCTTGGATTGTGGTGAGTGAGTGTGAGCCTTGGTCATCTTGAAATGTGGAGGTGATTCAATGCATGAGTTGAGGAAACCTCACTTTCCTTTGGACCAGCAGTGTATTTGTGGAAGCACCCTAGGGGGTGGGTCAACTTGGAAGTGACAATGGAAAATTTGTTGTTTTGTCTTGTATCCGTGTTGCCTGTAGACCCATGGTAGATATTAAGCTCTATTTTGGAACAGTTTTTCCCAACTACATATCTGACTTTCTGTGGCACTAAGCAGATACTTAGTTGTGTGGTTTGAAAGATGTGCTGTTGTAGTTGATTGTATTGTTTGCTTATAATTTTTATTTCCTTTGTGGCTTTGTCATCCTTCTTTAAAGATAAAATGTTCTTTCCATCCCTTGACTTTGGGACCATAAGGTGACTTGCTTTGGCCAATAACTTGCTTGCCATGTCAGAGTAGAAGTTGCTAGAGGCATTACAAGTTCTTCCCAGTCCTCATGTTCTGTCCCTCCACTGTAACATCATCAAGTTCCAATCAGGTAGTTTGCTCCTTCAGTCTGGTTCTGTAATGAGCAGAACTGTGAGCCTCTCACATCTTTATTTTTTTTTAAAGATTTATTTTATTATTTGAAAGGCAGAGTTATGGAAAGAAAGGGAGGGAGGGAGAGAGGAGGGGAAAGAGAGAATGGGAATGAGAGAGCGAGCTTCATCTGCTGGTTCACTTCCCAAATGACTACAATGGCCAGGCTGAAGCCAGGAGCCAGGAGTTTCTTCCAGGTCTCCCACATGGGTGCAGGTGCTCAAGCACTTGGACCACCCTCTGCTACTTTCCCAGGCTCATTAGCAGGGAGCTGGATTGGAAGTGGAGCCGCTGGGATTCAAATCAGTTCCCATATGGGATGCCAGTATTCAGGCAGTGGCTTAACACACTGAGCCCCTGACTCCCTCACATCTTAGGGTAGAGTGTCAGAGCCACACTTGACTCTCAACTGATGGTTAATGTGGTGACAACAAACATTTGTTTTGTAAAATAAGATTTGGAAGTTGTTTATTGCATAGAAAAACTTAGCAAAAGCTGATTAACATACAGGCAGAGTCAAATCCAGGCTGGAGCTTTCACTGACTTCCCAAGCAGCAGATGCATAAGGTACAGAGCTGAGCATATTTGATTTTATTAGTTCAGAAACACAGAGTGGCCACTTGGCAATGTGACCCACATATGAAAAGCAACACTTTAAATCTTCAAGAAAAAACACAGGAGAGGGGGAAGGGCATGTGGCCAAGCAGTTAAGATGCCTGTGTTCCGCCTTAGTCTGCCTGGATTAGATTCCTGGCCTGCTCCTGACTTTAGTTTCCTGCTAAAGCATAGCATGGGAGGTGGGGTTGATGGCTCAAGTGATTTAATTCCTGCTACCCACATGGGGTACTTGGATTGAGTCCCACCTCCCAGCTTTGGTTCTAGCTGGGGCACAGCTCTCTACCTTTCCAATAGATTTTTTTAAAAGAAGAAAATATAGAAAAATATCTGTTTGAACTAACAATACAAAAATTTCCATCAATAAAACATAAAAGATTGATAAACTGAGTAAAATGAAATAAGAGCTTTTGTATAACAAAGGATGAACAGTCATTAAAAAAAGGAAGAAAACAAGCTTCAGAAATGGAAAAGGTATGTGTAGCATGTAGAATGGCAAAGATTTCACATATAATGGAATCAAATGTATGAGTTCCTAAAAATCAGTAAGAAGGCAAAGCAATAGGAAAAGGGCAACGCTATTGTCAGAAGCTCATGGAAGAAGTAAAAAAAGATAGGAAAAATGAGCTAATTTACAGTGAGACATCTTTGAAGAATCTTCAAGGGTGGGCTTTAGGCCCAGGAGTTAAGACGCTGTTTCGGATGTCTGCACTCCATATCGGAGCGCCTGGGCTCAAGTCCTGGTCTCACTTCTGATTCCAGCTTCCTGCTAATGCATACCATGAGAGACAGCAGGTGATTGCTCAAGACTTTGAGTCCCTGCCATCCATATGGGAGACAGATTGAGTTCCTGGTTCCCAGCTTCAGCCTGGGCCAGCCCCAGCTGCCACCCACATCTGGGGAATGAACGTCTGGGAAACGAGCCAGCAGATGGTCTCTCTCTCTCTCTCTCTCTCTCACTCTTGCTCTCCCTCTCTCTCTCTCTTTTACTCTCTCTGTCTCTCTCAAATAAATAAATATAAAAAAATCAACTTGAAATATGAATAGAGCTTTATAACACTGCATGTTGGTAGAAAGGTGTTTTGTGCAAGTGCTAGGAATGTCTATGCCATAAAGCTTGACCTGAACCACTTAACATCTTAACATAGAAAGCAGATCATAAAACTGTAGGGTCATAGCAGTGATGGGGCCTGCTCACAGGAGGTAGGATCTGAGCAGGAACCCGATTTACTAAACCTATGGGAGTGAAGGGAAGACTCACAGAAGAAATGACCTAAAAAGCTAATTCCAGAAAGAAGGAGGCCTGGGGAATAACACTGGGGATTGAAAGGGAATAGATTAGATTAGGGGAAATGGAGCTGAAAATGTACAGGATATGGGTTGACGCACAGTAACTGATCCCACATTGTGGAGAAATGAACCAGTGATGCTAGGACAGGCTGGCAGGCTCCCTCCTTATATGGGAGCAGGATACGGAGGTAAACCTCAGCAGAGACAGTTGTGACTGGGAAGGAAATCTCGTATTCATGGACTTGGTGCTGCCAAAAGGGGCATCAGAGTGAGCAGAACAGGAAAGATGGGCAGAAGCCATGCCACAGTGGATGCAGATGTCTAGACCTCACGTTGTGCTCCATAAACACGTGTGATTTTACTTGTTAATTAAAAACTTAAAAAGATATACCTGAAAAAAAATTTGAGATGAAGAAATATTAAAAAGTTTCATTTGGCAAATACCGGAAACAAAGTTTTTAAAAAAGGAAAACAACTAAAACTTAGGCATATACTGGTTTTAGAAGAATGTCAGGGCCGGCACCGTGGCATAGGAGGTAAAGCTGCCACCTGCAGCGCTGGCATCCCAAACGGGCACTGGTTCGAGACCCAGCTGCTCCTCTTCTGATCCAGCTCTCTGCTGTGTCCTGGGAGGGCAGTGGAAGATGGTCCAAGTCCTAGGGCCCCTGTACTTCTGTGGAGACCCAGAAGAAGCTCCTGGCTTCAGATGGGTGCAGCTCTGGCTGTTGCGGCCATTTGGGGAGTGAACCAGCGGATGGAAGACCTCTTTCTTTATCTGTCTCTTTCTCTCTGACTCTGCCTCACTGTAGCTCTGCCTTTCAAATAAATAATTTTTTTTTTAAAAAAGTCAAGGCCCTTAAACAGCACTCCGGCCTCAGAATCAGCCCTTAAGGCATTCGGATCCAGCTGAAAAGCCCATGAGAGTATTTCAGGCATGGAAAGCCAAGACACTCTGTCAAAAAAAAAAAAAAATGACCTAAATGAAAGATCTCCGCGAGTGAGATCCCAGTGGAAAGAACAGGTCATCAAAGTAGGAGGTACCTTTCTCTGAAGGGAGGAGAGAACTTCCACTTTGACTATGACCTTGTCTAAATATGATCAGAGTCGGTGAACTCAAAAGGCTTCCATAGCCTTGGCAACTCATGACAAGAGCCTAGGATGATTACTGAGGCCATAAACAAGAGCGTCAATTTGTTAAGTCAACAACAGGAGTCACTGTGTACTTACTCCTCATGTAGGATCACTGTCCTTAATGTGCTGTACATTGTGATTTAATGCTATAACTAGTACTCAAACAGTATTTTTCACTTTGTGGGTGCAAACTGTTGGAATCTTTACTTAATATATACTAAACTGATCTTCTGTATATAAAGAGAATTGAAAATGAATCTTGACATGAATGGAAGGGGAGAGGGAGCAGGAAAGGGGAGGGTTGTGGGTGGGAGGGAAGTTATGGGGGGGGAGCTATTGTAATCCATAAGCTGTACTTTGGAAATTTATGTTAATTAAATAAAAGTTAAAAAAAAGTCAAGGCCTTGTTTTCTTTTCTTTAAAAAATTTATTTATTTATTTATTTGACAGGTAGAGTTGTAGACAGTGAGAGTGAGACAGAGAGAAAGGTCTTCCCTCCGCTGGTTCACTCCCCAAATGGCCGCTACGGCCGGCACTGTGCCAATCCAAAGCCAGGAGCCAGGTGCCTCCTCTGCCTCCTCCTGGTCTCCCATGTGAGTGCAGGGGCCCAAGCACCTGGGCCATCCTCCGCTGCCCTCCCGGGGCCACAGCAGAGAGCCAGACTGGAAGAGAAGCAACCAGGATTAGAACCCAGCACCCATATTGGATGCCAGCGCCGCAGGCAGAGGATTAGCCAAATGAGCCACGGCACTGGCCCCAATTGTTTTCTAATTAGCAAGCTTATTTTTGCTTTTGTAAGTATAAAATTGTTATATATGTATTTTTGAAAATTAAGGAAATAACTAATAAAAATACCTTATATGCCACTGGTAATATTACTACCAAGAGGATTGACTATCATTATTTGTTATAATTTTCAGTGTTTCCTTTTTGCTTTTATATTTAAAACAGAGAGTATATTGTATTCATGTATAGGTGTTTATATACACATATATGTGTATGTGTATAGATAGGTATATATGTATATACATGTGTATACACAGATGTGAGTACATGCAGACATGAGTGCATATGAACACGTGTGTTGTAATAGTTCATTGCAGACACCATAGGCATTATAAATATTTATATTTCTTGTTGTCCTTGTTTTATTATATTATTTTTATTATTATAATCTTCAAAATTTTCTGAATTTGCTGTTTTGCTCTTAGTCACGCCTCTTCATAGGCTTCATAGGCCTCCCTTTCCCCCCGAGGGCTTTCACATTCCTGTTTGGGACGTGTTTCCAAAGGGCTCCTTCTCAGTTCACATTCTGGCATCTAGTCCCCAGTTCTCCTCTGCTGTGGTCAGAGCATACACTCTAAGAGACTTTTCCTCTTTGGAACGGGTTGAGGTTTCCACCAATGCCTAATTACGTAATCATATTTTTATAAATGCTCGAGGGTCCTGGAAAAGAACACTTTTTTGGGGTTTGTTTTTAAATTACAGCGTCTTCACTAACACTTGACGTTGTCAGACTTTTCTAATTCTTGCAAGCCCGATAGTTGTGAAACAGTATCTCATTGTGGCTTATTTCACATCTCTCTACTTGCTTGTGAAACTAAACATATTTTCCTATACTCTTCAGTCACTGCTTTCTCTTCCATGCATTTTCAATTTTAGCCTTTGCTCTTTCTCTATTTCTTTTTTTGAAATTGAATTATAGGAATTCATTGTGTGTTCTGGATTTATTTTTCCCCCACTATATGAATTAGAAATAACTTCTTAAAAATTTATTTTATTTAAAAGGCAGGGAGACAGGCATCTCGCATCTACTGGTTCACTTCCCAAATGCCCTCAGTATATGGGGCTTGGCCATGTTGAAGCCAGGAGCTAGGAACTCAACGTGGGTCTTCCACACGGGTGGCAGGGACCCCACTCCCTGAGCCATCACCTGCTTCCCTCCAGTGAGCACATCAGCATCATCACAAAGTAGGACTCAGAGTTGGAGCTAGGACTTGAACCCCGGCACTTTAATGTGGAATGTGTGTGTCCCACGAAATCAAGTGCTACACCAAACGCCTGTCCCCCACACCCGTAGCTTCTCCCTTCTTCTTGAAGATGTTGACTTTGTCACACCAAAGACTTTTAGTTTACAATTTGTACCTCTTTTATTTCATGTTGTGTGTTTTTATATTTTACTGAAGGAAATCATCCTTTCTGTCAGGTTTTAAAGATACTTTATTATATTTTTTTCTCTTGAGGGTTTTAAAATTTTGCTTTTCACAACTAGGCTTTTTTTTTTTTTTTTTTAAGATTTATTTATTTATTTGAAAGGCACAACTACAGAGAGGCAGAGGCAGAGAGAGAGAGAGAGAGAGAGAGAGCGAGAGAGGTCTTCCATCTACTGGTTAACTTCCTAGATAGCCGCAATGGCTGGAGCTGAGCCGATCTGAAGCCAGGAGCCAGGAGCTTCTTCTGGGTCTCCACGCAGGTGCAGGGGCTCAAGGACTTGGGCCATCTTCTACTGCTTTCTCAGGCCATAGTAGAGAGCTGGATCAGAAGTGGAGCAGCTGGGACTCGAACCTGTGCCCATATGTGATGCCTGCATGGCAGGTGGCGATTTTACCCACTATGCCACAGTGCCAGCTCCCACAACTTGGTTTTTAATCCTTGCAGATAGATGTTATACTTGTATATGATATGAGGTAGGGGTTATCTTTATTCACTAAAAAATTGGATGACTGGTTGCTGCAGCATCATTAGTCTTTTATTAAACATAAATTAATCATAAATCTTTTTTCTCTAATTTTTTAAATGCTCCCATGTATTGGTAGATCTGTTTTGGAGCTTTTTACTCAGTTCTTCAGGTCAACTGATCTTTGTCTATATTGATCCCACACTGTTTTAGTTTCTGTGACTTCATGATAATTTCAGATATATGGCAGGACAAATTTACTATCTTTATTCTTCAAAATTGCTTCAGCTAATCTTAGCCCTTTGTTCTTTCATATGAATTTTAACATTAGGTTATCAGTTGCCATGGAAAGTCCTGTTATGTTAATGCTAATATTTATGTATCAGTTTAGAAAATATTGTCTTTTATACACCACGGATGTGTTTTATCCAGGGGTAGAATGTATCTCTCTTTGCAAACTTATTTAGAATTATTTTAATTTTCATAAATATAATACTATAATGACCTTTATGAATTTCCTTTGTTGTATTCATTCTTAGATATCATAATTTGTGTTGCTCTTAAGAATGAGATTTTTAATTTTATTTTAGTTTCCAATTTTATTTATAGAAAAGCTATTGATTTTAATGTATTAATCTTATATCCAGCAACCAATGTAAAATGTTTTTAGTGGTTCTAATAATTTTTCTATTGTCTTATGCTTTTAATGTTGTCATGTGACTAACAGCAATGTTTGCTTCTTTCCTAATCCTTACACATATTCTTGCCTGCCAGCATTGATTTAGAACTTTCTATAAAGTGAAGTAGGTACAATGACAACAGAACTTATTTTCCTTTGTCACAACTTTAAGAAAATGTTGCAAAACTCTCTCTATTACATATGATGCACACAGGGTCTTTTAGTTTTACGTGTGTATTAGGCAGTTACCCTTGCTTCAGTTTGCTAAATCATTTTTATTTAACCCCAGAAAGATTAGTAAATATTGTCAAATGCTTTTCTGAAATCTTTTGAAATGCTCGTGTAATTTTTCCCCTTTAATATGTTAATGAGGTGAATTTCATTAATTGATATTTGTAATGTTTAACCACCAGGACAGTCCTGGTATACATCCAACTTGATCATTATATACATTATATATACACACACGGTGTTATTACATTCAGGTTGCTAATGTTTTAATTAAGCATTTATTAACATTTTAATTAAGCATCTCTGATCCACTGTCTGTATTTTTAAAGTCTAGAAGTGTACCTGGAAAACATTATGCTAAACGAATCAGCTAGTCACAAAAGGGTGAGTACTACATGACCTCACTTATGTACTGACTTCATAGAAATAGAGAATGGTGATTACCAGGGACCAGGACTGAGGAATAGGGGAGGGGAGATATTGGTCACAGGGCACAAAGTGTCAGTTATGCATTGGTCACAGGGCACAAAGTGTCAGTTATGCAGGATGAATGAATTCTGGAGATTCACAGTGGTGACTATCATGTTCTGCATATTTGAAAATGACTGAGAATAGATCTTCATGTTGTCACCATAAAAAGATGATAAGTACGTGAAAATAATATCTCAATTTAATAACTTCATAATGTATATACTATCAAAACATAGCATTGTACACTGTAAATACATACAATTTTCACTTGTCAATTTTACCGCAATAAGGCTGAAATATTCTTTTTAAATTCTAGAAGCTAATCTAGCAGTCTTTTTCAAAATTCTCATCTTCATTTTTCTATTACTATTTTCTTTAACCATTTAAACAAACCATCTCATTCAGACAACAAGCTATTCCTTCTCAGTTTGGCTGTTTGTTATGCCTGGTAGTTATGTGTCATATTGGGTTTGTGATTTTTGACTCTGAGCTCACCCTCAGCGATACCTGGTGGCTGCATCAGCACACTCCGCTGGGCTGTGGTGTGAAAGATTCCTCTGTGAGTCTTCCTGCTGATGATGCCCGGGGGTTTTCCTGGTGTTTCTTCAGAGTCCGGCTCTTTAAGGATTTTGGATCTACATACATCACCAACCCTACCTCCCTCTCATACAGGTTTGGCTTGTGGACTCCTGTCCTCCTGTGGACAGTGACACCCTGGCTTCTTGACATCTGTATCTGACTCTGAAAGCTTCTGTTGTGTAAGTTGTACCTTTCCTCTTCCCCTCTTTTAGCTTGAAAAGTTTGGATTTACCTGTTTTTTTCTGAATTAAAAAAATTACAATTTATCCAAGATTTCCATCAGCTTGGGACGGAAGGGAGTGCATTTTTAGAATCCTTAGTCTGTCATTTTCCCCGATGTGTGAAAATATTTTCATTATATTTGTTTTTAAATTTTTGTTTGTTTTTATTTGTTGGAAGAGAGAAGAAAGAGAGGGAGAGAAACAAGGAGAGGGAGAAGAAGAAAGAGAGATAGAGGGAGAGGCAGAGGCAGAGGGAGAAAGAGAGAAAGAGAGAAGAGACCCCCATTAGTTCATTTTCCAAATGCCCACAACAGCCAGGATCAGGCCTGGCCGAAGTCAGGAGCTAGAAACTCAATATAGGTCTCCCATATGAGTGTCAGGGGACAATTTAGTAGGAAGCTGAATTGGAAATGGAGGCAGGTCACAAACCTAGGTACTCCAATGTGGGATGTGGGCATTCCAGATTGTATCTTATCAACTCTGACAAATGCCCACTCCTTCATTTTATTTTTACTTTTAACTTTTATAACCATGTTGTTTATCTCTGCAATTTATACTGACCTCAAATTATCTTTTTTTATCTGAATGTAGTAGTTTCACAAATACAATATCATTTGGATTCTTCTGAAAAAGAACAATGCTTTCTTTTGCCTTATCTTTTAATTTGATTCTTCTGAATGCCCATAAATTTCTGAATTGAAATATCTTTTCTTAGATTCATGGTCTTTGTACTTTTTATAGAACCCTTTAGATCATGGCTGCTCCACACACTGATTGCAGGCTATACACATTAAAGCCATCCTGATACTTTGTTAAAATTGAAAATATATTTACTTAGTGTATACTAAGTTGATCTTCTGTATATAAAGATAATTGAACATGAATCTTGATGAAGAATGGGATGGGAGGAGTGGGAGATGGGATGGTTGTGGGTGGGAGGGAGGTTATGGGGGTAAAAGCCGCTATAATCCAAAAGTTGTACTTTCAAAATTTATATTTATTAAATAAAAGTTAAAAAAGAAAATATATTGCTTTGCAGGAATGTAGAGTCTACATTTAAATATAAGTTCTATATAATTAGAGAATGCTGTTCAAGAAAATGATCAGTTTTGTCCAGCATTGGCTCCTAGTTAAGTACAATTTAATATAAGTTTTCTCGTGTATATTCCTATCTGTTTTACACAATCATCTAGGCTGACAGTTAGAAGGGAAATGTCTGGTTTGCTTACAATTCCAGTTCCCGAGTCCAACATCTAGAAGTATCTGATGAGTTGGGAAGGAGTGATATCTAGAAACACAAATGGATCTGATGATGATGTAGAAGATATCACTTGGGGGCTGATGGGGCCAGGAGATCAAGTGCTGTGATGGGAACAAAAATGCTGTTCTCATAGTGGTGAAGTGGACTCCCCTGGGATGTGCCCTCTGCCCTTTAGCTTGCTCTACCTGCAGGTCTTGGTCCGATTTGTGAATTTCTGTTAGGTGTCACGTTTGTTCTCTCTAGCTAGGTAGACTAGCATTTTGTAGAGGAAGTTGGGGCCTGCATTCTTTTTACTTAATTTTTTTTTCCTGCTATCCTTCTTTGTCTCCCCTCCCATTTTCAGTATATTTGGGGCTGGTACAGACTTGGGTCCCTGCTTATGGTATTTATGATTGTGACCCAAGGTTCCTTGTCTCGTTTGTAAATAGGAATTGACAAGAGGCCAATATTCACTCCAGGCGACGTTTTCTGGGGCTTATGCTATAATAGAAGGAAGAGTTTCCACTGACTGGCTCTCTGATGGGAGCTGCACAGGGTTTTCCATCAGGTTAGGAATGTGTATCCTTGCCTTTCACTCTCATGCTCCTGGACCAACGGCGTTTGGATTGACCCAGCTTGGTGTTCTGTGCAGGTGCAGTCTCTTGCGCGTGACATGCTCAAAAGTGCAACTTTGCTCACTACAGCCTCTCCATGGCGTCATGAATCTGTTGTACTGGGCTATTCTGGGCATGGGAGGATTGGGGAAGTCCCCACAGGTTCTGTGGAGGTTTTTTTTTTTTGTTTTTTGTTTTTGTTTTTTTTTTTGCCTTTAGAGTGTGGATGCTCCTTACTCCTGATTGGTTTAGAGCCAGCTGATGTGACACAGATGCATGTCAAGTTGTGAGGGGCTTGATTTTTGTGAGTCTGGTTCCTATCCAGTCTGATTTTGGGCATTTCAGTGGGACACCAAGAAGGCAGAGGCTTTATCAGATGATGTTATGTATGCTAATGAGTTCTAGATGTATTTTCTTTGTTGCCTACTGGTATGAATATAAGGAAGACCTACAAGAGTTTTCAAGGTGAAATTGATGACATTGTAGTTAAGTCTGACAATTATGGAAATTCCTCTTATTTTCCCTCATTTGTGGACTTCCAAGTATTAGAAAATCTAAAATATACAGTCTTGCAAATTTCAGCAAAGTACAATGATATGTATAACAATTTACATTTTTAAAAAGGCCTTCAAATTAATAAATTCGTACATATTTTCTAGGTAAAATAGTAAATGATATTATTTTAGGATCAAATAAAATTTCTTACATTACTTCATTTATGCTGAAATGGAGGCTATTAGAGTTTCAAAAGATTGTGAAGAAAATTTCATCCACACATGGATTCAAAAATAAATATTGCAGCTATTTGAATTTCCCACAGTTTTCTGTATTTTTTTTTCTTCTTTTCTCAAGGCATCAACATTTCTGGGCCTTTTGCTGCTAGTTGTTGAAAAGCCATTTGGCCTTTCAGCTCAAGTCTCAAACCCCAAACTCTCACTTCCTTGAGGCTGCAACTTGAGCACCCGCAAATGAGGCCAACTTCAAGCCAGAGTGAAAAGGTTTTTTTCTTTCATCCTTTTTGACAACATCCCAAGGATCACCACTGCAAAGAGGGGAAATGTCAAATGGAGGTGAACGCCTGGGCTCAGGTTGGCTCTCCAAATACTCCTTGGTACGGGAGAGGGAAACTTGGAAAGGAGGTGTGATAGCTCAGCCCTTTCTAAAAAAGGAGAATGATAACAACCGTAGGAGGGCCAGCCATGGAAAACAGCCCCATTGGTGCATGTCAAGGGGCTCAATCTGCTTCTGCTTAGGTGGGTGTTGCGGGCCTGGCTCAAAGAGGCTGGCTCCGAGAGCCCTGTGTGCCTGTGAAAGGGAAAGTGGGTGGAAACTGGAGACTGCTCGGTCTTCGGTGTTGACTTAGAGAGCAGCCTCCCAGAAGAACTGCAGGAGGGCCGGGGTTCTGCAGGAGAGGAGCCCACGGAGCAGGGTTGGCTCAGGGTTATTTGCTGTGGCCAGACAGTTCCTCTTTTAGCACAGGGACTTTGGTTCATTTGCTTGACCATGTGGTTTCTTGAGACCACCCAGGGCCCTCTGGGCTTGCCCCCTCCCCTTTGCTCCTCCTGTGTTGCCTTTGAACTCTCTGGTCAGAATGTTTCTAAGTGCCTGAGACAGGGATTGCAATGCCCATTTTATTTAAAACATTTTATTTATTTAATATTATTATTATTGAAAGAGAGAGAGAGTGCGAGTGATTGAGCGAGAAAGCTCCTGTCCAATATTCTATTCTTCAAATGCCCACAGCAGCTAGGGCTGGACCAGGCCAAAGCCAGGTGTTGGGAATTCAACCTGAGTCTCCTGTTGGGTGGCAGGGAATCAACTTCTTGAGCCATCAATGCTGCCTCCTAGGACATATATTAGCAGGAAGCCGGAATCAGACAGGACTTGAACCCAAGCATTCCAATATGGGATGCGTGTGTTCTAATAAGTGTCTTAACTTCTAGGCCAAACATGCACCCTACCCATTTTAGAAAGGAAGAAAGAGGTTCAGTTGAAAAGGCCTGGATATAAAGTTTGTAATCTCTGAGTCTAAATTAATCCAGACCTGATTAATGCCAATGGTATGGCTTTGGTCAAACACTTGCTCCACTCTTTTCTTGATGCTCTGATGTGGATTATTGTTAAGGCCAAATGTCATTCTTTCATTCAACAAGTATTCATTGTGCACTAATCTATGTCAGAAGTTTCCACATACTACAAATACATCTAGCAACAGATATCCCTGACTTTGTGGAACTTTCTATTTAGTGAGTGAAGATAGGCAATAAACAAAATAAATGTCATATGTAGCATTTTACAGGGGGTAAGTGCTAAGTGGGAGGCTGCTAAGAATGGTGGGAGATATAAATTTTTTTAAAAGATTTATTTATTTAGTTGAAAGGCAGAGTTACAGAGAGGCAGAGAGAGGTCTTCCATCCACTGGTTCACTCCCCAAGTGGCCACAACAGCTGGAGATGGGCCATCTCAAGCCAGGATCCAGGAGCTTCTTCAGGTCTCCCAAGCAGGTGCAGAGGCCCAAACACTTGGGTATCTTCAACTGCATTCTCAGGCCATAACAGAAAGCCAGGACTCAAACCAGCACCCATTTGGGATGCTCGCACTACGCGTTGCTGCTGGCCCTGGGAGATGTAAAATTTTTAGCTGGGGTATTTAGGGGAAACCTCATGCCTAAAATGACATTTGAATGAGGAGGTGAGAGGCAGACCTACATGGATAATTGAGGGAAAAGCGTTCTAGACAGTGTGAATATGCACAAAGTCTCTGAAGCAGGAGTGAGACTGGCACATACGAGGAAAAGCAAGAAGGTGCTACGACTGAATTGAACTGAATGAGAGGTGTCTCAGTCTCTTTGGATGGCTGTAACAAAATACTATAGGGAACCAGCAGATTTAGTGTCGGGTGTGAGTCTGCTTTCCGGTTCATAGGTAGCACTTTCTTGTTGGGTCCTCACATGGTGGTTGTAGCAAGACAGTTCTTTGGACACTTCTCCCTAAGGGCTCTGTCCTCATGAGGGCAGGGTGCTCATGACCTAATAATCTCCCAATATCTTGTGGGTGAATATTTCAACATATAAATTTTGGAGGAGGAGCACAAACTTTGTAACTATAATGGGGGAGAGCATAAGAATATGATGTCACAGAGGAGAGCAGTGATGTTTGTGGGAAGGGGTAGGTTGTCAGACAAAAGGATTTGTGTGCCTTCTGAGAAAGATGAGGTACATGAAATGCATTTTGATGGGGAAAGGGATGTACAAGTGTATGTGCAGTAATATGATCAAAATGCAACATCTTGGCCGGCGCCGCGGCTCACTAGGCTAATCCTCCGCCTAGCGGCGCCGGCACACCGGGTTCTAGTCCCGGTTGGGGCGCCGGATTCTGTCCCGGTTGCCCCTCTTCCAGGCCAGCCCTCTGCTGTGGCCCAGGGAGTGCAGTGGAGGATGGCCCAGGTGCTTGGGCCCTGCACCCCATGGGAGACCAGGAAAAGCACCTGGCTCCTGGCTCCTGCCATCGGATCAGCGCGGTGCGCCGGCCGCAGCGCGCCGGCCGCGGCGGCCATTGGAGGGTGAACCAACGGCAAAGGAAGACCTTTCTCTCTGTCTCTCTCTCTCACTGTCCACTCTGCCTGTCAAAAAAAAAAAATAAAAAAAATAAAAAAAAAATGCAACATCTTTCTTGAGATTTTGGTTCTAAAATCAATCTGCATTGTGGATTTTAGTGCCTCATTCTAAGTTCTAGAATTCTGGCTTATGTAGATCCGTAGTTCTCAACTGGAATGGTCTGATGTTTGGCTGTAATGTACATGCACACCCACTATAGGCATGCTGTTAAGTTCTGCATCAACATATACAATACATTAAAGTAGTTTATTTATTATTTTAAAGGCATAGTGAAGAGAGAGAAAGATGGAGATGGAGATGGAGAGGGGGAGGGAGGGAGAGAATGACAATGAATCTTCCATCCACTGGTTCACTCCCCAAAGGCCCATAGCAGTTGGGGTTGAAAGTGGGAGCCAAGAACTCAATCCAGATTGCCTATGTGGGTGGAAGGAACCCAGGGATTTGAGACATCAGCTACTGCCTCTCAGGGTGTGCATTAGCAGGAATCTGGAATCAAGGGTAGAATTGGACCCTGTTCTACAAGCCATACAATTTTTGTTGCAACTGAGTTTGTGGCTATTATGGCTGCGCGTGGATTTTAAAGTTGAGTAGGGACCTATGATAGTATGTAATGTAGTATTTTTAGAAACTAGGGGTTATAGTCTAAAGTCAACCCAATGCCAAGAGAAGATCTAATTCTCCCTAAATACATGAGAAGGTCATCTGGTGAGGATCTAATCAAAGGTCAGAATGGTGAACTGAGTACTCCAGTGCAATCAGGAAGAGCAGGTGCACAATCCAGTGACTCTGGATGCTTTTATAGACACTGAAAGCCATTGTTGTAATGTACTAGTGATCATGCTGGTGTTATGACTGCTTTGTTAGAATCTGCCACCTAAGGATTCTAATACTGCTAAGCATGCTTCTAAAATTTCAAATATTCAAAAGTGTGATGCAAAAAAACACGAAAACCCCTCAGATGGGGATCCACTGTATATAACCTGGAGAAGTATACTTACTGTAGTGCCTTTGAGTGGCTCACTTTTGGCTAACTGCACAGTTCATACATATACACTAATTAGTTGGATTTGACTCAAATTAAATGGATTATTTCCCTTTGATATTACTTGAGCACAGGGTTTATAAAATACTCTGCCTTTTGTTATCCTGCTTTATCTTCATAAAACTCCTGTGGAGAACCTATTATAGGATTGTTACATTCACGTTATGGATGAGAAAAATGAGGGAAGAGGGAAAATGCATAACTCACCCTAGGTGACAATCACTATTCAGTGGCAGCAGAAATGGGACATGATTCTGAAGGTTCAACAAACTTAAATTTCTTTTCCTGTTTTAGACTGACATGTAAATATTAAGAACACACTAGAGGACAACTTGACAATTGAGCCAAACCAATTATTTATTGTTGTATAGAAAAATAACACTGCAATAAGCACTTTCTGTTCTAAGCAATTCTTTAAGAGAGCCCCAAGTCTACAAAGGAGACACCAAACAGCTCCAAGAATATGTTCTCCTTATGAAACTGAGCTACTGAGTGTGTAGCTAGATTTCAAGATTATCAATACACTTGTAACTTGTGTGTTCCCTACCGTGGCATTAAGGTGGACTCTGTAAGCCTGATTAAATAGCATGAGTGGGTTTGGAGTTGTGGCCATTATCAACCCATTATCTGGGTTGTCTCAAATAAGGGACAGTGTCATTTCTCCCCTGTAGCTTCATTCTCCTGACTAGGTTGACTTCTCTAGGGGCCAGGTCCATTATTGTTTCATTTTAGAAACTGTCTACCAATCCCCCTTATCTAGTGCTGCACTGCTCAATAGGACTTTGTGCGATGGTGGAAATATTCTGTGCTGCACTGTTCAGTATGGTAGCCACAAGCCACATGTGGCTATTGAACAGCTGAAATGTGGCTTGTGCAATGGAGGAGCTGATTCTCAAGTTTTATTGGATTTTAATTGATGTAATTTAGATAGCTGCATGTAGCTGGTGCTTACCATATGGACACTACAGCTCCAGGAGTGCTGTGACCCCTGTTATCTCATTCTCTTGGCTGCTGACAGCACTGGCAGCTAAGGGTCTGCTGCAGAGCCTTTCCCTTGCAATTGCTTTCTGCCAAAGAGAGCCTGCTGACCTGGGCCACACAACTTTCTGGGGCAGCCCATATCCAGTGACTGGTCAGTGCAGGGTGTAATATCCTGGCCCCTCAGCCCAATTTGCGACAGCTCTGAAGGTCTGTCTTAGTTTATGAACTCCAGTTGCCACTGAATGAAGCTGCTGTTGCAATTGCATCACAAGGTCAGTTTCTCTCCTGTCCAGTATTCTCCCTGCACTCCTTGCATACTTTGACCCAGAAAGCCCTCTTCAGTACATTGCCCACATGTAAATGTCTGGCTCAACGTTGGGTTATTGGGAGGCTGATCTGTGACACATACCCAGTTCTGCACATCCCAGAAATAAACTGTTACAACAAAGAAGTAAACACATCCATTTTTTTAGAGGAAGAGCAAGGAAAACCTTTATTCCTCTTAGATATAACCCTGTAAAGTGCTAGAAATTATTATAAATAAGACATTAATAACAGATCTATATTACTATAGACTGGATAATAAGATAGCAATTTATATCAGATGACTAGATTGCTTCTGATGGTGGTAAAGTAGAAGTCAACTAAATCAGGTGATGGTGTGTTTGATTCCTACATAAAAATTAGATACATTTATTACTTAGATGTGTTTTGCTCTCTTTCTGTATGGTCCTTTTTAGGCTATTTCTTGTATGGCAAACTCTTAATTTTTAGGCCTCAATTTTGAAACAATTTTAGATTTTGTGAAAAATATAAAAAATAAATTTTCATACACCTTTCAGTTAGATTTTCCAAATGTTGACATTTAACCACATTTTCCCTCCCTCCCTTCCTTCCTCTCTCTTTCTCCATTTGTACATTTTACATTCAAATAGTTATTTGAATGTAAATGATATATAGATACTTTTTTTTGCCTCTAAGAGCCCCAGCATGTATTTTTTAAAAAATTTTAATTAGTTCTAACAGATTCAGTGTGCTTTGTAGATATAATTCCAAGAACATAATGATATTCCCTTCCTCCTTCCTCCCCCCCTCCCCTTCTCTCCCTCCCACCCTCCTTTCTTCTCCCTCCTCTCCTTTATTTTCTTTTTTTTTTTTTTTAGTTTTTGAGGTAACATTAAATTCACATTACAGCAAAAGGGCTTAATACTTCACCAAATAAGAAGTCTAACAAATAAAAAGCAAAAAGACCCTTGTTTAGGGGATTATAGACAATGGCTATCGACAATAACTGAATGGAAAAATGACAATTTCACCCTTATACAGTAAATTTTTAAGTAACCACAGATCATTAAAATTATAGTAGTATATCATTCTTAACCACTGTTTTCACCAAGGTATAAAACAAAGTTTTGCAAAACTCTATTTGAATAGCTTGCATTTGATGTCAGTCCAGACCCATTGACTCCGGGAAGAAGGGTAACTGAGTGAAGGATGTTCTCTGTCCGTGGAGGCGTCTGTATGAGCGACACTGTGGTCTGAACTCCAGCACTATCCCTGTAGTTCATGCCCTCATTCAAAACACGTGAAATGTGCCTCTCCTATGTTCTAGTCCCAAGTTGGGATCGGGACTCAAAATGCAAATGCAATCTAGTCTTTTCCTCAGTGGCTCATCGCATGATGGCAGAGTAAGAGGTTCAGGTATTAGGCAATCTCGCACCAGAGTGCCACATTTAAGGTACCGTGGTACCCTGAAGGAATGCAGGAGAGACCATCCCATTTTGGGCAAGGGTCAGGAAACTCTGGCTCTCAGGCTAATTTTGTACTGCTCATGAGTTAAGAATGTTGTCTAAATTTGGCAGTGGTGAAAAATACTGGAAAGTAGAATAATATTTCATGACACATGAAATTATTTCATTCTCCTTACATAAAAATCTTACTGGGGCACAGCCATGATCATTTGTTTCCATACCATCTGTGGCTGCTTTCACACTACAACAGCAAAGCTGAGCATTGTAACAGAGACTGTACATGGATCACAATGTTTAAAGTATTTTCTCTCTGTTCCTTTATAGGAAAGATTTGCCAGCCCTTGGATTAGTGCCATGAAGGAGACCTTCTTGTAAAGAGTTGACTTTAAGTTTTATAAAGTAATATTTTAAAAATTTATTTGAGGGGGCAGAAAGAGAGAAGGAGGGAAGGGGAGAGAGAGGGAGAGGGAGAGAGAGAGAAGGGGGGAGAGGGAGAGGGAGAGAGAGAGAGAGAGAAGAGAGAAGAGGGAAAGGGAGAGGAGAGGAGAGGGAGGGAGAGAGGGAATTCCCCATCCAGTTTCTTTTCCCAAATGCTTGTAATGGTGTAATGGCTATGACTGGCTCAGGTTGGATGCAGGAGCTGGGAACTCAGTCTAGGCCACCAACATGGGTGGCAGGGACCCAACTACTTGAGCCATCACTTGCTGCCTCCCAAGGTCTATATTGGCAGGAAGCTGGAGTCAGGAACTGGAGCCAAGAAGTGAACCCAAGCACTCGGAAAAGGGATGTGGGTGTCTTAACAACCAGGATAAATGCACACTCCCTGAACTGGGTTTGATAGCATGGAGAGGAGTTTGCCTGTCCAAAATGGCCCAGAAAAAGCTAACCTTGGCAGGAGAAACAACACGTGCGAAGACATAACAGAGGCAGGAGGCATGAAAGGCCCTGGGTACCTAAATAATGAGAATTTCAGTGTCTTTGAGACATGGTGGGGAGAGTGACTAGAGTGAAGTTACTGATGTCATTAGGAACCCAGGACTGAAAAACTTGATTTTCACACTAAAATTTGTTCTTTTCACTCTAGTGAATAAGGAGTCATTGAAGGGCTTTGGCCAGTTTTGAGTTTTAATGACATCATTTTGGTAGCCCCAGAGGGGAAGTCTTGAGGGATGTGAGCCCCACACAGGGAAGTGAAGACCACTAATTGGACGTAAAGTAGCAGCAGCTCCTGTGCAATCTCATAGGAGTAGGCGGAGCTTAGAGGAATTTCATTTTGACAGCATGGTTGGGGTGAGTGAGGTGGGAAGAGGTTAAGAAGGGAAAAAGTGAATCAGAGGCGGAGGTTCTGTGTGCAGACAGGAAGCTGGACAGCCTGTAGCAGAAGCAGATGCAGGACCCAGCCTGGGGGTTGGCTTAGGGGCTTTGAGGTTACACGATGGGCTTTGTCCAGGATGTGCACGGCCCAGAGGAAGTGGCAGGAGCAGAGGAGTGACCGTGGACACTGCAGACAATGGGGCACAGGGAAGCAAGGAGCTATGAGGTAGGGTGGGCACAGGATAATGGTCATGATAGGAGTAATGATGATAATAGCAATAATAACAGCGGGAGGTCAGAGGGAGCTTCCTCTGAGGCTGGCAAGACAAGGGAGGGCCCAACGCCTGCCTCCCTTTCATGACGTGGGGCTGTCAGTCCTGAACAGCCAGCTTTGTTTGAGATCAGCTGCTGCCAGGAGGGAAAAGGAGGTGGAGTCCGAGGTGGGATATTTTCCGAACACAGGAACCAAGGTAAATATAGGAAATGGAACCTCTGCTGTTATTTGAGCTCAAACAAAAGAGTATCACGGTTACTTCAGACCTGTTTTAGGGACCCATTAAGTGGTCCAGGCACCATGGAGAGGCCTCCCCACCATGTTCAGCCCTGTGCCTTTGTTCTGTGAGGCCGGAGCCTCCCCTGGCTCCCTGACCAAATTCTTCCCTCTGTTTTGGGAGATAGATGCTGGGAAAGAGTACCACTTTCATGATGTGGACACAGAGGGACAGGGCAATTCTGCCACTCTCCAGGGTCAGAACTACCCTTCAGAGCATACAAACTGTCAAAAGACACTGCTTTTTTGGTCACTTAGGTGCCAGTGTTTGCATGCATAGAAGTCTGACATAGAAAAAGTCCTAAACTTGCACAGAGGGTGACTCAGGGCTCTGAGCCCTCCTTATCTTCTCCACACTATAAAAAAGCAATAATAGTCTTGTTAACTGCAAGAGATAACATTAGCTCATTTAATCCTTCCCAGCCATGGACTTTCCTTAATCAAAACACTGATTAGGCCCATTGTACAGATGGAGACTCTGATACCAAGAGAGGCATGACTATTTGCCCAAGTTGCAGAGTACGTAAGTGGGGAAGCCAGATTCAAGTTGGATGCATGGGGCTTAAGAGACCCTGCTTCTGCCTGGTACCAGAGGAGCCTGGGGAGCTGGAGGATTACCTTCCAGGGACACCTCTGCTATGGAGGCCAGAATGCTTCTTGTCTCTCATCGAGAGAGGGAGAGACAAAGAGAAACAGATCTCCAATCCCCTGGTTTTCCCCCCACATGGCTGCAATGACTGGAACCTAACCAGGCTGGAGCCAGGAGCCAGGAGAATGGAGTTCCTTATTCTGGCCTCCCACATGGATGTAAGGGTCCAAGTATTTGGCCCATCTTCTACTACTTTCCCAGATGCATTAGGGTGCTGGATTGGAAACTGAGCAGCCAGAACTTGAACAACTGCTCTGATATGTTTGCTAGCCCTTTGCCCCTCAGCGTTGGCTCCCTGTTATTCCCCCTTAATTTTATGTGCTTTCTCCAGTAGAATGCACTTTGTTTGCAGCCAGGGAGTCTCTGTATTGTTCATTCGTATAACCTGGCACCAACTGAAGTACTGAGTGCTTGGTATGAGTGATGACATTTTGTTGAATGGATGCCCACCTCAGCTCCCCAGAAACAGGGTCTGAACAAAAGCAGGGGGCTTCTGAGGGGGCAGCATGGATGATGTCCTTTTGATATGCTAGTCTGAAGGGCAAGGAGGTCGAAATGATTGTTCGGCTTGTGAAAGTGGGGAAGGAATTGTCCCACATTGCTATTTGTTTTCTCTGCTTCAGTGTGTAGGAGCATAACTGGAGATGGGATGCTGGTAGGAGTTGGGAGGAAATAAGGAAGCTCTTGCAGCCACATCAAGGAACAGACTGGGATGGGGGAGGGCAATGCCTGTGTAGTATCAGCTGCAGCGTGTGCTGGTTTTACCCACTTGGTCTCATTTGGACCTCGCAGCTATGTTGCAAAGTAAGGGCTCCTACTGACGTTCCCATCTTACTGGTGATGAAGTAGGGGCCCAAAGCAGGTAAATAATAGTGCACGATGGCAGAGGCAGAGATGGGGTCCTAACTCAGGCCCAACTCAGGTATGTCAGACTCCATGACATTTTCCCCTGGTGATCATGAGTGCTGGCTCTTGAGAGAGAGGGCCTGGTTTCAGATCCCTGATCCAACATTTACTAGGTGCATGGTGCTAGAAAAACTGCTTTACTTTTTGTGCCTTTGATTTGCCCCATAAAAGAATATAATATTAATACCTACAATTGTATGAGAACTACATAGGTTACTTCCATTTATGTAAATAATATGGAATAGTATCTGTACTATTTTGTGTTATTTTCTTCTCCTCCTCCTGACCACCATCATTATCATTATTATTAGTTTCATTGGCCTGAATCCTTCCTATCTGTGCCTCTCTATCTGTGTGAATAATTTTATGTGTCAATTTGACTGGGCTAAGGGATGCCCTGGTAGCTGGTAAGAGTGTGTCTGGGTGTGTCTGTGAGGGGGTTTCTTAAGAGGGCAGCATTTGAATCCATAGACTGAGTGAAGGAGAGCACCCTCACCAATGCAGCTGGGCACTGTCAAACCATAGTGGGCCTGGTTAGAACCATCAGGCAGAGGAAGACTTCTTCCAGGCTTTAGCTATGAAATAATTTCTTGGCCTCAGACAGGGCACTCCAGGTTCTTTGGCTGTTGAACTTGAATTGGGACTCTTATCATTGGCTCTCCTGGTTCTTGGGCTTTCAGTTTTCAACTGGAACTGTGTATCCAGCTTTGCTTGATCTCCAACTTAAAGACAGCAGATCACGGGACTTCTCAGTCTCCATAGTCATGTGAGCCAATCCCCCATAATAAATGTCTTCTTTTTAAAAAAGAGATTTATTTATTTATTTGAAAGGCAGAGTTACAGAGAGGCAGAGGCAGAGGCGGAGGCGGAGGCGGAGGCGGAGGTAGAGAGAGGTCTTCTATCCGCTGGTTCACTCCTCAAATGGCCACAATGGCCAAAGCTGGGCCGATCCAAAACCAGGAGCCAGGAGCCAGGAGCTTCTTCCAGGTCTTCCACATGGGTGCAGGGGTCCAAGGACTTGGGCCATCTTCTACTGCTTTCCCAGGCCATAGCAGAGAGCTGGATCTGAAGTCGAGCAGCCAGGTCTTGAACTGGTGCCCATATGGGATGCCAGCCCTGTAGGCTGTGGCTTTACCTGCTTAGCCACAGCACCGGCCCCAATATAGCCTGTATGTATCCTATTGATTTTATTTTTCTTGCTAACTCTGACAAATACACTCCTCCCGGGTTGAGGTTGTTCAGAGGCTACAAATGACAAGGGAGGGAACCATCTAGGAAGATATGAGTGAAGGTTCCAACTTAAGGGAGTTCTGGAAGCAGCAAGAAATAGATGATATCTGGTTCATATTACAATGATCTCTTTCCTGTGCTGTTTCTTTCAAAGGCTAAGAGGTTCCATTTCAGGTTTCCTGAGTTTCTGCACAGTAATTGTGACCTTTCTTTTCTCCAATATTTTACTTCCGATGGAAAGGGAGAGTAATGAGGTGGTGAATTTATTAGGAAGTGAACACAGCAAAGTAAGACTATTTGGCTATTTGAGATAGCACATTGCAAGAGCTTCAGGGATGCCACTAAAGAGCATGAATGGCCAGGCTGGAGCCAGACCCAAAGCTCAAATATAGGAGTCCCAGGTCAATCCATTAACAGCACCCGTGGTTCTTCTAGGGGTACCAGAGAAACAGAGGGGACTATATGAGAGAGGGGACTCGTAGATGCCTATCTGAAAGGTGTCTGAAAAAGTAATGCTTTATACCAACTAGAGGCACTATGAGTGTGTATGAACAGCAACACAGAACTGGTTTTCTGTCTTTGAATAGAATGAACCCATTATGTTTTCCATTTGGGACATAACTCAGCGATTCCATAGTGAGCTCATTGTTCTTGAGTGGTTCAGTTACATTTCTCTGCTTTTGCTCCCAAGGAGAGGATGCTATTTGGGAGCCTTGAGATAGCATGCACCCATTACTGGAAATTCTTTTTGTTCCAGGATGCCTAGTCCTCTTTTTATACTGATTCCTGCTGTGGCTGGAGTTGCTCACATTGGAAGTGTTGTCATTTCTGGGTCCCCTGATCAAAGGATTCCTGACTCCAGAACTAGACAAAGGGTAATGTAGGAAATAGAATTATCTTCTGGATTTCTCAACTAGCTTTGGACCCTGTGCTTCTTCAAGCTCAGGACATCCTAAGCCGCCTTCTCTGGAGAACTCAGGTAGGCAAGTGATGACACATCTTGATCTCTCTAGAAATCTGTCTTGCCTCTCCTAGAACCCTTAAAAGCCCTGAATCCATGTTCCACTGTAATCCAGGAATGCAGGAAGGAATGTTGTGTGGCTCCTTTGAGAAGAAACACACCCAAATGGAAACACACATCTGTTGGTATTTTGGAAAGATTGTCTCTGCTCAACCTAGAAATTCAGGCAGTGGAAAATTTTTCTGCAGAAAGTAGGATGGGATAAGTTTCTGAATTTGACTGCAAGTCAGTCAAAAGTCTGCATCTAGACCCCGATCTTTCTATTAGAATGTCCCCTTCCGCTGATTTGCACACGTTCTCCTTACTGAGGACAAGGGAAGTGTAAATACCTCAGAGAAATGGAGAGAAATTCTGGCACTGTATTCTAATATAATGGCAAATTTTATGGAGTTTGAAAGGTTGTGTAAGGGTCTAACAGGAAACAGAGGACTTGTTTCCTTATTTATTTAATAGCTGGCTTGCTAAAACACACTTGGAATGAATTTTTGCTCATTTAAGAGAAATAACAAAAAGTTCTCAGTGCTAATTTTGAATTTGGGATCTGATATGAAAGATAATTACTTCCCCTTGCCTCTTGTTTTTTCTATGCTATAAATATATCAATGGCTTAGCTCAAGTAGGAATCTTTATGTAGATGATTACAAAAGGGAAGGAAATGGGCATTAATTGAGTGGTTACTATGTGCTTAACACTTTCCCATCTAGTAAATACTGATGACTACTATTTATTGCATTTCAGTGGAGCCCAGTGCTGCAACTGTGCACTGCACAGTCAGGTCTGCTATAATGCAATTTGTGACATATGAGTGCCTAAAAGCCAGTCACCATATATGCAAAATTGTGCAGAAAAACACATAAGGCTTATGGGAACCATGCAGTTAGGCACACAACACTCAAAAACTTCATTAGTGACAGAAAAAGGAACCTAACACAAATACTCCTATAAGTAGGGCACTTCACCTTTAGAAAGACCCAGTGATTGCTTGTGAAAGCCTAGGGCTGCAGCTTGTGAGTCATTACGAAGGGCAGTCTGCAGTTGAGTGGGAAGTTGTGCCACCAGGTGGCATGGGTGTGGCTTACAATTCACATGGTGAACCGAGAGAGAGAGAGAGAGAGAGAGAGAGAGAGAGAGAGAGAGAGAGAGAGGTGTTTGAACATTGTGTGTGTGTGTGTTTTGTGTGTCATTACACTGGCCAGTTCAACAGAGTACAATTTTCTGTATTCACCTATTATTTGTTGGAAGACATAGAATTCATGTTATACCCAAACTGTTCCCTAATATAGCAACTTAGGACAAATTCCATTTCCAAAATAAACAAGAGTGGTACTGATTGTATGTATGTGCATTTTCTACGCAAAGGTTACAGCTACTCAGTAGATTGGCATTGTTTTTGTCCTCATTGTAGATAAATTCTGAGTCACAGTTTACTTATACTTCAGTAAGTTTTCCAGGATCACAGCCAGTAAGTGGCAAAGTTTGGATCTCATATAATCTGTTCACTTTAGTGTTAGTACATGACATGGTATCATTATGGGTCGAGACAAGGACAGTAATTCTCCAATTAATCTGCTTTCTTTCCATTTCCCAGGTTACAGACAGTAATTCTAATGTGTTTATTGTGGACTGTTTATAACTATAAGCATTTTTGGCAGGTGTCGCAGCTCACTAGGTTAATCCTCCACCTTGCGGCGCCGGCACACCGGGTTCTAGTCCCGGTCGGGGCACCAGATTCTGTCCCAGTTGCCCCTCTTCCAGGCCAGCTCTCTGCTGTGGCAAGGGAGTACAGTGGAGGATGGCCCAGGTGCTTGGACCCTGCACCCCAGGGGAGACCAGGATAAGCACCTGGCTCCTGCCTTCGGATAGATGCGGTGCGCCGGCCGCAGCATGCCAGCCGCGGTGGCCATTGGAGGGTGAACCAATGGCGAAAAGGAAGACCTTTCTCTCTGTCTCTCTCTCTCACTGTCCACTCTGCCTGTCAAAAAAAAAATAACCATAAGCATTTTTAAAATTTTCTGATGTAGAGAATCCAGTCTGAGAGAAGGTAAGTTTAAGGTCATGCTTCTATTAGGTGGTTACATCACTTACCTAGGGCTGCCACAACAGATAATCATAAAATTGGTGGCTTAAAACAACAGAAATTTATTTTTTTCACAACTTTGGAATCCAGGTGCCTAAAATCAAGGCGTTGGAAGGGCCTTGCTGCCTCTGAGGGCTACATGGGAGACTCCTTCCGTGCGTCCTCCAGGTGTTGGTGGCTCCAGGTACTCTGTGGCTCTGGCAGCGTCACTCCAATCTCTGTCCCCATCTTCACATGACTTTTTCCCTGAGTCTCTGGGTCTCAGATCTTCCTCTCCATTTTTCTTATGATTTCATCTTCAGAACCTTCTTAATACATTGGCAAAGGTCCTCTTTCCATTTGGTCACACTCACAGGTATTGTTGGAGTCTAACAGTTGGATATGTATTTCTCTCTAGTCAACATGGTATAGGGGTACAGCAGGTCCTTTGAAAGGCATCACATTGCGCTTTATACTAGCTCATGCAGTAACTAAATTCTATCCTTGACAAGAACTTGGTTTAACATCTTATGCCAAGTTGCCTCTCCCTTAATGTCTACAAAAGAGGACCATTTCAATCTCCGAGAGGGAGGCCTTGTGGGAAGGAGACCTGTGATCTCTGCTCAGAAGAGATTTGTGTTACAAGAATGTGCACCCTAGGCCTATAGATGTGCCCACAGCGTAGGAGTCAAGCCTTTCAGATTCTCCTTGCATTCTGAGCTATAACTTTTAGATGCTCTAGACAGGGCACTGAATTCCCTAGGTCAATGGTTCTCCAAATTTAGTGTAAGGGAGAATCACCTAGAATTCTTGTTAGGACAAATTCCTGGACTTCACCCACAGAGATCCTCATTCAGTAGATCTGAGCCAGAAATTTTGCATTATTCTTTCTTCTTTCCCCCTTCCTTCCTTTCTTTATTCCTCCTCCCCCTCTTCCTCCTAAGAAAAGAGGAAAAGAGAGCTCCTATTCTGATTCCCACTTTAGATGTCTGCAATGACTAGGACAGTGCCAGTGGCAATGTTGGGAGCTGAGAACTCAGTCCACATCTTCCAGAGGGTGGCAGGGACCCTATTACTTGAACCATCACTACTGTCTCCCAAATGCTTACAATGGCTGGGATTAGGCCAAGTTTAAGCCAGAAGCCAGGATTTTTTTTTTTTGACAGGCAGAGTTAGACAGTGAGAGAGAGAGAGAGACAGAGAGAAAGGTCTTCCTTTTCTGTTGGTTCACCCTCCAATGGCCGCTGCGGCCAGCGCGCTGCGGCCAGCACACTGCGCCGATCCGAAACCAGGAGCCAGGTGCTTGATCCTGGTCTCCCATATGGGAGCAGGGTCCAAGGACCTCGGCCATCCTCCACTGCACTCCCGGGCTGCAGCAGAGAGCTGGACTGGAAGAGGAGCAACTGGGACAGAATCCAGCACCCCAACAAGGGCTAAAACCCGGGGTGCTGGCGCCGCAGGCAGAGGATTAGCCTAGTGAGCCGTGGTGCCGGCCAGAAGCCAGGATCTTAATCCAAGCCTTCCATGTGGGTGGCAGGGATTCAACCACTTGAGCCATCACCTGATGTCTCCCAGGGTGCATATCAGTAGGGAGCTGGAATATGGAGCAGAGCTGAGACTCAAACCCAGGCACTACAATAGGGAATGTTAGCATCCCAACCAGCATCCTAATTATAGGGACACACACCTGCCCTGTGTTTCACATTTCTAATAATATTCCAGGTGCTGCTACTGCTGCTGGCTGTGGGGGCTATAATTTGAGCAGCACTGATTTTGGCAGATTATACAAAAAATCATATATGTCAGTCTTTGAAAGTGGCATAAAGATACTCTCCCACAAACCAGGTTATTTAAAAGGAACTCTCATTTGGATGCCAGTTTCACAAGAAATATTAAAAGGGATTGAATTTGCAAGCCAAAGCAATAATTCTCAACAATTTCCCACGCCTTTCCTACTCTCTCAGTCCCGCGACAGAACAGGCATTTTCTGTTTCCGTCCTTCCGCACTGAGCACTCTCACCTGCCCTCTTTTTCAGTCTCTGTCCCTCGTAAGTCCTGAATCCTCACATCTTAGCATTAGGACTCTTCAAGGGACAATTCACCCAGAGAAAAGTGAAGGGTGGCTCTGCCAAGCAGACAATGCTCCCAAGTTGTTAAGTTTTGTCTCTCTTAAACCTATTAATATTTCACATCTAAACTCTAAAGGGAAACCTTACTGATCCAAAGTGACCTGTAACCACTCAAGAGAGTGTTTCTTTCTTAAATAATTTAACTTTTTATGGTAGGAAAGTAAGAGGAAGGGTGCCAGGGTGCCCTGAGTAACTCCATTAACCTGTAATTTCCCCTGAAATTGAAAGTGCTGTTACTTTTAAAAGTCTACCGGAGACAAACTTGTTGATTATAATATCAGAATTTCTTCATGAGGCTGAATTTTGTCTTAGCTAGAAAGAGGTATATTAAATTTTTCCACTATAATTGTGCTTTCTTCAAGTTCTCTTTTTACATTTAGAGCCGTTTGCTTTATGTAACAGGCTGTGGTGTTGTTTGGAGCATAAACATTTAGGGCCGCTAAAAAGCTCGCTTTATATTTATCCATGTTTGTTTATCATTTATGTGAAGCAACAGCCTGCAAACATTATTTTTAAAGCAGCAGCAGAGCCCCTTCCCAAAAATGAATCTTAAGCAAAACCCCAATATATAAAATGAAGTTCTGTGTGTGTGTGTGCATGCACGTGCAGGTTGTTGAAATCTTTACTTAGTATAGAGTTGGTCTGTGTAAAAAGTTAATTGAAAATGAATATTAATGCACAATGGGACTGGCAAGGGGAGAGGGAGGATGTGGAGGGTGGAGTGTGGGTGGGCGGGCGGGTATGGTGGGAAGAATAACTACATTCCTAGAGTTGTACTTATGAAATTTGTAATCCTTAAAAAATAAATTTAAAAAAATAAATAAAATGAGCTGCTTGGGCTTACAGGAGAGGGACCTGATTCAGCCTTTCTCTAGCATATTATTCTAAAGGAATAAAACTCACCAGTCCAGTACTTCCCAGGATCTCTAGGATGGAGCACAGATGGTGTCTCAGGGCACTAGAGCTCTCCTGGAACCCAGGGCTGAGAAGGACTGTGAGGTCAGGAAGCTCCCAGCTCTCTGTTGTGGCCCGGGAGTGCAGTGGAGGATGGCCCAAGTGCTTGGGCCCTGCACCTGCATGGGAGACCAGGAGAAGCACCTGGCTCCTGGCTTCGGATCAGCGCGGTGCACCGGCTACAGCACACCAGCTGCAGCGGCCATTGGGGAGTGAACCAGTGGAAAAGGAAGACCTTTTTCTCTGTCTCTCTCACTCACTGTCCACTCTGCCTGTTAAAAATAAATAAATAAAAGGCATTTTTCCACAAATGAGCCTTGCTTTTTGCCTACACATGATGGTTATTCCCAAATGCATGTGATTGTTTACTATGATGATCTCTACTTTGTTACTGATTAATGGACCACTCCATCCAATCTATGTGTTGTGATGCCCCTATCAGCAGGTGAGAGTGGACAGGGGAGAGCTGATGCACAGAGTAATTAGGGTGGTGCTTTTTTTGTTGTTTCATATCTTTTTTCATGTCTTCCTTCTCCCATGGCCTTTGATAGAATAGAGAGAGGTTCCTAATTAGTCTGGCCATTCTTGACTGCACAAAGATGGGGGGAGGGGAAGAAAAAATTACAGAATAAATTAATGAATTTATCTATATTAGCTCATCCATTAGAAACAAGGAAGAGAATAGACAGGAAAGTAGCTTGCAGTATTAATGGCTGCTTATATTTAAGAAACACTCTGGCAATATTGTTCTTCTATGGCAGTATCCCATTCGGTCCTTAGATAAACCCTTTATGCCCTCATTGTGCCCACTTTATGGATGAAGAAGCAGACACAGAGATGTTATGTAACTTGTCCATGTAGCTCTTGCTAGCTGAGTTCTCTCTCTGAAATTTTATAGGAAGGAAAATTGCTAACACTAACTTGTGGTTTTCAGAAAAAGGATTGCAAAGGAGGAATTTGCTTCAAAGCTATTCTCTTAACTGGAGCTAGGAAGAAATACTGCAGTGAGAAATGGTCCTAGGGAGAGAGCTCGGAGGGAGATGTATGGCTAGAGGTTATTCTTCCGGTAGAAGCCTCAGCATCTATTGAACTAGAATTTAGCCTCCAGGGGGTGGTTGACTATGTGGCCTGCACCCTGATACATATCAGTATCTATGGTTGTTCCTGAGTACATAGAAATTAGTGAACAAATAAACAAGTCCGTGAGTGAGTGATTAGTCCATGAAAGAGGGGATACCACAGACTGATTGAATAGCCACACATGTGAACAAACAGTTTTAAAATGGTGTGATACTTGATGATATTGATATATCCAAAACTGCTAAGGAGGTGTAAGAGAAGGATGGATGAATCCTGCTGAGGGGGCCAGGAAAACATCAGAGTGGATACACTGCTAGAGACCCATGATCCATCTCTGAGGTTGACACACAGGGCTGAATGGGACAAGAGATGCCCCAATGGACACAGAAAGGCTAACCGAGATGCATTATGTTACAAAATGTTTCAGTTCCTAACTTGAAGGCCAGGATTCCTATCATTTAAGTACCATGATTCATGTAACACAAGTGTGATGCTTCCCATGTGATTGGCTGAATAATGGGCAGAACTGAATAGTGCATGCATATGGCTCACTGGAGTCAGGTGGTCTATGAGTGATGCAATGGGTTGCTGGCTTCTGTTTTCTGATCCATGAAGGCAGTGCTGTCACAGGACCTTTCCATGAGAAAGGGAGTCCAGGAAAGGGAAGAGAATGGGGGAAGTCCAGTCTGTCTTGTTTCACTGCACAGATAGACTGCCTGACCTCCCCAGTAATCCTAGCACACAGCCCTATCTAGTGGAATACACCCAAGATTAGGAGTCACTGTAGTATTTGCTAATGAGCCTTCTTCAAGAATTAGTTGAACTTTGCATATAAAAAGAACAGGTATTTTTAAATTCACAAGTATAAAATTGCATTTTAAAAGTTCCACATGTTTTTTCAAACAGTGCCATACTGCTAGAAATCTGCTACTTGAGGGGCCTGTGTACCAGTGTGGTTAGGCATTATTGGGTTGACAAGATGGAAATCTAAAATGAAAACAAGCTCTTTCCCCAGACAGCTCCTATCATACTGAAAGCAGATTAAGAGTAAATGTGGGGCATTTGTTGTGATACAGCAGGTTAAGCCACTGATTGGGATGCCCACTCCTGTACTGAGGTGCCCGGAATCGAGTCCTGCCTCCACTTATTAGCCAGCTTCCTGCTAATGTACCTTGCAAGCAGCAGATGGTGGCTCAGGTATTTGAGTCCCTGCTACCCATGAGAGAGACCAGGATAGAATTCCTGGGTGTTGGCTTTAGTCAGCTCTGGCTATGTAGCCATTTGGGGAGTGAATTAGCAGATATAAGATGGCTCTCGCTCTCTATCACTCCTCCTTTCAGATAAAAATATAAATGAATAAACAACCATTTCTTTAAAAGTTTAACTTCTTTCTTTCTTTCTTTCTTTCTTTCTTTCTTTCTTTCTTTCTTTCTTTCTTTCTTTCTTTCTTTCTTTGACAGGCAGAGTGGACAGTGAGAGAGAGAAACAGAGAGAAAGGTCTTCCTTTTGTCGTTGGTTCACCCCCCAATGGCCACTGTGGCCGGCACATCCAGGAGCCAGGTGCTTCTCCTGGTCTCCCATGCAGGTGCAGGACCCAAGGACCTGGGCCATTCTCCACTGCACTCCCGGGCCATAGCAGAGAGGTGGACTGGAAGAGGGGCAACTGGGATAGAATCCGGTGCCCCAAGCAGGACTAGAACCCAGTGTGCCGGTGCCGCAAGGCGGAGGATTAGCCTAGTGAGCCATGGCGCCAGCCAAAAGTTTAAATTTTAAAAATAAAAAATCATAGTAGCTCCAAGTATAAAATTAAGAATGGTACTTAAAGAAACTAGGAAACACAAAAACAAAACAAAGCAAAACAAAAATGCTTACAAAACGGAACTGCAAATCCTAGCCTCAGAGGAAAACTGAAAGCAGAAATTATACATATTCTGCATGTTTTCAATAGAATATGTATATTTATAGTCTATATTATGTTCATAATACAGACTACACACACACACACACATACACACACACTCACTCACAAACACACACCCCAACTATAAGGGTGGACATTTGACCTAATGGTTATGACATTGCTTGGAATGCCTACAACCTGTATTATAGTTCCTGGGTTTTAGTCTTGACTCCACTTCCAACCCAATTTCCTGCTAATGTGTACCATGAGAGGCAGCAAGTGTTGGCTCAAGTACATAGGTTTCTGTCATCCGTGTGGGAACCCAGATTGAGTCCCTGGCTCTTGGCTTTGGTCTGGCCCAGCTCTGGCTGGTGTGGGCATTTGGAGAATGAACAAGCCAATGGAAGGTCCCTGTCTTTTTTTCAAATAAATAAAAAAAAAATTTAAAAAGACAACCTACCACACATACAAGGTTTTCTGCCTACCTCTCTGTGTCCTCTGCCCAAGAATTTTATCTGGTCCTGAAGTATCCCCACCATTCCCACCCAGGAACTCTCTCACTAGTGTCCCACAAGAGCTCTTTGGAAAAAAGCTCATGCCTTACCTCCCAGTGGGACAACTGAGGTGTGTTTAGCACCTGTGTTCCCGTGGGTCCTCTGCAGGATTCGATCCCCGATGCCCACAGGTGACACAGGTTTATTATCGTAGCCCTTTATCAGCTTGTTTCCCTTCCACACTTCCTCAGTGTGCTGCCTGGGATCCAAAACAATCAACTTCCACCCAAATCCTCAGTGGCTACCTTTGTGGGGACTCAGACCAAGACAGTACCCACAGATAGTCCCTCATGCACATTCCAAATTCAGTAAAAACCCACCCAGGCAATTTAAAAAATAACACAGTTAAGAACAGTGCTGCTGCCTCTATTTCTTTATCTAGAAGTAGCTTTCATATTTATATAAATGTTATGAGATCGATCTACATCTCTATTATGTATTCTTGCAGTGAAAAATTGAAAAATAATTTCTATGCTCAGTTTCTATTTTCAATTATTTACAACTTCCAGGAGACTTTGAGTTCAATAGATTTTTAGTCACTTTGTGTGAAATCTCACTCTTTTTTTTTTCCCTTTTAAATCTTATTTGGCTCAAGACTCTGCCTGCCCCATATGGTGAGTACACGCAAACTCCGCCTGGTGGAAAGTGATTCTTTTTGTTTGGATTGTTTTCCTGAAAATTTGTTGCTAATTGACAATTACCTAATAGAAAATGGATTTAGGGTACACACACACCAGGCATAATGATATCCTAGATGTTTGAGATAACATTCATCACATTTATTTTATTCTTCAGGAACTCAAGCCAATGTCAGCTCTGTAGCAAAGAGGAGGTTTGGTTTGTGTTTTTTTTCTCTTTGAATGTTCCATTGTGCAGATGCCAGCAGTTTCTAGGCTGAGATGAGGAGGTGCATGCAATGGGGCTGTATAGGATGTGCTGTTAATTTCCCCTATAATCATGGGGTCACTTCTTTCCCACAGAGGACACTCACCATCCAAGACATTGTGTCATTACAAGAGAAGATAAAGACTTCATTTAATTAATAGCATGACTGAAACCACAAAATTTCCTGTTTATTACTTAGATTGGGACCAAGATCAGGATCAATAATAAGAAGGCAATGTGGTGTCAACACATTCTTTCCTCAGCAACTCTTTCGTACCTCTCTTATCCTCTCTCCTCCCTAGAAAGCCCGTAGAGTGAGTAGTTTGCTGCCTTGTCTTTTTTCCTGCCTTGTCTGTCAGTCACTGTGCATGCATGGTGAATGAACAAACACAATGTGGCATATGCACCCAAAAGAATGCGATTCAAGCTTAAAAAGGAGATATTACCACATGTGACAACATGGACCACAGACATAAATCTGGAGGGTACCAGGTGAAGTGCAGTAAGCCAGTAACAGAAGGACAAACACTGCATGGCTTCACTCACATGAGGTATAGGAAATAGTCGAGCACATAGAAACCTGATGCACCTGTGGTTGCCTAGGGCTGGAGAGGGGGAAAGAAAGGATGCTATTCAACAGGTATCAATTTTCAGTTTTACAAGGGGAATAAATTCTAGCCGTCTGTTGTACAGCCCAGTGCCTTCAGATAAGGCAGCATTGTACGCTTAGTCATTTATTAAGAAGGTAAATCTCATGTTAAGTGTTCTCTCCACAATAAAAAAGTAAACATAATAAAAAGAGACATGCTTGGGTTCTAAATCCCACCAAGTTCTTCTCTGCACTTCAAATCTCTTCTCTGGAAACAGGGATCGTGCCAGCTTAATGTCATTGTGAGGACTAAATGTGATGATGTTTATTGGCTGTGTGGCACATCACTGGCAGTAAATGAGTATCAGTATTCTATGCATTAGAGGGGTGTGCATGGCTTAGTGGTAAGCATGAGATCTACAGCCAGACTTCTGTGTCTGAATTCTGTCTCTTTGCTGGTTGGTTGGTTTGGGAGAAGTTATTTAACCTTGGTCTCTGACTCAGTTTCCCCACCAGTTCACTGATGCCCATAATATCATCTAGTATACAAGGCTGCTGTGAAAATTAAATGAGGCAGTGCATCTAAAGTACTCAAGAGATGATAGCGTTATTATTATTATTAGCTTCTAAAGGAAAATGGGTAGCCCCCTTTTTATTATCTCTTGATTCAGTTCTATTATTCTATGATTCTTTCTTCATAGGTGGGGAAAATGGGTTCTTACTGCTAAAGTTACTAAGAAAATGCTGATCTCCAAAAATAGCTATTGAGCAGTAATTTTCAAAATACATAGTAAACGCAAGCTATACATGAAAGGCTGTTAAAGTAGGTCATTGCCATGGGCTGCTCAGAGAGGGTGCCACTGGGGTGATTTATGTCTGGGGGGATTATTAATTAAACAAAAGAGGGTCTGTGTTTTTGAAAAATGCCTCTGCCACAGAGGAATGGTGCATGAAGAGGCATAAAGGAATAGATGTGATTAAAAAGTGTATCTATCTATATACCTATATATATTCAAAAGATTATGCATTAAACAGATTTTTTTTTTCTGTATTTAATGCCTTGGAAGTTTTCACCAATCTCTGCGTTGAGTTTGAGCTACTTTGGCAAATTTGCTACAAAGGAAATGATTTGTGTACATGAAGTTGCTGTATCAATAAGGAGTTGACTTTTGTTTCTAAGTGGGAGTGTGTTGAAGGACATTGGTTTGTGATGTGCGTGTGTGAGTCCCAGATGTGTTTCTTTTTTTTTTTTTTTTTTTTTTAAAGGAACAATTTTTTTTTTTCCTGGTTTAATAAGGACTTGTTTTTTTTTTATTTTTTTTTTATTTTTTATTTTTCTTTTATTTAATGAATATAAATTTCCAAAGTACGTCTCATGGGTTACAATGGCTTTCCCCCCCATACCGTCCCTCCCACCCACCACCCTCCCCTTTCCCACTCCCTCTCCCCTTCCATTCACATCAAGATTCATTTTCGATTATCTTAGTATACAGAAGATCAGCTTAGTATACCTTAAGTAAGGATTTCAACAGTTTGTTCCCACACAGAAACATAAAGTGAAAAATAATAGATGATTTTTTTTTAAATGATGATGAAATCAGATCAGACCTATTGTCATGTTTAATCCCAGTGAGAGTCAAGTTGGGAATTGATAGTTTCTTTTTTTTTTTTTTTTAACAGAAGATCAGTTTAGTGTACATTAAGTAAAGATTTCAATCGTTTGCACCCCCATAGAAACACAAAGTGAAATATACTGTTTGAGTACTCGTTATAGCATTAAGCCTCAGTGTACAGCACATTAAGGACAGAGATCCTACATGAGGAGTAAGTGCACAGTGACTCCTGTTGTTGACTTTACAAATTGACACTCCTGTTTATGGCATCAGTAATCTCCCTATGCACCAGTCATGAGTTTCCAAGGCTATGGAAGCCCCTTGAGTTCTCCGACTCTTATCTTGTTTAGACAAGGTCATAGTCAAAGTGGAGGTTCTCTCCTCCCTTCAGAGAAAGGCACCTCCCTCTTTGAAGACCTGTTCTTTCCACTGGGATCTCACTCACAGAGATCTTTTTGCCAGAGTGTCTTGGCTTTCCATGCCTGAAATACTCTCATGGGCTTTTCAGCCAGATCCGAGTGCCTTTAGGGCTGATTCTGAGGCCAGAGTGCTATTTAGGACATCCGCCATTCTATGAGTCTGCTGAGTATCTCACTTCCCATGTTGGATCACTCTCCCCTTTATTTATTCTATCGGTTAGTGTTAGCAGATACTAGACTTGTTTATGTGCTCCCTTTGACTCTTAGTCCTTTCATTATGATCAATTGTGAACTGAAATTGATCACTTGGAATAGTGAGATGGCATTGGCACATGCCACCTTGATGGGATTGAATTGGAATCCCCTAGTATGTTTCCAACTCTACCAATTGGGGCAAGTCAGCCCGAGCATGCCCCAAATTATACATCTCTTCCCTCTCTTATTCCCACTTTTATGTTTAACAGGGATCACATTTCAGTTAATTTTCAACACTTAAGAATAACTGTGTGATAATTACAGAATTAAACCAGTCATATTAAGTAGAACAGACAAAAAAAAAATACTATGAGGGATAATGTATTAAGTTGTCCATTAGCAGTCAGGGCTATGCTGATCAAGTCACCATTTCTCATAGTGTCCATTTCACTTCAGGAGGTTTCCTTTTTGGTGTTCAGTCAGTTGTCACCGATCAGGGAGAACATATGGTATTTGTCCCTTTGGGACTGGCTTACTTCACTCAGCATGATGTGTTCCAGATTCCTCCATTTTGTTGCAAATGACTGGATTTCGTTGTTTCTTACTGCGGTATAGTATTCTAAAGAATACATATCCCATAATTTCTTTATCCAGTCTACCATTGATGGGCATTTAGGTTGGTTCCAGGTCTTGGCTATTGTGAATTGTGCTGCAATAAACATTAGGGTGCAGACCGCTTTTTTCTTTATCAATTTAAACTCCTTTGGGTAAATTCCAAGGAGTGGGATGGTTGGGTCGAACGGTAGGGTTATATTCAGGTTTCTGAGGAATCTCCAGACTGATTTCCATAGTGGCTTGACCAGTTTGCATTCCCACCAACAGTGGGTTAGTGTCCCTTTTTCCCCACATCCTCGCCAGCATCTGTTGTTGGTAGATTTCTGTATGTGAGCCATTCTAACCGGGGTGAGGTGAAACCTCATTGTGCTTTTGATTTGCATTTCCCTGATTGCTAGTGACCTTGAACATTTTTTCATGTGCCTGTTGGCCATTTGGATTTCCTCTTTTGAAAAATGTCTATTGAAGTCCTTGGCCCATCTCTTAAGTGGGTTGTTGGTTTTGTTTTTGTGGAGTTTCTTGATCTCTTTGTAGATTCTGGTTATTAACCCTTTATCTGTTGCATAGTTTGCAAATATTTTTTCCCATTCTGTTGGTTGTCTCTTCACTCTCCTGACTGTTTCTTTTGCAGTACAGAAACTTCTCAATTTGATGCAATCCCAATAGTTGATTTTGGCTTTGACTGTCTGTGCCTCCCGGGTCTTTTCCAGAAATTCTTTGCCTGTGCCAATATCTTGAAGGGTTTCTCCAATGTTCTCTAATAACTTAATGGTGTCAGGACGTAGATTTAGGTCTTTAATCCACGTTGAGTGGATTTTTGTGTAAGGTGTAAGGTAGGGGTCTTGCTTCATGCTTCTGCACGTGGAAATCCAGTTTTCCCAGCACCATTTATTGAATAGACTGTCCTTGCTCCAGGAATTAGTTTTAGATCCTTGATCAAATATAAGTTGGCTGTAGATGTTTGGATTGATTTCTGGTGTTTCAATTCTGTTCCATTGGTCTATCCATCTGTTTCTGTACCAGTACCATGCTGTTTTGATTACAACTGCCCTGTAGTATGTCCTGAAATCTGGTATTGTGATGCCTCCGGCTTTGTTTTTGTTGTACAAGATTGCTTTAGCTATTCGAGGTCTCTTGTGCCTCCATATGAATTTCAGCATCATTTTTTCTAGATCTGCGAAGAATGTCTTTGGTATCTTGATTGGGATTGCATTGAATCTATAAATTGCTTTTGGGAGAATGGACATTTTGATGATGTTGATTCTTCCAATCCATGAGCATGGAAGATTTTTCCATTTTTTGGTATCCTCTTCTATTTCTTTCTTTAAGGTTTTGTAATTTTCATCGTAGAGATCTTTAACGTCCTTGGTTAAGTTTATTCCAAGGTATTTGATTGTTTTTGTAGCTATTGTGAATGGGATTGATCTTAGCAGTTCTTTCTCAGTCATGGCATTACTTGTGTATACAAAGGCTGTTGATTTTTGTGCATTGATTTTATATCCTGCCACTTTGCCAAACTCCTCTATGAGTTCCAATAGTCTCTTAGTAGAGTTCTTTGGATCCTCTAAGTACAGAATCATATCGTCTGCAAAGAGGGATAGTTTGACTTCTTCCTTCTTGATTTGTATTCCTTTGATTTCTTTTTCTTGTCTGATGGCTCTGGCTAAAACTTCCAGAACTATGTTAAATAGCAGTGGTGAGAGTGGGCATCCCTGCCTGGTGCCAGATTTCAGTGGAAATGCTTCCAACTTTTCCCCATTCAATAGGATGCTGGCTGTGGGTTTTTTATAAATTGCTTTGATTATATTGAGGAATGTTCCTTCTATACCCAATTTGCTTAGAGTTTTCATCATGAAAGGGTGTTGAATTTTATCAAATGCTTTCTCTGCATCAATTGAGATAACCATATGGTTTTTCTTCTGCAGTCTGTTAATGTGGTGAATCACATTGATTGATTTGCGAATGTTGAACCATCCCTGCATACCAGGGATGAATCCCACTTGGTCTGGGTGGATGATTTTCCTGATGTGTTGTTGTATTCTATTGGCCAGAATTTTATTGAGGATTTTTGCATCTATGTTCATCAGGGATATTGGTCTGTAATTTTCTTTCAGTGCTGCATCTTTCTCTGGCTTAGGGATTAAGGTGATGCTGGCTTCATAGAAAGAATTTGGGAGGATTCCCTCTTCTTCGATTGTTCTGAATAGTTTGAGAAGAAATGGGATTAGTTCTTCTTTAAATGTCTGGTAGAATTCAGCAGTGAATCCATCTGGTCCTGGGCTTTTCTTTGTTGGGAGGGCCTTTATTACTGTTTCAATTTCTGTTTCAGTTATGGGTCTATTTAGGTTTTCGATGTCTTCATGGTTCAATTTTGGTAGATTGCATGTGTCCAGGAATCTATCCATTTCTGATAGGTTTTCCTGTTTGCTGGCATACAGGTCCTTGTAGTAATTTCTGATGATTCTTTTTATTTCTGTGGTGTCTGTTGTTACGTTTCCTTTTTCATCTCTGATTTTATTGATTTGGGTCTTTTCTCTTCTTTTTTTAGTTAGTTGGGCCAATGGGGTGTCAATTTTGTTTATTTTTTCAAAAAACCAGCTTCTTGCTTGGCTGATTTTTTGTAATGTTTTTTTGGATTCAATCCTGTTAATTTCTTCTCTGGTTTTAATTATTTCTCTTCTCCTACTAGATTTGGGTTTGGTTTGCTGCAGTTTTTCTAGGTCCTTGAGGTGCGCTGAAAGCTCATTTATTTGGTACCTTTCCAATTTCTTGATATAGGCACCTATTGCTATAAATTTGCCTCTCAATACTGCTTTTGCTGTATCCCATAAGTTTTGATATGTTGTGTTGTTGTCTTCATTTACTTCCAGAAAGTTTTTGATTTCTCTTTTGATTTCTTGAATGACCCAGTGTTCATTCAGGAGCATGTTGTTCAGTCTCCATGTGTTTGCATACTTTCTGGGGTTTCCTGAGTTGCTAATTTCCAGCTTCATCCCGCTGTGGTCTGAGAAGCTGCATGGTATGATTCTAATTCTTTTAAATTTGCTGAGACTTGCTTTATGGCCTAGTATGTGATCAATCCTAGAGAAGGTTCCATGCGCTGCTGAGAAGAATGTGAAGTCTGTAGATGTAGGGTTGAAAGTTCTGTAGATATCTGTTAGATCCATTTGGGCAATAGTGTCAATTAAATCTGCTGTTTCCTTGTTGATCTTCTGTCCGGATGATCTGTCTATTTCTGAGAGTGGAGTATTGAAGTCCCCCAGTACTATTGTATTGGAATCTAAATCTCCCTTTAAGTCCCTTAACATATCTTTTAAATAGACCGGTGCCCTGTAATTAGGTGCATATACATTTATAATAGTTACATCTTCCTGTTGAATTGAACCCTTAATCATTATATAGTGTCCCTCTTTGTCTCTCTTAACAGTTTTTGTATTAAAGTTTATTTTGTCTGATATTAATATGGCTACACCTGCTTTTTTTTGGTTTCTGTTGGCATGGAATATCTTTTTCCAACCTTTCACTTTCAGTCTGCATGCCTCTTTGTTAGAGAGATGTGTTTCTTGTAGGCAACAAATAGTTGGGTTGTGTTCTGTGAGCCAGTTAGCCAAACGGTGTCTTTTAACTGAAGAATTCAGACCATTAATGTTCAATGTGACAATTGATACGTAGTGACTTTGCCCTGCCATTTTCCCGGAAATATTTTCTAGTATATGCTTTGAGCTTCCCATGCTCTTTTACTGGTAGGTGTTCTTCCTTTCCCTTCTTTCATATTGATGGCCGTGTTTCTGTGTTTCTGAGTGTAGCACATCTTTAAGTATCTTTTGCAGGGCCGGACGAGTGGCCACAAAGTCTTTCAATTTCTGTTTGCTATGAAAGGTCTTTATTTCACCTTCATTCACAAATGAGAGCTTGGCAGGATATAATATTCTGGGCTGGCAATTTTTCTCTCTTAGCACCTGTGCTATGTCTCGCCATTCCCTCCTAGCTTGTAGGGTTTCTGATGAGAAGTCAGCTGTGAGTCTGATTGGAGATCCTCTGAGAGTAATCTGACGTTTCTCTCTTGCACATTTTAGGATCTTTTCTTTATGTTTCACTGTGGTAAGTTTAATTACCACGTGTCGTGGTGAGGATCTCTTTTGGTCATGTTTATTGGGGGTTCTATGAGCTTCCTGTACTAGGATATCTCTGTCCTTCTCCAAACCTGGAAAGTTCTCTGCTAGTATCTCACTAAAAAGGCCTTCCAATCCTTTCTCTCTCTCCATGCCTTCAGGAACTCCTAGAACTCGAATGTTGGTTTTTTTAATAGTATCCTGTAGATTCCCAACAATATTTTTCAGGTTTCTAATTTCCTCTTCTTTTCTTTGGTTTGACTGTATGTTTTCCTGTGCTCTATCTTCTAAGTCCGATATTCTCTCTTCTGCTTCACCCATTCTGTTTTTAAGGCTTTCTAATGTGTTTGTCATTTGATCTATTGAGCTCTTCATTTCATTTTGATTTCTCTTGACTATTACACTTTCCTGTTCTACTAGTTTCTGAGTTTCATTTTGACTCTTCCTTAAAATTTCATTTTCACGAGAGAGATTTTCAATCTTGTCCATTAAGGATTTCTGTAGTTCAAGGAGTTGCTTTTGAAAACTTCTAAATGTTCTTATCATAAATTTTTTGAAATCCGTATCTTGCATTTCTTCTATCTCATCATCTTCATACTCTTGGCTTGGGGTGTTTTGCTTATTTGGAGGCATCATAGTGTCATCGTTGATCTTGCTCCCTCTATTTCTGTGTTTGTTACTCGGCATAGTTAATTCTTCTTGCGTCACTGTGCGCTTTTTTTTTTTCTTTTTTTTTTTTTTTTTTTTTTATACTGTGTCCTTGTTAAGTGGACTGCCTGCTGTTGGAGGAGCCTTGGAGGCTTGAGATGGGTGCGGCCTGAGAGCTCTGCCTGGTTCTTCCTGGTTAAGGGTGTGCAAAGGTGACACCCTCAGGTTATGCGTGGTAAATCTCTCTCTTTTTATTTATTTATTTATTTTATTTATTCAGGGGGTAAGTAACACTGCAGGGCAGGGCTGTGCAGAATTGATGGTATTTAGCTTCCAGTCTTTGGCTCCTCTGGACTCCCACTGGGTTGCCTAGGCTACTGAATTGTAGTGACTCAGTTCCTTAACTCTCCCCCACTGATATGTAAATCCAAAGAGGAAGCCTGCTCTTTGTCTCTTGGGAATTCTTCAAGTCTTGCAGCCTTGTAACCTTTGCAAGGTTAGGGGGAAGAGAAACCCGAAGCTTTTTTTTTTCCTTCTTTCAGGTAGTGAGTTTGCTGCACTTTCCGGCCCCCCTCTAGATTCTGACCCCAGTTTCCCCACCAATGTCTCGGGTTATTGAGCTCACCTCCCCTTCCAGCGCCGATGTGTGGACTCGGAGCCCTGAGCGTCTCAAGTCTCCCCGCTGTTTTCTGTGTGGCGTGCACTCTCCTTGGAGCACTGTCGCGCAGACCCTGGGGCTTCTGCGGCTGGGTCCCGCGACTTGGCTTCCGCGTGGTGGGCGACCTTGTTCTCCCAGTAGGTCCTCCGATTCACGCCTGCTCCATTCAGAAGGGTTTCCCCTGCAATTTTTGTTTGGTTCTATTTTCTGCGGCTACCGTAACTCCCCTTTTATTAAACTAAATTTTCCCGGACTATCGGTGCGCGCCCTCACTATTCCGCCATCTTGGCTCCGCCCCCAGATGTGTTTCTTTAAAGGTGTGTGGTCCTTGGATCTTTTTCTTTTGGAGGATTTAGGAAGGACAAGGACGCAGAGGGTCCTGCAGGAGGTGAAAGGTTGTTACAAAACTGTTGAGGTTTGAATAGTCATCCTCAAGGCGACTCCCCGAATTCCTCTCCTCATCTTCATCACAGCAGTGGACTCTTCTTGGTCACTGTACTCTCAGGGGTGGGTTTTTCTCCCACTTCATTACCCTCAGATATCCTGCTCAATTTTATCCTCTATTAGGTGAAAATGACTTCATTGTTTTTTAGTTATAAAAATAAGGATAATTGTAAAAACTTAAATAACCCAGATTGTGTAAAAATCACATCTAATAAATGTTATTAATATTTTAAGATGTAAAATTCCAGATCTTTCCAGTATACACTTATGCACAGACACACATACACACATATGCATTGTTTTATAACCTGCCTATTTCACTTCATGGTGCAATATTGACACATATCCATGTCTATTTGTTCTTAAATATGGTTCTATTGTATTTGTTTTAAAAGCTGCATATTTGTTGAAGGAAATAATCAATTTACCCATCCTATAGGTAGAACTCCAGATGTTTTTCCCAATTTTTCTGCCATACACAACCCTGACAGGGACTTCTATCTGTGTACGTCTTTACCCAATTGACTAATCATTTCCTTGGAGTGAAGTCCTAGCAGGTTCAAGGCTGGAGTTACCTGTAGGAATGTTCAGTTTTGATTCATTTTGGTACAGGGCCCTCCAGAAAGATTGTTCAAAGTTAAATTCCTACAGTAGTTTGAGTGAATTTTTCCCCAAATCCTTGATGATAGCTGCCAAGATTGACATTTTTACTCTATGACAACTTGATAGGTACACATGGGTATGTGGATATTTAAACGTGTATTTCTTTCACTATTGCTGAGGCCAAGTGTTTTTTTTTACTTAGTATATTGCCTGTTCATGTTCTTTCCCATGTTATCGAAATGCTCATGTCAACATTTATTTGTGTGATCTTTATTAAGTATATTAGCCATTTTTATGTTATATATATTCTAAATATTTCCTAAAATTTTTATTTACTATTTTATCTTTAAGTATAGTATTTTATATTGAATATACATTTTAATGAATGCATTTGTCAGCTTCATCCTTAATATTTTTGTCTTTGATGACAAGCTAATAATAGCCATCTCCACTCTATGATGATAGAATTAAATAAACCTAAATCTAACATTTCACAAATATGGCAAATGTGAAGTTTATGTCTAAAAATAAAGTCTGGAGGCAAAGCAGCTTGGTTTCCTAAGCTAGGAAGAAACACCATGGTTTGAGGTGGCATAATGAATCACCCATGTATGACTGTCACCCTTAGGTGCATTGCTGAGATGAGGAGAGTGAAGGTGAGGAGAAGAGGCGCTTTGAGTCATCTCCACCTTCATAAGACTGCATTCACGTGTGGGGAGGAACCTCAGCAATTAGGTCACATGAAACCTGATTAAGATAAACAGAAGGGCCTTTCTAGAACAGAAGTGAGTCTTTGAGACCATGATCATTACTTTGTACTTTGTTGAAGAATCCTTATGTAGAACACAGATTACACTGATTTTAAGTTTCCTCCAGGTATAAAATCAATGGATCTAAGATAGAGAGACACAGGTTCTGTTCAATATAAAGGAGACCTTTCCAACAGTGAGAGGTAAAACTAGGTTGTGAATGGTACCAATTCTTTGCTAGTGGATGCATTTAAGTAAAGTTTGAATTGCCTCTTAGGTTATTTAGGACTTTATCATTTTTCTCCTAGATTGGTGAAAAAGTCTTTTAATGGGACTCTCTTTCTCCAGTTTTTTTTAAAAATCACTCTCTATATAGTTAGTAGAGTGATCCATTTCAAAGGTAAAACTGTCCCTCCCACTTGTTGTTTTTAAAATTTATTGATTTTCCACCAACTTTAGTCTAAGCATACTAAACACATCTCCAAAACTTTCTGTGGGACCCTGATGGTCTTCCTTTACCTCACTGATTCACGGTGCATTTTCTAGCTACTGTGATCCACCTACAGCTCATCCCATTTACCATGTTGTTTTTGCCCTTGATGTTTTGTTGCGGTTTCCTCTTGCTGGGATCACTGTTATGCTTCTATACATGGCTAATTTCTTTATTTCATTTAAACACTGGTTCAAGTTGCACTTCCTCCAAAAATCTCTCATTAATATCTGTCCCTCAATTCAAAGAGAAATTGGTATCCCCATCTCCAGAGTGGGGTGTAGCTTGAAAAGGATATTCTTTTTTTTTTTTTTCTTACAGGCAGAGTGGACAGTGAGAGAGAGACAGAGAGAAAGGTCTTCCTTTTCTGTTGGTTCACCCCCCAATGGCCACTGTGGCCAGCGCACTGCAGCGGCACACCGCGCTGATCCAAAGCTAGGAGCCAGGTGTTTCTCCTGGTCTCCCATGTGGGTGCAGGGCCCAAGCACTTGGGCCATCCTCCACTGCCTTCCCATGCCACAGCAGAGAGCTGGACTGGAAGAGGGGCAACCAGGACAGAATCCAGTGCCCCGACCGGGACTAGAACCCAGTGTGCTGGCGCCGCAGGTGGAGGATTAGCCTATTGAGCCGCAGCGCCAGCCGAAAAGGATATTCTATGTGAATTCTACTATATTATGTTTATATAAAATAATAATGCTTTATACTTATTTATGTATCTATTAAACAACTATTATTGAGGTCCTACTAAAATCTATGTACTTTGTGAAGTTGTGTTTAATATTTTAAAATTCTCCTGACAGTTCTATGGAGTGGGTATGGTTAATATTTATATTTTATAGGTGAGGAGATAGAGGGTTCAGTGAAAATAAGAAATTTTCTTAGTTAGGGCCATGCATCGCTAAGTGGTGGATACAGAATTCAAACCCAACTATGTCTGATTCCAGCATTCACGCTGGTTTACCACTACATAGGCTACAACCTTACAAAATAATCTTGTTTGGTAAATTGACAAATAAAGTAAATCAGAAAACACCATGGTGGGGCCGGCGCCATAGGGTAATCCTCTGCCTGCAGCGCTGGCATCCCATGTGGGCGCCAGTTCTAGTCCCGGTTGCTCCTCTTCCAGCCCAGCTCTCTGCTATGGCCTGGGAAAGCAGTAGAAGATGACCCAAGTCCTTGGGCCCCTGCACCCACATGGGAGACCAGGAAGCAGCACCTGGGTCTTGGCTTTGGATCGGCATAGCTCCAGCCACTGTGGCCATTTGGGGAGTGAACCAATGGAAGGAAAACCTTTCTCTCTGTCTCTCTCTCACACTGTCTGTAACTCTATCTGTCAAATAAATAAATAAAATCTAAAAAAAAAAAAAAAAAAAAAAAGCACCGTGGAGCACAGACTAAACAGTGAGAGAAAAATGTATCTGCTAAGTGATTTTCTTGTAAATTGGCATGGTCTCTTACAGTTTGTGAGTCCGTGAATTATCCAGAACATCCTACACAGAAGCCCCTCTTTCTGTAGTCCTAGCTTCTTTCTCATGACACCTTCACTTCTCCAGTTTTTCTATAGATTTAACTGGTGACACACTTTTTTCCCATCCTGCTCAGAGGTGCCTACCTTAGTAACCTCATGGGGAAGCCTATATCTCGTTCTATTAATTCTTTCACTATGTTTTCCCTATGTCCAAAGCCTTGTGTTAATATCACTATCATTTCTAACCATGACGTTCTGATGCTCTCCATAGCAAATGATCTCAGCTTCTCTTTAGAATCCACCTCCTTCATCAGTCTGCCATACGTCTTCTGTATATTTTTCCTCTGGGAAGCCACATTAAATTATATGTAAATGTTTTCCCAATCATGTGCACATAAAATTTGTTCATATAGAAAAAGTTTGCAGCCCTGGTTGAAGAGAAAGAGTGTTTTGTACCAGGGATCATGCCACCAACAACACTGTTATTTAGTGCCGTATTTATCCTTCCTTTGACAAATGAAGACCCTTATTTCTAGCTCCTACCAATCTGTCTATTGTCATCTCTCACTGTACTCATCTCCTCCAATCAGAGACAACACAGAATAATGCAGGAATTTACTCCACAGATATACCTGTAGGAGCATAGTAAGATATTTGGGTCTAATTTTTTTGTTGTTGTCTTAAGAAAATTATTAAAGACAATGCAAATATTTGCCAATATATAATTGACTAAGAATTTTAAGGTACAGCTAAATAATGTAATACTATATAGTTAGGAAAAAGCAAGCCCATCTGTATTATGGAAAATAAATGTCTAAATGGGTAAAAGCAACATCCATAAAAGACTATTATATATAAATAAAATTAGGAAAAAGAAATCATTGCATTTTCTTTCATATTCTTTAGGATTAATTTCATTTTTCTCCAAGTGTATGTATTACTTTTGTCCTAAATATATTATTAAAATAAAATAAATATTTCTGGTAGCCTTGGTGTTGTGTTCAGCTCTCCTTTCAAGAGAATTTATTGTAAAGTGGGTAGTTAGTGGGCTACTTCCAATCTCTACAACTTTACGTCCATCACAGTATTTATCCTGAGGCCCCTCCCCTTGGGATCCTCCTATCCAGAGAATTAGTAGGGAGGGGGAACTAGAGTTGGCTCGTGGCAGAATTTTCTCTAGAACTCCCCATTGGGTTGGCTAAGACTTCCTCAGAGTTGCAGTCTGAAGTTTCTCTTGTTTAATCATTCTTTTGCCCTCTCTCCTTTCACAGGTGTCAGAGCTGTACTGTAATAACAAAACCATGTCCAGTTGGCTCCTACTCCATCTCACTCTTATCTTTCATAGGCTTTCTTCCTAATGACCCCATTCCATGCCTAGTTTTATCTTGGTGTCTTATGTTTAGAGGATCTACACTGGCACAATTGGGACCAACAATGGTGTAACAGGATACGATGTAAGATGACGACCACTATTTAAGTAGCTGTTAGGAAAGGGCAAGGAGTGGAATAAGGAGTGGGGAGAGAGAGAGTCCCTGGAACAAGATGATGGCCTACTTGCTAAACATAGTACTGATAATAACCTGGGACCACGTCCTATAAAATAGATCAGTCTTCTGGTGTAGTGAATCAGCATTTAAACACTGTGGGGGGAATAGTGTCTATAAAGATATTGGAGAGGAAAAAGTAACCCATTGGGTAGAGCTTTTAGTGATATGAGACATGACTAGAAGAAATATACAGGTTTCAGGGCAGTGCTCAGGGACCTAGAAGGAAAAAGACCAGGGAAACAAGAAGTGGATGTCTGTGGAAGAGGCACTTAGATAGATATAAGGCTATAGGTGCAATGCTGAACATTTCTGTATCATGTGCCAATGTTCACATTTTTTAAATTTTTAAAAAAATTTTTTAATTTATTTTTTATTTAGTAAATATAAATTTCCAAAGTACAGTTAATGGATTACAATGGCTTCCCCCCCATAATTTCCCTCCCTCTCACACCCCTCCCATCTCCCGCTCCCTCTCCCATTCCATTCACATCCAGATTCATTTTCAATTATCTTTATATACAGAAGATCAACTTAGTATATATTAAGTAAAGATTTCATCAAAATTTTTAAATTTTTTTGACAGGCAGAGTTAGACAGTGAGAGATAGACAGAGAGAAAGGTCTTCCTTTTATGTTGGTTCAACCCCCAAATGGCCGCTATGGCCGGTGCACTGTGGCCGGCATGCTATGCCAATCCAAAGCCAGGAGCCAGGTGTTTCCTCCTGGTCTCCCATGCGGGCACAGGGCCCAAGCACTTGGGCCATCCTCCACTGCCTCCCCGGGCCACAGCAGAGAGCTGGACTGGAAGAGGAGCAACCAGGACTAGAACCTGGGGTGCTGGCACCACAGGCAGAGATTTGGCCAAGTGAGCCGCAGCGCCAGCCCAATGTTCACATTTTTAAAACATTAATCACTTAGTAAACATTGAACACCCAACTAGTCAAAATGACTTGGCCAGTTGTTGCTAGCCAGCTTTTGTCATTGTTCCTGCCTGAACTGGCACATATGTGAATGAGTGACAGTGATAATATAGAGGTTGTACATGGGCTTAATAGTATGAATTCACTTTGACTTATTCTGCCTGACTACTGCCACCATGGAACACCCAATCTACTAGCAGTAATGATGAAAACTGAACCCTTGTGGAATTATTCCTTATGGCTCAATGCACCATTGATACAAGAATGTTCTCATGATCATGTGATACGCTGGTTCTATTATATACCACTCCATTCAAAATCAATAAGTATATGGACCTCCTTCCACCCTGGAAGGATTATGACCTCCTGGGATTATTCCATGAATAAGTTTGCATTTCCGGCTTATAGTCCTTAATTGAGTACTATTATTTTGGAGATTAGGGTACACGTGATCCACAGGCATGGAATTGTTTTCTTCATGAAAGTAAGACTTAGGAAGATTTCATAACCTACTCAAAGTTGCACAGTCAGAAAGTCTGAGAGTTGCAATTTAATTCTAAAGCCTGGGTCTCCAAAGCCCATTCTTACTCTGGCGTAGCCGACCCAGTGTAGTTTTCTGTGGAGAGTGTGCAGGCCTTGGTTTGGCCACTGTATAACCAAAAACTGAACCCAGAGACCTTCTCTCAGAGACACAGGGGAACCTTGGGAACGTCCTCTGTGGTTGGTTCAAAGCAAAGTGGAACAATAAATGAATATCTTTCAGTACATGAAATATACTGAATTTTAAGTGTGGTATTGAAGGCTTTCTTTCTTCAACTACCCAATCAGTGGAGGTTTGACTTTAAGACCAATATTGGTGGATGATGTGGAAAAATCTATACCAGAGTCAGGCTCAGTGCAGCTCCTAAGTGTCTGATTGCCCTTTTCAGACCTAATACTCATCTGAAAAAAATCTTACAAGTTTATCAGAAGCCTGTGTGTATGTGTGTGTGTGTGTGTATGTGTATGTTTGAGTGATTCTTCAATAAATCTGATTTGCTGCTTTTCTTTCTAACTACTGATGTCCAGGTCATCGTGTTCTATAATGTATCCTCTTTCTGAGTCTTGTGGAGTCATCTGCCTTGAATTTCTTCATCTTGTGATAGACCTGTGTGAGTCTTTTGGTGACAAGTGACAAAAACTCAGCTTATGCCCTCATAAGATTTATTAGGCCATAGAAGCAAATCTTTGGTTTAGGATAAGTGGGCATGAAGCTCCTGTATGCTACCAGGAATCCATTTACTCATGTCTCCTCTCTGCTTCTTTCAGCCTGTCAGCTCTACCTTTTCAGTTAGCCTTCCTCCATTGGACAAGAGTCACAGTTGTTGGTGATTCTCATATCTCACAATCTATATCTTCATTTCTTCCAGTGTCAGCTTGAAAAATCTCAAAGGCAGGTGATTATTGGATACACTTAGGTTAGGTAGCACCCTGTGCCAGTGAAATTGAGCATATTGTGGTTATGCTCTCTCTGTAATGAGATGGCTTGAGTGTGGGGAGTAGCAGTTCCTGAAACAAAGGGGGGTGATGTTGCCATCCAAGAGGAAGGGATATTGGAGAGACAAAGCAACAACACTTACCATGATGGCCTAAGAGGAGTAAGCCAGCTACAAGCTCTGGGGTGAGTGCTGTAATTCAGTGGATTAAGCCACTGCTGGAGATACACTCATCCTATAACAGAATGCATGGGTTTGAGTTCTGCTTTCACTTCTGATCCAGCTTCTTGTTAATGTGCACCCTAGGAGGAAGTTAGTGATGACTCAAGTACTTAGGTCCCTGCCACCCATGAAGAAGACCAGGATATAGTTCCTGGCTCCTGGTTTTGGCCGGGTTCAGCCCTGGCTGTTTCAGGCAGGCATTTGGGGAGTGAACCAGAAGATCTCTCTCTCTCTCTCTCTCTCTCTCTCTCTCTCTCTCTCCCTTTTAAATAAATAAATACATTTTTAAAAATGCCACACACTGTTTGTGAAACAATTATAATTTTTCCTCTTCAGTGAAACATGAATTCTGGAGGAGGTAAAGATATTTTCCCCTGCCTTTGTATTTTACACAATGATTAACGCAGTGTCTTACACTAAAGCAAGAAATAGAAAGAGAAAAAAACAGAGCGGATGATGGATTTCTCCGCCGGGATGCTGACATTTATTCTAGCCGTTAACTCCTTATTGGAGATCTTCAGGTGTTTCTTGGCTGCACTTGCTTCTTGCTTGATCAAGAATCTGCTTTCTCACAGGCTCCTGTAGCCTGTAGGTCTCTGAAGCTGCCTATGCACTGAATGACGGGTAAAATTTGGGTTAAAGATAATTGTAAATATGGTATTGATATTAACTGATGTTTTCCCAACATTGTAATAATGCTTGTTTTGTTTGTTGGAGAGTTTATTACTTTTTGATCAATAGAATGTGAGATTTGTGGGTGGAATTAGCATAGTGAATAACAATTAGGGAAAAAAATCAATGGCATTCAGACAAATAGGAGACTTGAAAAAATCCCATAGGTGCACCAAACTTCATACATGTGCACACACTCACATATACATTTTGGAAATTGACAGGCATCTTACTTACAATTCCAAAGCATTGGGTGAGGGTGGGAGGTATTATGTGGCTCCTATAAGCAAAAAGGAACAGATATGGAGGAGCCATTGTGGATGCTGATTTTAGAAAACTCAAATTTTTGTATTCGAAAAACCTGGGACATCAATATTTGTACTCTTTTTTTCTTAAGTTTAATTAAGAGTCACTGAAGTCTTCCTCTTCACTAACTCTCTGCTGGATGCTGGGGCTAAGAGGTGAAACAGATAGAACTCCAGTTTTCCCATAGTCTCCTTTCTATTTTCCATCATTCAACATTATTCTGTGGGTGGTCAGAAGCATTTAAGTACTACGTCATTGGATCATAACCATTTAAATTAAGAGAGAACCTAGAAGTCACATGAACCAATTTACCCCTAAGAATAGGACGGAAATCTCTGGAACTGTAGTTGGTCCTCAAGTATTTGCTTGAATATCTTTAACATTTTTTATTTCTTTGAAAGGCAAAGATGCACACATACACACACACACAGAGGGACAGAGACAGATAGTGAAAGGTCTTTCATTTACTGGTTCACTCACTAATTGCTGCAATAGCCAGGGCTTGGATAAGTTGAAGCCAGAAGCCAGGTACTCAATCCAGGACTCTGATGTAGGTGGCAGGGACGTAAGCCCTGAGCCATCCCTGGCTGCTCCCCAGGGTGCACATTACCAGGAAGCTGGAATCAGAAACAGAGCCAGAACTGACACCCAAGCACTCTGACGTGGGATATTGGTGTTCTAAACCGGTGTCTTAACTGCTGTGTCAAATGCCCACCCCTGCTTGAATATTTCTAATACCAGGGAGCTCATTACCTCCCAAGGCAACCCACTGTAGTGTGGCACAGCATTGATGGCTAGAATGTGCTTTCTAACACTGCAGTGAAGCCTGTTCCCCTACAACATCCACTCATTAGAACTGTCTCCTGCAACATCCACTCGGTAGAAGTGGTTGTGCCTCTGGAGTCAGAAAAAGCAAGAGAGGAAGGAAGGAAACGGATTCATTTGTCACCTTGAAAGGCACTTTTCTTTAGGAAAAATGACCAAGACTAATGATTTTATCCGTTTTTGAGTATTACTGTGTTCTAGGCATTGGAGTAAGTTCTTTGCATGTACAAATGATCTCACTTTCTTTTTCGGCAAATATAAGAGGTAATTTCTGTTATTAGCTCATGATTACAGATGGGAAAACTGAGAATTATTTAGTTAATATAGCCCCACAAATCTTATTCCAGAATTCAAGCCCAGAAAGCCTGTTTCTCTCTTTGACCTTGCTGTCTTTAGCACAAGGAATAAAAATCCACATAACACCCATGCTTTTTTTCAGTTTCTATATTTGCCTTGAAATGCCTGGTTTTTCTCTAGTTGTTGAGTATGGTGTGGACGGTGCTAAAAGGAAACACAATGAAGCATTCCTCAATTCCCTTCTGTTTTTTTTTTTTTTTCTTTAGAGATTTATTTTTTATTTGAAAGGCAGAGTTAGAGAGTGAGAGCGAGAGATTGATCTTTCATCTGCTGGTTCACTCCCCAAATGGCCGCCAAGGCCAGAGTTGGGCCAGTCTGAAGCCAGGATCCAGGAGCATTATCCAGGTCTCACACATGGGTACAGGGGCCCATATACTTGGGCCATCCTCCCCTGCTTTCCCAAGGACGTTAGCAGGGTGTTGGATTGGAAATGGAGCAGCTGGAATTTGAACCAGCACCCTTATGGGATGCTGGCATTGCAGGCAGTGGCTTTATCTGCTGTCACAGCACCGACCCCTTCCTTTCCATTCTATGAAGTTCGAAAGATGAAGCCATGGGGCTTTGGAGAATGGGAAGAATTTACATTTGTTTTCTAGATTTATTTTCCTCAAGAGTTCAGAAGACTTGTGCGATGAGTTACAGTTCTGTGTACCTTGAATGCTGTCAAATACATGCCCTTACATTTCTGTCATGCTGTTTCCCCTGTGAGCCATCTCTGACTCTTGGTTGGAGGATGGCAAACTCTGCAGAGGAGGACCCTCTGATGCGGTAGCCACAACCCAAGTACCCGTCTTTTCTGAGTGGAAGGAATTTCTCTCAAGAAACAAGTTGATGTGAACATCTTTAAGGGAGCAGCCGTGTTTCTTTTTGTCTCCTGAGCCTTGAGCAAATGTGGTTCAGAGAAGTTACTAAAATGTATGTGTTGGATTAAATACAGTGATTAAGTTAAAATACAGTTCTCAGCTCTTTCATTTTGGTGGTACATCTAAGAAGTATTCCCTGAGAACACAGGTAAAATGTTTTTACATCATTGTTTTTCTCCCTGTAGACTCTGACATCTGTGTATCCTGGTTTGTGAGAATTCCATGGGGTTCATTGCCATGTCTGAGAATCCTCACTATATATCATCGTATCTGATAATTCCTTACGGAGTATCTCTGGAGCTGAGAATTTCCTTCCCCTGCATGCCGGTTCAGAAATCAATGTTTAGAATAATGGCCCTTCTTGGCTCTGAATTGGGCTGGTTAATAACCATTGCTGGGGAAATCAATCAAATCTATGATATCTTATTACTTACACTAATTTAATCACAGGGAACAGATCGCTGTTCCAGTTCAAAGGGCAAAGTGTGTGTGTGCGTGCATAGTGTGTGTATGTATGTGTGTATGTGAGAGACAGAGAGAGAGAGAGAGAGAGAAGAAAGGAGGGAAGGAGGGAAGGAGGGAGGAGAGAGAGAGAGAGAGAGAGAGAACCTTAAGCTCAGAAGGTAGTGAAGCACTAAAGGGAAGGACCTACCACTATAAAGCTCTGCAGCATAATTATAGGCAATATTCAGTTGAACTTTAATTTGCATCTGAAAGCATGCCACTTTTATTCCAATTTCATTCTGAGACTATTTTGTGTTTTGAATAATCTTTGGGATCAGAGAAGGCAATTGTTAATTCCCTACACACAAAAATTAACTGAGCTTGATCCTTAGTAAAATTACTCACATGTGATTCCCAAAACCAGCCCAGTTGGCTCAGTTCTGGGCCAATCATTGGTGTATGGGTGGACAGTATGATGCCGTTATTGTGAGGGTTGACCACAGTTCAGTCTCTCTGTGTCCAGCACTTAGTCTTTGTCAAGCTCACATACTCCCTCCCATCACCTTTTTATCCACTGTAACTCAAATGCCCCTGTCTCTGTGAAATCTTTTTCTGGAGCTTCCAATCTGGTAGGAGTTCTTCAGCTTCTGAACCTCAACTTTTTGTGCCCCTGGAGTGGACATTAATTACCTGGTTTACCCCAAGTTTCTTTCCATTAGGCAGTGCCCTTTTCTTGTTCCATGAGTGTTCTGGTGGAGTTTTCAACCAAGGATGCTGCTCCTTTGTCCAGGAGAACAAGTGGATCGAAGCCCTTTCTCCTCTTGGACACAGAGACTGGTTCAGGATGAGCCATGTAGAATCCTGTCTTTGTGACTGTGCAGAGTTTGGGAGAGAAGACATTCCTGAAATTGCAAACTGCGAAGACTACCAAACTACAGTTTCATCTTTGCATGTCTGTTGTTCCTGCATAGTGCTGCCTTAGTCATTTGTCTTTGTATTATGAAATTTCTTATTCTCTGTTCACTGGTTCTAATGCAGAGATAACAAATTTTATCTTAGGATCCAAGCTTGATTGATTAGCAGGGGCTACTGTAGTGCTGTGTTAAGAAAAAATCTAAGGACCTGTGTGGGGTCAGAAAGAAAAGAGATCTGTGATCAATTCGCTATGTCTGACAGGGGAACAGGAGTGGTGGTAAGCAGGTAGGTGTTTGCCATCCTTCATCTGGTGACATATGCTATTTTTTCTCAGTGATTGGTGTGACTCCTGGATTTAGGCAGCTCCCTATTTCTATCACTTGTCACATTTGTCACCAGGAAAGCCACAGTGGCCATCTCAGGAACTAGGCCAGAGTTCTGCCCTTCAGATTTTGACATTAATTCTTTGGGTCCTCACAGGCTGAAGTCAGTCATCAGAATAAATGATGTTAAAGAGTATAAATCCAAGTGGGACAGGAACATAAAGAGTGAAGGATCAAATAAGGCCATTCTGATCAATTCAGAATGGGAGACCCAGGGGTGTGCACATGTTCAGAGCAGCCCAGGAAGCAAATTCACTTTAACACACTTTCCAATTCAGTTTTTAATTGATTAAATTGGTGGCATGATGGTCCTTTGGGAATTTTTTATGTTCATCTGTGGTCACAAACCACGCACACATTCTTTGCTATTGCATTTCCTCTGCCCAGCCACAATAAGTGCTCAATAATTTGTGTTGAATGAGGGGGTGAATAAATGAGCAAATATCCAAACTGTTTAGCTCACACTAGGAATCAAAACTGACAACATTGATATTTATGGAATGTTGTTTAAATTGAAGTGATAGCCCGATATATTCAGCTTTTGATATTTAGGCTGCAGACTTGATAAGATTTGGTGGTGGAGAGGATGCTTGGAGAAAGAGGACAAATCAACTCAGCAGCCTGGAGCACCTGAGTGAATGACACTCATCATGACACTCTGCAGGCACATGTAGTGACTCTGTCAAAAGTACTTCTCAGACTCCAAGACTCCATTTTTATTGACTGGTTATGTGTCTTTCTCATAATCAAGGTAGTGCATTGAGTGAGACATTGCTTACTTTGTTAACCACTGCACTCCAGAACCTAGTGCAATGATAGCACAAAGATCTGCAGTAAATTCTAAGTTTGTGCATATGTTGACAGTATATGTCCATTGATTATGAATAAACATTTAATTGTTATATAGAATGGCACTATATTTCTATTTATGGTGACCATTTGTGATGGGATAAAGATACAAACCTTGTTGTACACAATTCAGAACTGCTCTCTAGTCTTCCAGAGACATGTGAATCTTATCTTACTGTGGTATTAAAATGCAAATTTTGCATGAACTTCAATTACTGAAAGTCTATATGGAATTTATGAGGCTTAACCCATAGCTGGTTCCTGTTCACAGTCAAAGGCCAATGAATGGTCAATAAAAGCTGCAAACAGCTTTCCATTATTCCTGATGGATTTCTCTGTAAGATGACAGGGTGTAACAATGATCAATAGTGGAACAGTCATTCCTGAAGGCCTCTTGTGCCAGATATAATATATTGATAAAAAGAAGGGAGCGTGAAGTTGTGAAGTTGTGTTGGTAAATTGGCCTGTGATTTTGGGTAAACAGAGGAAAATTTTCCTTGAAATTAGAAGAGGCTGTGTTTTAATCCTTCCAATAGGACCTGGCACATAGTTGAGGCTCAATGAATATTATTGAGATAATTATCTTGGAAGAGTTGATTTAAAAGAATCATATTGAATTGCTTAAGGCTAGCATTTTGGTAAGAATAAGATCCCAGGAGCCAGTTTAGTTATCACTAGGTTTTTCTCCTGCCAAGGAAGAAAATGAATTGAAAAGACGCTTTCAGCTTACTGAGTTATGGGGACAACCCTTTTTTGTGTATTCATTGCAGAACTGCTCAGTGCTTCCTGGCCTCATCTGGAAGTCACATTTGAAAATCTCCACCAGGATGCTGCAACAGGTTGGACGGAGGATGTGATGAGCTGCACTAACTCAGGAGGGCACCATTCTGATATCCAAATCAGTTAGTTTACTTGTGTCTCTTAGATTTTCTGAACACCAATGCCCAGATTTCTTTTAAAAGTTTATTATTATTATTATTATTATTATTAGAGAGAGAGAGACAGAGAGAAGGAGGAGAGAGAGAAAGAGAGAGAGAGAGAGAGAGAGAGAGCATGAATCTACAACTGGGCTGGCCCAGGCTAAAGACAAGAGCTAGGAACTCCATAAAGGTCTGCTACATGGGTGGCAGGAACCCAATTCTTTGAGCCACCATCTGCCTCCCAGGATCTACCTTAGCATGAGGCTGGAATCTGGAGCAGAGCTGCTGCTTGAACTCAGACAGTCTGATATGAGATGTCATATCTTTTTTATTTTTTTTCAATTTTTCCCCCAGAAACCTTTTATTTAAGGCATACAAACATCATGTATTTCATAAATACAAACGTAGGAACATAGCGATTCTTGCCATCCCATGATGCACACGTCTTAAACAGTGTTGTTACCACTAGGCCAAACACCACCTCCCAGTATGTCCAGATTTTAATGCTCATAGGGAGCTGGTAAACAGTGGCCCATCGACAGGCATGAGAGCTCTATTCTTGCCATGCTTCGCAACTGTGTGCTTTTAGAAATCCCAATATTGGCCGGCGCCATGGCTCAATAGGTTAATCCTCCGCCTGCAGTGCTGGCACACCGGGTTCTAGTCCCGGTCAGGGCACCGGATTCTGTCCCGGACGCTCCTCTTCCTGTCCAGCTCTCTGCTGTGGCCCGGGAGTGCAGTTGAGGATGGCCACAAGTGCTTGGGCCCTGCACCTGCATGGGAGACCAGGAAAAAAGCACCTGGCTCCTGGCTTTGGATCTGCGCGGTGTGCCGGCCGCAGTGCGCTGGCTGCAGCGGCCATTGGAGGGTGAACTAATGGAAAAAAAGGAAGACTATTCTCTCTCTCTCTCTCACTGTCCACTCTGCCTGTCAAAAAAGAAAAAAAAAGAAATCCCCAAATCAAAATTAGGATCACTTAGGTGGTGACTCTCAGTCCTGGCTGCACATTAGGATCAACTGGGAGTCTTGAAAAACATCAGGCGGGAGCCCCGTCCCAACCTAAGGTCTTTACAAGCAGAGCTGGGCATCCGATTTCTTTTAAAGCTTCTTGGAGTTGAACACCAAAGACTAAGCTCAATAGGGAAATATTGTAATTCATCAGCCGCTTTTATTCTCCAGCTTCATTTTTTTAAATTTCTTTTTTAAAGAATTATTTCAGTTATTTGAAAGTCAGAGTTATACAGAGAGAGAAAGGGAGGCGCAGAGAGAGAGAGAGAGAGAGAGAGAGAGAGAGAGAGGTCTTCCATTCCACTGGTTCACTCCCCAGATGACTGCAATGGCCAGAGCTGAGCTGATCCAAAGCCAGGAGCCAGGAACTTCTTCCAGGTCTCCCACGCAGGTACAGGGGTCCAAGGACTTGGGCCACCTTCCACTGCTTTCCCAGGCCATAGCAGAGAGCTGGATCAGAAGAGGAGCAGCCAGGACTCAAACTGGCGCCCATATGGGATGCTGGCGCTGAAGGCTGGGGCTTTAATCCACCACGCCACAGCACCAGCCCCTCTCTATCTTTATTAAGGTGGAATTGACAAATAAGAGCTGTATGTATTTATGGTGTATAATGTCTATATATATATATATATACAAAAATATATGCATTGTAGAATGATTACCACAATCAAACTAATTAACATATCCATCACTTCCCATAGCTACTGTTTGGGTGGGTGTGTATGTGTGTAGAGATCTTTCCTCTTAGCAATTTCAAGGTCACAGTATAGTATTTTTAACTATAGCCAACATAATGTACATTAGAGCCCCAGAATTTGTTCCTCCTGTGTAACAGTATTTGTAGCCTTTGGCCACTTTCTCCCCATTTCCCCCAACCTCTACGCCTGCTAACCCCCAGTCTCCTCTCTGCTTCTATGAGCTCAACTTTTTTTTGTTAGACATGTCAGATTTTTAAGATATTTGAATTACAGTAATTTTTCCACTTGTATGTTGCTATATTGTTTACTAAGGAATATCATGAACATTGTTAGAATAAGCAAATAACAAACCATCTGAAAGAATAACAACATAATATACAATTTTATAGAAATAGACTTCCAGACAATCTTGTGTTGCAGTTTCAAAAATCTATCTATGGCTACTTCATTTTGTTTTCTCTTCTGGATCTTTTTTTTCTTTCAACTTAAAAAAGAAATCCACAGAAGAGGGAGATTTTTCTGTGTATATCTCTCTGTACCTGGCTTCCTCTATTTAGCATAATGTCCTCCAGGCTCATTCGTGTTGCACTGGAGACTTTTCTGATGGAGACAACCTGTTTGCTTTGATGCATAATTGGGCAATAAATTTATTTCAACTGGATTTGGAGCATCTTTGGAATTAGATACTGTTAACCAAATAAAGGGCAGCTGGACTTTTAGGATAGCTAATTTCATTTTTGTCTATGCTCTGTGAAGAGAACAACATGAAAGATTATCTTATCTCTTGTCCAGACACTGATTGTAATCATTGCCTAGAATTTTCAAACTTTGAGGAAGGCAGATTAGCATATGGTAATTAACTGAGATGCTGCAGGTCTGTTGGCAATGCCTCCAAATATGTAATGCCCCAGGAAATTCTACTTCAGGCAGGCACACACGGGGGAAGGCTGTCCTTGGGTGTGGGAACAAAGGAAAAGATGGGCCTGGGGTTTCACACTTAAGAAAGCAACAAAAGGAGGTAGCTCCCAAAGCCCCTGCCTCTTACCAATCAAAAAGAGAAGCAGTGGAGGGGAGAGATGGCCTGTGCTGGTTGGTGGACAGAGGTCATGGGAAGGAGGGCTGGCCACATGCTGACTGAGCAGTTAACCTTTCAGAAGGACAACTGTCAGTGAAATCACTCAGCCATCGTAGCTTTGACTTGACGCATGCACGAACAGCCATGGTGGAGATGGCCACACAGGGCTTTTCTGTGAGATGCAGATGACTTACAGTTGTTTACAAAAGGGAGGGGAAGCAAAGTTCAAAAGAGGATTGAAGGAGAACAGAGAGGCTGATATAATTTACTTGCTAAAGAGTGTAATTAAATTTTCTTATCCATTCAGATACCACAAATTAAAAAACAATAACCTGATGTGTCTGAGAATCTATCTGTCTCATTATCTATCTGTGCTATTGAATTCAGGCCATATTATTGAGTATTATGGGAAATAGACTTATTGTTTTAAATAATCAACAAACATATAATAAAGGGATATTTCTGATTAAGTGTTGTTCAATCAAGGATTGTATTTCTGTTAAAAACATGATCCTGAATATCTGTGGTCTTATATATATGGCTGGGGTTATGCCTTTACTGGGCCTATAAGAATGTTTGGCTCATTCTCATTTGATTAATAAGTCCACTGAGTCTTGATGGGAATAACCAGCAATATTAAGTAATGTGGACACTGACCCAGTGACTTATCCCTGAGGGGATTCATGTCAGTGAAGGCAAGTGAGGGCAGAGCTGTTGTTGAGAACCTCCCTGGGGACACAACAATGGTGCTCCTTATAGCGTTATAGGGACACAGAGGATCTGGAGGGTCACTCTTTTTTTTTTTTTTTTTTTTTTTTTTTTTTTACAGGCAGAGTGGACAGTGAGAGAGAGAGACAGAGAGAAAGGTCTTCCTTTTGCTGTTGGTTCACCCTCCAATGTGTCGCTCCCCGTCTTCGTGGAGGAACGACATAGGGCCCTCCCCGGGTTTGCTGCTGGTTCTTCCCGGGTTGGCTACCGTCCCTCCACCTCCGTGGAAGGGCGGTTCCCCCTGCCACATTCCCCACTTCTGCGGGGGAGCGGCACACCGCCGGCCGGCTCTCTCGGGGGCTGCTCAGATGTTCCTCAGGTGTTCCCCCTAGATGTTCCTGGTGCATGTTGTCTCTCTCCTCCTTTATAGTCCTCTTCCACCAATCCCAACTCTGCTACCCACATGCCGAGTACGCTGCTCTCCTCTAATCAGGAGCAGGTCCCACAGTTTATTGGTTGAACTGGAGGCAGCTGCGTAGAAGCTGTTTCTCCCTTCTCAGCGCCATATTGTGGGAGAGCAGATGCATAGAATAAGTCTTAATTCCAGTAACTTAGTCTAGTCCGGGTTGCTCCCCACACAATGGTTGCCGCGGCCGCCGGCCGGCGCACCGCGCTGATCCGATGGCAGGAGCCATGTACTTATCCTGGTCTTCCATGGGGTGCAGGGCCCAAGCACCTGGGCCATCCTCCACTGCACTCCCTGGCCACAGCAGAGAGCTGGCCTGGAAGAGGAGCAACCGGCTGAGGGTCACTCTTATCCCCACTCTTCCTGAGATCTATACTTGGTACTCAGACCTTCCTTGCAGCTGTCTCTGTGTGTGGGTTGAGGGGATGAAGTAGCAAAAAGCAGATCTATGGAGTACAAAAGGATCATGAAAGGGAAGTGGCTAGAGGATGTCTAGGGCTGTGTCTTCTCATGACTCAGCAGCCCATGCACATTTCGGTGTGAGCCAAGGTGTTCCCCAAGGGAGCCAGATGACGCAGGCTTATTTCTGTGCTCTGTCCCTTATTGCCTGTGTCATCTCAACTCTTAGTTTCCTCATCTGTCAGTAGGGTGATGATCACAAAGTTCCACATCAAGGGCTATTCTGGGAATGAAAAGAGATTACTTGGAAGTGTTTAGAACAGTTCCTGGCACATAGTAAATTTCCTGTATAAGTTAGTTGTTCTCACAGGCATCTAAGAGGCTAATAGGGATATCTGACATCTTGCATGTGTCCCTTAAGTGAATGGTCCATTCAATAAACATTTGCTAAGTATTGCTGTGTATCAGGTCTCATGCAAATTACTCACAAATGAAATACAAATGGCCTCCCTTTCAGGGAGCTAGGGTGGATGGTTTGTTGTTTATCCCAAGAATATTCTATGGGGTTGACAATCAAAAGGAAAGAACAGTAGAACTACTCAGCCAAGAGCACAGGTGGGACTCCAGTCCAGGAAGGTTCAAGCCATGGGGCTGGAGCTTCCCTGGGGTCGGGGGTTAATTACATCCTAAGGAACAGCCAGAGTCAGGTGGAGAGGGTGACAGAACATGGCTTCAGGCCTTTTTCTTTCCTCCAGCATAGATGTGACTTACAAAGTCACTCAAGTTGCCATCTCAGCCTCAGAAAAGCAGAAAAAAGAGGTCATGGCTTCCTTCCAGAGACCCCAGCAGCAGGAGACTGTCCGTCACTCCTACGAGCAGCAGCTTCTTCAGGCCTCTCAGAAGCTTTACCTGCTACGTGATGCTGGTCTTGGGTGGAGAGAAGCATTCTTTGCTGAGGCCTCCTGGGTCCTGAGCCGAAGCTATGACCTGCAAGTAGCTTCCTGGGGACAGAACAGCTGGCATCCCACTTGACTGGATATCACAATTAGTTAGAGAATCTCTGCTTGGCACAACCGGGCTAGATCTTGGAGAAAATTTCAGATGATCCTATCATTTTGGAAAGGAAGTAACATAAAACCAGAGAAGATGGAGTTCTCTTAATTCTGCTGAGTTTTTTTTTTGTTTTTGTTTTTTTTTTTTTTTTTGCAAACATCTCCACTAATAATCTGTATTTTGTCTGGTCCATCTGAATATGATTCATATCCTAAAAACTTTGCATCAAATATAAAGTCTACAGTATTTTATCAATAGTTGCCAGAATATACCCTAGAATATACTAAAACATTATTTTTAAATTATATAAAACAAATTGATATTTTATTTGATCATTTTGGTAAAGTTGGTGTCCCTTAGTGTAATCACCACCACCATTATCATCAACAGCATCATTATCACCACATTATTATTGTTGTTGTTTGTTTTGTAATCACCACATTATAACCATCACTACCTTGGCTGTCATCACAGGTCATCAGCAGTAGCATCACCATCACCACCATCATCACAGTGGATAACAATGTGTTGGACCAGTGGTTCTCAAAGTGTGGTCTGGCACCAGCAACATTAGCATTACCTGGAGACTTGTTAGAAATGCAAAAATCTCTGAGCTTACCTTAGACCTAATATATCACAAACTCTGGATTCAGGCCCAGGAGTTTGTATTTTAACAAACCCTGTAGGCAATTCTGATGCACGCTAAAGTTTGAGAATTATTGTGCTAGATGGTGCCAACAGCTTTTAATGCTGTATCTCATTTATTCCTGATAATGATCCTCTGTGAGAAGTATCATTATTAGCTTCATTTTGAGAAAGCTGAGGCATAGCAAGGTTAAGTAATTTGCCCAGGGTTGCATAGCTTGTAAGGGGTATAGCTAGACTCTGTTACACATTTATTTTCTTCCACTATTTAAGTTTTTCAATGAGGTCAGTATCTGTGTCTTTGCTTAGCCTAAAAAATTCTCTGAGCTACAAAAAGAAGAGTGGTAAACTCTAACAACTGCTCCCTACCTATATTATGGAGTTGTGATTCATTTCTACTCAGCTCCCTCCACTTCACTCCAAAACTAGTGTGTAAGGCGTAAGATGGTGGCGTGACTTCAACGTCTGCCTTGTCTTCCCTTGAGGTGAAGCCAGAGATGATTTCTGGGCGGGGTCTGCGGCCAGTGAGGTCTGTGGCAGACAGAAAAGGAGTAGGCAGGGAGGGGTGAGGCTGAGACCAGCTGCAAAATACTTGCTGAGTAGAGAAAGGGGGGATTGGACAAGAAATAGACCCAAAAGAGAATAAATTAATAATCAGGGACCACTATTCTGTGACTCGAATACCATGATATGAATACTGTGGTGAGCACACTAGGGTTTAGGGCAGTCACTGGGCAACAGATGATCTGGGATTGAATGTTGCCTATTTTTGACACTTAAGTAGAATTCTTATTCTGCTACACTGAAATTGGAGCAACTAATTATGAAAAATGGCCCTGTTAGGTGATGGAGAAACATTTAGTTTGATTTCATGGTGACATCCAAGGGATTAAAGAACTCATGGAAACCAAATGTAAAATATGGTGTTGTGGTGTGTGCATATGTGCTTATGAGATATACACGCATCCATATGTGCACGCACATGACGGTGCTTCACAGGTGATGTGCAAAATGACATTAAAAGATAAGTTTATTTTGGTGTAAAATTTTGTGAAATCTATACATACAAGGGATCTTCCAAGATTCATGGAACGCATCTGTTATGAAGAAACTGCATGGATTTATACATCTTTGCACCCAAATAAACTTATTTTTAGTTGCATTTTTCCATGAGCTTTTTGAAGTCCTATCATAGAGTTCTGGTTCTTCCCTACGTGCTTGATCTGGGAACTCAGCCATGGAGCCGTGGAGGAGTGGAAACATGGAGGGAACAAGAGGAGAGGAGCCGAGGCATTCCTGTTGGGAGCCAGTGTTAACCGCCAGTCAGTGAGCGAACCTCAGCTGGTCCTGGCCTCCAGCCTTTGAGTCTGAAACCCCAGAGATGGTGGAGCAGAATCAAGTCATACCTGCAGGGTCCTGGTGCAATTCTGACCCCTGGGAACCATCAGCACAATCAATGGTTGTTTGCTACCACTAGACCTTGGGATAATTTGTTATGCAGCCCTAATACATGGATTACCATTTCCAAGCCTGTCTCCACCCTGCTGTTCAGGTGTCTGTTTAAAAATGTTATTGTGGGGCCCCGAGCTGTGGCGCAGTAGGTTAATACCCTGGCCTGAAGTGCCGGCATCCCATATGGGCACTGGTTCGAGACGCAGCTGCTCCATTTCCAATCCAGCTCTCTGCTATGGCCTGGGAAAGCAGTGGAGGATGGTCCAAGTCCTTGGGCCCCTGCACCCACTCCTGGCTCCTGGCTCCTGGCTTTGGATTGGTGCAGCTCTGGCCATTGCAGCCAACTGGGGAGTGAACCATCGGATAGAAGATCTCTCTCTCTCTGCCTCTACCTCTCTCTGTGTAACTCTGAGTTTCAATAAATAAATAAATAAATAAATAAATAAATCTTTAAAAAATGTTACTGTGTCAGGGGCCGGTACTTTGGCATAGCAGGTTAAGCCGCCAACTGCAGCACCTGCATTCCATATGGACACCTATTGGAGTCCCAGCTGCTCTACTTCCCATCCAGCTCTCTGCTGATATTCCTGGGAAAGCAGTGGAGGATGGCTCAAGCGCTTGGGCCCCTGCACCCATGTGGGATACCAGGATGAAGTTCTTGGCTCCTAGCTCCTGGCTCCTGGCTTCAACCTGGCCTCATCCTAGCTGTTGTGGCCATTTGGGGAGTAAACCAGTGAATGGAAGATATCTCTCTCCCTGCCTTTCCCTCTCTCTGTAACTCTGACTTTCAAGTCAATCAATCAATAAATCTTTAAAAAAATATTGTTGTGGGCCTTCCATAACATAAATTAAGGTGCATCTGTGGATAGCTACTGGCCACGGGGTAAAGGTTTGTCGAAGAAAGCTCTCTGCCTGCCTTATCAGTCTCAAAGTTGTACTATATGTGTTTCCCCACCACTAAACTCTACCCAGAGTTGCTTCAGGTTCCCTGAAGCCATAAATTACCCAAATCCTTGTCTGAGCAATTGTATACTTGACTATGAATGGATCTTACAGGATCACAGCAAAAAGGTGAAAAAAGTAAAGTTTACATGCTAAGATTGTCATACAGGAAAATCTATTAAGTTTTTAGAACTCTCTCCACTACTTACTCCTCACTTTTTTTTTTTGCTATGATTTATACCCTACTAACTTTTCAGTGCTAAAAATATTCTTTACTTTAGCAACATATCAACAGGAGCTTGTAAGTTATTTCTGCTGTTGTTGTTCTTGATAATGTCCTTACAAGGCAAAATAAAATGTTGATGACTAACTGCTAGAATAGAAGTAGAAATCTAGGAACCCTTGATCCAAGTGACAAAGTCCAAACCACTTAGCACGACACCAAATACTTGATGCTCTGTTAGTTGAATCCTCTTCTAATTGCATGATGATTAGACCCACCCACAATGTGGTTCAGTAAGTTATAAACTTCTGAGGACTCTGGATATTTGGTAGGGCATTATTTCTTTGGCAAATATGTTGCAAGACACAAAATATTGACTTAGGTTAATTTTAAAAACAGCTTACTTTGAAGCTAGGCATTGCTAGTTCATAAATAATGAACAGCAACCCTATATCCATGTAGATATATACATCTGCACATGCTCAACTCACACATGCAGTCATTCCCACACTCATGTTATCTTCATACACCCACACTAATGTGAAAAGACCTGCACTCACAGATGCAAGACAAAGTGGTTGGAATGATACAGAGGTCAAGCAGGAGATTCCATAAAGGTAACTAAGTGGGACTATGTTTCCCATTTCCGGTCCAATCCCACGGGGCACCACCAATCTCTGTGTATCCACTTTCAGGGATTCTTCTCCCCAAAGTTCTTGAAACAAGTTCATGGCCTGAAAATCAAGGAAGGGCCAATATGAGCTGTGCTCTCATATCTCGTCTGTGCCCTTGACATCACCCCCTTGAATTGGTCCCTGAACAGCTGCCCATCCTTAGGACCTGGGGGAGTCTGCAGTCCAGTGGCCGTCTGCTGGAGAAAGCATTTGCATTTTGGGGGGATGTGCAACCACCTGGTCGTGCTTCAGTTAATCGGTTGCCTGCCACCCAGCCGGGATAAATAGTTCATTTTGGGTTTGTTGACCTCTGTCTCTTCCAGTTGCCTAGTGTCTGGTGATTCCAAGAGTGATAAATAAACACAGGAATTGTAATCACAGCATGCATGATTAGGAATGCTTTCTGAACATTTCAATTCAATTTGCATTTAGGTCTGGTTAACCTGAGGGGCAGGCATGTTAATCTTCACACAATGCAGATTGATTACTGGCTTCTCGAATTTTTCTTCCTTCAGATGACAAGCACTAGCAGCCTGGAATTTGTCAATTTAGGATACCACCCAAGGAGCACAACTAAATGACTTTAGAAAAAGAAAATTAACTTTGTATATGAAACATCACTTTCCTATACAAAGAGAACATAAAATTATTCCCCAAGGAAAGGCACCACCTAGAGCCTACAGCCCCTTAAGACATCTCAGTGACACTACTAAATTTATTAATGAGGGTTGGGAGGTGTTGGCAGAGATGCAGTCCCATTGCTTCTTCCCAGCTCTGTTGCTTAATAAGATTGGTGGACATTTACCAGAGCAGATGATAAATTGGAGAGAGAGTCTTTATCAGCATAAGGGGTGGGGCTGGGGAAGCAGGTGGAGATGTTTTCTCCTGACCTCATAACCCTTAATCTGTCTTCTTTGCAGTGAGGCTTCAATAATCAAAGTGTACAAGAATCCACAGCTTACCTTCGGAAATTCCTAGGAATATGGGGTCGTCTCTGATCTCCGTGGAAGACCTTAGGAATTCTATGCAGGTGTGTAGTCTTGTTCTCCTATGGCCCATTATAACAATGGCAATGCAAAGCAGGTAGATCTTAGAGGTATTTAGTGTCTACTAAGTTATTTGAAAATTTCAGAGGCATCAATTAGACTTCATGTTTCATGGTGCACAGCAGGTGCCTAGGAAACATTTAGTAAATGGATGGGTTTTTGAATTGTTCAGGTGCTGAGGAGTGTTTTTCCACTGGTTCAGTAAAGTGGTACAGAATGTTTTATTCCAGGAAAAGGCACTGAATGGTCTCTGTGGTTTTTGTCTCCTCCTCCTCCACACCGGGTGGCACCCGTTAACTTCATACCATGTCCCAGGACAGATTCTTGACTGTTTTCTCCACCACTGGCACTCACATCCCCTCTTCCATTCAATACCCTATGTGCAACCATGCTACAGCATTTGGGACCATTTCAAAATGCAACACAGAATTAGTTCATCACAAGAACTTCTCAATGGATATAATTTAGTGCTAATGGCCCCTCATTCTCTTTTACAATGCCTCTGGAGAGAGCATTGCTTGCTTGAAGGCTCTGCAATCTACCTCTTCCAAATATTGGTCATTGTGCTTGCTCCCTTTTAAAAAATTATTCTTTTCATAGGTAGGCACATATACACACACACAGGGAGGAAGAGAGAAAGAGAAAGAGAAAAGGGGGAGAGGGAGAAGGAGAGAGAAACGGAAAGACAGAGAGGGAGAAATGCTCCCCTTTGCATTTCACTCATTCTCTAAATTCCCAACATGGCAGGCTAGGCCAAGGCCAGAGCCAGAAGCCAGAAACATAATCCAAGTTTCCTATGTGGGTGTCAGGAACCAATTACTTGAGTCATCACTGGCTGCCTCCCAGGGTCTGCACTGATAGACAGCTTGAATCAGGAGCCAGAACCGAGAATCAAATCCTGGCACTTTGGTGTAGGATACAGGGTTCTTAACTACTAGGGTAAGCATGTACTCCTGAGTGGCTTTTTGATAGTCTGTATTGAGGTTTTGATAAGAAACAGATTTGTTAAACTTATATTTTAAGTGTGTAATATTGCTGTAATTGGTATTTATTATAGCATATATTATATTATTTATGAAGATTTCTGGGAGAAATTTTTTATCTGGTCCTGGTGCCATGAAATCTGACTATTTAGCAAAGAGGAAAACCTTTACCCTTATGACTTACATGAAGTTTCATACATGTTTAAAGTGTGTGTGTGTGTATGTGTGCATGTTTACACGTACCTATTTCAGAAAATTCTCCAAACAATGGAAAGAAAGGATTTTCCTTGGTGAACAAACTACTATCCATTCCTTGAAAACCTGTCTTAAATATACGTCCTTAGAGAAGACTTTCTCAGCTTTGGTTGGACAGTTGGAAACTTCTGCTTCTGGGCCCCCAGATTATTTTGTTCTTTAGGCATTGAATGCACTGTGTTGGGATTTGTGTATTCATGGCTTTCTCCTTCTCACCACAGAAAGTACAGCAGAGACAAGGTTTTTGTGTTGCCCCTAGAACCTGGCAGACAGCTGGGGGCACTGCCATTCAGAAGTTTTACCTAAGCCTCTGATCTTCACTCACTGCTAGCCTTGGCCATATGTTTGGTTTGTTTATAGTTCTGTAATTGAATGTTGACAGAGGGACAGGTGTCTCTGGTCAGATGGGTTTATCTCTTATTGAAGACCTTGCAGTTCTGTTTTTTTTCTTTCATGGAGAGAGAGGGAGAGAAAGGAAGAGAGAGGAAGGGGGGGGGGAGAGGGAGAGAGAGAGAGAGAGAGAGAGAATGAATGAATGAATGAAAATTGGATTAACCAATCAAAACATGTCTCTGTTACTGAGTGGGAAGAGGACCAAGAGTCTTAAGACTTACAAGTTCGATTTGACCCACACATTTAACATGGTTCGGCTTTGAGAACAAGGTGCCCTTTTGTATTCTTGTTACATCTGTGACCGGGTCATTCTCATTTTTGGATTTTTGAGCAGGTCTATTAGAGATAAAACTGTACCTCTGAGGTTTGCTTTCCAAAACACAGCTGTTTTCCAATTTTTTTCCTTTGCTGATTTGGTTTTAATTCCATCCTTCCTTTAACCACTTCCCTTTTCCTTTCTAAGAGCGATACAAAGTTCAGACACGTTTTGAGGTTAAGTTTTTGGTGACTTTAGCAAAGTCAGCAGCAAGCTGACAGTTTCCCTCCCTCAGACTGTGATGAAGTTAAGCAGTGCAGCTGGCTTCCAGTTCTCCCCTGGCCCAGGATCCTCCACTTTGGAGTACACCTCTGGCCTCCCAGCTCTGCAGGAGGTCATCAAGTGTTCTGCAGCATCACTGAGTGGCACTGACAAACAGACTCACCTCACCCTAAGGGCTCCCCATTCAGTCATGGTCTGCTTGGGATTATGGAGCCTCTGGGCCTTGAAAAGTTAAAGAAGGGGATGGTGGGGACCCTCAAGAAGAAAATACTGTTTTTTTTTTTTTTTTTTTTTTTGCCAATGGATTAGAGGGAGCTCAAAAGTTTAAATTGAAAAGTTTTATAACAGATAGGTCTTTAGAACATCAGAAATTGAGACAGCTCATTCTGGTTATTGCTATGTCTTTTAGAAATCTGGTAATGGTTATGGATTGAATATTTGTGTCCTCCCAAATTCGTGTTGAAATTCTAACCCTTAAGAGGACTGTGTTTAGAAATAGGGATTATTAGAGTCATTAAGTTTAAATGTAGTCATAAGGCTGGGGCCCTGTGCAATAGGGTTAGCATCCTTTTGAAAAGACATAGGAGAGAAAGAAGCCATCTGAGCACACAGAGAGGGTAGTTGAAAACTTTCCAAGAAAAGAGGCATCAGAATGAAACCTGCCTAACTGGCACATGTGTAGCCTCTGAAATTATGAGACATATGTTTCTGTGGTTGAAGTCACCCTACCTGTGGTATTTTGCTAGGGCTGCCTAAGCCTCTTATTTGCAAGATATCAAAATATGTCCAACCTTGGTAATTGGAAAGACCAAGGTTCAAGTCCTATCTGCCATTTGTTTGCCGTGAAGTTTAAGCAAGTTTCCTGGCTTCTGAGATTGTATTCTATCATATGTAAAATAGGCATTAATGAGATCTTCAATGTAAAGGTTAAATGAAAGAGTAAATGCACAATTAAATGAGGGACTGGCATAATTGATTATCTGACAGATATCATTTATCAAATGTCTGGTCAACTGCAGTAGTGCTGTTGGGTTTATTGTGATGTGGTCATCTCCTAGCCTTGTACCTACAACTTGGAATTGGCCTCAGGAGGCCTGGGGTAGGAAAACTCCCTGATTCCCTTTCCTTACAAACTGGAGTTGAAGGGATTTTAAAAGATTTCCCCTAAATAGCTACTCTACTGTCTTAAGCAGTGAGCTGTAGTTCAATGAGGTGAGTAAGGAAGCGATATTTTAACCTTTAAGATCCTTGCAAAGAAGAGATAATACTTTCAAATGGAATAAGAGGCATTTAAAGAGAGCTAATAAAGGTATTGATTTGAAAGGTATGGTATGGATTTAAGGGAATGACATGGGATAGTGCTGTATCCTGAGGGTAGCAGTCAGTAGTAGGGAGCCGTTATTACCGCAAGGTCTAGAGACAAGGGGAGGGGCCAGGCCCTGGAATTGGACAGGATGGGGTGGCTGTGTGGAAACGGTGGCCCTGCAGGAGCGATGACTGTAAAGAAGCATAGGAAACTCAGGATGCCCTGGCATCCAGGCAGTGGGGGACACATATCAGTGTTGTTCTTTTATCTTCTCTCCTGCTGTGCTCCCATTGGATAAGGATGTGTCCCCTGGGGGCACACAGCAAGGTGGAGAAGGCAGAGAGTGAGTTTGGGGAGGGAGGCCATGGAACCCACCCAGTACAGGGATCCTCTCAGCACTTCTCAATGTGATTCCTCCAGGTTTGTTGATGTAGAACTTTCTCTTGATTTTCTAGTTAATTTCTGCTCTGGATGATATATTTTTACCTTAAAACAGAAGACTGCAAGCACGTGTGACTGAAGAGAAGAGCTGCAATATACAAGTGGAATGTTTGAAAAATACTTTCTCCATTGAGTGGTCCTGTTAACTCAGGCGTGTCTCTGAGTCCTGTAAACACTGCTCCCTGGGGCCATCCACATGGCCATATTTTTTCATCCCTGGAAATGGAAACCTGCTTCTTTGGGCAGCTTTTTCTTCCTCTTTTTAATTAGGCTTTTTAGCTTGAGCTAATTATAAACTTGCAGACAGTTGTAAGAAATAATTTACAATAATAATACAAAATAATTTTCCAAGAATAATTTACAGCTACTCTTTAACCAGTTTTCTCATTGATAACAAAACTATAGGACAATATGCTACTTGGATATTGCTATAGATGCAACTCACTTATGGTGTTTACAATTCCTACTTGTGTGTGTGTGTGTGTGTGTGTATTTGGTTCTATACAATTTTATCACATGGGTAGGTTTATATATCAACCATCAGTCAAAATACAGAACAATTCAATCACCACATTGATCTTGATGACCTCTTATATCTATTTCCTTCCATCCCCCAACTCACCCTATCTCCCATCTTGTCCCCTGACAATTAGCAAACGGTCCTCTATTTCTGTAATGTTATCATTTATGATTCTATTTATTTGACAGAGTTAGACAGTGAGAGAGAGAGAGAGAGAGAGAGAGAGAGAGAGAGAGAAAGGTCTTCCTTCCGTTGGTTCACTCCCTAATTGGCCGCCACGGCTGGAGCTACGCCGATCCGAAGCCAGGAGCCAGGTGCTTCCTCCTGGTCTCCCATGTGGGTGCAGGAGTCCAAGCACTTGGGCCATCCTCCACTGCCTTCCCCAGCCACAGCAGAGAGTTGGACTGGAAGAGGAACAACCGGGACTAGAACCTGGTGCCCATATGGGATGCTGGTGCCGCAGGTGGAGGATTAACCAAGTGAGCCACAGCACCGGCCCCCGGTAATGTTATCATTTAAGGTGGTATATGGAATATGGCAATAGGTAACCATTAGGACTTTTTTTGTTTTTATATTCAGTGTACTTTTGTTTTGGAGATTCATCCAAATTGTCATTTGTATCACTAGTTCATTTCTTTTTTGACTGAATAATATTCCTTGGTATGGATGCACCACTATTTAACCATCAACCCATTGTAGGCCATCTTGATGTTTTCCAATTATTTACCAAAGGAAAAAAAATCTGTTATGAGTATTCACATACTGGTTTTTGCATAAACACACATTTCTATTTTCCCAATATAGATCTTCAACAGTACGATAGCTAAGGTATATGGTAATTTCATGCTTGGTTTTGTAGGAAACTGCCAAACTATTATCTTGAGTGACTATATAATTTAACATTCCTACCAGAAATGTATGGGTGGTCTTTGCATCCTCGTTAGCATTTGGTCTTATATGAAAATAAGATGTCAAAAAATCACTTACCCATTCTGATAGATATGTGATAATGTAGGATAGCATTTGTTTCATTTTGTGTTTTTTTTTTGGCAGGCAGAGTGGACAGTGAGAGAGAGAGACAGAGAGAAAGGTCTTCCTTTGCCGTTGGTTTACCCTTCAATGGTCATCGCGGCCGCCGGTCAGCACACTGCGCTGATCCGAAGGCAGGAGCCAGGTGCTTCTCCTGGTCTCCCATGTGGGTGCAGGGCCCAAGCACTTGGGCCATCCTCCACTGCCTTCCCAGGCCACAGCAGAGAGCTGGCCTGGAAGAGGGGCAACTGGGACAGAATCCGGCACCCCGACCGGGACTAGAACCCGGAGTGCCGGCGCCGCAGGTGGAGGATTAGCCTAGTGAGCCGCGGCGCCGGCCTTGTTTCATTTTCATAATGGCTAATGAAGTTGAACAACTTTCACTGTGCTTGCTGATCATCTGTGTATCTCCCCACTCCACCCCATGAAGTGTTGGTTCATGTCTTTTGCCCATTTTCTAATTGATTGTTGTCTTTCACTCTTTCGAGAACTCTTTATATATTCTAGATACTAAGTCTTTGTCAGACATATGGTTTTCAAATATTTTTTTCTCAGTCTACAATTTATCTTTTCTTCCTCCTAACAGACATTTTGCAGAGAAAAGTTATTAATTTTGATGATGCCCAATTTATTTTTCTCTTTTCAAATTATGCTTCTGGTGTCAAAACTAAGAACTCTTTCCCAATCCTAGATATCTAAAATGTTTTCCATTTTTATGCAGATCCGGCTGAAATGCCCATGAGAGTATTTCAGGCATGGAAAGCCAAGACACTCTGGGGGAAAAAAAAACCTAAATGAAAGATCTCCGTGAGTGAGATCCCAGTGGAAAGAATGGGTCATCAAAGAAGGAGGTACCTTTCTCTGAAGGGAGGAGAGAACTTCCACTTTGACCATGGCCTTGTCTAAAAATGATCAGAGTCAGTGAACTCAGGGGGCTTCCATAGCCTTGGCAGCTCATGACAAGAGCCTAGGGTGATTACTGATGCCATAAACAAGAGTGTCAATTTGTTAAGTCAACAACAGGAGTCACTGTGCACTTACTCCTCATGTAGGATCTTTGTCCTTAGTGTGCTGTACATTGAGATTTAATGCTATAACTAGTACTCAAACAGTATTTTTCACTTTGTGTTTCTGTGTGGGAGCAAACTGTTGAAATCTTTACTTAATGTATGCTAAACTGATCTTCTGTATATAAAGAGAATCGAAAATGAATCTTGATGTGAATGGAAGGGGAGAGGGAGTGGGAAAGGGGAGGGTTGCGGGTTGAAGGGACTTTATGGGGGGGAAGCCATTGTAATCCATAAGCTGTACTTCGGAAATTTATATTCATTAAATAAAAGTTAAAAAAAAGAAAAAAATATCAAAGCTTTAAGTTTTTTGTATTTATGATGAATTTTGAGTTAATTTTGTTTGAGGTGGGAAAGTTCAGGTTGATAACCTTTGTGTTTTTGCCTATAACTGTTATATCTAGTTGATCCAGTACCATTTGTTGAAATGCTACCCTTTCCTTGTAGAATTGTATTTATATCTTTACCAGAAGTCATTGGGAAAACTTATTTCTGTCTGTTTCTGAGTTTTCTCTTCTGTTCCATGGGTCAAAGTAAATTGTTATGGCTACATAATAAAGCTTAATGTTGATACAATGACTCCTCATACTTTATTCTTAGCTATTAGAATAGCTAAGATTGTCTGAGGTATCCTAGAACTTAAGCCTTTCCACATAATTTTTTTCCTAGTGCATAGGTTTATTTTTTATTTATTTATTTAGAATTTCCTTTTTTAAAAGATTTATTTATTTATTTATTTGAAAGTCAGAGTTACACAAAAAGAGGAGAGGCAGAGAGAAAGAGAGAGAGATCTTCCATCCGATGGTTCACTCCCCAATTGGCCACAACAGCTGGAGCTAAGCCGATTGGAAGCCAGGAGCCAGGAGCCTCCTCAAGGTTTCCCACATGGGTGCAGGGACCCAAGGACTCGGGCCTTCCTCCACTGCCCTCCCAGGCTACAGCAGAGAGCCCAATTGGAAGTGGAGCAGCTGGGCCTCGAACCGGCATCCACATGGGATACCAGCGCTTCATGCCAGGGCATTAACCCGCTGCACCACAGCGCCAGCCACTCCACATAAATTTTAGAATAAATTTGCTTATTACATATACACACACACACTCACACACAGAGATACAAACACCTTAAATGTATTTTGATAAGAACTGCATTAAGTTGATATATCAGTTGGGTGATGATTGATATCTTTATTGTGTCCTTCAGTCATGACAATAGTATGTTTCTCTGCATGTTTATGCCCTATTTTCTTATTCTTCTTCCATCAGTGTTTTGCATTTTATGCATGTCTTTTTAGTTTATATCTAAGTTTAATTTCTTTGGAGTGATTATAAACATTGTGCTTTTAATTTTGGTTTCCACGTATTCATTGCCAGCATTTAGAATTAAAGTTGATTTTTGTGTGCCAATCTCTTACCTTGTGACCTTGATGAAGTCACTTATTAGTTCTAGAAAGTTTTTTTTTTTTTTTGTAGATTCTTTGGTATTTCTTACATGGATGATCATACCATTTGTAAATAGAGACAATTTTATTTCTTTCGTTCCTATCATTTCTTTCACGTGCCATATGAAATTGCTAGAACTTCACAATGATGAATTAGAATAGTGAGAGAGGACACTCAGCCCTTGTTCCTGATCTGATGGGGAAGCATTTTACTCTTACGTAGGACGATACCAGTAGGATGATTTTGAAGATGCTCTCTATAAAGCAGGGGGAGTTCTGATGTATTCCTTACTTGCTGAGAGATGTTCTTTTCTCATGGGTGTGGGATATTGTCAAATGCCTTTCCTGCGCCAGGAGAAGCTGGTGCAGAAGCTGGTGAGGAGGCTTACAACGTTCAGAGGCTGAATATTGTGAGTGGAGGGCACAGTCGGTCCTGGCTTATACTTCCAAGCACCTCAGTAATCTTGTGTTATTCTTTTTGCTTGGTAAGTTGGAGTTTCAGCTCTGCTTTCAGGGTGAATGCCATCTATTTACACATCATTTCTTTTGCTCTCATAGTTCTATTTCCAGTATAAAGGAATTCTATAATGGGATGACAGAAGGGAAACTAGCAGTCACTGGAAGGGCCTTAGCGTTCCTCAGATCAATAAATGAGCTGCTATTTGGATGGATGGGTTAGAAGGGGCACCAAGGACTCGGCTGTTTTTGGCATATTTTTGAAGATATTCGATAGAGAGAATGCAAGATGAATTTGATCAATCACTGGAATCTTGGCAGATTACTTTGATATTTATTTTAGATAGACTGTATAGGAAAGTTCTTGGACCAGAAAGACAGGTAGCATCTTTGAAGAAATAATATATGAGAACATGAGCATTTAGGTTAAGATGTTGGAAAATCTAACATCTGGAGCTTGATTACTTTCAGCAATTGAAAAGAGAATCAGACTCATGTTGATATTTCAATATTTATAGAAGTGCAGAAAATTAAATAACAATCAGATTTTCTTCTACTCATCCCATGTTGCCAATATCCTGTCATGCAACCCTCAGTGGCTCTTTCTCCAACCTGTTTATTTTATGTTACCAGTAAGGATCAGTATTTCAGCTAATTCTGATTCAGGACTACCTACTTCTCCAGAAATTCATAATTCATAATTATGCTCTTTTTGAGGAGAAGTATATAGTTGAGAAAAAATAACTCCTATGAGCTTGGATTCCAAGAATTGCATAGTTATATGTTACAAAAAGGCAATACCTGAAAAGAGAAACAGAACATTCCAATATCTCCGCAGAGATAAAGTGGTGGAGATACAGTTTATCTGTGTACATCAAACTTTAGATCAGAACTCTTTACACCAGAAATTTCTCTCTTGAGAATTTAATCCAAGAAAACAATCTCAAAGTAGGAAAAATAATTTCACGTCTCAACAAATTCATCACAGATTATTAATAACACCAAAGAAAAAGCTGCATCATGTCACAACTTTTGGGATTATCCTCTGAACTCCCCCCGGTGAAGTTAGCTGCTAAGTGTGCATGTTCCATCACCATTAAAATACTTCTCATTTTGTATTTTATTATTTCTTACAGAATTTTCAGGGCTCAAATTCATCTTCTTTCTGCTAGTAGGGAAATAGAATGATGTAGGTCAGGTGTAAGATTGCAGAATGTGGTAAAAACTGTCCACCTGGACCATGGATGCCTTGTCTAAAGGGAACCACAGTTGTCAGCTTGTGTTATTGTTGCTTTACTGGAATACAGATCCAGTGTTTCTAAGTCTTCTGACATTTCAAGAGAAGCTAGGAATCAGAGTTCTTACATGTGCTCTCCTGATTTTCAGGTGTTCATGTGCATACACCTACATGCACACAACTACTGTGGAGCCAAACAGAATTTCTTTGGCTGAATATGTCTCTCAGGCTGAAAATGTTTAACCTTTGTTCTGGAAAAGGGTTCAGAATAAAAATTTCAATGTGAAGAATCAGCATACAGATTGCATTTTCTGGATCAGATACACTCATTTTTGCTGCCAAATATATTGAGCATTCTACAAACCTGCAAACCATTGTTAGGATGTCATACAGGATCCATGTTGATCAGGATTTCTCACTTGTTTGTATCGCATGTGGTGTGTAGATCCATGACACTGAGTATTTGCTTATGAGTTCACATAATTTTGGAATTTGAAGGAGCCTGGGCAGTCCTTCTTAGAGTCTACCCCAAGTATGCCTTTTCCCCATCACTTCCTGGATAAATGGTAGGGCAGCTGTGAGAAGAGCACATCTAATTCAGAAGAAATCAGTACCTTATAAGATGATTCAGTTCATTACCATGCATTTCACTTATCTGGGAGGCTTTTATGTATTAAACAAATCCAATTTCCCTGTTAAGTATTCTTATTGACCCTTTGGAATTCCATAGCAGTATCTAATTCCTCTTCCGCTTGATGGTGCTAATTATTTCAATAAAGCTACCGAAAGATCTTCTGATGCTAAGTCGCACGAACTCCCTGCAAAACAGCAACAGCTCCTTCTGTTACTTCCCTCTGTCATGGTTTCCAGAGGCTTCATCTACCCCACACTGATTCTAAATGCTAGCAACAGCTCTTTAGAAATGTGCATAGAATTTATCAGGGCCTTATGGCCAGTACAGGATATTGTTATCAATGGGGTAAATAGCCACATCACCTAACTGCAGCCCAAGGTAAATGTGTTGTGTAGCTTTCTCATTATGTGGTTGTCTTACAGGGAGCTTCCACTCAAATGAAGTTCCTCAGCTGTTTCATCATGTTTTTCTTTAGCTGTGTTTTCTGTCCTGGTCTTTTATGGCGGGGTTACTGACTTAGGTAGAGGACTGTGTGTTTCTAACATTTTACTATACTGTATTAGATCAGATCCATTTTTTTCTACCTCATTGGCCAACTCCTGGAAGTACAATGGTGAAGACACTTGGAGATTAATTCTGGTGAGTCATCGTATTCACCGATGCTTTAAGCTTTGTATTGCCTGTGAATGTGATGAGCGTGTATTAATGTGACAAAATGACCTGCTAAGATTAGAATGTTTGACCTGAGTAAGTTTCTAAATCTAATCCACTATATGAACATATTAAAGAGAAAAATGTTTTGCAATAAAAATAAATGAAGATACAGAATGTGATAAAGTAATTCATATTTTATTTGTGTTAAGAGTTTAAAATGCTTTCTTACTTAATGAGGAAAATAGTTCCTTAACCTAATAAACCGTATCTTCTGAAAAATAGCAGCAAATAGTAAATAATGTCATAAACATAGGAGCATTTTCTTCAAAATTAAGAAAAAGGCATGGATGGTTATTATAACTTTTTTTCCAGCTCATCACTGGAAGCTTCAACCAACTCAACAACACAATGTAAATAAATAAAAGTAACAGGGTTGAAAAGGAAGATGCAAAGAGGTCAGCATGTTTAAATGATTTGATTGTTAGCATAGCAACTCTAAGATAATCTACCTATCCTTACGACAAATAAGAGGGATAAGCAAGTTTGCAGCATGCAAAACTGATGTATAAAACTAAAATGCTCATATGTGTTGTGGATGATTAGAAAATGTAATATAAAATACATATTACATATAATAGCAAAACTATAAATCAGGAACATTATGTGCAATACTTTAGGAAAAATTATAACACTTTGCTAAAGTTCATAAAGGAAAATCTAAGAGATGTCTTATGCTTATGGGTAGTGAGGGCCATAGCATAAAGATGCTAGTTGAAAAGAACAACCCTATGGGAAAGCATTGCAGTTGAAACCTAAGTATTGGGTAAAGGCTGAGGTCAGCCAAGCACTGCACTGTGGCCATGAGAAATCAACAGGATGTCACATGCTAAGATTCTGTGCTGGAGTCAGGTGGCAGTTTGGGGGATGAGTTGGGGTGGAGTTATAGTGGTTATGATAAAATGCTACTTGCAATGGAAAAATTAAGGAACTAAAAATGATCACAGTTATATGGCCTGTGTAACTGTGATAGCATGTGGCCCTCACTTTGTGTGGTCAGGATCATGATCTCAAACAAACAGCATATTAAAATAGGCTTCTAGGGGGAGAGCTTTGAGAACTATTTATAGGATGTGAGCATGGTGAAGGGAGACCAAGAATGCTGGTGAGGCAAGTAGGGAATAGTGATTGGTGGTAGTCACCATGATCCATATGTTGAAGAGACAAGGGGTGTGGGCTGTTAATGGGAACAAGAGACAAAGCCTTAGCTGTAGGAGGGTCGAGAGATTGCAGTTGTGACTTTTTGTAGAGGAACACAGCCACTGCCAAGCAACAGCCAAGCAAAAAGAGAGATCTGGGAGGATAAATATGCAATATTTTTTTAAAAAATTTTTTTAAAGATTTTATTTTTTTATTTGAGAGGTAGGGTTACAGACAGAAAGAGGGAGAGACAGAGACAAAGGTCTTCCATCCAATGTTTCACTTCCCAAACAGCTGTAACAGCTGGAGCTGAGCTGATCCAAAGCCAGGAGCCAGGAGCTTCTTCTGGGTCTCCCATGTGGATGCAGGGTCCCAAGCACTTGGGTCATTTGCTACTGCTTTCCCAGGCCATAGAAGAGAGCTGGATCAGAAGAGGAGCAGCCAGGACATGAACCAGTGCCCATATGGGATGCAAACGCCACAGGCAGAGGCTTAGCTGGCTATGGCACAGTGTTGGCCCCAAATTTGGCAATCTTATTCCCTTTCCTCATTCACTTCCATTGGAAGTCAGAGAGTAAGAGCCCACTGGTGGGGCCAGTGCTGTGGTGCAGCAGGTTAAAGCCCTGTCCTGAAGCGCCTGCATCCCATATGGGCGCCAGTTCGAGTGCCGGCTGCTCCACTTCCGATCCAGCTCTCTGCTGTGGCCTGGGAAAGCAGTAGAAGATGGCCCAATTCCTTGGGCCCCTGCACCCACATGGGAGACCTGGAAGAGGCTCCTGGCTCCTGGTGCAGCTCCGGCTTCTGCAGTCATCTGGGGCATGAACCAGTGGATGGAAGACTACTCTCTCTGTCTACCTCTCTCTGTAACTCTGTCTTTCAAATAAATAATAATAAAAAAGAGCCCATTGGTGTCATCTTGCAAGATCAGCATTCCAGAGGACAGAAAAGGGTGGTGAAGGGCAAATCAAGCATTTGGAGGGGCAATGGGAGAATTCCCGGCTCACAGTAGTAGCTCTCCACCAAGGTTTTATGGTGACAGGGCTTCTTCCAGACTCCATTTGCTGGTGAGCATCAATGTTGAGGAGGTGGATGCTTTTTGCACATTAACCCAATGAGGACCAGACTAGAACAGGCCTTCTGGAGAAGAGCTTTGGTGCTCAGTTTTGAACCAGCTTGGGGGAAGCAGCATGTGAGTTGAGAGTAAGCCCTTGGTGAACGCATGTGAGAACCTGAGCATTTGCCTTGGGAGTCTAGCTGTATACTCTGAGCAACCAACCAGTCAGGACCTTTTGAAATTTATGTTTGCTATATACCCAATGTCTCCAGGAAACTCCAATGATTGAGGAGCCAATGAATTGGACATGCACTTTTCTCTCATTCCATTTTCCTTCCTACTGCTGAGTCAACCTCTGAGTGAAATGCAGCTTTCTGCTAGCATGCCTTCATCTCGATTGCATCATGAAACACATGCTCGCTGAGTGCCTTCTGTTTACACAACACAAAGTGGACTCAGTAGGATACGGCAATGGATGACAGTTCCTGTCCTTGAGGTTTCCAGTTTGTTAATACAGAGAAAGTAAATTCATAATAAACTACAAAGCAAATCTAACTTGCTTTACTCTTTCCCACTCCTGTTTTTTTCTAAGCATCTTCTCCTTATGGGCACTTCAGTTGTCCTACGTGTTGTTGTTTTACATCTGCATTCACCTAAATCAATATACAGGGAATGACTACTATTCTAGGATTCAGGGAACTGGAAGCAAATGTTTTAAATAGTGGTGTCTGCTGGGAGACTTCTCTCTAAATACTTTATTTATTTAGCAGAGACATAAGGGGACACGCACGCGCGCACACACACACACACACACACACACGCAGAGGGGGATCTCCCAAGTGCTCGTTCATTCTCCAAATGCTTGTAGCAGCAGCTGGGCCAGGAGCCAGGAACTCCATCTGGGTTTCCTATGTGGATGAGGGCCATTACCTTCACATCCTAGGAAGGTGGGATAGGAATCAGAGCTGGGACTTGAACTCAAGCATTCTGAAAAAGGTGTCCCAATTGGTGGCTTAACCATTCGACAAATGCCTACACCTCTGTCATGCTTTAACTGGGTCAGGGTGGCATTCAGAATGTGAGATTACTTCTTTGCATCTCTACACTGGGTGGCTTCTTGCCCAGAGAGCTATGCAGATTTGTCTTTGTGATCAGGGTCATTCTCTACATGGCAGGCTGAAGACACATGTCTTTTTCTTGGGTGAGGGGAGGGGTGCCTTTGCAGTATGTTTGCCCAGATGCAGTTTTTCTTGCAATAAGGCTACATGTTATTGGCCACAAGTGCTTTGGCTATTGTGTGTAGGTTCTCTTGTTTCAGAACCTAATGCCTGCAGGAAAGAACCCTGGGCTTCTTTTGTTTTTCCTGGAGTTCTCCAGCCATTCCAGTAGTAGTCTGAGAACTCAGGTAGAAAAAACCCCTGCCAGTTATGGGCTCATCCCAACCTGCAGCACACGGCAGGCCAAGTCCCACAGGAGTTGTTTTGTTTGTTTGCTTTACCATCAACAGAAATGCTAGCATGTCTGGGTTCAAGGCTGCTAATTCCAGCCTGCCCCTTAGTCTAGTCCTACATCTTCCCACCCCCCAAATGGTCCTCAGAACAGCCGTAATCAGAAGGGGAAAATACGGGGTTTCCATGGTCAGAAAAGTGAGGTAGACCCTGTGTACCCTTTCTTATGAGGAATAAAAATGCTATTGTGTATATTAAATTCTTGGAGAAGTCTGGTAATTACCAAAAAGAAAGAAAAGCAGACCACTTTGATTAAACCTATATTTTGAACATGTATTTGCTCATATTTTGCCTCTCTCCACCTTTAGGGAAAATCACAACACACTGGGGCTCTCAGGCACACAGTGTGTCTCAGTGTCAGTTGCTGTGGTTCTAGAAGGTTTTTTGTGAGCCCTACAGCTTGCAGGTTTAGGGCTCCAAAGCCCACCTCCAGGGATTCTGCTCCTCATAGTTGATCCACACATCCATGAGCCTCTGTGAACATCTGATCAATGAGCACCCGCTGTGTCTCTGCCTGGGGCAGGGTATGGCAGCCCAGTAGAGCACGCAGGAGCCAAGCAAGAGGCAGTGCCTTACAGGATGGTTTCCATGGATGCCACCCAGCCCCTGCTCCCAGAGGCACACACAAGCATTTGCATCTGTTTTTCCACTCGACTTGCTTCTTCAGGCCCAAAGCGTGGGTCTGGGGATTCCCATCTGGGCTCTGCCATTAATGGGGTGTGTGACCTTGGGGCAGTTACTTAACCTTGGAGTCCTGTTTCCTCAACTGTAAAATGAAGGGGTTGCATTGGGTGGTCCCAGTGGACCTTCCAGCTCTACCAGTCTGTGAATTTTACAGGCACAGAATTGTGTGTCCCTCTCTCTGCCTCAGTGCCTTGTCTTACAAGCGAGAAGAGTATGAACCTTAGGAAAGCTGGGGTGGTCCAGGGAAGAGCTGGACGCAGGACTGTCTGAGCTGGAGTTCCAGTTCCTGTCTGCACTTGTACCTTGCTTCATTTTGTAGCTGAAGTCTGCTTATTGTCACACATGTGAAAGAAGCACACATAAACAGAATCAAAGATCCAGATGGGAAGCCGGCCACAGGGGTGCCAGAGCCTTAAGCAGCTGCTCCAAAATGAAGTATCAGGAGGCAGCCAGGAAAAGTGAGAAGAGCAAAATCTGGTTTGAATCCTGGCACTAACCACTTAACCTCACACGATCCCAGCTTCTTAACCCTCAGCTCCGAGCTCGCTGGGTCATCCTCAGGATTACACAAAAGGCAAAGCTGTTGAGTCAGATGCCTTGGGGCCGTGGCTCACTCTCTGTGACCTCCAGTCACTCCGTGGCCCACCCTGGGCTTGTGCCTGCCAGCGAGGATTTAGTGAGGACCAGAGATCATACAATGTCCAGAGCTAGCTTCTTGGAAGGGTCCTCTGGGTGTTCCATGCTTCCTTGTGATGTTGTTTTAGTCACCTGTTTGCTACCGGTGTAACTGTTGGTGTTGTAAATTCTCAGTGAATATGGTTTCTCTCCAGCCATCTTTATTCTAGTCTAGACTTTTCCAGATTCATTGAGTATTAGGTATTGTTTGGTGCCTTGCTTGTGAGAGAAGGGTTGGCTACATGCAAAAAGAAACCTTGACATTAAAAAAAGGTCTGATTTCTTGAGCCATTTTAAAGTTTACTTTTTTTTTAAGATTCATTTTATTTATTTGAAAGACAGAGTTATAGAGAGAGGCAGAGACAGAGAGAGAGGTCTTCCATCCGCTGGTTCATTCTCCAGATGGCTGCAACTGATGGAGCTGCACCAATCTGATGCCAGGAGCCAGGAGCTTCCTCTGGGTCTCCCACATGAGTGCAGGAGCCCAAGGACCTGGGCCATCTTCCACTGCTATCCCAGGTCATAGCAGAGAGCTGGATTGGAAGTAGGGCAGCCGGGACTGGAACCGGAACCCATGTGAGATGCTGGTGCTTCAGGCCCGGGCTTTTAACCTGCTGTGCCACAGCGCCGGCCCCTAAAAATTTCCTTTCTAAGCAAGCACATTTCTTGGGTCATCTTTGGTCTCATGTTACTTGATATATATTTGCCTCTGTAGTTTGGCCCTAGTAGGTAAACCAGGAAGGGAGAGCTGAGGTCAAAGAACTTCCTCCTTGGGCATCTAAGCCATTGGCACACAGAGCCTCCTGGGGGAGCAGGCAGAGGGATCTTCAAGTTCCCAGGTGTAGAGAGGAGCAGTGGGGTGCCTGCATCCTCTTCTGCCCCAGTGAGCAGGTGTGTCCCGCCTCTGTCTCCCAGCAAAGACCTGCCAAGCAACTGTTGACACGTTATGTGGAAATAAAGACAGTGGGCGAGTAGCTGTTGTTTCTAATGGCAGCGTGGGCAGTGAGGGCGTGCCGGGCCCGGCAGAGTGACAGCTGTGGTACCCAACATTGTCAGCACAGATGCTGACGGCCCCTGTTCCCCACTCCTGCCCACATTTGTGCACCCTGTCACTGCAGGGTGACAAGCCCAAACACAGGGAGCCTCCCTTTCTTATGCTAATGCTCTGTAATGACAGCTTCTTCCAGCCCACCAGGTGTGACAGCCACCACAGGCAGTCACTACTCCCACTTCTGGGCTTCCCATGCCAAGCCCTGGACCTGATTGAGGACAGAGCCAGCAACAGGACAGAAAGGTCATTGCCAGCCAAGAAAGTTGCAGGCCCACAAGTAGGTGACCCTCTGTAGCTTAGCTCTTGACGTGTTCTACTCAGAGCATTATCTTGTCACTGTCATTCTTTCTGTCTTCATCTCCTTCCACCCCTCCTCCTTGCTGTCTCAACACACCACGTTCTTCATAAACACACAAAACCCTTGCTCGTTTCTGGCTCCTCCCCTTGCTGTAACCTCTGACCGTAGGCCTTTGGCCTTTTTTCTTCTCTTCCTTTCATTCTTGTCTTTCAGGACTCTGCTAACATCGTCTCCTTCCCTGACCACCCTACCCCCCGTCTCCATTCTCTCCCCTCCATCACTGTTTGTTTCCAAGACAGTATTGATTTCCATCTTCCAATATCTCGTCTGCTAATGTATCCACTTGCTTATTTGTCTCTTCTACCAGAATGCAAGCTCCTCACGAACTTAAACTGTCTTGTTCACAGTGTTTTCCTTAGAAACTCTCTGTTGCCTGGGACATAGTAGCTACTCAATGAACACAAATTGAATGACTAAAGGAGTGAAGACATGCATGAAAATTCTCACATCACTAAGCATAGCTCACCAAGCCCTGAGTCTCAGATGGGGAGCCAGGACTCCCAAGGGTACACATCTTCTTGGAAATCTGCTCGAATGATTCTCCTGTTCTGTGAGGGTCGGGCATTCTGCTGCCAGCCGCTGTCCTCCTGTTTCCTTTGCTTTTCTGAATCTTATTTGTCTGCCGCTTTAGCCCTGTTCTCTGCCAACTCTGGTTACAGCTAGTTAAATGTTTAACATTTGCTCCCCCAAGCTATTCCAGCCTGAGGGCTATTGGTAAAAATCATTTAAAACTCTTGTTTTCTTTCTGAAAACTTGTAAGATCTCTCTTTATCTTTGAAGTTTGGGAATTTCACAAGACACCTTGAGCATATGTCTTTTTTCATTAGACCTGCCTGGGGCTCGGTGAACCCTCTCCATCTGAATTCCACGCCAGCATGGGCTGTGATGCACAGTTTGCTCCTATTTTGATTATGACTTCTCTACCATCTGTTTTCTTTCTCCTTTTGGCTGTCCTACCAATGGCGTATTAAGTCCCAAGGATTTATTCTCTAAGTCTCGTATCAGTTCATCCTTGAATCTCCTTTTAAAATTTTCGTTCTTATGCATCTGCACTGATTTGTAAGTTTGTTTCTTCTGAGTGCTCCTTCTAACCAGTGACTCAGATCTCAGGAGTGAGTCTTCGCTTTTTCATATCTTCTATTCAATTTTCAAATCTTGAAAACCATTTCCTCCCAGAAAGGCTGTTTCTTGCTTCATCACATTGCTTTGAGAGACATCACAATTTTCCTATCAAAGTTCACCCCCACCCCTGCATATTTGAATTCTTTTGCCTCAGCAGGAGTCACTGGTTCCAATTCTGCAGTCCAGTCTCCTCTCTCAAGTTAGTCTCTTTAACAAGCATGAAGTTTCTTTGTCTCCTCATGGGTGTGACACCCTCTGCATATGCACTAGGGGTGAGGGTGCGGAGGTCCCTGTTCTGGTGCATTTGTACTCTGTCCTGCATAACCCTGATCTTGCCCCATTGTCTCCAAGTCACTAACTCCTCCCAGAACCTCAGACCCTAGAGATACCATTTACCTCTGGATTCCATACTTTGGCCGATTCAGTTGGTTTGAGTCATCACAGTAGGGAATGTGGAGAGAAAGGCTAAGCAGTCACCTTCCCTGGATGTCCAGTAGATGGAAGATGGGCAGCGAGGGAGTGAGGTCTTTGGTTTTCAGACTACCGTCCTGTGATTACTGGGAACTCCCACGCAATCCCTTTCTTTCTGTAAGAGTGTGTCAAGTCCTCGTGTAGCTGAACACCTGGAGCAGACACCTTGACCTGCGTTTCCTCACTCCTCCAGTGAGGTGGCTCCCTCTGGTGATCTCCTTGGTGACCCCAAATTTCTCCAGCTGCAGTTTCAGTCTTCCTCCGCACTGCCCTCTCACTGAGGGCATCTTCCCCCTTCTGCTCGTGCTCCAACAGGCATCTGATGGGATCTGCCTCAGCTGCCTTCATGGAGGCAGTGAACTTTCCCCATTTTCTCAATGGGGGTGCACAGCTCCCTGCTCGCCTGCCTCAGAGGAGAGCGGTGCAGTAGGAGCACAGTGGCTAAGAGCTGCTGCCTCCGGCTGCTCCATCCAGCGGTGGCTCTTTCTGCTGGCAGTGACCAGTGATGCCCAGGGAGTTCCCAGAGCTGTTCTCCTCTCATCATCAGTTGACCATGCTTTCTCTTCTCTTAGGCTGCATAACTTTGCCAGCAGTTCTCATAGTGTGGTACAAACACTTCAGGAACCTGTGTAGTCAAAACCAGTTTCCAGCTGAGAGCAGGTTGTTTGATCTTTTCGTATTTTTTCCTTCACAAGTACATTGAGGGTACTTTGTTCATGGAGGGGAAGGCATTTGGCCTAGCAATTCAGATACCATTTAAAATACCTGCCCCTCCCCTCCCTGGAGTGCCTGGGCTCATATCCAGCTCCAGCATCTAACTTCAGCTTCCTGCTGGAGGACAGCAGTGATGGCTCAAGCAGTTGGGTGGGAGATGTGGAATGAATTCTTAGATCCTGGTGTAGGCCCTGGCCCAGCCTTTGACCTTGAGGGCATTTGGGGAGTGAACTGGAAGATGAGTTCTCTCTCTCTCTCTGTCTCTCAAATAAATAAATACATTTTTAAAGTTTAGGTAAGAAGGAATTAGAAAGTAAGTTTATTATAATGCCAAATCTTTGAAATCAATGCTTAAGTTTTTCATAGTCTATGTTTCCATGAACTTTTTGAAGACGACTCATATGCACTGATTTCAGATACTTTGGCAACAAAATCAACTTAGCTTTTCAATCAGTTTTCCACAAAGTTTTGGAAGTATCTCACAGAGTGGATTTCCAAAGACTGTGTTACATGTCATGATGTTGTCGTTTGGTATTGAATGGGATGTGTGAATTGGTATTTTTAGGTTTAAATTTCTCTCAATTTTAATGAATAGATGTAACTCACACAATAGGTATGCTATATACTAGTTAAGTTCTTCAGAATATTAAATAGGATTTATAAATGTCAATACTGAAACCAAAAAGTTTAATAATTGTTTATAGAATCATATACTCAAGAAATAATATTAAGTACCTAATGTGTATCAAGTACTTATTTATTGTGGATTATGGGAACAACAAGGTCTGAGATAAGTCTTTGCTTTTATGAAAACTCTAGCTAGGAAGTACACAATAAAAACTTAACAATTTAATATAGGCAATTATTTGGTGATAAGTATGACAGCGTTGGAGAAACAATGCTGAGGAGTAACTACAAATGCTTAAAAGATGCAATATTGGGGCTGGTGATGTGGCATAGTAGGTAAAGTCTCCACCTGTGATGCTGGCATCCCATATAGGTGCTGGGATGTGACACGGCTGTTCCACTTATGATCCAGCTCCCTGCTAATGGCCTCAGGAAAGCAGTGGAAGACAGCCCCCTGCCTCCTGGGAAACCTGGAGGAATCTCTTGGCTCCTGGCTTCAGCCTGGCTCAGTCCTGGCCATTGAGGATATCTGGGGAGTGAATGAGTCAGGGTATGGAAGATCTCTCTCTCTCTTTCTCCCTCTCTCTCTGTAACTATGATTTTTAAACCAAAAAGAGAGATACAGTGTTACACGGGAGAGCCAGGGATGTCTCTTTGCAGACAGCACCATGAATGGGGCCCAATTCTTTGTGCTATGTCTGTCAAGAGGGTCAGAGACTCAGTGTACACATGGAATGATGTTGGCCCATTTAGTTATGGCAGGGGTTCCCAATAGGTATGCAAAATAGTAGGACTTTTGTCATCCCTAAAAGGCATACATTACTTCCTCAAATAGATTCATCCTAATTTGTTTGAAGTGTTTATTGCAATTACAATAATTTTATTGAATATAGAATGCCTAATAATTACTATGTGCCAGGCATGCAAATTACACTGCAGGCATTCCTCACTGGATCTTCCCAACAACACAGTGGGCCAAGTACTATTCATATCTCCACCTCACAGATGGGAAATCTGAAGCCTAGAAAAGGACAGCCCATTGTCAGCAACCAGTTTTCCCTAATTCCTAAATTCATAGTCTTTATCATGGGGCAGTAGTGCTAGGCCTGGAAATACAAAAATAAGTACACAATTCCTAGCTTTCCATGAGCTCATTGTCTTATGTAGATAATAGACAGCACTTATTACATTACATGGAAAATGATAAGGCTCATAAATGTGTAGAATGTCAGAGATCTTAAAAAAATTCATTGAAAGTGTGTATTGTCTTTTAATTCTTTTTTCTATGACTTTTTTTTTTTTGAGAAGCAGAGAGCAAGGGAGGTAGGGATAGAAGGAGGGAGGAAGAGAGAGAGAGAGAAAGGAGAGAAAGACACTCTTCCATTCACTGGCTCACTTCCCAAATACCTGCATTGGCTAGGGTTGGTCCAAACTGAAGCCAAGAGCTAGCAACTCAATCCAGGCCCGCACATGGGTTTTAGGAAGCTAATTACTTGAGTCATCACTTGCTTCTTCCCAGAGTTTGCATTAGCGTGAAGATAGAGACAGAAACCAGAGCAAGGTCTCACACCCAGGTAGTCCCATGTTGGTTGTGGACATGTCAACTGTTGTCTTAACTACTAGACCAAGTGCCTACCCCTCTGTGACCTTTTTGATGTACACTTATATAATGGTAGCCCAGAGGAGGGTCATTTAACCTAATTGGTGGGAAGGTACATAAAGAAAGCTTCTAGAAATAGGTTATGCTAAACCTGAATCTCCAAAACTGTGGAGGTAACCAAAGGGAAAAAAAAGGACAAAAAGGGTTTTGCTGGTAAAGAAAGGAGTATGAATAGACACTAATGTATGAATACTGTGGGGTATAGATAAATCTCTGGGAAGTTCAATAACTGGAGCACGGCAAGTAGGACAACCTTAAGCAAGAGGTTGTACAATGAGAAGGCTTGTGATCATTGAGAATGTTGTACACAATGCTAAGAATCCTGGGATTTATTTTATAAAAAATAAGGAGCATCTGAAAGCTTTTAGATGATGAAATATCGAAGCAAGAATGATTTTAGGTAAAATGCTCTGATAACCATTTTGAAGTTTGGATTAAAATAGAAGGAGGGGACTGGGATCATCAAGGCCAGGTAGGAGATACCTGGAGTTGTCCTGGGAACAGATAATGGTTGTCGCCTCTAAAGTAATGATGGTAAAGGTGGAGATGAGGAGGAAGCTTGACAGATGCTGAACACAAGTCAGTTGTATGTTGTGATGGATTAAAACGGAAAATGAGGGCGATTCTCACAATTTAGCTCAAGTGGCTAGATAAATATTCATTTCACTGATAAGTTTGGAGAAGTTGAGAGGAGGAAGGGCAGGAGAAGGAGACTGGGCAGAATGAGATGGAATAGGTGCATGTATGGTGCATTTAGGACACTGGTTGGCCCTTGGGAGTCTGTGTCTCACCATAGAGATAGTTGCTAGAGATAGGAATTTGGGAATTCTCAGAAACTCACTGGGTGTTAAAATGGTAAGAATGGATGAGATCATCCAGGCAATAGAAAAATGGTGGAGACACAAAACAGAATCAGGAGGGTGTAACTTAAGAGTAATCAGGTAGTATAGCCACAGTTTTACAAAATAAGTTACAGAAACTGTAGATAACACAATCTTTTTAACTGGTGAAGCTAGGCAGAAAATGGTGAGAAAGGTTGCTATGAACGACAGGAACCAAGTGTACAAGCAACAACATAGAGAATCAAAGGAGGGAGGGAGAAAACGCCAGGGATTGAGGGAAGATCTATGGAGAAGAAATAGCCAGGAAGGTTAGGATGCTGATCTTTCCCAAATACTTCTGTTTCAAAGAATGTCTTCAAATAGTGGCAGGGAAAGTGCTTGTTGAAGACAAGACTGGAATCTCTAATGTCATGCTACAGTGGGTTTTGCTCTCATGCTTACCTAATGGTCCACCTTGTCTGTCTCTACCATAATTGAACAACTCAGGTCAGGGGGTTAGGGGGCTCCTGAAAAGTCTAGGCCAACTGACAAGGAGCAATGTTAATTTTCTATCTCTAATTGTCCTGTTGCTTTATGGTGCCCTGAGAAATTGCATAAATACTCTTTATGTCAGAATTTAGTTGTGTTTTCCCTCCCATTGGAAATTTTATTTAGGCTTCTGAAGGCTATAAAATGCACAGTAATCCATGGAGAACGCTCTCTTTTTTGATGCTGTAATTAGAATCAAGTACTTCTTTGTTACTCAGTAAACTTTTAGTCTTAAAAAAATAACATTAATATGACAGGTTAGACAGGAGTTTTACTGAAGGATCAGTGATAAGAACTGGCTACAGAAAGATAAATAATCTTCACTTTCCATGGCAACCCAATGACAGATGAGGACAGATGGTGACAACCCTCAACCTGGAATTCTGCTTCAATCAATCAATCAATCAGCAACTATTTATTGATCTCCTATTTTAGTTAAGAACACAGACCTTAGATTCAGATGTCTGAATTCAAAATCCAAGTTTTCCACATATAAGTGACTTATCCTTGGGAGAGTTCCCAAACCTCTCTGAGCCTCAATTTCTTCTCCTAAATAAGGAGAAAGAAGATTGCATTGAACCCAGTGGGCTGTCGTGAGGATCAGATGTGATGCAAGGACTCTGTAGGTGTCAGCTACTACTGTTGCTTTTTGATATTGCGGTGGTTGCTGTGGTTGCTACTGGACTGTGCGTTAGAGGAAGTTTAGCAGGGCTCCTGGCAGTTACACACTGGAAGCCAGTAGTGCTTCTCCATGCCCCAGTTATGACGATGGAAATGTCTCCAGACATCGTCAAACGTGCCCTGAGACATAAAACCAGCTTAGGTTGTGAGGACAGCTTCTTGTTGTTTCTCAGTAACACTAGGTGAAATGGTCCTCAATGCAAGAAAAATACCTCACATATTATTGGGAGGAGTAAGTGTAAGTCTGAAACTTCCTTAGAACACTGTGTCATCGAAATTTTCTCATGAATTAGGCATTATTATTACAATTGAATAATATATAGACCATGAAAGATGTATTTCACAATGATTATTACTATTATTATTGTTTTTCTTCTTCTCCTTTATAATGGTCTTGCCTCATGAAATACCCATGTAGAAGTTAATTTTTATTGTTAAACTATTATTACTGGCCGGCGCCGCGGCTCACTAGGCTAATCCTCCGCCTAGCGGCGCCGGCACACCGGGTTCTAGTCCCGGTCGGGGCGCCGGATTCTGTCCCGGTTGCCCCTCTTCCAGGCCAGCCCTCTGCTGTGGCCAGGGAGTGCAGTGGAGGATGGCCCAGGTGCTTGGGCCCTGCACCCCATGGGAGACCAGGAAAAGCACCTGGCTCCTGGCTCCTGCCATCGGATCAGCGCGGTGCGCCGGCCGCAGCGCGCTGGCCGCGGCGGCCATTGGAGGGTGAACCAACGGCAAAGGAAGACCTTTCTCTCTGTCTCTCTCTCTCACTGTCCACTCTGCCTGTCAAAAAAAAAAAAAAAAAACTATTATTACTTCTTCTTCATATCATGAAAATTCTGACATTGCCTTTATTTTTTTTAAAGATTTTTATTTATTTTTTAAACTTTTATTTAGTAAATATAAATTTCTAAAGTACAGTTTATGGATTATAATGGCTTTTCCCCCCAGAACTTCCCTCCCAGCCGCAACCGTCCCATCTCCTGCTCCCTCTCCCATTCCATTCACATCAGGATTCATTTTCAATTATCTTTATATGCAGAAGATTGATTTAGTATGTATTAAGTAAAGATTTCATCAGTTTGCACCCACACAGAACATAAAGTGTAAAATACAGTTTCAGTACTAGTTATAGCATTAATTCACATTGAACAACACATTAAGGACAAAAGCAGAGTTACAGAGAGGCAGAGAGAGAGAAAGAGAGAGAAAGAGGTCTTCATCTGCTAGTTCACTCCCCAAGTGGCTGCAATGGCTGGAGCTGAGCTGATCTGAAGCCAGGATGCTCCTCCAGGTTTCTCACTTGGATGAAGGGGCCTCAGCATCACTCCAGCTGTTCCACTTCTGATCCAACACCACATGGGTGCAGGGGCACAAGGACTTGGGCCATCTTCCACTGCTTTTCCATACCACTGCAAAGAGCTGGATAGGAAGTGGAGCAGCCAGGACACAAACCAGCACCCATATGGGATGCTGGCACTGCAGGCAGTGGCTTTACCTGCTACACCACAGTGCAGATCCCTGCCTTTATTTTATGCAAAGCACTCTTCGATCTTCTCCCTGATAAGAGTAGTGAAGACAAAAACCTTTCTTCTTGGTTTTGCCTTTCCTTTCATTTGGAAAAAATATAGCAAACGTTATTAAACCATTTGGTTTCCCCACTGTGCTGAAGAAATGCTCAACGTATTTGGATAGTCTGTCCAGTCCTGCGAGCCATGCAATTTACTCAACACAGTGTGTTTTAAAACAGAAAGGCAGGTTCTTTCCTAACCCTGACATCTATCACATCAACACATCTCTCACAATTGAGAGAGAGGGAGAGAGGGACAGAGAGAGAGGGAGAAGGCGGGAGGTAGGGAGGGAGAGACTTTTAGACATTGGTTAAGAAGCCTGTGTCCCACATTTGAGTGAGTGCCTAAGTTCAGTTCTCAGCTGCACTCCTGATTCCAGCTTCCTGCTAATGAGCACCCTGTGAGGCAGCAGTGATGGCTCAAGTGGCTGAGTACCTGCCTCCCATGTCAGAGACCAAGATTGGGTTCTTGGCTCCTAGCTTTGTCCTGCCCAACCCCAACCATTGTGGGCATTTGAGAAGTGAACTGGCTGATGGGATTGCTTTCTCTCTTACTCGATGTCTCCGCCTTCTGAATAAATGAAATAAATTTTTAAAATGAAAATAAACTCCTTATAGTATTCCAATATTGACAGTTGCTGCCCACGTCCCTAATTCTGTAACAACAAACATCTGAATGAAGAAGGAGAAAAATCGGTAAACCGTCCGGATGTTTTGTTGATGTTTTGCCATGCATTCGAAGTTGTGCAACATCTGGAGGACAACCTAGTACTTTGGCCTTCAACTGAGCTGCTTGGGCATTGTGTAGACACCAACTTTATCTGAACGTGGTCATAATTTATGAGTTCAGAATTTCAAATTCAATCCAAATCCTTTGGAGCCTGAATCCATTCACCCTTGGCAAAACGTGAGTATGTGTTTTTAAAGCAATAAGACTTGGAAAGTTTATTAAAAAGTCTCAAAAGGCATTTGGACTTCAAATAACTCTCAAAACTCAATGTTTTTGTGATTTAAATGAATCAGAAACATATGGATTAAATTTCCTTTAAATTGCTCTCAAGATTAAAAATCAAGGGAAAAAGTGCCCAGGGCCAAATGTGTTTCGGGGTTTTCCAGGACAAAGTATGGTTGAAACTGAGCTGGAGACATGAACAGCACCCACACTGCTGTTGGAGCACCCACTCCTCAAATTTGTTGAAGGATCTTTGCTTTATTCCCAGAGCATTTATTCTCACTCTGCTGAGCAACCACACAGACCACCAAACACAATCCTAATAACAAACATCAACAATTAAAATGTCTGCTAATTCGCAGTTTTCCCAAAACAAACAACATACTTCAAAGTCAAACTAAAGATGTCTCTGTTTAAAGTTCCCCTGCAGGATCTGAAAGTGATTAAAAGAGAAATTACGTCTGAAAAAGGAGCTGTTTCAAGCATTATTTAAAAGTGGGCAGAGATAGGCCTTCTAACAGCCAAGCCAACCCAAGCAACGACTGAGCTCTGGACTTGTCATCCTAGGGTTCAGATATCAACTAAATTCAGCTTCAAGGGCTAAACCAAGCTAGAGGAAACTATCGTGGAAGACAGGATATGGATGGACATGGAACCTTGTTCCCCACAGGAAGGGTCTTTGATTTCTACCCCTCTCCACTCTGGCTGGTCACATCAGAATCATTTTGATCTTATTGGTGACCAAAAGACATCTAAAATATAAAACATATGGTGTAACTCAATGGCTTCTCATATCATTGTTTGGAGATTAAACTATTTAACCTTCCATTTATTTGGCAGATTCAATAACAGACATTTTTTCCTAAGTTCACCATTCTTGATTTTGACCAGTCCCTGGAGGCAAAGAGATCTTTGCAGGAAAGGACAGTCTGACCTTGCTTGCTTTCCCTAGTTGGCTTCCGCAGAAACTCTCCACACCACTTGCCTCTACTCTCTGCAACCTCCCCCCTCCTTAATTTTAAAGTTTATATTTAGGAATTTCATTATCATTTGGAATTGTATTTATTACTCTCTTTTTATCAAGGTTCTCATCAGATCTCTGTAACTGTTAAAAATTTCAGAAAGCCATGTACCCATTTTAAATTGATATTAAATTTAATAGGTTCAGGGCCGGCGCCGCGGCTCACTAGGCTAATCCTCCGCCTTGCGGCGCCGGCACACCGGGTTCTAGTCCCGGTCGGGGCGCCGGATTCTGTCCCGGTTGCCCCTCTTCCAGGCCAGCCCTCTGCTGTGGCCAGGGAGTGCAGTGGAGGATGGCCCAGGTGCTTGGGCCCTGCACCCCATGGGAGACCAGGAAAAAGCACCTGGCTCCTGGCTCCTGCCATCGGATCAGCGCGGTGCGCACCGCCGTGGCGGCCATTGGAGGGTGAACCAACGGCAAAGGAAGACCTTTCTCTCTGTCTCTGTCTCTCTCACTGTCCACTCTGCCTGTCAAAAAAAAAAAAAAATTTAATAGGTTCATACTATATACCAGGTATATATTTACTGAAGGTATATCTGTACCCAAGACAATTCAAAAGAGATAAGTATATATTGGATACATAAGATAACTGGATACAGTGGCAAGGATTATTGAGAATATAAAGCATGTTGAGATTAGTGAGTGCTTAAGTACGTGTGGGAGAGGGAAAGGGAGGAGAGAAAGAGAGAGAGAGAGAAGTCAGGGGGGACTTCAAGATGGCATGATCAGAAAGAGATTCCCTGAGTAGGTTTCATTTGATTCAAGCTCCGTAAGGGGAGAAACAGTGAGCCTTGTGAAAAGCTGAGGAACTGTGCTCCTGGTGGAAGGGACAGCAAGTGCAAACACTTGGAAGCAGAAAGTTGGTCCATTGAAGGAGCAGAATGAGGACTGTGGGCCTGAAGTCTTTGATGTGAGTGAGAGGATGATAGGAGATTGGAAAGGGCCGTAGCTGCCAGCTCATGTAGCCCCTTGTACACCACAGATTTTATTGTGAGCTGGACTAGTTTCTTTTCTAGGCAAGCATGATCTGCTTGCATTTTAAAACATGTTTCTTCGGTGCACTGTAGACAGCAAGATTTTATACCAAAGTGATATGACACCTCAATTTATGCCCCACCCCAGACCCCCCTTCTGCAGAGATACTTTGAACACCACTGATTCCTTTTTTCTCACTCACAGGTGAGAAATTGGCTTCTGTTAGCACCAGATGGAGTATAAGCCTCTTTCCAAACTTCCCTAGCTGCTAGGCATTAGAATAATGGTATTCTATTGACTTTTTCATGACTGTTAGGATTTTGCATTTATATAGATAAGCCTTAAAAATAGTAATAGTTGGGGCCGGCGCCATGGCTCAATAGGCTAATCCTCCGCCTAGCGGCGCCAGCACACCAGGTTCTAGTCCCGGTTGGGGCGCCGGATTCTGTCCCGGTTGCCCCTCTTCCAGGCCAGCTCTCTGCTGTGGCCAGGGAGTGCAGTGGAGGATGGCCCAAGTGCTTGGGCCCTGCAACCCATGGGAGACTAGGAGAAGCACCTGGCTCCTGCCTTTAGATCAGCGCGGTGTGCAGGCCGCGGCGGCCATTGGAGGGTGAACCAACCGCAAAAGGAAGACCTTTCTCTCTCTCTCTCTCTCTCTCTCTCTCTCTCTCACTGTCCACTCTGCCTGTTAAAAAAAAAATCTTGCCAGAGTTGGATTCTACTCCTCTTAGGCACTTCTCAATCATTGAGATAGGATACAGAATTGTGTAAGCTTCAAAGTCTGTGCAGAGTGGAAAGAACCTAACACAGTGCCCAGCACATATGAAGGACTCCTCAATATGTGCTACCTACTATTATTACCTCTGAAATATTAAGCCCATCTTTGAAATAACCTGATTATTTTAAGGGTAACATAACAGAGGCTGTATGGACCAAGATCATTTATGATTATTTCTACAGCAATGTTTCATGTTACAAATGGATTTTGTATGTTTTACTAGAAAGGGAAGCCAATATTAATATTAGAAATTCTGTAAATACACCATATAACTACCAGAATCCTTTGCTAACAATGCCCATCTTTGAATACCTATAGATATTTCACCCTTATAGATTATATTGGAGTCCATTATAATTATTCCCTTAAAGGATTAAGAACTATTTTTCATTAGAATCTGTAGCTTTTAATAGTATTAAGAGGATAAAAAAATTCATAAACCCACTTAAACATAAAGAATTTAATAAAATTTGCAGCATTAACTTTCTTTCTCTCTTTCTCAGGCAGAGTGGACAGTGAGAGAGAGACAGAGAGAAATGTCTTCCTTTTGCAGTTGGTTCACCCTCCAATGGCCGCCGCGGCCAGCGCACCGCGCTGATCCGAAGCCAGGAGCCAGGTGCTTCTCCTGGTCTCCCATGGGGTGCAGGGCCCAAGCACTTGGGCCATCCTCCACCGCACTCCCTGGCCACAGCAGAGAGCTGGCCTGGAAGAGGGGCAACCGGGACAGAATCTGGTGCACCAACCGGGACTAGAACCTGGTGTGCCGGTGCTGCAGGCAGAGGATTAGCCTGTTGAGCCGTGGTGCTGGCCCAGCAGCGTTAACTTTCATTATTTCTTGGTGGTAAGGGCATGTGGTACTGCTTGAATCAATTACTGTGGACACCTTCTATTCTATAACCAGAAAACTTTGCCATATTAGCCTTCTCTTAGAGTCCCAGAGCTGTGAGAAACTGTCACAGCCTTGGCAGCTTACAACAGACATTTTTTAAAGTTTGATCAAACGTCTTTTTTGTTTTAGAAGATTTATTTATTTATTTGAAAGTCAGAGTTACAGAGAGAGAGAGGAGAGGCAGAGAGAGAGAGAGGGAGGGAGGGAGGGGAGGGGTCTTCCATCCGATGGTTTACTCCTCAATTGGCCACAATGGCTTGAGCTGTGCCGATCTAAGGCCAGGAGCCAAGAGCTTCTTCTGGGTCTCCCACATGGTTGCAGGGGCCCAAGGATTGGGCCATCTTCCACTGCTTTCCCAGGCCATAGCAGAGAGCTGGATCAGAAGTGGAGCAGCTGGGTCTTGAACCAGCACCCATATGGGATGCCGGTGCCTCAGGCCAGGGTGTTAACCCACTGTGCCACAGTGCTGGCCCCCAACAGACATTTGAAGCAGGTGTTTGGTATCATGGTTAAGACACCTCTTGAGATGCCACTGTCACACAGCAGAGTGCTTGAATTTGAGTCATGGCTCTGCTCCTGATCCCACTATACTGCTAGTGGACACCCTGGAAGGCAGCTGGGATGGCTTGGGTAGTTGAGTCTCTGCCATCCATGTGGGAGAACTGCATTGAGTTTGCAGTTTATGGCATTGGCCTGGTCCAGCCCTGGCTGTTGCAGGCATTTGGGAGGCAGACCAGAGGATGGGGGCTCTGTCTGTCTCTCAGAAATAAATAAATATTTTAAAAGTTGTCAAGCAAAAGTCAATATGATATTTAATGGTGATATTTCTATGTAATTGATTGATTTATATGGAAGTGAAGTACAAAGTCAGTGAGGATTTATTTTATTTGAGAAATAGATAAGGAAAGAGACTGTTGGGTAAAAGATAAGTGACTGTAACTGTCAAACCACAAATAAAAATAACTGGATAGATATTAACATTCAATACAGAAATGATTAGATATAAAATTGTTTAAGAAACTAATAACTTTTCTGTATGTCCTCAGAAACTAGCTATTATTAAATATAATACAAAAAAATTCCAATAACAAGAGTAGCATCAACATCTATAAGCAGCATTTACCCAAAAATGTTAGTTATTCATTTTATTGACATTCTTTCTTTACCCCAGTATTAATATGCCCCCAGTAACTTGGAGGAATTTAGAAATGAGGATGACTTACTGGGAGATAAAGTCCCGAGATTGATCCCCAATTTTTGCCTGCCCTTCACATGGACATTTTCAGAAGAAGGATCAATATTAAGGACTAAGGGGAAATTCAGTCCCTATTTTGATGTTAGAGATTGTGAGTGAACTGAGTGAAGCTAATCAAGGCAACTGTTAAGAGGCAATTGATGGATTGATTGACTTATTTTACATTGAGGTATGAGTGACTGATAGATTGCACAGATTCACAACTTAAATGTTCTTTTTTTCTCTTCTGCCAATCCCAAGGAATATATATTTCCCTTGGGAAAAAAAACAAAACAAAACAAAAACAAAAACAAACTCTGAAACACAACAAAATCCAAAAGCTCCAACTGGTGGCCTTTAACCAGTACTGGGTAGCTCTTGAGGGGTAGGGGAGACTTTTTGGAAAGAAGCATCACAGTTCCTTATCTTGTGCCTCCAGTGAGCGGAGCTGACCCAACCTCCTCTGCTATAACTTATAGAAAGCACCTCTGTTGTTCATTAGCCTTCAATTTGTTGGAGATTCTTCAATAAGAGCCTTTTAAGCCAATCTCCTCTGGATCTGTCTCCAGTTTCTTCTTTCCAAATTTGCCCCCCGCCCTGCCTTGTCCATCCCCATGTCACAGGGAATAGTATAAGCAGAAACCTGTTCTTGATTTTTTTTCTACCTTTTCATGACTGAGGACTGTAGAATGCAAACTGTAAGTCTTATGGAGGCCATTCAAAGTGATGTGCATTGATCACGGACCACACAGCATCCTCAACTCTCAGGATACAACAGCAAAACTGATGAGCAGACAAGGTTTTGTTAACCAGTAGTTCCTTGGTTGATGGCTACTTGGGTTGTTTCCACATTTTGGCCATTATGGGTAATACTGTACTGTTCTAATAGGTTTAGAATAGTTTGGAAGAGTGACCATGTAGCCCTTAGTGTACAGAAGGCTCACAGCCGTTGGGTAACCAAATAGCAAGGTCTGGCACCAAACAGTGAGTCACTTTCTCTTTTGATTTATCCTATAAGCCTCTGGATGTGTCGCTTCCAGGTAGAATGTTCTACCAATGCAGCAAAATCTCATGTAAAATTATAATGGGCTTAAAAAAATCAACTCATAACTGAAGGAAAATGAGAACAGATTCAGAGTGCAGCTCATTTTGTAGACAGCTGCAGTGAAACTTTCTGGATTTCCGGACTTCTCTCAGCAGGGACAGGTGGGTAGGAATCTGCCCAACTCCTTGGGAGGACTTTTTTCTTTTCTTTTTTTTTTTCCATCAGGATACAGGGAGAGGAAAGAGAAAAATTGTTGATTTCACTAGTGACTTAAAATGGCATTTCTATCCCCTCCATTCAATTTGGTTCCTAATTTCTACTGATTCCCCAGTGCAGGTCGTTCTGATAATACAAGACGTTCTCCAGTCTGAGCTGGTGAATTTTCCAATGGATCTCTATTGTACTCTAATTATTAATGTTTAGGTCTTCTTATCCCTGGAGACACCTTCCCCTTTGCAAACCAAAGCTAATATCTGTTTCTTTTTCCGACTCTGCTGAAATATGGAAAGTTTTTACAGTGCAGCATTCCATGGGATTTGATCTCATTCATTGTATCTTGTCTCTCCCGAAAGCTGCAGGCTCCATTGTGCTCCAGAAGGCAGGCACTGTTGGTCATGTGTAGGGCTAGTTAGTGAACATCAGGTTGCGTGTTTGGAGCACAAAGTGCAAAGCTCCTGGGCCTGCATTTTGTACATTTCATGTCTGAGCCAAAGGAGGGTGCAAAATCGTACAAGCAAACTGAACTGCCCACAACTGGCTAATTGCAGAGGCAATCATCGCCCTGGCTCCTTCCAAATGAGCAGGGAGCAGCTAATTGTGCTCACAATTGGCTGATTGAGCTCACAGTCAGTAAATTGCTGCTGCAACTGTTTGTGCATACGATTCTGCACCTGGGAGTAATCGTGGGCGATAGGGTCTAACGCACTCGGAAAGAACACTGAACAGTACCACATCTGAGAGAGCCAGTGCCATCCAGCCTGCTTGGGGAATTTGGGTAGGGGACACACACGACTTAAATTGGAGTTGCAGTATCTCAGACTCTGAAGGAAGGTCCAGGCATCCATGATACAATTTGCAGGTTTGCTTATAGAACTCACATGTGAAGCCAACTGGTCAACCTGCAAGCCTTCTAGGCTGGGGTTCTTAGAATACAGGTTCTGAACCGAGACTCCTAGGGTTCGAGTTTGTGTTCTTCCTCTTCTTGTGGGTGCCACTGGCAAGCTTTGAATTTTCTCACTTGTAAAATGGTAATGATGAAAAAAGTACCTGTGTCACTGGATTGTTGTTTAGATTGAAGTAAAGTGGGCACATAATATTCACTCAATGAGTGTTTTCTTTATTTTTCTAAACTCATAGTGTTGGTCAAAATTTGTTCATTACTTGACACCTCATGGAGTGCTTCAGACTCCAAATTTTTTAAAGATCTATTTTATTTATTTGAAAGGCAGAATTACAGAGGAAGAAGGAGAGAAGGACAGAGAAAGAGAGAGAGAGAGAGAAAGAGAGATGAAACTTCAATCTGCTAGTTCACTCCCCAAATGGCCACAATGGCCAGGGCTGGGCCAGGCCAAAGCCAGGAGCCAGGAGCCAGGAGCCAAGAGCTTATTCTGGGTCTCACATGTAGGTGCAGGGGCCCAAGCACTGTGCCATTCTCTGCTGCTTTTCCCAGGTGCATTAGCAGGGAGTTGGATCAGAAATGGATCAGCTGGGTGGTGCTTGGGCCCTTGCACCCATGTGAGAAACCTGGAGGAGCCTTCTGGCTTTGGATCGGCCCAGCTCCGGCCATTGCGGCTATTTGGGGAGTGAACCAGCAGATGGAAGACCAATCCCTGCCCCCTCCACCCTGTCTCTACCTCTCTCTGTAGCTCTGTCAAATAAAATAAATATTTTTTAAAAAAAATTGAGCAGCCAGGACTCTGAACTGGCATCCCTATGGGATGCCAGCACTGCAGGGAACAGCTTAACCCACTACGCCAAGTGCTGGCCCTCAGATTCTGAGTTTTAAGACAATTGTTTTACACTGGTGTTAGCAGCAAAGGGATTTCAGTTTTTTCTTATATAACTGCATACAGCTGTGGCCAGGAAGCTTAATTTGCCTAAAGCACAGTTTGCAAATGTGTAAAATTGAGGTAAAATGTTATCTACCTCGTTGAGCTCTTGTGTAGATTAAACAAGGCAGTAAACGCAGAGTCTAGCACTTGGTGAGCGCGCTGTAAATGCTAGCTCTTGCTGGGGTCACTACTGTCGTTGTTGGATCTTGGATGGCAAGGTGGCACTGGGCCTGGCATAGTTGGGGTGCTTTGAGCCAAGATACTACTACAGAACTCATGTCCACCACACCTTACCTACTGCCCTGGCAGAATGGATCCCTTAGACAGAAGGGAGATGTGTAAACTCTACAGCAAATTGTCATGCTTGGTCCCGCCCCAGATCTTTATAAGGAGAGACAAAGGGCCCTGCTGCTCATGTTGTTTGCCCTGGTTCATTTCTTGGTCCCTGATAGAGACAATTTTATAGGGTTCTTATTCTCAGCAAGAAAAAAGAGATAAGGACAAGCTTTGGCAGGATCCGGAAATTAATCCAGGGGAGGCAGACATTGTGTCTCTAAATGTAATTGAATCTTCCTGGAGTCGGGTTGGGGGTGGGGGATAGAGCACAGACCTCCTGACTTTTAAGTCTGTAGGGAGGTAGGGGTGGGGGGGGGGCAGTGCTGCTCCTGGCTGAGCTGGGTGCTCAAGCATTTCTTTCCAGCAGGGACCCAACCTCCTTTGCTTTCCTCTTTGGAATCACCATCACTTATCCTGCTTCTGGCTCCTGCAGCAGTTGCAGTGTAACTGCCTCCTTGCTGTCCAAGTGCAAGCGTACACAGCACATCCTGTGTGACATGGGATTTGCTGCCCTTTTCCCCAGGGATGCAGATGGGGACAAATGGCAGTCCCAGAGTTCTCACCAGCATTGCTCATGGTTCTCAATTCGCTTACCATGGTGTAGGAGGTTTCTGGGGTTGCCATAACAAAACCCCCAGACCAGGTTGCTTAAACAATGTACACATATTTCTCCCAGTCCTGGAGGCCAGAAGTGCAAGATCGAGGTATCAGCAGGTTTGGTGTCTTCCACCTCATTTCTCTCTGGCATGCAGGTTGCTATGCTCTTGCTGAGTTCTCACACGGTCTCTCCTCTGTGCATGCACACCCTGGTGTCTCTGTGTATGTCCAAATTTTCTTTTCTTACAAGGACAGAAGTCATATTCGATTAGGGTCTACTCTAAAGACCTCATTGTAACTTAATCATCTCTCTAAAGAGCTTCTCTCAGGGAGGTTATGTATTCAACATATGAATGTGTGTGTGTGTGCATGTCTGTGTGTATATGTGTCTGTGTCAGAATGAGAGAGAGAGAGAGACATGATAGAAGAGAGAAGAGAGTAAGAGAGGCACAATTCAGGCTATATAATACAATCTCAGTATTCCCAATGTTGTTTCCATATGGGAAACTAAATAGGCCCTGGACCCAGCTTGTCCCCTGATGACTGGTGTGACCTCCAAAACTTATAACTTAGCATCTTAACTGACGTGACCCCATGTCTCGATTTCCAAGGACTGTCCTGTTTACTTCTGTTGCATTAAGCAGCAACAGAAGTACTTCTCTCCTTCTTAAACCTATGGTGTTTTGGGTGATAAATTTTATGATCCCTAGTTACTAACTCAAGCTGGCTGAATGAAGTAGCCTTCAATCCCAAAAATGCTTAGGGTTTATAGGGAATGCTGGAGAAGCACCCACCCCACTACGTGATGCTTAGTGAGTGTGATGTCTACACTGTTTGCACTCAAACACTTCTGACACCAAAGGTGTGGACTTTTCCCACATCAGCAGTAGTTCTCTGAATCACTAGACACCAACAGAGTGTCCTACAATTCAATGCAGTTTTGACACTGACTACCCGAGAGAATTCAGACCCTACAAGTCACAGGCTCCCAAGATAGCTCCTACTTCTGATGCCAGTCCTAAGTCCCAAGTGGCCACCTGTGTTTCTGTCCAGTGGCCTGTAAATTGTCAGTTCCTGTGATTCCTTCCTCAGCTTCAGTAGTTTGCTGGAATGGTTCCTAGAACTGAGGAAAACTGTTTACTTACTGTTGCTGGTTTATCATACAGGAAATCACACAGGAAAAGCCGAGTACAAGACCTGCATAGGGCAAAACATGGGGAGGTGCTGAGGCTTCCTCATCCTCCATGGGTACCTTGTGTTCACCAACTCGCAAGCTCCTTGAACCCACCACGTTGGGATTCTGAGGAGGCTTCACGATTCATTAAATCCCAAGTCATGTGATTAGCTCAGTTTCTACCCATTGCCTTCCCTCAGGTCCGAAGGTGGGGCTGCAAGTTCCATCTCCCTCTGGTTGTCCCAATCACGTGGTTGGTTTCTCTGGCAACCCGCTTCATCCAGAGGCTAGCCAGCGGCCTGCTGAGAATCCCCTTTATTGGCATAAACTCAGGAATGGTTGAAATAACAAAATAACAAAGGAATCCCTGTCTGCTCTATTTCTCAGGAAATTCCAAAGTTTTTTTTTTTTTTTTAGGAAGTTCTGTGTCAGGATCCAGAGACAGAGACCAAATGTACATTTCTTAGCACCTATTCCTTTTGCTTGAACCTTCGTATTTCCCAACTCCAATTCTCCTGATGAGATGGGCTCATTTTTCATGAGCCCATCAACCTGCACAGAGGTAGACCATGCTATGGTAGAGCAGTGGGCCTTGACCAGTGGTCACCCAGGTCCACCTGAGCCACGTGGAATTGGCATTTTAAGAGCATCCAGAATGGGCAAGAGCCACGTTACTGTATCCCTTCTACTCTAGAAAATTGTTCAGCTCTGCCACTGAGAGCTGGCATTGCACTTGGGTGTATTGGGGCTCCTTGGCTGCAAACTGCAGAAGTAGCTTCTGGATTAAGTGGAATTAAGTAGGGAAAGAGCCTGACTATAAAGATAGTCTGTGGACTGGGGTATGTGGGGAGGTTGCATTTTTATTACTTTTTGGTTTTGTTTTTTGCTCTCATTTTCATTTGCTAGATAAAGGACACAGGATGAACTTGACTTCTCACAGCCTCTTGTCCTCTTTGCCTCCCCATAGTTCTTCCAGGGTCTTGATTTATGTGCACTTCTGTATTCAATGTGGTAGAAGTTTCTCTCTTGATCCTGCTAGAATCTCCCTAGAGACTTGTTCCTTGTGCATGGCATATGTTACAAGCCTATTCTCAGAGCTCCATTATGAGTTTCATGGACCTAGGACAATTTTTCCTTTAACAACCCTTTTCTCAGGGCCGACATTGTGGCATAGAGGGGAAAGCTTGCTGTCTGCAATGCCAGCATCCCATATGGGTGCCAGTTCATGTCCCGGCTGTAGCACTTCTGGTCCAGCTCCCTGCTAATGGCCTGGGAAAGGCAGCAGAAGATGGCCCAAGTGCTTGGGTCCCTGCCATCCACGTGGGAGACCTGGAAGAAGCTCCTGGCTCCTGAATTCTACCTGGCTCAGTCCTGGATGTTGTAGCCATCTGAGGAGTGAACTAGTGAGTGGAAGACTGCCCCACCCCCAACTCTCTGTCTCCATAACTCTTTCAGGTGAATAAATAAATCTTAAAAATAAGAACCTCTTTTTGCATAAAATACTGAAAATTATGTTTTATCGTTGGGATGTTTTTTTTTTTTGATTTTTTAAAATTTATTTATTTGACAGGTAGAGCTACAGACAGTGAGAGAGAGAGACAGAGAGAAAGGTCTTCCTTCTGTTGGTGCAACGGCCGGAGCCATGCCAATCTGAAGCCAGGAGCCAGGTGCTTCTTCCTGGTCTTCCATGTGGGTGCAGGGGCCCAAGGACTTGGGCCATCCTTCACTGCCTTCCCAGGCCACAGCAGAGAGCTGGACTGGAAAAGGAGCAACCGGGACCAGAACCCAGTGCCCATTTGGGATGTTGGCGCTGCAGGCAGAGGATTAACCAAGTGAGCCACGGTACCGGGCCCCAGTTGGGGTGGTTTAAAGATGAGTATAATCCAGGCTGGGTTTTGCAAATTTTTCTTCTGATTTTCAAAGAAATTAAAACATTCCCATGGGTCCCTACAGGTATTGTGGGTCTCAGGTATGGTTCCTCTTGTGCCTAATGGGAAAGTGGATCATGTCCACTCCTCCTGTCATTCAGGAAAGAGGCAAGGCTCATGATCGGCATTCCCAATATGATTATACGAAGGGCTACTCCCCTGATTCAGTGACCCTGAGCAGATAAAACCAAGAGACTTCTAGCACTATGTTCTATTTCCAGACAGACACTGTGAAATCACCCAGGCTCCATGATGGAGGACATCATGCCTGGACTCAGAAGGATAGCACAGCCAAGCAGGACTGGACAACTTGTCAGTGTATGAGCAGCACAGTGTGGTGAGCTCTGGGGCCGGGGGGGACAGCCAGCGCCATCGCCGGTTCTCCTTGTCACAGTTAAGGAGTTCTCCATCCTTCTGTTCCTTCTGACTAGCCCAGCCTCAACTCATCTGCAGGAGGCATTTCCCTGCAACTCAGCCTATATGCTTTGACTTCTTGCTCATCAAGCAATAAATCTTATCTCATCCATTCTATGGTGCACATATTTTAGAGGCCATTTAACATATCTGAACATAGGTATGATTGATTGCTTCTTACAAACACTGTTGGCCAGGTGGCAGTTGTGACATAATTGTCATTGCGTGCACAGGAATGAACTTGATCTGAAAACTCTGTTAATATTTTCTGATAAGATCAAGAGGATGTCTGCAAGTGCTTGAAGTGTGGGGGTCAGCAAGCTGGAAGGCTGCTCCAGATATTGAAGCTTTTAACCAGTAATATTTCATATTACTTTTTATGTATGCTAAGAGTGATAAAATAAATCTAACAGAGATTTTTAACAATTAGAAAATAAAATTCCTAAGGCATAAGGAAATACTGTGTCATGATTTAATTTGTAGCTTTTTTTCTTTCTTAGTGCATAAAATAATGATGCCTTTAATCAGTGACAACTTAGATTTGATAAAGTAAGTTGTATATGCAAGCCTCATAGGGTCTCCATGGGACAGAGACCACCATATCTTCAACACATAGCACAGTGCTGGCCTGCAATAGATGATCAAAATCCATATACTGGTTGTCTGGCATTATTATTTCAAATAATATGCACATAGAATGGAGGGAAAACAACCTGAATATTTTATTTCTCATGCTGTGACTTTAGTACAAATATCACATGGCATTTTCTTTAGAGCAGGGATTGCTAAATTTTTTATGTAAACGGTCAGATAGTAAATATTTTAGCCTTTCTGGGACATACAATCTCTGTCACCACTACCCAACTTTACCATTTTCGTGAGAAAATAGTCATGAACAACATGCAAACACATGGATGCGCCTATGATTCAATAAACAGTTACAAAAACAGGCACATGGCACAGTGGCTTAAGTCACTGCTTGGGACACCTATATTCCATATCTGAGTGCCTGGTTCAAGTCCTGGCTGTTCTGCTTCTGATCCAGCTTCCTACTGATGTGTACCCCGGGAAGCAGGAGATGATGACTCCAGTACTTGGGTTCCTGACACCTATGTTCCTGGTTCCTAGCTTTGGACTGGCACGGGCATGTGTATTTGGGCATTTCTAGCAGGTGGAAAGTCACTCTCTGTGTCTCTCTGCCTGTCTCTCTGCCTGTCAAATAAAGGAGTTGACCTGGGAGCCATAGTTTGCCACCTACTCTAATGCAATTTTCTAACATGACTGTCAATGACGATGTCTCAGCAAACTTACTACCTTTCAGATTCCTGAATCAACTTCCAGATGATTCTAGCAGATAGAGTGAGCTTGTTTTAGAGAAATTCTTCTATAAAGTCCTGAAGAATTCATCATTTTTATAAAGTGCCTGCAGTTCTTCCAAAAACTGTCCCTAGAATATGGGGCAAGACCCCGAGCAAGCAGGGCTCAGAATCTCTTGACATCTCATTTACCATTTTCCCCTATATTTGTATGGTGTCTGAGGGCGGCCTGATGTTACTTAGAACAAAATTAAATGGGAGGACTAGACAATTCTTTTTAAGAAGACAGATGTCTCATTGCCCATCCACAGTAAGGGATAAATGATCCAAAATGAAATTACACCCCTTCAGTTTTATGGTTAAGAGGCAATTCCTTTAATGGGTAAGAGGAGTCCCCGTGGCCATGACTGTGCATAGGCAAGGGTTCTTCCCAGAGAATAAGCCACTTCAGGTCACAGAGTCTCTGATGTGGCTGCCATGTGTGCACAGCTGGGCAGAGGCAATCAGGCAATTACTGGATTCCAATAAACTGCTAAGGTAGCTCTCTCATGAACCCATTAAGTATGACCCTCTCCATGGGGTAACTTTTCTCTTTTTTAGAGAAGAAAGTCCTTTTAGATTTGTGGATTTGTCTAAGAGACAAGAAAATGATTTGAAATATGCATATGATAGTTGAATCCAGTTAATGATCTTTAAATACTTCTTGCCTAGGATATGCACTTCTTCAGTGGTCAGGATGATTCAGGGACTAGAAAATCATTTGATATTGCAAAAATGATAGGGTTTCTCTGTTGGGCACAAGGCTAAGACCTTCCACACATTGACTCACTTGACTGTCACAGGAACCCCCAAGGTAGGTTCTACATTTACCTGCATTTTGCAAAGGAGAAAGGGGAAGCTGCTCAAGGTCAGAGCCATGGGCTAAGCCCAGACAGTGCAGCTTTGATGCAGAACTCTTTAACACTGCTAGATGAAACAAACAGAATGGATACACCATAAGCATCCAAGAGTGTAAAACAGAATTCCTGATCTTGTTTTGACTAAAATCTATGATGAGTGTTGGATAAGGTTTTCATGGGCACCTCCAGCCCATTTACTTCCTTGGAAGATCCTGGCGAGAGTTCTGTAAATTCCCTTTGGCAATCTATAGGAGGGAGTGAAGATGGAAATCGGCTCGAGCAAGGCTGGCACTAGTGGAGGTTAGTTCTAGGTCTAAGCATGGGACATAGGAAGCCTTGTGAACTGAGGCTTGTGAGGGCTGTCCCTGCGCTAAACAAGAGCTTCAATGGGCAGGGCTCTATGTGTAGTCTGGGGCAGTGCTGCACAATTCTCAGAGTCCTTCCTGCACACGAAGCTACAGCTCCATGGCCACTGTTCTCCAACAGACTGGCCTGGTAAAACACCAACCCTTGTTAAATCTAATTCTCTACCAGAACCTAAGCATGTTGGAATAAAACAACCATGTTAACAAGTCTCACTTCAAGTCTGTGATCACCAGCCTCATACAGGCCTTTAGTTTTACCTGGAAATTCTACTCTATTTCACGAGTTAATTGACTCTCCTGTTCTCCACCTGTCTATTTTATAATTTCTTCCTCTTCCCTCACACCTCTGGCACCTTCAAATTCATGGAGAAACTTAAAAAGAGCTTTCATTATTTCCTGTCAGCTGCTCACTTAGCTGCACATTATCTCCTGGGCTGGGATGACACAAGAGCTACCCTTGATACGGTGTTAGGTCAGTCTCTCCTCCTGGATCCCGACCTATTTTGTCTACTCCTACTCAAAGTCCTCTGTCCAGTGATTGCTCCCTTTCATTCCGCATCATCAGCATTCTCTTTGCTACTAGGTCATTCCCATTATCATTTTGTAATGTCTTCAACTCTAAGGAAATCCAAAACTTGAGCCCATATTCCCCTTCATCTCCTGCATTTTTCTTTGCTTCTCCTTCCAAAAAAACTTCTTGAGAAAATTATATTTTCCATCTTTGATTTCTACTTTCTATTCCCTTCCCCTTGAATTTACTTCCATCATCCTTTTCTCTTTTTTTTCCATTTGTGCAATATATATTTCAGATGACATTCTAGAAAACAAAATTATTTTAAAGATTTATTTATTTACTTGAAAGTTGGTGTTACACACAAAGAGAAGGAGAGGCAGAGAGAGAGAGGGAGGGAGGGAGGGAGAGAGAGAGAGAGAGAGAGAGAGGTCTTCCATCCGCTAATTCACTCCCCAACTGGCTGCAAGAGCTGGAGCTGCGCCGATCCAAAGCCAGGAGCCAGGAGCTTCTTCTGCGTCTCCCACTTGGGTTCAGGGGCCCAAGGACTTGGGCCATCTTTCACTGCTTTCCCAGGCCACAGCAGAGAGCTGGATTGGAAGTGGAGCAGATGGGACTCAAACTGGTGCCATATTGGGATACTGGCACTGCAGGTGGCAGCTTTACCCGCTACACCCCAGTGCCGGCCCAGAAAATAAAATTTTTTAAAATATGAGATTATTAAATATGACTGTATACAGAACACAGGGTAATTTTTTTCCCTTTTCTCTTATCACCCCATGGAAACTGCTCTTGTCAAGGCCACCTGTGACCTTCATGTTGCTAAATCTAATGTACGTTCTTTGTTCTCAGGGCTCTCATTTCTCAACTGATTGCAGCATTTGACACAGTTGCTCAATCTTTCCTCCTTGTTACGGTTGGCTTGAGGACTCCACACTTGGCAGGTTTTACTCCTATCTCACTGGGCTGAGCTTTCCAGCATTTTTGTTGGTGATTTTCTTTTCTTCGACCTTTAATAATTAAAGTACCCCAGGGCCTAGTCAATGAAACTTCTCTTCTCCACCTTCTCTCCAGTGCTGGGTGATGTCAGGGCAAGGCACTAGATTCTGCTGTCACAGATTTGGGCCCCTGCTCCCCAACACCACTGACTGCAGATTTTCCTGGGATACTTGTTATGATAAAGCTGTTTCTGGCTCCAATTCACGACTCACTGAGTCAGAAGCTGTAGGAGACAGGCTATGGACTTTATCTGCAATATGTACTGCAAGTGATTCCTGCCCTTGGGAATGTTTAGAAGACACTGGTGTCCTGGCTTTGGATTCATCGGATGACTGGCATTGGGATCATACAAACCCTCCCTAAAGGACACGGTCACTATGATGAGGGCAAAAGAAGTCTGCATTCTGTTAGCAAGGAGGAATGGATGGTGGGTATGCACAGGATACCAAGCACTGAGGAGGAAACAACTGAAGAGCTCTCGTACATTGCTGGAGGGAAAGCAAAATTGGTAGTTACAATGGGTAGCTTTGAAAAGTTACGCATTTACTACAACATCCAGAAATTCACTGCTAAGTGCTTATCCAAGATCAATGAAAATATAAGTCAACAGAAAGACCTGTGTGGCTATGCAGGTTTATTAATAAGCATGCCAAGTTGGAAATGGCCCTCATACCAATTCTTCAACTGGTGCAAACTGGTGCATGGATAAACAAGTTGTGGTATATCTACGAAATGCTGTTGGGCAACACAAAAGAATGAACAACTGACATCCAGGATGACACCCACGAGTCTGAAGTGTATTCTGATAAGTGAAAGGAAATGGACTCAAAGGTGATGCACTATGTGAGTTCATCTACATGACAGTTTGGTAAAGAGAATTTTATAGGGATTAAAAACAGATCAGCAGTTCCCAGGGACTGAGGGCAGGGTTTTCTCTAAAGAAACATGAAGAAATTAGGGGGCAAAATAGAGGTGTTTTGTGTCTTGATTGTGGCAGTGCTGACTATGCCTAAGCATTTGTCAAATTTCATAGAACTGTACATTAAAAGGGTTAATTTTACTGCTTGTGAATTATAACTTCTTAATCTTGATTGAAATGAAGTCTCAGGCAACAACTTGGATGCAAGATGAAGGACTTGATCCTGAGCCTGATCCGAAGATCCTTAGTTTGGAAGGACATTGATACCTGTCAGAGGGTAGCTGAGGAAGACGTCATGATGTGTAGTGGGTCAGGGTACACCTGCCACTCATGCTTCACCCCTGCATCATGGAATTTTGGGACAATGAAAGCAAGTTGAATTCTGCCCCTCACACGTGGATGACTGAGACCCAGACAAGGCTGATTCAGGAACTATGGAGGGCTGAGTCTACAGATGGATGATGTGGAAAAGTACAGTTTAGGGGAAGATAGAACCTGCCTGTGGGTCCTGAGCAGGGGCCTGACCCAGTCTGCTCAGTGCGAGATCTGAGAAATTGCTGTAAGATAAGGATCTGGTTGCTTCAGTGATTCATATAAAGGAGTGATTTAGGCAGGAGCACTTCCTGTTGGGGTAATATTTCTAGAGGTCAACCAAGCATGACCATTTCTAAATAGGAAAATGCCTTCAGATAATAAACTATGTGCTATACACAAGTTCAGTGAACTTGCTTCATCTTTGTCAGTTAAATACACCCAATTTTCCCATCCCTGTTAACTGACAAGGATCTATTTTCTCTCCATTTCATGCATAAGGAGAGAATTTTTGGAGTCTGTGAGCAGCATTAGTGGGATTTGATGTCAGCATCCCCATGATTCAAGTTCCCGATTGCTGTTCCCGTTACTGCAGGGCCTCGAGCAAAACCTCTAACCTCGGTTTCCCCCAAATGCATAATAAAGAGAAGGGTCTTTACTTATTTATGATGGGCTCTGTTACTTGTATGAGAGATGTTCCAATGTAAGTATTATTACAAGGTCCAATTTACTGTCCAGAAAGAAGCAATCCTGATAGAAATCTTTCATTTAATTAAAATTGATTTTAAAATTGCTTGATCAATAGTGAGTTAAAAATTCATCCTGCCTATGTGGGAGGAGAGAGGCCTCTAGGCAGTCCTAAGTGGAGTGGTTTTGGCTCAGGAGTTTGGCTGGGCCTTGCTGGCCCTCTAGGCTGGCCACGGCCTGTTGGTTTGCCCCATGGTCAAGATGGACAAGCCCTCCCCGAGAGAGGGAGGACTCACAGAAGAATCCATTCCTATTTCTTGCATTTTGAACAGAAAAGCCTTAAAAATGCACCTTGCCTTGCTAGTTAACTTGAGCCAATGAATTTGCTAGGTACCATTTAAAATATTTACTTACTCATTTTGGGGAAATGGATGCCACAATTAGTTGAAAGCTACTTCCCCCAGGTACAGAATGCCTTTTCCATGCTGTGGTCACTCCAGCCAGAAAAACTGACCCTGCCCTCCCAAAGCCTCTACTCCCATGTGCAGTCATTTGCAAAATTCTTTCAGCTCAACCTCTGCATAGTTGGCTCTTTTCTAGCCCCATGGCTCATGCCCTGGGTCAAGCTGTCTTCACCTTTCACCTGGAATATTCAATAGCTGGATCACTGATTTCCTTGGTTCCAGGTGCCCACCTGACTAATCCATTCTCGGTGCTCCTGTCTGACCTAAAGCATAAGTCATCTTGGGATATTGCTGCTCAAACATCTGATGCCTCGCATTTTAATATGGAATTAAGTCCACGTGCCTCAGTGGACGTTGCAAGACATCCTTAATCAGACCCCTTGCCAGCAGTTAACATCCACCAGGTGTTTCCTAGCAGGTTTCTAACTTACTTCTCTTCTTACAAACTGTACCACTCAGCACTTTGAGAACAGGTAGTCCTCATCTGGGCCTCAGTGACTGGGCTCACTCTTTCCCCTGATTACAACAAGTATTCATTCATTTGACAGATGCTCAGTTGGACTGTGCTTTGTGCCTGACCCCATGCAAGGCAAGAGTGAGAGTTGAGGGGAAAGAGTGTATCTGACAGTCATGGTCACTTGACTTCCTGAGCTGATGTTCCAGTGTGGGGAAGGTAAGCTCTTAAGGAAGCCAACAGATAGAGAAATGAGGAAACACAGATTGATTGTGATTTATGGTATCAAATAAATGAGTGGCACCTATGATAAAGGTAAGGCAGTCTGGGGGTGGGAGAATCCAACCATAAAGTCAGGATGGGCTTTCAGGGCAACACAGTTTAAACGAATTCACAAGGAGGAAAGGGGCAGTATGTAAGATGTGGGACAGAAGAGACAGTGATTCTAAGGATCCAAAGTTGAGGAGACTTCTGCATGTTTTGGGAAAGCTTGGAACATAGGAAGATCCTTTTTGGAAAGATGTTAGGAGATGAAGGTGGAAATCCAGGTGCCAGATCTTTGTTGCCAAATTGTCTTCCAACTGTATTAGTTTCTTTGGGCTGTCATAACAAAATGCCACTAACCAGGTGTTTAAGATAGCACAAATTTAGCATCTCAGCTTCAGAGACTCGAAGCCAAGACGTTTTCAAGGTCAGGCTCCATCCAAGTCTCCAGGGACATGCTTTCCTTTCCTCTTGCAGCTTCTACTCTCTTAGTGCATTCCTTGGAGTCTTATAGCATAACTCTGGTCTCTTCCTCTGCCTTCCATCACACATGCTCTTTCCTGTGTGTCTGTGTCTACATCTAAGTTTTTCTGTTATAAGCATACTAATTCTACTGGAGTAAGGCCTACCCTCAAGACTTCATCTTGATTACATATGCAGAAACTCACCAAACTCTTTCCAAATAAGGTGTTGTCACAATCACAGGATTGGGAGTTAGGACTTCAGCATTGTTTTGGAGGGAACACAATTCAACCCATACCACCAAGGGATATGGGAAGATTTCAAAGAATTTAAGGAGTTAAACAGCTGTGTCTGTTTTACTTAAAAGTAATCCCTTTGGTTTCTGGCCTATGATGGAGCAGGGAGTGCAAGTGCAAGTCAGAGACAAGTTTCCAGGTGTGAGATGACAATGGATGCTGAGGCAGGGATAAGCAGGTACATACAGATGTGTTTTTTGGTATAGAACAAACAGGCCCAGCCATCCAAATCTAAAGGCAATTCACGTCCTGATCTCCCTGCTCCTCCTAATGCCTTGTAAATGGTTCCTGGACTTACACCTTCAGTTGTCCTGTGCTTAGTTTTACCCTGTTTTGGAATCATGCATAGAGGAGGACTGTTAGGTGTGGATACATGTGCTTTACAGGAGGGATTTCACATAAATGAGAAAGAGGGATGGGCTTGGACACACAGCGACATTGAAGAGAGATGAAAGAAAGCATTTAGGGAAGGCACAGAGAGCGGCTACCTGGGTCAGGCCTAATCTGAGCATCATGGAAGGAGAAGAGGGGGAACTGCAGGCCGAAGAGCTCAGGGAGCTGGGGCACCACCGAAACCAGGCTACAGCCCTGGAAATTTAGGGCTCCAGTGACACAGCTCTGGTCAGAGTGGGGAGGGAGAAGCCTTGGCTATAGAATGAGTATTGGAATCTCCTCAAGATTCACCTATTGAAATCTAATCTCCAATTGATGGTGTATGGAAGTAAGGCCTCCGAGAGGTGGTTAGGCCATGAGATTAAAGCCTTATGAGTGGGTTTAGTGTTCTTAAAAAGAGAAATCAGAGAGTTCATTTGCCTCTTCCACCACATGAGGACACAGTGGGAAGAAGTCATCTGTGAACCAGGAGGTGGGCCCTCACCAAACACCGAACCTGCCAGTACCTTCATCTTGGCTTCTCGGACTCTAGAACTGTGAGAAACACATTTTATTGCTTGTAAGACCTCCCATTCTATGCCATGGGATTTTTTTTGACAGCAGCCCAAGCAGACTAAAATAATCCCCCTGTTGCTTATAGTATAGCCTGCCTAGAATAGCTAAGCCTTCATAGAACCATCAACATCACAAGTATTTTGGCTTCGAGGTCAGCAGGAGTAGGCAAATGTCTAATAGATCCCAGCCCTCTTCGAGTGGACTGAGGCCAGCATGGTTGTGGTAAGACATTACACTCATGCACAATTATGAAATCCTGATGTGCAATCAGCACAGAAGAATGGGAGAGCTCTGCCTGTGAGATCATGCAAAATCCCAGTGAATGCCTGGAGAAGGTCTGGGAACCTAGTAATGTTTGCCATTTTCCATGTCTTATACATGAGCTATGTTGGGGCAACTTTCTCACCATGTAAAACTAGGGGAAAGGTGCAGCCTGCTTTTGACTATAGAGTCACAAAAGACAGGTGTTTTCTCTCCCTGCTTCCTTTGAAGTTAGGCCCTGGGTGCATGACCCAGGCCTATGCATCAGATACACTGCTCCAGGACGTTGAAATGGGATCTGTGGAAGCAAAGGAACAGTGACAGTGAAGAAAGCATTTTCAGGTGATGGTGACAGCAAGAGCAGCAGCTGCAGAAACACCCACCTCCAAGAACAGTAGTGGCAGAATCGGAATGTGGGGCTGGTGTGGTGGAGTAGAGGGTAAAGCTGCTGCCTTGCAATGCCAGCATCCCACATGGGCGCTGGTGCAATCTTGAGTGCTCCATTTCTGATCCAGCTCTCTGCTATGGCCTGGGAAAGCAGGAGAAGACGGCCCAAGTCCTTGGACCCCTGCACCCACATGGGAGACCAGGAGGAAGCTCCAGGCTCATTGATTCAGATAAGCCCAGCTCTGACCTTTGTGGCCATTTGGGGAGTGAACCAGCATATGGAAGACCTCTCTCTTTCTCTCCCTGCCTCTGTCTCTCTGTAACTCTGCCTTTCAAATAATAAATAAATCTTAAAAATAAAAAAAGAATGATAATGCTTCATGTTTGGAGCAATGGGGTAAGACTGAGGGTATGCACTGCAGAATGTCTGCTTTTAATGGGCCCTTAGGGAAGAGAGAGCTTAAATTAACAATGATGAGTGTAGTGTAGAGAGATCTATTGGAAGCATAAAGCAGTGAGAATAGTTAATGGAGATCAAATGTGATTTGATTAACATTTTAATGTAAGACCTACTATTTTTTATATATATCATTATCTATTATGTAAAAACATTTTACACTTACAAATGTTAATCACAATATTACTCATAATATCAGGAAGTTGGGAAAAAAACATAAGTGCTCAACCATAGGGGTCTAGTTAAGTAAGTTATGTCAAATTGTTTTGGTATATAATAAAATAATTTAAGATAAAGTTGATTTTGATGTTATAGGGGAAATGTGCAGTGAATGTATAAAAAGTTCAAGTTGTGAGATTGTTTATACAATTTGGGTTCAGATATATTTGGGAGGATAATAAAAGAGCAAGCCGAGGTCATCTTCAGATGGTGGAAGAAATTGCAGATAATAACTTTTTCTTATTTCTTTTATTTTATATATTTCCTAAATTCTTCATCAAACCAAAGATAAAAATAACAAATAAAACCTCATGAGACACATCTGTATTTGTTGAATAATAATCTAATGTCATGAGACTTTACTTGGACTAAGGAATACAGAAGGAAATCGTAAAGCATGTCCAGGTTTTACCTAGGAGAACTCTTTTTTTTTTTTTTTTTACAGGCAGAGTGGACAGTGTGAGAGAGAGACAGAGAGAAAGGTCTCCCTTTTGCCATTGGTTCACCCTCCAATGGCCGCCGCGGCCGGTGCACTGCACTGATCTGAAGGCATGAACCAGGTGCTTCTCCTGGTCTCCCATGGGGTGCAGGACCCAAGGACTTGGGCCATCCTCCACTGCACTCCCTGGCCACAGCAGAGAGCTGGCCTGGAAGAGGGGCAACCGGGACAGAATCCGGCGCCCTGACCAGGACTAGAACCTGCTGTGCCGGCGCCGCTAGGCAGAGGATTAGCCTAGTGAGCCGCAGCGCCGGCCTAGGAGAACTCTTTAACCTTGCTGAAATGTCAAGTTAAGCTTGTGTTGCAAAACAAAAGAAGATGAACCTAAAGATGATTAATCATTGAGTATTAGAATGCCAACAACTTGCCTTCAATGAGCATTTACTATACCCTAGATACTGTAAGTACTTCTCACGTGTCATCACCTTGTTTGATGGAGACAAACGTTGCCCTGCTTTACAGATGTCAACATTTTGCCAGAGAAGTGTAAGCAACTCTACCAAGGTCACACAAGGACTAGGTGATTATGATCCAGTTGATGCTTATTTGATATCAGAGCTCTTATGACACCACAATGTCCATGAACAGATTTCTAGAGAGGAGGAAAGATGAAGATAGCCTTGAAGAATGGCAGGATTTGCAGAAACTACAGTAGATGAGGGAGCATGGAGGGCACAGAGTACCTATTACCTGGTTACTTCCTGGGTTCTTCCCTGAGTTAGAGGCAGGTAAGGGGGGTGGCATGGTTCTTGCCCAAAGAGCACATTTGTCCAGGGAATGAGCTCCGGCCTATGCCACACACTATTCAAGAAGAGTCATGGCCCCTGCCTTCATAGATATTGATGCTAGACCTTAAACTCAGAAATTTATGAAGTAAAGGAAAGTTCCAGATGGGAGAAGTGAAATGCCCATAAAAGTGTCAATAGCATACCGTGTGTCAATGATGAACAGCAGAAAGAGGCTGGGAACTGGCTCTGGGGCCAACCTTCAACTTGGCTAAGGACATTTGGGTTCCATTCACAGGCAACGCTCAGAGTAGACATACATTATTAAAAGGAATTGGAACTTAAAACTTATTCCAATGAGCAGTTTTCTTTGCTTCCTCTGAGTCTCTATTGCTTAGTTTTTTAAAGTGGCATGGGTTGGGGTGGTGAATTACAATATCTGTGGGGTCACTGCGTGAATTAAAGGAGATATAAATCATAAAAGTTTAACACAATGCCTGTTAAATAGAAAGTGGCCAAGAATGTTGGCTATTATTATTGCTGTAGGCATCAAAGTTCGAAAATAAAGGTTAACTAGAACGATGGAAGATAAGGTGACTTAGAAATCTTCCTTGGCTGATGTGAACATGAATTCTTTCATGTTAGTCTTTGGTTCTTATTAGAATGAATTAACACTGCGAGGAGTGGACATCTATTGAGAAGCAGCTGTTCAGGTCATGTTTCTCCTGCTCCTCCTCCTTCTCTCCCTTCTCCACACCACCACTGCCTGCTTCTTCTTCCTGTGTTGTTATGTATCCCCTTCATACACTCTCTGTCCTCTGCCTTACAAAGTTAATCTGTGGTTTTAAAGTGGTTTTATGTTCCTATGTGATATGGCAAATCTGGAAAAGGAGTAAAATAAAAGTGGATGTCAGTGGTGTGGTGTGGTGTGGTGTGGTGTCATGAAATCCAACAAGTGGACCAGGGGATATGCCTCTGGCATTTGGTCAATTTTATTTAATGTTGTAGAAGGGTCACCATCACAGCCATGCTGGAGGACTCCCTAAGGCTCACATATTCTGTGAACTCAGCCCAGAATGTGGGAAACTGTTCTCTCTCTCTCTTTTTTTAAGATTTATTTATTTATTTGAAAGTCAGAGTTACACAGAGAGAGAAGGAGAGACAGAGAGAGAGAGAGAGAGAGAGGTCTTCCATCCGCTGGTTCACTCTCCAGTTGGCCACAACAGCCAATCCGAAGCCAGGATCCAGGAGCTTCTTCTGGGTCTTCCACGTGGGTGCAGGGGCCCAAGGACTTGGGCCATTTTCTACTGCTTTCCCAGGCCACAGCAGAGAGCTGGATTGGAAATAGAGCAACCGGGTCTTGAACCGGCACCCATATGGGATGCTGGCGCTTCAGGCCAGGGCGTTAATTCACTGTGTCACAGTGCCGGCCCCGGGAAACTGTTCTTGACTGTCCAGGGTGCTTGGCTCTTCCCATTCTACAGATTCCACTTTTCTGGCTTTAGCCATGTTCTTACGAAGTTAACTTCCCAGAGCATGCAGATAGATCCTTGCCTAGGCTCTTGACCCTGGCAAGGCAAGCTAAATTCCTTTTCAAAAAAAATGACATTAGGAAAGAGATGGTCTCTTTTTCCCTAGAGAGGTATGGAAAAAGTCATTTGCACTGGGCGAACATCAGGATGACACACGGAGGAAAGCAGACACGAACAGTGGAAAAGACGACCGTGCAGTAACCACATTGTTCATGCGCCCTGCTGCAGTTGTGCTTGGACTTTCGGATTTTTATTTCACTTTTTCTTTCTCAATACCTTTACTTTGTCTCTATTAAGCTAAGGGTGTGTGTACACAGGGCTAGTGCATCCTGTATAGACATCAGTAACAATGAATTATCTCTGTCTGTATTCATTTCACGTTAGAATGAGGTCTCCAACTTGATGCCACAACCACAAAGGCCTTTCACTCTGGAGGACTTGATCATCTTCCAAAAATTTTCTTTGCAAGTGGAGGCACATAGATAACCACAAATCCATGAGAGTTGCTATAGGCAAAGTGACAGCCCCAGCCCTTGCCTGACTTGGGCAGGAAGGTAATGGAGACCTTAGCCTCTGAGACACGGTGTGCTTTGCAGGGCTGCTGGGATCCTGCTTCAGTTTGTACACATGTTAAGACACAGCATAGCAGCATCCTATAAACTCTACAGTGTTTCATCACAAGTAGGTAAAACAAGCAAAGCAAACTCTATTGCCGTAGCTGAAAGATCGGAGAGAGAGAGACAGTCTTACCTGCTGATTTATTCCCCAAATAACTGCAAGAACTGGGACTGAGTCAGCTTAAGGTAGGAGCTAGAAACTGCATCTGGCTCTCCTATTCTGCCTCACAGGGTGTGCATTAGCAGGAAACTGAAATTGGGAGAGGAACCGGGATTGGAGCTGAACACAGTCACTCAAATTTGGAATGCAGATGTCCCAAGAAACATCTTCCCTGTGGTGCTAAATGCCCACCCCTATTTTTACTTTTGATCAACACATAATAATTGCCCACCTTTTGAGTTATAGTGTGACATTTCAATACATGCCTCTAATGTATAATGCTCAGATTAGAGTAACCGACATATCCATCCCCTCAAGTATTTATTTTTTCTTTGTATTCAGAATGTTCAAATTCTTCTCTTTTAGCTCTTTTGAGATATATGATTAATTGTGGTCAAGTATAGTTGCTTTACTATGCTACAGAACATTAAAAGTTATTTCTAAGGCCGGCATTGTGGTTAAATTGCTGCCTGAGATGCTGGCATCCATAAGGACACTGGCTCCTGTGCTGGCTCCTCCTCCTCCCTCTCCTCTTCTCCTTCTCCCTTCCCCCCTGCTTCTCTTCTTATTTATTTATTTGAAATTCAGAGTTACAGACATACAGACAGAGAGGGAGAGACAGAGATCTTCCATCAGCTGGTTCACTCCCCAGATGACTGCAATGGCTGAGGCTGTGCCAGGCCAAAGCCAGGAGCCAGGAGCTTCTTACGGGTTTCCCACATGGATACTGGGGCCTAAGCACTTTGGCCATTCTCTATTGCTTTCCCAGGGACAATAGCATGGAGTTGGATCAGAAGTGGAACAACCTGGTCTCGCACCAGCATCCATATTGGATACTGGCATCAAAGGCAACGGCTTTACTTGCTATGCCACAATGCCAGCCCCTGCTCCACTTCTGATCTAGCTTCCTGCTAATGTTCCTGAGAAAGCGTTGAAGACAGCCCATGTGCTTAGGCCCCTGCCACCTACGTGGGAGATCCAGAAGATCTTCTGGCTTCGGCCTGGCCCAGCACTGGTGATTTTGGCCATTTGGGGAGTGAACCAGTAGAGGGAAGACCTCTCTCTCCATCTCTCCATCTCTCCATCTTTCCCTCTTTCTCTGTGTCTGTGTGTGTGTGTTTTTTTTTTTCAGGCAGAGTTAGACAGTGAGAGAGAAAGAGACAGAGACAAAGGTCTTCCCTCTGTTGGTTCACCCCCCAAATGGTCACCACAGCCAGCGCACTGCACTGATCCAAAACCAGGAGCCAAGTGCTTCTTCCTAATCTCCCCTGTGGGTGCAGGGACCCAAGCACCTGGGCCATCCTCCACTGCCCCCCCAGGCCACAGCAGAGAGCTGGACTGGAAGAGGAGCAACCGGGACCAGAACCCTGTGCCCATATGGGATGCCGGCACCTCAGGCAGAGATCAACCAAGTGAGCCACAGCGCCGGCCCCTCCCTCTTTCTCTGTAGCTCTGACTCTCAAATAAATCTTTTTTTGTAAAAGAAGTTATGCTTTCCTGCCCACCTGCACCCTAATGCCTATGAAACATTCTCTAGCAGCCCTCCCTTTACCTCTCATTCTCTGGTAGTTATTTTATCCTCTACTGCTATGAAATCAACCTTTTAGTTTCCACATATAAGTGAGAACATGTGGTATTTTTCTGAGTCCGATTTATTTTACTTTGGGTAATATCCACCAGCCTCAACCGTGTCACCAAAATGGACAGAATTTCATTGTTTTTAATGGCTGAATAGTATTCCACTATATCCTATCCATTATTCATTCATTCCCTGTTGGACACTTCATTTGATTCCATGTATTGGATATTGTTAAAAGTGCTGCAGTGAACATGGGCATACAGATATCTCTTCAGACTACTGATTTCTTTTCCTTTGGATATATACCCAGCATGTGAGTACATGTAACTACCATCTGCTGGATCATACACAGTTCTATTTCTAATTTTTTGAGGAATCTCTATGCTAAAAAATTTTTATTAATTGATAGTGTCTTTCACTGTCCAGAGGAAAATATGGGAGCTCTTTGGAGAAAGTAGGTGGAAAGAAATGGAAGTGCCAAGTTAATTTTAACTTGATGTGTTGGAAACGTTGTATCTACTTCTCTGACTTATATCCCAAAGTCCTGGACATCGGGGGCAAATGACAGAGGACACCATGTGAGTTTATAAAGTCCTGGGTGGGAAGCTGTGCTACACATTCCATCCATGCAGGGCTGTGGGGTTGTTGGAATTCTCCCCTCTTTCTTGTTAACCCTAATGAAGGTGTGTGGTGAACTAGAATTGATGTCTGTGTACTCTTCTGGGCTTGTCTCACCAGAAATGAGGGAGTTCTGTAATAACAGCAGACAACAGGGGACCCTGCACTGGGGATGTTGTCAGAGGGCAGCCAACCAGCCCAGATGATGCAGCTTCTGATAACACGTGTCCTGTGTCAGCCTGCTCACTTGTCCTACCGCCTGCCCTGGCACCGCACTCCGTGAAACCTGGGGTGGATTCACTCTAGGCTCAGCCTGATCCTCTCCTCCCCCATGCTCACCACATAATTCCTCATGATGGGAAAGCAGGTTGTGTTTATTTAGATAAAGATATATTACTATAATAGAATTACTAATTACATCCAACAACTTTTTCCTTAAACACAACATTCCACGCTTGGGGCTGGAAACCATTAGGGTGAGGAGGAGGAGGGTGGAGGAGAGGGAGGGAGTGTTTTTCTTTCCCCCTGATTTATGATGGCGTGATAATCTTGGCCTGCTCACAAGTTGCTCTTTCCTGCGGATAACTGGATTCTGCTTTGCCAACTCTAATTTGAAGCAAATTTTGCTCTAACCCATCTCCCCCTCCACATTAATGTTTATTAAAAGTCAGTCACAGCACATACAGATGCCTTCAACACTACGGCCCCCGCCCCCAGGGCCAAGTCCAAGTTCTGGTGAGGGACGTAGGCACTTCTACCTCTACTTTGCTTTTCCAAAATGTGTGCAAGACTGGAGACTGGAAAGGGGATCTGAGGTTCCCTGATGAAGTCTGCAGACAATGCTGATTTGGGAATTGTTGTTGCAAATGTCATTTAAGGACACAGCAATACCAAGAGTCCTCAGTCTGAAATTCTTTACGGGAATATGAGAAGAGACTGATTACTGTGCACTTAACACATGGAGCATTGCAAACCATTGCAAGCGTTCCCCTTTGTTCTCTGCATATGTCTTTCCTTAACTTTCTCCATGGAGCAGGTCAATTTTGCCATCTTTCCCCGCTCTGTTTAGCCAAGTGATTTATGTTGGGTTCTTCCTCAGACAGGAATGTTAGTGCAAGGAGTTGATTTGGGACTCATGAGCCTTTGCTAAGGGAGTAAGGAAGAGAGAAGGGAGGAGGAGGAAATTAATATAGGATCCACCAATGAACAGATCAGTGCTGTGGCAAAATGAAGCTCCTTATCACTAGAAATCTCTGAGGGACTATGCGGCTCATACCTTGGAACACCCCAGTTTGAGGCTTCTGCTTTGCTCATCTACTAACTGCTGGTTGTTGGCCACTTCTGAGATACTAGTTCTTTGCCATCCCCACCCCACCACCACCACCACTTCTCCAGCCTGTCCTGCACATAATGATACTCCCTTGGTGGGCAGATGGAATATTCTTATGCTTCCCTAATCTTCCCACTAAGCACCACCATGTTCTTGGACATTCTGTATAAAACAAATATTATAATTTTCTGAAAGTAGGAGAGAGGACAGTAGACTGGTTAGGACCTCAGGACTTGAGAAATGACACGGTGGTACATTCCTTTAAGTTTCTATTTTGCTTCATCTATCCTAAATGTGGCACTGAGGAATTTGAGAACCTGAAAATATCAACAGGCACAGATAAAAAAAAATACCAACACACCAAAGTTCTAGATGTGTTAGAAATGTCTGGCAAAGATTAAACAAAAACAAACATACTTAAATAAAAAATAGAAAGCTTCAGCAAAAAAAAAAAAATCAAAGTAAAGAAGTAAACTGTATAATAAAGACTGATATGCATGAGTGTTAAATGTCCCCTAGAGACCATGTGTTGACAGCATGGTCCCCAAAGTGATACTATTGGGAGGTAGTGGAACCTCTGGGAGGTGGGGCCTAGTTAGAGGTCTTTAAGGCATTGGAGGTATGCCTAGCAAGGACTGTGGACACACATCTCTCTCTCTCTCTTTCCCACTATTTAGCAGTATAAACTTGAAGACATTTCAACAGAAAATGTGAAATCTGAATAACACAGACATAATAGATTAGAAAAAAAATAAACAGATTCAAGGCCCTGTGGAACTATAACAAAAGGTCTAATATTTGTATTATTAGAGACTGAAGGAGCAGGGAAACAGAACATGATTGAAATAATACTTGAACAAATAAGTGTGAAAACTTCCCAAATTTACCAACAGACAAAAACCTATCAACTCACTAATAACACATAGCAAACTGAGATCAGCAACACTAGAAACATCTAGAAATTAGCAACACTAACAATGGACAGAATCTACAGTGGACATTTATAAAACACTCCACCAAACAGCAGTGGAAGACACACTCTTTTTATTTGCACATGGAATATATATATATCAAGATGGACCATATTCTGGGCCATACACAAATGTCTGACAAATTCAAAACAATTTAATTCATGTTGGGGGTGTTTTCTGATCCGAAGGTAGTCAGCTAGAAATACAAAACAAAGGGATAACAGGAAAATCTTCAGCCACTTGGAAACTGCACAACACGCTTTCAAATAATCTGATTTGAAGAGAATGTCCCAAGAAACAACTGAAAAATACAATGAGATAAAATAAAATATATCAAAATATATGGGACACAGGTAAAGCAGTGCTGGGAAGGGCATTTACAGAATTTGATGTTATTTTTGAAAAGAGGAAGGACTTCTAATAAAGCCCCCTCAAGAAACTGGAAAATAAAGAACAAAATAAATCAAAGTAAGTAGAAGGATTAAGAAATAATAAAGATCAGACCTTCAATCAATGAAATGAAAAGTGTTAAAAACAATAGACGATGTCAGTGAAACAAAAGCTGGTTCTTTGAAAAGACCAACAAAATAGACAAATCTTTAGCAAGACTGACAAAGGAGAAAAACGGGTAAGCTACACAGTATTATGATCAGGAATGAAATTGGGGCTGTCTGTACAGATGATGCAAGCAGGAAAAGGATAATGATGGAATACAGTGAAGAACTTGACAGACAGATTTGAGAAATAGATAAAATGGATCGTTTCTCAAAGTACAAACTACCATAGCTCACCCAATATGAAATAGATAATCTAAATTATCTCCAGAGTCACTAAAAATTGAAATTTTAATTAAAATTGCCAAAAAGAAACCTTCAGCAACAGCAACAGATGTTTTTACTGGAGAAGTCCACCAAATGTTTAAACAAGTATTAATGTCAGTTCTAAAAAATCTCTGAGAACAGTTTCCAAACAATATTTGGAAGCCAGTGTTAGTTATCCTGATACCAAAAGCAGGCAGAAATACAAAAAGGAAAAAGATTGATCAATATCTCTCTCAAAGATAGACAAAATTCTTAGTAAAAGTTTGTGAATAGATTCAGCAACATATAAAAAGAATTAGAAAACATGACTAGATATGATTTACTCTAAATACATTAAGACTGGTTCAATATTCAAAAATAAAAGAATCAACATTTAAAGCAAGTTGATTAAATGGATAAATTGGACTGCATTGAAAATTTAATACTTTTGTGCATCAAAGTACACTATCAACAGAATGAAAAGGCAACCTATGGAATGGCAGAGAATATTTGCAAATTATATACCTGAAAAAAAGCTAATATCTGGAATACATAGAGCATTCTCATAAATCAACAATGAACAAATGACCTGATTTTAAAATGGGCAATGGAGTAGAATGGATATATCTGTAAACAGTATATACAAGTGACCAACGAGCACATGAAAAGATGCTCAGTGTCACTGCTCATTAAAGATACAAATCAAACCCACAATGAGATACCACTTCTCACCCATTTAGATGGCTATAATATAAAGGTGTTGGCAGGCAGATGGAAAAATTGGAATCCTGTAAACTGGTGGGAATGTCAGGTGTTATGTATGGTGATTCCTTATGAAAAACAATTACCATGTGATCCAGCAATTCTGCTTCTTAGGACACACCCAGAAGAATAGACTAGAATAGACAATTATACATCTATCCTCATAGCAGCATTATTTATAATAGCCAAATGGTAGAAGCAACCCAAGTGTAGATTGCTAGAAGAATGTAGAAACATACAATGGAATATTATTCAGCTTTAAAAAAGAAGGAGATTATGAAATATACAACAGTGTGGATGAACCTTGAGGACATAATCAGTCACCAAAAGATACATACTGATTCCTCTTACATGAAGTACCTGGAGTAATCAAATTCCTGGACAGAAGGGAGGATGCCAGGATCTAGAGGTAAGAGGAGTTATTGTTCAGTGGGTGCAGAGTTTCAGTTTGGGAAGACAAAAACATTCTGTGGATGGATTGGTGGTCAAGGTTGCACAATCATATAGATGAACTAAATGTTTAAAAATGGTAGAAATGACAGCTTTTATATTATTTGTATTTTACTGCCATAAAAAATTAGATTACAAAAAGCAAGTTGACATTTCTGGAAAGATCCTGAACACACCACAGTCCAGCTGTAGTCACTGCAATATCATTCAAAATCCATCAGAAGATGGAAGAACAGCTCTGGGAAGTCCTAAAGGAACGTTGAAGACAAACTCCAATCTTCAGGAAAGCCTAGAGTAGCTTTCATGAGAAGCTGAAGGAATGTAAGAGAGAGGGAGAGTGAGTGAGCTTATTATACAGAAGCGAGGAATATAAAAACAGGCTCATGACAGGCCAGGTCTCTGGGTGGACACCTGCAAAGGATGAGCAATTGGACTGCTGTGTATGGAGGAGACAGATTTTGGGAGGGGATGGGGGTGCTGGGTCTCATCTGAAAACAGTTTGTACAAGTGATCAAAAGAAATTTCGAATGTAATGATTGCTGTGACTGAATTAAATATTTAACAACTCTTAAAGAAAAAAGTAATTTACATCAAATTAACTAAAGAAGGTTAAATAATTGATAGTACCTAAATATTGCACAAAAAATCTGCAAACTGGTAAAGATTTATTGACATAAAAATACAGACTAAACAACACACAGAAAGAAAGGCAGAAGCAATAGCTATAGTGAAAGAGTCAAGTTCTCTGAAAATTGCATCAAGGATGGTGATGGCAGTGGGGGTGGGGAAATTTTTTCCAAATATGTGATTTAGAGAGAATTTACCCCATAAAAATAGAGAAGAATCATTCAAAAGATGATGACAAGATCAACCAAGCATGTGATGAACTGGACACCTATAAAATACAACCCAAATTCTTTCAGAAAAACTCAAAAGAATCCACCTGCTATTATCAAAGCCAGCTTATTTCCCATGAGAGAAAAACTCACAATAATGAGTTGAGAGCTCTTTTGGCTGAAAGACATCTTCATAACTTAAGAAAAGAGAATGCATCCTTGAAACAAAAATAAAAAACATCCTGAAGAAGATTGTAAAGGTTTTGAAAAGTAAATTTATACCCCTGATGTTGCAAATGAGGCATTTGGTATAGGATCATGAGCTATTAAGGCGTTCTCTGGATGACCAGAGCCCCAGGGAAGATGGGACACAAGGTTGTAATGGGGGGGGGGCAGGGAATCCAGGCAGGGTCAAGGCCCAGTGCCCAGTTGGGGCAGATGCCACCCTCCCAGGATCAGGCCCTCTCCCAGGCCTACCCCATCCTGACGTCAAAGTTTGTCAAGATTATGAGAGACAGGGATGCTGCAGCCAGCAGAGGCCCAGGGCCTTTTCCCTTTTGTAAAATCTTAATTAATTTGAAAGGGAGAGATGGAGAGAGAGGGAAAGAGAGAGAAATGGGAATGATGAGAAAATGAAGGCAATGATGGCAGTGGTGATGGCTAGGAGGAGGAGGAAGAGGAGAGCCTGAACAGAGTGAGCAGAGGCTGGGGGAGCAGGATGGTGACGTGCTGCCTGATGGCTCTTGGACTACCTAAGGTGTGGCCATGTTTCCTGCAGCAGGTTCTGGATTGAGGGACAGCTGCACTAGCTGCATGCCCAGTGAGCTGATTCAAGTCTCTTCCCATGAGGCAATGGTGAGAGGGAACTGAGCCTGAGGAAGGCCGGGTTCCCAGAGACAAATCACAGCAGGGATGACTCTAACTGGGTGCCTGTGCCTCCTGGTCCAGGCACCTTTGTCCTGAAGGAAGGGCAAATTCTAACTTTCCCATTGTCATCAATTCCAACTGTCACTGGACAGAGCTAGGAAGGGGCTGAGGATGGAGGTGACACCAGGGAGAGGCAAGTCTTGTCAGCTTGCCTCCCAGGTCCTTCCCAATCCCAAGACTCATGTGCATACATTGTACACTATCCTGAAAGTCATAACTCTCACATCTCTATTTGGGCTATTATATAATCACATAAATAATAGCAATAGGATTTAAAAAAATAATTTTACTGCAGGAAAAAGACAAAATTTTTGGTGTTTCTGGATTACTTTGGTGGAATTCTCAGCAGTAAATCCGCTGTAATAACATCACCTAAAAACAGTATAATGAAACAAGATGAAAAGTAAGTAAAAGACGAAAGCAAATAAAGCATAAGAGTTGCACTTAAGGAGTCCATTTACAGGGCATCATCTTAAAATTATATCCCTACCTGGTTTCTGTTTGAACCACTGAATAATCTCTTAATAGGAGTAAAATTAAAAGAAAAAAATCAACATTATTTCAATTGTGAGGAAAAAAAAAGCACCCTGCTGTAGTTCTGGGTCCTCAGAAGCTGGGCAACTGGAAAGAGGCGTCAACTTGGAGGTGACTCACTTCAGGCTGTGTGGACAGCATTGGTGCACACACCTATCCTGTGGCATGTGCTGGCCGAGGGGAGTCCCTCAGGAGCAGTTCCTTCTGAGATTTCTGGGATAGAAGGAAGGACAGAGTGTCCTCTCTCTGGAGCTGTCCCTTGGAGTCCCTCTGGGACATATAACCTGTGGCAAGGGGTGAGGTTGGAGAAAGGGCCGCTGACAGCATTCTGCTGGAAGGTTGGACCTAAAGAACGCCCCGAGGAGGTGGGTGTTTGGTTAAGACGGTGCTTTGAGTGTTGGGGTGCCTGGTTTTGAGCCCTGGCTGTACTCCCAATTACAGCTTCAGGCTAATATGCACCCTGGAAGGTGACAGGTGATTACTCAAGTATTTGGGTCCTTGCCACCCACTGGGAGACCTTGGAGTTCTGGGCTCCTGGCTTCCACCTGGCCCAGCCACAGCTGTTGTAGGTACTTGGGGAGTGAACCAGCAGATGGAAGATCTCTCTATACATATCTTTCTCTCTTTTACCCTTCCCCTCTCCCTCTTCCCCCCTTCCTCCTCTCTCCCTACTTCTTTCTTGCTCATGTTCACACATGTACTGAACAACCCTGGCATCATCCCCTGAGTATTACTGGATGTCTGTCCTGCCTACATCTGTGCTATATCTACTGTGGTCCTATTAGACTATTTCTCGAGGCCTGGCCTCCAGACCTAAACTAAACATCAGAGTGCCAGTTCCTACTCAAATCCGATTACTTCTGGATGCCTTTGTTCAAATTCCTATCACTTCTGAAACTCTGTGCTGATCTGCTGTCCCCTTTCCCTGCCTGCCCTCACCTTCACAACAGTGAAACCAGAGTAAACTTTTTGAAAATATAAAGGAAACCATTAGACCCTGTGGCTCAAAGCCATTTGTGCCCACAAATCTTACTGAAACTCAAACTCCCAAGTAAGGTCCACAAGGATGTGTATATCCTGATCTTTGCTCCACTCAGCCTGTGTCCCTCCAATCAAGCTTTCTTTTGTTCCAATAATAACATGTTCAACTCATACCTGCCTCAGTGACTTTGCGTGGGCTATGTCCCATGCTTTCCACCTAACATGGATGTGCCTGCCCCCTTCTCACTGACCACCAGCTTATACTGATGTATCCTGCATGCTCTGCCTGTTTATGGCTTCATAGCACTCATCTTCTCTGAAATCATTTCTTTTCCACTCGGTTCTAGATTATACCATTCAACCTCTTGCATGGAAACCCTCTAGGATGGAGATTTTTTGCTTCTGGATCATCTTGCTTATTGAATATTTTGATAGACTTATCAACAGCAGCAAATTATTACTAATAAAAATGTCACTCATTTGTTGTACTGCCCTCTGGAATATAAGGTACAGGAAGTTAATCTTATTAAGCCTGCCTGACTCTCTTCCTATTTTACACATGATAGTCACTCACTAAGGATTTGCAGAACAGAGGGACAAATGCAAGCAAGTCCAAGATGAAGAGCTCCTGGGACCTCAGACTGTCCAAACATCAGAGTGTGGCTGTCTGGGCTTCCCAGAGCAAGTTTTGTGCACCTGTGGGTCCCTCCACAGAACCTTACCTGGATCTTAGTGCCGCTCATTGCCACACATTCCCAAAGATTCTTGGCTTCATTATAGAGACTGCTCAGCACTCATGTGTAGGTTTCAGGTTGACCCTGTCCAGATATTCCATGCCAGTGAGTTCTCAGTCTCCACATTAATGTGAGTCGTGCAGTCGACAGAGGAAGGCCACCATTGTGGTACAAGTGAAAGGAGATGTAGAGGAAAGAGGCAAAGTAGGATGATGTTGGGCAGCATAGGACTGTGTGCTTTGTGTTGAAGGGAAAGCCTCTGGACCTCAGTGACCCAGGTCATTTCCAGGGTCTTAGAGAGAAGAAGCAGGTACATGCGAGCACTTACAAGTCTTACCTGGTGTAGTAACTAGTACTCATATAAGTATTTGTGGGATACTCTCTAACAAAGCACAGAGTGCCATCTAAAAGTCATATCATCTCCATTACCTTATAGCTCACTCCTAAGACAGAGATTGCTTTGGGAAGTAAAGAAATGGAGGTTCCAACAAGCTCCAAATCACATACTGTAGAGAGGGGCCTGGTTGACAGTTGAGGCCGAACCACAGTGCCTAGGGAGTCAGCTCTGTGGCTTCCTAGCTCTGTAACTTTGGACTTGCTAACAAATGTTTCAGTTCCTTGACTTTCTCATCTGTTAAATACGTGAGGGTTGTTGTGCAAGTTAAATTCCAGAAATCCATGCAAAATATTGAGTATATAGAAAGTCCTCCAAATAAGTTTTTTTTTTTTGCTGTTATAATACAAGTGAATTACATATCTGGTGTTGAATCTGAGATCTCTACTCTCAAGTTCATTCATTTTCTAATGTTTACAAAATAATTTATTTTTGGTTTTCTGTTGGCTTTGAAGCATCCTCTTGACTTTTGTGGGGATCTCAAGACGCAGTCCATCTTCTCAGAGGTTAGTCAGGGGAAGAACACATTTTCCTAATGGATCAGGTATGAAGGGGATAGTTTTGGAATTTCTGACAAGCTCTGGTTAATTGCAGTGACAATATTTAAGTTCTTATTCCCAGGGAGGCTGGCTGTTCTCAGGGAAATTTGATTCAATTCCACAAACACGTCTCTTACTCATTAAGACACCTACCACCAAAAACATCTGGTCGATTAAATTTAAAACATTAGTCAAACCAGTTGTTGGCAATATATGGTCAAACATCTGGACAAATGGAATTTTAATTGAATGTTTTAATATCATGTGGACTTGGTTTCAAAGCCAACTCCGGAATGGAAGGTACATACCTTTACATTCTATGCCAAATTGGGTGGGCTGAGTTTGCTCTATCAATTCACTTTTAAAAATGTATTACATTCTGCTATATAGAATGTGTAGATACAGTGATCACACATCTTAGATTTTCCACAATAGTCATGAGTTTTAAAAGAGTTCTAGTATTTTCCTGATCAATGGACATGCCTCATTTTTTGGTAGACAGTAAGTTCTGAATTTGCATGGATTTGCACGGAGTTCTGAGTAGAATACAGGAAGCCTACGCTGAATTCTTTCTTTAATATTCATTTTTAACAATTTTTCCCCATTAGGTTTCCCTTTGATAAAATGATGATGTCTATTTCTCATTTGCCTATGCACGAAGAAGGCAGTCAGTATAAACTACAATGTTTTAGACATATGGGAGCACACATACTTATTCATGTGGGAGACACAAATGCACAGGCTGTTATAATAAATCCTCATAAAGTCTTGTTTGCCAATCCCTGGTCTAGATGAAGAAGAGTAGTGTCTTGGATTAGGCTTCTAACAATGGATACACAGAGAAGTGATAAATTTGAGAGAGGTTCAGGAGGCAAAATTGAGCCTTGAAAATGCCTGGGTTAAGGAAGTGGGTAGATTCTGAAGGACTATTTCCACAAATGCTAAAGGCAACATCTTTTGGTGAACTCCTCAAATCCCAATCATGAAATCCAACCACTTTTGACCTCTACTTTCCATCTTTCATCCTGACAAGCACTGTTTAAATCTCCCTTAACTTGCTCCCTTGACCCATCAAAAACCTTTATCCCAGCATAAGAAATCTCTGGCACAAAGTCTTGTAATGCTTTAGAAAATCTCCCCAAACACAAAAACAGGAAACAAAAAGACAACAAGCACCTTTGGACATCTGTTATGCTGCAGCAGCCAAGAGCAGGGTCCGCATGGTGCCAGCATGGCAGCCGAGGCCGCATATTGCAGTCAGAGTGTGTATGGAGCCAGTGCTAATGATCTAGGCTTCCTGTGGAGGGCCACTCTGCCAGCCTTCTAATTAGGATCTGCTCAGAGTGGCCTGGGCTGGGGTGGTCAGGCCTCTACTGCTACCCTTCTCTCCCTCTGTTTTCTTCTTCCCACACAGCAATTTAGCATTGTGAGCATTTTTTATTGTGGACCATTTAAAACAAAGGGAGAATTAAAGTAGGCTTCTCTAGAGGTGCTGGATAAAGGGAAAGAGGCCAAAGCCAATGACACTGCCGATGGAGGAGTCTGAGCCACCCTCATTGGAAGGGTGCAGCTCTCGTTTAGTGCATCACCTGTCAGGAGCCCAGAGTAGGGTCTGGAGACCCAGTTGCTGCTGAGGGAGGCTTGATATGGACCTGTAATCAGTCCCCTGGTCTCAGACGGTCCTCAGCAGGAAGTGACACACACCTTGCTGGTCCAGCCAGATGTGACAAGCACCCACTGGTGGTCAAGCGATGGAAGGTCAGAGAAAATGTTCCTCTCACAGTCTAGACGCATCCATGGAGGAGGTTTGGGAAATCAGATTTTTTTTTCCCATTCTGTTAATCTTATAAAATAAACAAAGTAGATCATTGTAAAAATTAAAAGAAAGAATAAGAAAGGAAGGAGGAGCGAGGGTGGGAACCTGGATGGGAGGGAGGGTAGGGTAGGAACTATCACTATGCTCCTAAATCTGTATAGATGAAATACATGAAATTCGTTCACCTAAAAATAAATTAAAAATTTAAAAAGATATAAAAATAAGACATAAAATTCATAGTTTTGATCTGATTTTTTTGTATGAACTAAGACTATATCATGAAGAATTGATTATAGCAGATTTATAATATATTTTGGAATCAGAAAAGAGATTTTTCCATGGGTGTCTGTCTGAGTTCTGGTTTGGATCTTTGTGGGGCACAGATTTTCAGAAAAAGAATGTAACGAGGGTCACATGGAGGAGTTTCCAAGTGGCAATATTGAAGGTCTTCAAAAATTGATGTAAAATGTGTATTATGGAAAGACTATGTATGAACTTTAAAATTTTTTTTACACAAAAATAAGCTTATCTTTCAATTTCCTTTTTGCACAAACTTTTTGAAGTCCCTTTAGTAGCCTTTGGGCACAGCCCAGAAGTCTAACATCACAAAACCAAGACTAGAACTAAAATCCTAAAGGGATTGATTTTGCCTTATTTACTGTGCTGGTTCAGTGCTCAGCACACAGTTGGCTATATAGTAGGTGTTCAATAAATGAATTGATCAGTGACTAAGTGTCATCAGAGTGACTGCCATGGGGGATGGGAAAATTACATGAGTGTTGAGCACAGTGCCTGCTGGGAATCATTACAACTAGTACCACTAGCAGTTGGTACAACTAGTCATTACTTGTAGTTATTATAACTAGTACAACCAATGTCAAGCACTAGATCAGCAGTTAGCAAATGTTTTCTATAAAGGGCCAGATAGTATGTGTTTTAGACTTTGCAGGCCACGCAATTTCTGTTGCTATTATTGAACTCCACAGTTCTGGTGTGAAATCAATCACAGATAACATATAAACAAATGAATGCTGCTGTGTTCCAATAAAACTATTTATAAAAACTTTGATCTGGATTTGGCTAGTGGATCACAGTTTGCTGACTTCTGCCCTAGAAAATGACAAAAAAAAAAAAAAAAAGATAAGGAATTCATTCTCCATCGAGAACATGTAAATTCACATGTGCATATATTTAAGGAAAGTTCACACATATCCATGAAGAGTAGCTCCAGACTGAGTGAACCAGGAAATTCAAATACAGCTACCATAATCCCTCATGTGGGAGACTGATGACAAGACGGATGCGCCAAGCATCTCTCAGCCACCTCCCACAGCTCCTGAGTGCCTGGATGTCTTCCAGAAATGTAATCTATACATATCCAGTATTGTGAAATCCACATGGGTTTCTGTGGGTGAGCAGCATTATCCTTCATGTAAATAGACAGCACAGAATGGAGTAATTAGAAGCATGTACTCACCCTTGAGTTTTCTGATTTGAATATTCCTATCCCTAGTGGTGTTTCAGGCTCACTCTGGTGAAAACTGAACCTTGGTGGGTAGGTTTTGCCAAGAGATGAGACCCACATACATCCACTCAACAACCCTTGTTTCCTTATCTACTAGGCGTTGGGCATTGCACCTACTGTTAGAAACGATATAGATAAAGCATATCTTTATTCCAGACTTGGAAGAGATTTTAGTGTGACTGGGGAGAGAGGCATGGACAGGAAGTAAATTGCAGCACCATGCAAGTAATGAGGCAGTAGGTGTTACTCACACTTAAGGAGTAGGGAGTGGCCATCTTGATTGGGGTGAGAATGCTCAGAGACTGTTTTCCAGCAGGTGATGTTTAAGCTCCACGATGGAGGACCTCTGCACTCTAGCATACACACTGCCTTCAGCATTTTTTTTTTTTATTTGAAGGAAGTATTCATTCAGGAAAAGCATTAGAGGGTAATTTTCCTTGATGCTCACAATAGGGTTTTTCGAAGGTAAAGGAGAATATGGCAAGGAAATGCCCTTTTCCCTCAAACACATTGTTACTCAGGCTTTAGGCAGGGCTAGGTGTGAAAGGCAGGGAATAGAAACCGAATAGGGCCGGTGCAGTGTCTCACTAGGCTAATCCTCTGCTTGTGGCGCCAGCACACCAGGTTCTAGTCCCAGCCGGGGTGCCGGATTCTGTCCCGGTTGCTCCTCTTCCAGTCCAGCTCTCTGCTGTGGCCCAGGAGTGCAGAGGAGGATGGCCCAAGTGCTTGGGCCCTGCACCCGCATGAGCGACCAGGGGAAGCACCTGGCTCTTGGCTTTGGATCAGCACGGTGCACTGGCCGCAGTGGCCATTGAGGGGTGAACCAATGGAAAAGGAAGACCTTTCTCTCTGTCTCTCTCTCACTGTCCACTCTGTCAAAAAAAAAAAAAAAAAAAAAAAAAAAAAAAAAAAAGAAAAAGAAAGAAAAGAAAAGAAGATTAAAAGATTAAAAAAATAGAAACTGAAGCTCATCTTACCTCATAACTTTTATGTTGATTTCTAAGTCAGTTGTTACAGAATTTAGCCAAAGGTTTGCCTGAATTCATGCTCCATGACTCTTCTACAGCATTCTTTTGTCTTGAACATTCTTCATGTAATTTTTCTTCTAAAAAAGTAAGCCCTTTTAGGCTCCAGTTCAAACATTTCTCCAACTATGAAGCCAGTCTCAGTTCTCCCATACCTTCCTTGCATTGTGTTAAAAATCATCATAGTTGGGGAGGGCACTATGGTGTAGTGGGTAAAGCCACCACCTGCAGTGCTGGAATTCCATATGGGCACTGGTTCAAGACCTGGATGTTCCACTTCCGATCCAGCTCTCTACTGTAGTCTGGGAAAGCAGTAGAAGATGGCCCAAGTCCTTGGGCCCCTGCACCTGCATGGGAAGACCTGGCTCCTGGCTTTGGATCAGTGCAGCTCCGGCCATTGTGGCCAACTAGGGAGTGAACCAGTGGATGGAAGACCTCTTTCTCTCTGCCTCTCCTTCTCTCTCAATGTAACTCTGACTTTCAAATAAATAAATAAGTCTCTTAAAAAAGAAATCATCATAGCACTGGGATCATTATGTCATTCTGATGTCTTTGCCTTCTATTCTCATATAGAAGGTGAATATCCTGAAGTTTACTTCAACACGTAATCTATTTTTATATTTTCAGGCCTAAAATAGTGATGGAGCATTAAATGTATACCAAAAGACTACATGACTAGGCATGGGCATTGCAGCACAAGGGGTTAAGACACTCACAATCTGAATCAGAGTGCCTGGTTTGAATCCCAACTACTCTGTGTTTCTAATTCAACTTCCTGCTAATATGCACGCTGGGAGGCTGCAGATGGTGGCCAAAGTACTTGGGTTCCTGACACCCACAGCGGAGACCTAGGTGGAGTCCTGGCTCTTGACTGCCTGGCCCAGCCCCAGCTATTGTGGACATTTTGGGAGTGAATCATTTGGGAGTGACATTTTGGGAGTGAATTGGAAGATCTCTCTGTCTCTCTGTCTCCCCCATCTCTCTGTTACTTTGCTTTCCAAATAAATAAATAAATACATTTAAAAATATTTATTTATTTGAAAGGCAGATTTACAGAGAGGCAGAAGCAGAGGCAGACAGAGGGAGAAGTCTTGGTTCACTCCCCAAATGGCCACAATGGCTGGAGCTGCACTGATCCGAAGCCAGGAGCCAGGAGCTTCCTCCAGGTTTCCCATGTAGGTGCAAGGGCCCAAGGACTTGGGCCATCCTCCACTGCTTTTCCAGGCCACAGCAGAGAGCTGGATCTGAAGTGAAGCAGCCAGGACTCAAACCAGCGCCCATACGGGATGCCAGCACTACAGGCGGTGGCCTTACCTGCTATGCCACAGTGCCAACCCTTAGAATTTTATTTTTTTAAAAAATGATTATATGACTAGGAAAGACTATTTGTAGATACATGTATTTGGACTGTACCTTTCAAAGGCAGAAATAACAACCTGTAAAACTCTCTGCCAGTGAAGACAGGATACTGAATATAGAATGTAGGAATATCCTCTTGTTATGCTATTTGAGTGGCAGCTGGAGCGATGGCCTGGTTGGGGCTGGTTGTGCAGCATCTCAGAAATCTCTGAAGTTCACCCTAAATGTTTAAATGAAGTAAAGTGGTTGGCTTTATAAGTAATAGAAGTCAATTGTGTTTGCAGCATCTAATGCAGGAATGGCATTAGATGGTTGAGATGGGGCCAGCGCCAAGAACTGCTGAGTGGGCAGGAGGCCTGATTTCCAGCCTCCCTCTGCATCCATTTGTGATAATCTGGGTCTGGCTTTCAACCAGTCACCCTCCTAATGAGACTTGCACTAGACAGCCCTTGCCCCCAACCCAGACATATTCTGAATCAGCTCACTTATACAGACTTTTGAAAACACTCACATATATATATACCTACACTCACATTCTTTCTAAATAGACTTTTTATTTTCAGTGTTACCAACACTCACCTAAGAGTCTGGCGAAGATTCAGACAGAAACTGAAATATTTAGATGGATGGTGGCACTTTGCCTCCCCTGCAAAATGGGCTTTCAGCTGAAAGGCAGAAGGAAGCAGATATTCCACCTTGACCCTGGGACACAGAGTCACTGATGAGTTTGCCTTTCGATTCCAGGGTAGGGCATGAGAGCTGCAGGCAAAGAGTCAAATAGCATCCATCTTTGTTCTGTTTCATGGAGACCTAGTATCATCTCCTAGCAGAGACTAGACAGGGTTCCTTCTTAGGATAATAGTTATGAAGATGTTAACATTAAAGATGAACATTTATTATCCTATCATTTTTTAAGCATTGATGGCATTGCATAATATAAAATCATGACCAGCTGCACATACTGGAGTTTTCATTATTGCACATGAAGAAGCTGAGGTTTAGAGGAGTTTGTCGTGAGCTCAGGATCACTCAAATAGCAAGGAGTCCTGCCTAAAATTGCGCTTATCTCTATATCTACATGTCTATATCTGTATGTATTCCCGGAGCCAGTGTCCTTAAATGCCATATTTTACAGAGCAGAGAAGCCAGCTGAACTCTATTTGAATGACATTCTGAGGAATCCCCTGGGAATGAACTCATTTCATAGAATCAAGATGTCAGAGTCATCAAGCTTTGTCGCATGAATCCTGTTAAAGTTATAAGGAGGGGATTGGAGGGTGTACCCTGCTGTGGGTGTCTTAGACTTATCTCCTGGCTTATATTTCCATGGTCTTGTGCTGGCAACCTATGGGAGCCACAATGATGAATATGAATGGAAAGTGTTGTTTCACTAGAAGACACTGCAAGTCAAGGAGGCTGCTCAAGGGGCTTCCCTGGAGGAAGTTGATAGTAAAGGAGCGGGGAAGCCATTTGCTCCTGACTTGTAAGCTCTGGCGTTTTTGGGACCCAGAATATCTATGTTGTACCTTTGGGACCAGGGTTAGACAGAAGGGCTGGGAAGACATTACTAGGTCCAGGAGGTGCATTGTTGTGATGGAAGATTATGGCTCACTTGGAAACAGCAGCTCCTGAGGATAGTAAAGGGATACGAGGGTTGGAGGAAGGGTGGGGGATAGAGCCAGAGAAGAGGAACACATTCGCAGATACCTGATGGCTTCCTTCAATTAGCATGTGTGTTGCTTTTGTGAGCTCCCCAAAATCCTTAAAAGGGAGGGGCCTTTTGTTTCCAGGAGACTTGGGCTTTCCAACATCAAGTTACAGTGGTTTCCGTGAAGTTTTCTGAAATATCTCCCCTGTGGTAGATTGTAAACTGGTTCACAAGTTCTTCCTCACCCTGCCAAGCCCTTGTAAGTAATGTTGCTCGATGCCCATTGAAAAGGTGGAACAAATTTTCCATCTCTGTAATGTGAGTGTGACTTTCTTTGACCACCGAGATACTAGCAAACGTAAGTCTCAAGCAGAAATGTTGGATTCCCCAGAACACCAATGTTCATCATGATGTTAGAAGTTATTATAGGATCATTGTTTAAGGGTAAGGCCTTACACTCAGGTTCCTCATGAATGCATTACCCACAAGTAATAGAGGTGTGAGGACTAAAGCTAATGCAACCCATGCATTCAGCACAGTGAGAAATGCAACTTTCCTGTGCTTGTAGCCCCACATCATCATATGTGAGCGTGAGCTCACCCCCTGAAGAATGAGAGGTCAGAGAAAGGAGACCTGAGGTACCCTGGTCAAAAGCCTGCCATAGCTAGGTGTGTGGATGAAGCCATCACAGGTCCACTAGCTGCTGGCCTGTTCTCAGCCTGAACCTAGACCAGAAGGGTGGCCTGGGCAGACCACAGAGTTTTGAATAAAATGGTTGTTCCAAGACAGTAAGTTTTGGAATGACTTTATTACTCAGCAAAAGTTAACTGATTTCTTATAACAACTCTGCTAAACTCAAGTATGTTAAGCTCATTGTTCCATGGGGGAATTAAGTATTTCAGAGGTTTAAGTGACTTTCCCAAGGTGGCAAAGCCAATTGGTTGAAGAATAGTTCACAGGTGGTCTTATCACTTGTGAAGTTCCTTTGAATGAATTAGTCTATCTACTTTCTGGATTATTTAGTTATAAAACTAAATAATTTCTTAATTCCTCTTTCACAATTTTAGGGATGTTCAATAAACTGAAAAAATAAAATTCCAAAATTAGTCCTTTCCATTGTCCTGCTCAGCCCCCCTTCCAGCACCGTCGCATATTGATCTGTCAAACCTGACCACCCTTTGGGGGTTTGTTTTTGTGTGGATTCCTAGAAAATAGAGGAGAGTAGTTCATATTTTAAAACATGCCCAGAACTTTTACTATCCATAACCTGCTTTCAAAACTTGTGCTAAGTGAAAAGTATTCACTTTTTCTAGACAAACCAGTGGAAACACATGCTATCATTGTCACCTCTGTAACTAGAGTGACCTAGGACTTATCTCACAAATAGGACCCTTTTGAGAGTAACAGGAATGCATCTCATGTTACAAAAAAAAAAAAGAAAAAAAAACCCAAAAAACAAAACAAAAAAAATCCTGCAGTACCATTCATCTTAACACTTACATTTTACTGAAAGGAAATTTGATTTTAAGAGAAATAAAGTGACTTGTCTAGGATTCTTGACATTAATTTGACATTCAATAAATTCATTGAATTGGATGGGTAGTTCAGTGGATGGATGGATGGATGCATACACAAGAATAAGTGTAGAAAAGGGAGCATAAAGCCTAGCCATTTTATTTGTTTAAAGATTTATTTATTTATTCAAATACAGAATTACAGAGAGAGAAGGACAGACAGAAAGAGAAATCTTCTATCCTCTGGTTCACTCCTCAAATGACTGCAATGGCCAGGGCTGTGCCAGACCAAAGCCAGGACACAGGAGCCTCATCCAGGTCTCCCACATGGGTGCAGAGACCCAAGTACTTGAGTCATTCTCTGTTGCCTTCCCAGGAGCATTAATAGGGAGCTGGATTACAAGCAGATCAGGTGGGACCCTAACTCGCTTCCTTTGGGGTACTAGCATTTCAGGTGTTGGCCCAACCATTGATCACTATGCTGGCCCCAATTTCTTAAAACAATTTATTTATTTATTTGAAAGGCAGGGCTACAGAAAGAAGGAGATAAAGAGAGAGGGAGAATTTTATATCAGCTGGTTCACTCCCCAAATGGCCACAATGGCCAGGACTGGGCCAGGGGAAAGTCAGGAGCTTGGAACTCCATCTCATCTCCTATGTGGGTGTAGGGGCTCTAGGACTTGGGCCATCTCCCACTGCTTGCCCAGGAACATTGGCAGGGAGCTGGATTGGAAGTGGAGCACCTGGGACTTAAAAGGTGTCCATTTGGGATGGTAGCATCACGTGCAGAGATATAACCAGCTGTCCCACCACACCGCTCTCATGCCTGTCTACTTTACATTGTGCAGTGTTTTCAGGACAGCGTCATGAAAACAAAGTAAGTAGCTGGATAAATGATTTTCAACTGGATAACCCAGAACATCAATGTCCTCTATGCTGTTAGAATGAGGGGACTTCAGAACGTTTATGGAAAGCTTGAATTAAAAGATAAGTTTATTTTACTGCAAAGAATTGAAATTTGTGCATAGGTTTTTTTTTTAAAATAATATGCATTTTTCATGAACTGTGTAAAGAACCCTCATAGACATTCTGGGAGCATCATTCAAGGCCAAGCCTGCTCATCTCTAAAATTGGAATAAACTCTCCTGGAACAGAGTATGAAGATTACAGATAACGCAAATAATGTGGTTGGCACAGAGAGTAGCACATTGGATATGAAGAAAAAAATGTACCTGTTGTTGGCAGTGTTCCAGGCATCCTGTGAACACAGTGCATGGATTATTCTCATTCAGTGTCCCCCATGAGCCTTGAACATCAGCACCATTTATTATCCCCATTTCAGAGGGGAAGAAATTGAAGCTTAGGAAAGTTGCTTGCCCAAGGTCACACATCCAACAATAGAAAAATGATCCAGTGCTTGTGTCACTAATTACAGTGCTGCCCTTTCTCCTGCTCATGAATGGCAACTATCCCTCACTGCATTGCTGTGGTTTTTAAAGGAAACACTCTTCATAGTGTCTTCAGCATTAAAAAATTATTAAAATTTATTTGCAAGGCAGAGGGACAGAGATAGTGACGTGTAGACACAGTAAGACTCCTATCTGCTGGTTTATTTACACCCCACCCATGCAATGTCTGGGGCTAGGTTGAGGTTGGGCCAGCACTGGGCCAAGCTGAAGCAGGGCACTGGGAACCTAATTCAGGTATCCTATGTAGTTGGCAGCAGCACAATCATTCAAGCCATCATAGGGATCTGCATTGGCAGGCAACTGGATTCAGGAGCCGGAGCCAGGAATTGAACTCAAGTACTTTGAAGTGAGACACTAGAATCTTGACCAGTGTTTTAAGTGCCAGGCTAAACGCCTGCCCTCCCACAGCATTTTTAATTTTCGTGTTTCCACTTTTTTTTCAGCCATGTGAGCCTTTACAAAATCAAAACAAAATTGCGTTTGAAAAGCCCAAGAAGGCTTGCTTTGATTGATCCAGCTATGAAACCCTGGGACCCTCCATTCCTGTGGCAACTGCATAAAACCCTCTGCCCTCTGTCAAGCACAGTTGGAAAATATTGGTCTGATACACAGTTGAGTGGATTTGCTGCCTGGCACATGAGTCTCACTGTCTCCAGGGACCCTTGTAGGTTGGTTCCTTCCAGGCTCTGAATGCCTATTTAAGCACAAATGAAGAGGCCCTGGAGGATCCCAGAGGTTGGACCAGTTAGAACAACAGAGCAATCAACTGCAAACCTTTCTAGCTACAGCCGAGACGATAGCCTAGGCCGCAGTGGGCTTGCTGGAGAGCCTGTAAGAAAAATTTCCAAGAAAGCTTGTTCGTGTGAAGCCAGGAGTTCTAAAGATAGTGCTGGCTCACTGGCAATGAGGAATGACCTCCTCTTCCTTTCTCCTCCCCACCTCCACTCCAATTAAGCCATTTTCCTTCCTCTCCACCTGTACCTGGGGTTCTCTCCAGGCTGCTGGCAAACGGTGCATTAATCACACATGGATCAGCCAGTGCCCTGGGCTGGTGGGAAGCGGCTGATTTATGAACCAGCCTAAAGTGCAGGGAAGCTGGGAGTGGGTGAGGTGGGCCCAGCTCGGGGAGCATACGGGAGCCCCTTCTCCAGGACCAGATCCATATGCTCCGCTGCAGGGCCATATGCTGTGTGGGCTCCCCCTCCCCTATGCCAGCCTTGAGGCTCCCTGTCTGCTGTAACGTGCAGGGAGCTGGATCCACCACATGCCCTCCTGGCATTCACACACACACGCTCTGGCAGCGTGAGACCTCGGGGCTGAGTCTTAGAGCTCTTCTTATAGACGAGAAGAGGGTCCCATTTATGCCCTTGTTGATGTGGATGGTTAGAATCACTTATTTAGGGCCAATTCGCAAGAGACAACTGAGATGGGATTTTTTTATTCTGTTTACTGGCAGAGGGAATTGAGATATAAGACTAGAGTCACCAATGTGATTACTTGTAATGATAATAACCAATAACTGTCGCACATGCATCAAGGGGCCAAGCTGATTTCTAGTCTCTTAATAGACATTAGCTAAAGAAGCAGTTGCCTAAGGTCATAGGTAGAGTGTTAGTTAGGAGCTGAACTCAGACCTCTGTGAGCTGTGACTGCCTTTGGATTCATTCACTCAGTGGACATTTCTATAGCCCTCACCACATGGCAGGACCATAAGAAGTGCTTATGATGCAGCTGAGAGTGAAACAGATATGATCCTGTTGTTCTTGAAAGGTGCCTTTTAGTGGAGCAAGACAGAAGCAAAATTTAAAAAAAAATAGTTAAACAAGAAAATGTATAGTTACAAATTTCCGTGGCAACAAAGGAAATGTGCAGTGGGTTTGCACAAGGATGGCAGAGTGCCTGCTGCAGCAAGCCTGGTCAGGGCAGGCAGATGCCTTAGCAGGAGAGGCAGCCCACGGAGGAGCCTCCAGCTAGGAGGGCACATGTGCTGAGACCTCGGGGAGGGAAGAGGCCCCGCATGTCCGAGGTGCAAGTCTGGGGCTGGGGTCTCAGTGCGGCGAGGGGTGGCAGAGCGTGGGAAATGCTGGAGGGCAAATCACATGGGGCGTATGGAGCACACATGAGTGCTGGAAAGCCATTGCAGAGTACTCTTTAAAGGTCTGTATTTATTTTCATTTATTTAAATTCACAGTTGACTCCATTACTGCCAGTTCATGTGTCACCCCGGCCATCTCCCAGTGCCTGCCCTAGCCCGATATTTCCTTGCAGGAGACGCCTCCTCAGGGAAGTTGTTTGGGTAGGAAGCTGTACTCAGCCAGTGTGTATTCACCTTCCAGGGTGTGTGCTCAGCACCTAGCAAGGTATCAGAAACTCAGGAGGATCCCCTGCACGTGGGTACATCCTTCAGTTGAAAAACCACTCCTGAGTCCTTAAGATCAAGTTTGCTTTTTAGTAAGCTCTAAAATGATATCATTACTCCACCCCATTAAGTTTTACTACACTATTTTAGAATTGTATTTTTTTCCCTTGCACATTTTTTCTTTGAAGATATCAAAAGCTTTAGAATATTTTATTACTTTCTTTTATCATTTTAGTTTTTTTTAACTCTCCAGGAGGCCTGACCTCGGGGATAAGATCTAGCAGTCTGCAAAGATTAGATTTTATTTAACAAACATTTATATAGAGCTTATTATGGGCTCAATATAGAACTAAACGCTTTATGAGAATAATTTAATTTCAGACTATAACAAGCTTGCAAGATTGATATTGTTATTATCAGTCCCATTTTATGGATGAAGAAACTGAATAACCCAAGTCTATGGACTCATACAACTAGTCAGAGGCAGAGCTGGGGTTTGAGCCCCGGCAGTGGGTCTCCAGTGTCTATACTGTCAACCGTGCCAGTGTGATGGAAAGTTCTGGCTTAGGATGCAATGCCACAGGGCGCAATGGTTAACCCTGGCATGGTCAGAGGCTTATCTCTCTCCTTGCACCCAGAAGGTTTCTGACCTGACGGTGCAGATGCTGTCTCCAAATTTTCAAGGAGCCTCTGTCACGCAGAGCAGGGAGGATCCCTACTCCATGTTGGGGGAAAAGAGCAAAGGGGACAGTCGGAGCTTGCAGAGGAGTTTGCCAGGGAAGGAGAGGAGGCTGCCGAGAGAGCCAGGTGGCAGCTGCAGTCTGGGAGGGCTGAGGACAAAGGGGCATTTTCAGAGGCAGGGAGGAGATGACGTGGCCTTTTGATGAGAGGTTTGAGCAGTAAAGACCAAAAGCCTTTCACAGCTCTGAATTCTCCTCTCTCATCCTTGCTGCCATCTCTCCCCACGCACAGCCCCACGGGCCACAGGCTCCCACCGTTAACAGCAGCATGGTGCATAGCGATCATGCGGGTTTCCTTTCCTTGTCTCTCTTCTACTTCTCTTCTCCAGCTCCCCTCCCTCCATCCTTCTGCTCTTCCTTTCCTTCAGAACACCCCTCCTGGGCCAGACCCTGCCTGTCCATAGCCTTCAGACGCTCCCAGGGCAATTTAAGACTCCCTTCTCCAGGGGCCTCTAGTGAGAGCCATTTATCTCCTCTGCATCCGAGTAACTGTCCTGCTTGGCCTGGCAGCACAGCCTGTGTTTTGCCCAGCCCAGCGTTCGCGATTCAACTGTTTCAGGTGGCATCTATCCTACGGGATGTTTTGTTCCCTGCTTTCTGAAGACTTGGATAAATATTCGAGAAACTGCATTCACAGTTTACAAACTTCCTGCACGTTTGTCTGGGAGTGTTGCCAGCTCCAGAGTAACAGAGGCCAGCAAACTTTTAGCTGAAAGGACTAGATATTAAATAGTTTGTTTTTCGCAGGTCATTCAATCTGTGTCATGCTATTTGATGTTGCTCTTGGAGTGTGAGAGTAGCTTTATACAATATGTCAACAAATCTGCATGACTGTGTTCCAATGTTTTATTTACAAAATACATTATTTACAAAAGCTGGCAGCATAGTGGGCCATAGTTTGCAAATCCCTGTCGAAAATTTTTGATTTTACACTGTCCCCTATCAATGTTCTGAGTGAACAGAGTGTTCATTGAGTGACTGCTGGAGCTGGTGGAATGAGGGGGTGGTGTCTTCACCAGCACACGCTTTCAAATGTTGGTGATCACGTGACAAGAGATGTTATTGCTCCAAGTAGAACTGAGACACAGTTGCCTTAGTCTTCCTGGGTATCCAGCTTATCGAGGGAGCTAGGAAAATGCTTTGGAATAATGTTGGGTGTGAATGCACACTTATGTATAAACAATTCTTCAACATGTTTGGAGTTTGGAGCATCTTCTTTAGGCCTATGGTGATGGTGAGGCTGGCAGATCCCTCTTTGCTTGTTCACCTGAAAACAGGGGTGTGAAATAAAATGGATGAGTGGAGAGTGACTGCCAACTTTTTCCTGAGAACAAAGAATCCCTGCTGAGCAAAATGCATCCTGTAGGAATAGCCGCTAAGAGGTGGCCTGAACCCTACGTGCAGACACTCCTCCATGATTGCTGGGATTGCCCTTAGATGGAACGCGTCTCCCCTGGGCCTCCTTGCCGTGCTGTGCATCAGGCCTCACTGTGACATCTGAACTTGCACTCTGTGCTCACTTTCTCTTTCTTCCAATAGTCAGCTCCTGCAGCTGGTTCTCAGATGGCTGCCTTTGTGCAACTGGAGCCCCTGTACCCACGCTGAGGTGAGTCTGAAGCATCCTGAATTTCGCCCTCCACAGTGGCCCTTACCCAGGTACGGAAGGAGGGCAGCAGCATGACATCTGCCTTGCCTGGGTGAGAGTGGCAGCTGCCAGGGTTGGCTCACATGCCAGAGTTTCCTGTGGAAGGAGTAGGGTGACATCGGGCCTTTGGGCTGTGTAAGGCTCATGAAATCCTTAATCTGACCCTGCCAAGGCAACCATAGGCAGGACTCAAAATTCGATAAATCTAGAGCAGGCTGATTTTTAAATCAATCATTTTGTGTGACCTGTGAATGATGTAATAGATGTTCACTGGTCCTTGCTGGAGAAAAGCTTCCCTGCCCCTGTGTGGGATTAGGCTGTGGGTCTTGGAATGAAATCTCAGCCCTGTTTGGCATCGCCCTGGTCATGTCCTTCTTCCCCACTTCACTTCCCAGTCCCTGCCCTCCCTCCAAGAGCTTTTCTCTGTGAATCACCCATAGGCACATCATCGACCTAGGGCACAGCTATTTGAATAGGGAGCTGGGCTCAGCTGATCTGTGAATGCCTCCTGGATCAGACACACTGTGCCTTGATTATTTCGCTTAGCCAAACATCCTCCAGTTTCATCCGTGTTTTCACAAATGGCAGTGTCTTTATTTAAGGCTGAATAATATTGCACACATACACATATATATACATACTCCCCTACCCCCTCACACACACATATCACATGTTCTTTATCCATTCACTCATGAAACACACTTAGATCATTTCCATGTCTTGGCTATTGTGAATAGTGTGAGAATACTTATCTCTCTGAGATGCTGGTTTCATTTCCTTTGAGTATATGCCCAGCGTAGGGATGGCTCAGTCACATGATTGCTCTATTTTAAAATTTTCAGGGAATCTCTGTACTGTTTTTCATAACAACTGCACAATTTGCATTGCCACCAGCAGTGTAAAAGGGTTATTAGCTTTGCTCTATACCTTGGCAATACTGGCTGTCTTTTGTCTTATCCATAACAGCCATCCTAGCAAATATTTGGTAATATTGTGTGTTTTAATTTGCATTTCCCTGACAATTAGTGATGCTGAGTGCCTTTCATACACCTGTTGGCCATTTGTATGTCTTCTTCGGGAACATGTCATGTCTAGGTCCTTTGCTCATTTTAAAATAAGGTTGTTTAGTCTTTTGCTGTTGAGTTGTGTGATGAGTCAACAACTTTTGTGTGTTAAGAAAGGTTTTGTAATGTTTATACTATTTAGAGAGAATTTCTGGAGCCACATTTTGATGAATGCTTTATCCTTCCAGGAGTCTTAATCTTAAAAAGTTGCCAAGAAAGGGCTAGCAGTATTCACTGTTGTGCAGGAGCTGACTTGTACCAACTCTTAGAGCCTATGTTAACTTTTCAGGAAATGTGCAAATTAGTCAGTGTCACAGCAGGCTGAAAAAGATCAGGCTGGGAATATTTACCTACAGGAATCAGCAAATGGTGCAGATGGAAGCCCTCCCCAACAGAGCTCCCTGTTTAACGTGTACTGGAACACTCCTGGCAGTGCCCGAGGGAGCCCTTTGCAGGCCCACACGCTGTTCTAGTACCTGGTGGCTTGTCTAGGTCAACAGCAGGCGTCCAGGTAAGTGTCCGGATCAGGATTACTGCAGAGTGTTCCTTGTACCCTCTCCGTTGTGACCTGCATAGCATTCATGAAAGCTTTTCCTCCTGCCAGCAGGACTGTTCTTGCATTAAAAAAGGATGTGTTGGGTCATCTTTCTACATTTGGAAATGCATATTTTATGAGATAAATGAAACAATATTTGTAACTGGCATTTTTTTCTCCTAGAATGTTTGAATATTTTGAAATTATGGTCTCATCATTTAGCTGAGAGGAAAGAAAAAATTATCTGGACTCCTGGCTTATATGTGAATGTTCAGACTTATGATGGCCAAACTTAAAAACACCCTCTTTGAGAGTCAGGGAACCTCATTCTGTAGAGTGAAGATTGGGGGTGATTTTGAATTAGGCTGTTATGAGTGTGCCTCTGAACACAGTTAAGCAGTTTTCATATTCACATCACTTTCACAATGTGGGCTCCCAGCCCTGAGGGGAAGAGCAGAAAGCAAGTAACTGTGACAGTCATAGTTTGGTAAGGGGCTGGTGTTGTGGCATAGGGGGTTAAGCTGCTACTTGTGATGCCAGCATCCCGTGGAGCACCAGTTTGAGTCCAGGCTGCTCTATCCAACTCTCTCTAATGTGCCTGGGAAGGCAGCAGAGATAGCCTAAGTATTTGGGCTCCTGATACCCACATGGGAGACCCAGATAGAGTTCTGAGCTCTTAGCTTCAGGCTGGACCAGCTCTGGCTGTTGTGGCCATCTGGGACCATCTGATGGAAGATATCTCTTTCTGTCTCTGTTTCTCTCTGTTTTTCTTTTTTTTTTTCCTCTGCTGTTCTATGTCTCAAATAAATAAATCTTTAAAAAAATGTGGCAAACCCCGTGATCCTAAATTCTTTGATTTTTTTTTATTTGAATGGGAGTGGTATGATAGAACCAAGTGGAGGTTTTAAGTCAGACCTGTCTTTGAATCTTAGCTCTGCAATTCCCTAGCTGTATAACCTCAAGTGATCCATTTAACTTCAGTTTTATCATCAATAAGATGGTGACAATAACAGCCATTTTTTTTAGAAAAACAGTAGGAGCTCCTTAGATTAAAGAGCCAGGGTGAAGTCATCCACAGAGAGGTAAGAGCTTATGGAAAGACGTGGAGGAGCACAATGGGACACAAACGTTAAAGTTGGACAGGTGGGCAACAAAAAGAATATCTGTTATTATTTTTGCTTGCAAGGGTAAGTGAATAATTTTCTACCACCATATCTCAAGGCTACATGTTGAGAGGAGTTAGATTATAACATCTCTGATTGTAAAACTCTTGCACTTGCTCTCACTCACTCAGGCATTAGCCCTTTGTGCCCTTTGTGAAAGTGGCCTCCATAACTCTCTGAGTTCTCTCCAGGTGCAGTCCTTCGAGATCTGGGCAGAAAAGCAAGGAAATGCCAAGAGAATACTAGGTACCACCTTCTCTTGGGCAAACGGTAGTGCTCTCACATGGAAAGCTGGGCCTTTCACTTATGATAGACCTGCTGTGAATGGCCAGCCTTCGCAGAGTGAATGCAATGGTGAAAGGTAACAGGTCAGTCTGATAGGTGGGGGCCCAGGCAGGGCTGGATTGTCTGGGGGAGCCTCTCTAGAATCTCTGATGGCTGCAGGGTTGGCCTCTGTGTTAGTGACAATGTTCCCTGGGAGATTAGGAAGCACATCTACTTTGCACATCTCCAGCTTCCCTTTTCTTGTCTGAAACCCCTGGCGGGGCCTGTTCTGCAGAGAAACTCTGCATTGTCATACTTGGGGTATTGTCCTGGATTTTGTTGTTGTTGTCGTTATTCTAAAAATGCTCCATTCTCCCAAATGTAATAGCTTCCCTTGGGAATGAAAACACAGTCGAGGTACTCAAAATACGTGCTTTTTCCCTGAAAATTGCCCCATTTTGGTTGAACTCTTTCATCTTTTTGAAGTTCTTCATTTACTGTGCAATAGCATTATAATGACAATAACAAAAACCCCAAATAAAGCTGTTTTCATTTTTCATATTTACTCCAGACCCTATCCACATGCAGACATGATTTTTACAGTTTTACTCATAGTGAACACATAATTTTGTTTTCTGCTTTGTTCGTTTAACATTATATCATAAACAAATGTTGAGTTCTTTGTCATATTCCTAATTAACATTTTTATGGGCTGCATACTGTCCCATCAAGTTGATATCATTTTATTACTTAACCATTTCTCTGTTACTGAGTATTCACAGCGTTTTCTATTGTTTTTGATAATGTACATGAAACTAACACAGAAATAAATATCTTGAGACACAGTTCTTTTTACCATTTTGCTTGTTTTGTTTTCAAATGATTATATTCTTTGAGTGAAATTCTCTAACTTGGTAAGATGGTCTAGAAGGACTCCAGGGTGCGATTCTACAGGGCAGCCGGCAGTGTCCACCATTTGTGTCAGGTGTTGGTCCCTGTTGGGTTACTGCTCCTGTTTAGAGGCTGTGGCAGGTTTCGTAGTAAGTATCGGCCCCTCACTGGTTCGCCCCCAGCGTCTGCTTCTCCCTCACTGTCCAGTCAGGTGCTTGTGTTTCCCTGACCCTGAGTGATTCAAAAAGGGTCATGACCCTGCTTCTCTGCTTTACTGCCTGTAGGCTCAGAACCTCAACACTGAAGTTTTTTTTTTTATTATTTTGTATTCATACTATGCAAAAATAAACAATTTAAATGCCATTTGACAGAGAGATAGCTAAAGGTAAAGTGTGCAAATTCTATTTCTTGTGCCAAAGACTGCAGACTGTGGTTTTCTTTACTCTCTTTCTTTACGCTCCACGTCTGAAGGGTCTCTTTTTTCTCTTCCCACGCTGACCCTATGACTGATCTCTGCCAAGCAGAATCTCACTGTGTGAGTGCTATGTTGTGTTGGATCAGAGCATGTATTATTTACTAATTCAGTGCTGCTTCCCCAAGCATCAGTTCTCAAGTAGAATTTACATTTTTTCAGAACTATTTTGTGAATCAATAGGACACATTTCTTTCTGATGTCTTATATATATCAAATTTAGCTGAATGAAATGTTTTTTAAATAGAGTGTTTTTTCATATCTATGCATAGATAGGGATTTTTTCAGAAAATCTCATTATTCAAAATTTTGTTTGAAGATATCACTTCATAAAACATTTTTATTTTAAATGCCATTGCAAAAAGTATTGAGAGTTCCTATATACTCTCTACCCAGCCCCTCCTCATGTTAATGTCTTTGATAACCATGATATAATCAACAAATCCAGAAAATTAACAGTGGTACAAAATACAATATGGCACTTAAAAACACAACAGAAATTGTTTGGTAATGTAACTCAACTATAAAACCTTACTTTAATTTCAGCAATTTTTCCATTCATGTTCTTTCTCTGTTCCATGATCCAATCCAGGAGCTCACACTGTATGTAGTTGTTCTGGCTCTTTGGTCTCCTCCAAGCAATAGTGATTCCTTAGTCTTTCCTTGTTTTTCATGATCTTCACACTTTTCAAGAGTATTGGTCGGTTATTTCATAGAATGCCCTTCAATTTGGGTTCACCTGAGCTTTTTCCTTCACGACAAGATTGAAGTTAAGCACTTTCAGCATATGTGCCATAGACATGAGGTTGTGTTCCTTTTTGTATAAAGGGCTATGTCATATTAATATATTCCATCATTGATGAGATTAACTTTGGTGACTCGGTTAAAATGACCACCTATTTTTCTCTTTGTAATGAATAAACATCCTGGAAGAAAGTAGAAACCCCATGTATTTTTTTTATTAAGTAACATCAAAATTTTTTCCTTTTCCTCTTTCTTGTCTTCTGAACTGTATTGATGTCTAGTTGATGGTTTGAAAATCTAAGGGAAAAGCGAATATTCAGTTACTTTTTGGAACACTTGGGAAGGGAGGACGCAGGCCATGGAGGATTTGTGAAATCTTTGATACCTAAAGACAGGAATGCAGACATCCTGGAAGAGACCTAGGCATGAGGAAGCAGAACGTGGCTCCTACAGGAGTTCTTTACTTCCCTGAGCAACACTTTTCTTGACCATAGAAGAAGGAAAAGATTGTCCCTCATAGGGATATGGGGAAGATCAACATCAAACACTTGCTGGACAGTTCCTAGCACAGTATCTGGCACAAAGTCAGTCTCATTACAGAGACCTTAGCTCAGGAAGGCCTGTGCTTGGATGTTAGATCCCGCTCACTATTTCTGCTGTGCATGGGAATTCTTTGCTTCTGCTGTCTCTTTCCAGTTCATAAGACCTAAAATATAAACCACACAGTGAGGAAATTGTCATCTGTCTCCTATAGCATGCAACCCTGACTCAAACTTGCTTTAAATTCACATTGGTGAAAAATGGGCTTGCATCCCACTGTGAATTTAAATACTTACAGCCCAGGAATAAACGGATTGCATGGCTCATTTATCTTGCAGCCATTAATTAATGGTGGTTAATTGTAGTTATGAGCTGTTGAATTCCAGGCTCTTGCACCCATACATTTTCTTTAATGTATTCAAAATACCATGGAGGCAGTGAGTTGGAGACTGAAAGACTCTGTCCCTGAGAACAGAGGCTCACAGCCTCGTTCCTGTTTCCTTGCATTTTCAGAGGGGCCATGACTCTATCAACCTCAGAGACTGGCCCAGAACAGGGGATTGTGGTCCTACCATGGACTATTTCCTGTGCTGTGTCCCCGAATGTTTACTGTGTCTTATATTCTGAGGAGGGGACTGCTTGGCTAAATCCTCTTTGTGTTTTCTACAAATGTGAAATAAATTAATTTGCAACAAAGAATAAAGAACTTTAATAAATCTTTTAGCTTGAAAAAGAGTTTGCAATATGCAGAATCAGGTCTTTTGCAAGAATAGGAATTAAGGTTTTGACTGTTTCCCCTGCACTGCCTAGGGAGGAGGCTGCTGAGGGTGTGAAGCGGTACCTAGACAAGATGAATTTGGATGTTTCAAAAGAGAAGTGCCCTCATGACCACTTTGGCCTCCTTCAGTAGAGCCACCTCTGGTCTGACAGCTCAGTAGTTATCACTGAGTTTAGGAATGTAACAGACGACCTTCTGAGATGGATGGCCCCAAGATTTTCTTCCAACCCCAGAGTGTCAGCCCTGTGTGATCCTCTCCCTCGAGTGCACTAAGCCTAACCTAACAAAATGACTCCTTTTAAAAAAGAGTCTAGAGGTTGGAGAAAAAGTTAGAGAGATTTGAAGTTGATACAAATGCTCCTCTTACTGACCTCGAAGAAGCAAATGAGCAAACTGTGGAGGCAGCCACCTGACCAGAACCGACCATGGCTACTAGGAGCTGACGTGCCCTTTCCTTGGCAGATGGTGAGAAAACGTGCATCTCAATCTGACAACCACAAGGAAGGGAATTCTGCCAAGGGCCTAAGGGAGCTTGGAAGCAGACTTTCTCCAGTTGAGGCTCTGGATAAGGATGTAGCTGACTGGTACCTTCGTGAGCCCCTGAGCAGAGGGCTCAGTGAAAATGTGCCACACTTCTCATGAAAAGTTTGGGATTTGGATTTGTGTTGTCCTCACTAAGTCTGTGTTTATTTCTTACACAGCAATAAATCACAAAGACAACTATATGATCGTTCACCCCCTTTCCTGGACTGTTATCACAGCCTTTGCTGTTTCCATTTGTAGTCCTTTCTCTTCCACAGCACAGAGCTTGTGCTGATGGGTTCACCTTCTTGAAGACTTTGCTCTAGTCTGGTCAGGCGTCTCAATTTCTTCAGCAGAAAGGGTGCTGTAGTTGACTGCACTTTACGGCCTTATGAGTCTAATTTCGTACTGGGCCTGCTCAATTACCCCACATTCCAGCCTAGAGGAATTGCTCATTTTCACCTCCCACAATTTCTGCCCACACTGTGCCTTTGCCCAGGCTACTTCCTCTGCTGGATGCACTGATCCCAAAGCCCATGTGCTCAATGTGCTCCCCTTCCATCTTCAAGTCCTAGCTTCCCATTGGCTTCCCTCCTACATCACTCCTCCTTTGACCCTCCCAGCACTCACTATGCTGTGCCCTCAGTATTCAGGACTGACAACTCATTGTCGTTGAGCAGCTGGGGGAGCTGTCGTGCAGGGGGCTCTGTGCATGAATGATGGTCTAACTGACCAAGTTCTGCCCTCAAGAGGACAACAGATTCTGCTTTCCTGATATTTACAGAAATGTCGTTTAGAAGCTTAGATTTTCAATCTTTCCAAAATGTAGAAGGTCATTTTTGCATTAGGAACTTTACCGTTTCAATTCCCTTTGCTGGCATGTTCTTGCCTTAGATCCTTACATGACTGGTACCTTCTCATCACTTTGAGATCAACCTAAATATCACTCACCAAGAAGGGCTTCTCTTGGCATTCTGGGGAAGGAAGTCTCTTTTTTTCTCTCCCATCACTTTATCAAATTTTTCTGTTTTATTAACTTCAAAGCATTGTTGTTATTTGAAATTACCTTGCCATTGTGTGGCTTGCCAATTTCCCGTCTCCTCTTGAAGATTATCAACCTCCTTGTCTTACTTTCTGTTTTATTTGTGGTATTTGACTTATTGTAAGTTCTCTTAATGCATTGATTTCCCCATCAACATCCATTCTTTTCCATTTTCCTTACAATTATTATATCCTTCAAATGCCTTAAAAATCTAGAGATATTGCATTCCAAAAATATGACACATGGCAAACCTTGATGGTCCTCACCTGAGCTCATTACATTTTCCACAGCCCTTTCCTTCTCAAGTTCAGTTTGTAATTATTCATGTCCAATTTATAGCAATGAATCTCTCAAGCCTCATAGGCACACCTTTTGGAAAGGTTATATAACATCCAATAATTTAATACACACATTCATAGTGTAGCTATTGTCTTTATTGCAAATGAAATTCATATCCACATGTGTATTGTGATAGATACTGTCATATGCTACCTAGTTTGGTTCTTCACAAAGCAGGGAGTCATATCCTTAGCTGCTGAAGGCTTAGATATTCATGCTTTGTAGCTGAGTCCCTTTTAGGGGAGTTTCTTTTGGCCAAAGGGAGATGTCTCATCCTAAGTTACGACTTCTCCCTCTGGAGGGAAATTCTACATTCAATAACTGGTCAATGTGGAGATACACAGACTTTGCTTAAATAGAAAACAACTCTTAAGAAACTACTCCAGCACTTTAACTCCCTGTTGAGGCCTTTTTTATGACTGTATCATGGTCTACCTCTTCTTTCTACCCAGTTCTGTTCCTTAAATTCCCCAACAAATGTTGTTCCTAAGAGTACTCCCTAATTTCCTGCATGAAAATCTTTATCTAAAAGTCCCCTTCCAGAGACCAATCCAAAGAGAGCAGGGCCAGATATGGTCAAGAAAGAAGATGGTAGATGAATGGAATACTAATTGTCCATGAGACAGAGTAGCAGTGCAATTGTTGAATTGCATCAGTGGTGAACTGGTATGGGATATTGATAGAAGATATCACACTGGTGAATGTGATTCCTCTATATTTCTCAGATGTTGGATGGGTGTAATAGTTACAATGAAAATGGAATAGGATGACTGTTGATGGGGGAATCAATGCATTAGAAAGAGGTATTGAAAGTCTGGGGATGATTATTCACCAATACAACTTGAAGTATGAAAGTCAGAGGCCCTCCTTGGCAACACATAAAGAATGTCTCATTTCCTGCAGCTGGAGGGCAGAAAAGACTAAAAATTGGCCAGAACATAATTATAAAGATTTCAGACTTCCAAAGAAAGTTGAATTCTCAGCTCTAGTATATCTGCCATCAAGGCACTTGTTAGAAAGAACAAGGGGTCCTGAGACTTGGAATAAGAAAATATGGATTGATAAAAGTGAAAATCAGGAACCTTAAGACTCGCTGGAACCCTCTGGGTCCATAAAAGTAGCCCACCCCTCTTTGTTACAATCTACTTCTTCCCTATTCTTGAAGATGACTCAGAGGCCACTTTGCCTTACAAGATATTATACACCAACTGCAGGATCTACATCCCACTTTTCCTTATAACCATCAGATCAGTAACTATGATGTTCAAAATACAAATCAACCTGGGCAGGGGAGCTCTGAGCTTACCAAAGGAGCGTGAGCCACAGGGTCTGTACGACTTAGCTGATGTGTACCCACAGGATATCCGAGAACATACTTGGTGTTGGATCCCAAGCATGCCAGATCAATGAGGGGGACAAAATTTGTGGCACACTGCCATGATACAGGAGATTTGCGGTACACTCCTATGATACAGGATTTAATATCTTGCCCAGAATCCCAAGAGAGGGTCCAAACATACTGCTAGAATGTCTTTTGAGAACTTGGAGAAAGTCATGGCTCATACATACTGAGAGAAACACACAGGTGACAAGTTTTGGAAAAAGAAATCAAAGGGGCTCAAACAAGTGGACATGCTGGAGGGAATGCACTTGATGAGCTGGGAAATTCATCAACCAGCTATATTTCATGGGAGAATCCAAAAGAGATTTCATTTACCAAAGCAATGATATTGGTGTCGATGAAGGAGGCAACAGCATGGTCAGGAAGAAACAAAGATGCATGCAATTATCACAAAGTTAGAGTGTCATCCAGGAGAGCCTTATCTGTAGAGGTAAGGCAGGAACTGGTTTATCTATAATCTACAGAATAGTTTGTAGAATAGGGTGACCCTAGGGGCAAGATAGATGGGCAGCCAACAATTGTAATGCTTAACCTATCCAATCAAAATACACCAGAGATGGGTGACCAAAAGGCTTAGAAAATCCACCCCAATTAAAAGTTATGATCACTTGCCTACTTTCTGGAAATGAGCCAGGTTCAGACGCTAACCCCACTGACTGAGGCCAGGATTGAGGTGCAGTTTCCTTGCAACTCTACAGCAAATGTCAATGGTGAAGCTACATCCAGTTTCTGCAGAACATCTGTGACATTTACTTGGGTTATTTCATACTGGAAAAGAAGGAATCAACAGAATACCTGGATTCAGGGTACGAGTTGATGCTGGCACCAGAGATATAAAGCATTATTTGCTCCTCTTGCCTTCATAGGTGGGACATATAGAATAAGATAATAAATGAAGTCCTGGCTCAAGTTCAGTTCACAAGAGTCCACAGTGAGCACATACCTATTGAGGGTCTTTCCTGAGACCCTAGAAGTGTAGCTGAAATAGATATACTTGGCAGCTGACAGAACCCCATACTAGTTTCCTGGCTTCTAGGAAGCTGCTTAAATTCTCCTCAACCCTCTGACAAAAATAGTAAGTAAAGGAAAATATGACATCTTGGCAAGAATGGCTCACGTTAATGTCACCCCATTCTTGGTGTTCCCTGAAGCTCTGGCTTCTCTCAGGCTGCAGACAGGCCAGTGACATGAACCCTTAGGCAAGGCAGAAGGTCATCCTCAACCAGCCAGATTTCAACGTTGTGTTGAATGAATCAGATTTTCCATTCTTTCAAGGAACAGTACTTGCAATGGAACTGAGGTTTCTCCTTGAGTGACTGTCTCCACTGATTTAAAGAATGCTTGTCGCAGATGGGATGTGGGAACTGATTCATCCAATCCCCCTTTTTCCAGATGAGAAGCTGCATCAGGAATAGGAAGTGACTTTGGCCAGGCAGACTTCATCCACTAGGAGTTGCAGGCATAAGGCAGGAACTGGTTTCTCTATTATCTCACTTTTTCCTTAAATTACCATATTTCCACTGCTCTTTTCATACGTTGCTTACAAAAAACAATGCAGACACAGTGACTTCATTTTAACAAGCCATTCACTCATTATTAGAGAATGCTGGTTGCTTTAATTGTTGATGTTGATACCTGTTTTTAATCTGAAACAAAAATTTGTTTCTCTGGTATCAAATTTCTTTATCTTTAGAGATTTAATTATTTATTTGAAAGGCAGAGGGAGGAGAGAGAGAGAGAGGGAGAGAGAGAAAGAGAAAGAATCTTCTACCGACTGTTTCACTCCCCACGTGGCTGAAATAGCTGGGGCTGGACCAAGCTGACGCCAGGAGCCAGGAACTCCATCCTGGTCTTCCACATGGGTGTCAGAGGCCCAAGTACTTGGGCCATCTTCTGCTATCTACCCAGGTGCCTTTGCAGGAAGCTGGATCATAAATGGAGCATCTGGGATTGAAACCAGCAATCCAATGTGGGGTATAGTCTTGCAAGCAGTGGTTGTACCGGCTGCACCACAGTGTTAGCCCCATGTGGCCTCAGATGTCTTCTTTGGGACATCTTTCATGACCCTCATTATTTTGTATTCTGTTATGAAAAGCAACAAATTAAAGACCTTTAATCCAGCTCTTAATCTCTTGTTAGTGTTGTTTGAGTGGTTTGTATATTAATTTTCATTTATGTCTTCTAGATTTGTGAGTTAGGAATTACAGACATTTTGCAAAGAAACCAAAGGTCAGAGACAGTAAGAGGTTTAATCGTAGTCACACAACAGAACTCAGAGCCGTGTCTACCTTATTTCAAGCCTCACCCACTGCCTACTACCTGACGCACTTATCTCATATTCTTGACTAGATTGAAGATTATGAAGGTCAGAAATTTCACTTTATACATCTGAGTTCCTTCCCCCATACCCTTATTTTGATCCTAACAAGAGTGTTGTATATGCAGTAAACATTGTTGAATGAATACCTGCATGAATGAGTGACGCTATAAACATACGACTGAAAGAACAATGGACTTCTACAGAGCTTCCGAAGTCACATGAGATATACACAAATAGATCAAAGCATGAGAGAACAAAAGAAATCCAGCAGATGGGACACCCAAGGAATCAAAGCTATGCACTCAGCAGCAGGAGAATGGAGAAGAGAAGACCTTGAGAGGGAAACAAGTTGACAAAAGTTGAGGGGCAGCTTCCTGGGGGAGTGACCGCTCTGCTGAATTCTGAACTGGGAGAAAGCCAGTAAAGCACGAACACATTTCCAGGCTGGGGCCACACACAGGCAGAGACGGGGCTGGAGACAGGAGACAGATTGAGAGGAGTTCAGTGTGGCTGGTATGGAGAAACGGGAAGTGAGAGGAAGTTTAGCTTTTACCCCAAGGACACTACACTGTTACCCAGTAATGTTAAGCCCCTGAGCTCATATATCTTTTAGATTATCTGACTTTCACGTGGGTCAAGATAATGTTGGGATGATATGGGAACACAAGACCTGGACTTCAAGAAATAATTGTTCTATACTCAGGTCCTATGGCATTGTTGAGTGCACACATGCAAAAATATTCGTAGTGATGGATTCAGTCATAATAACTCCAAGCTAAAATAACAAAACAAACCAAAACCCTGAAGTGTCTTGCCTCAGTAAATGAACTGTGGAATATTCAAATAATGGAACATTGTATAGCAGAGAGACAGAGACAGAGACAGAGACAGAGAGAGAGAGAGAAATATTGCTTCATACTATTGTATACCAGAATGCATCTCTGAATATACTGTTGATAATAAAAGTCACCCACTTATGCACATATGGTCCCTGTTTTTGTGTCACTCGAAGACAAACTAATCCATACAGATTGGTTTGACTCTCTGCAGACTTTGCAGTAAATATTGACTGGGAAAGAGCAGGAGGCAGGTCTCTACGATGCTGGGTAGGCTGTGCTCTGATCTCTGTGGTGGTGGCAGGGGTGCAAAAATGTGTAAAAGTGCATCAAGATGTACGCCGGCGATGCATGTACTTCATTACTGTGTTTGTTACACTTCAAAAACACTTTATCCCTCTGGAATGTTCTCTGTATTTGCTCTTGGCCATAATTGTAGAAAACAGAGAACTATATTGCTAACCAAAACTACATACACTTCCTGGGCTTGTTTTTCATC